>NC_058385.1:45692500-46315000 GCF_018350175.1 Felis catus | reverse complement strand
GGACAGTGAATGTGAACTAACGTTTGATTTGTTTAGTAATCAGATAAATGGAAATTGAAGTACTTTTTTTTTGTGACTCAGAAAAAGCTATTGAAATAGCAAAGGATGTTGGTAAGAATTCAGGGAAATAAGCACCTTTCTGACTGGTGGGATTACAAATTGGAACAAGAGAGTTTGGTAGTTTATTTCAAGAGCTTATTTTAAAAGTCCATACCACCTAGATAGCATGAATTCACATACTAGGTGTAGCTTATTAAATAGGTGGGAGGTGTGAATGAAAAAGAGATTATTCAATAGCTGGTGTTGAGGTAAGTGACTAGCCATTTAGAAAACATAAATTTTGATATGTACTTATTCTCAACATTAAATTGAAATGGAGGAGAGATTTAAGCAGAAAGATAAACTATAGAAGTACCAGAAGGAAACATGAGAGGATTTTAGAAATATAATCTTGGAGTGAACAAGACTCTTTCAAGACAAGTGTAGAACCCAAAAGTCATAAAGAGTAAGATATGGTATTGGAACACATTAAGAAAATTTGAAATACACTGGAAAATTGCTATGCCATCAAGTACAAATTTTTAAAAATGTATTTGACATGTAAAAGCAATTGTTCTTTCTGTATACATGGGTTTTATACATCAGTAAGGAAAAGTCCCAACAGTGGGATATGAGCATGTGGTTAGGTCATAGGAAATGAAATGTAAGTGACTTGTAAACATGTGAAAAATATTAAAAGTATCTTTCAAGTATATAGCCATTGAAATTTAAAAGCCTTTTTTATTCCTCCTCTTTTCCCACCTTTACGACATAAGTGTATATTACTGAAGAAGTTTAGTAGCCTTTTATGTTTTTCAATAGAATATTGTATTCAATAGAATACAATATCTAAAATAGAAAATCTTGTTTATCTTCTTTCTTGAGTCTTTCACTTGAATATAAAATAGCTCAGGCTTCACTAGTAACCAAAATTAGTGAGCAATAGAAACTCTGGTGGGGATCTCTGTACCTACTTCCTCCTCATTTAAACACAGAAATAAAAACAGGGAGGCAAACCGTAAGAGACTGTTAAATACAGAGAACAAACTGAACGTTACTGGAGGGGTAGAGGGTGGGGGGATGGGCTAAATAGGGCTAAATTGTTGGAATGAGCACTGGATGTTCTATGGAAGTGATGAATCACTAAATTCTGCTTCTGAAACCATTATTACACCGCATGTTAACTAACTTGGATTTAAATAAATTTTTTTAAAAAAACATTTAAATCAGCAAAAAAAAAAATGACTTAGCTGTTCTCTTCAACAGTGCTAGTAAATATTCCGTGTTTTCATTACATGCAAGTTTTTAGACATGCTAAACATTTAGATGTCAGACATCTAAAAAAAAAAACAAACCTGACATTAACAGTTGTAAGGTACTTTTGCTCTTATACTTAGTATTTAGACACAAAATTATTGGACTTTGGCTCTATTTTAACCTTTCTGAGAAGTAATAGAAGAGGCCTAATTTTAGCTAAATAACAGGCAAAAACAGATCAGGAGTATAAAGGAATTTTATCTTGGAAGTGATTTATTGTCTGTAAACTTTTTTTGCCCAGGTTTCTACATTTCCAGAACACCCTCTTATTAGTTTTAAATCATTTAGCATGTGGGTGGCTATTCAGGTGCTATTGAAGTGTTTATGGTTAGGAGATGTTTATTGGGGGAAATCTTAAATCTGTAATTCTTGAAGTTATATAGTGTTAAGATACTTGTTTTATTTCTCTTGTAGCACTCATGGGGTAAAGATTCTTGTCTTTTTCATTATAAAAAGCTGTATATAAAAAGCTGTATCCCTTAATATATGGATCATACAGTGATAGCAAATCAAAGGTAAAGATATGAACAGAATCCTCAGTTCCTCATTTCTTATGTGTACTCTGCATCATAATTTAGTCAAAGTTTATTAGACACCTGCTATAAGTTACACATTGTGTTAGGCACTAGGAATACAAAGTTGTCTCTCATTTCACTTCATTTAGTATACTAACGTTTAGTATAGTGCCAGGTTTTGTTAGGTACTTTTAGCACATGTCTACTTTATTCTCCTAACATCTATTTGTAGTGGAGATCACAGACTCAGTAATGTACCTTATGCAGGGATTTTATGACTAAACACAGTTAACCAGGTCTTGACTCCAAAATTCTCTTCTTTATATATCCAGTACTGGGTTTGTTTGTTTGTTTGCCCCTCCAGATCCACTCTTAACCCTTCTCTGCCTTGCTCTGTGCCCCAGAGGGAGTTCTTCTAAGGACTACCTTGTTTGGACTCCTTTGTTGGACTTAGCCAGTGTGAGGCATTGGCAGGATGTTGAAAAGCCAGAGAGAGAAGCTGGATATTATTCTTTCAGTTGCTGTTGCACAGCTCTTCGGCAATTGCTTCCTTCTGCCCCTTCATTCCAAAGGGTGGCAGTGGGTTCCTGAATAGTTTCCATCCCTTTTTGGTTCCTTTAACCCTGCCCACACTTGTTAAAATGTGAATTTCAGATACTTCCTTGAGAATGCTTTGTTTTTGCCAGGACCCTGACTGATACATACAGCTTTTCTTAAAACCATGGACTACTATTTGTATGAATTTGAGCCTTCTGATTGTTCTTATCTATCCTGTGTTTATAAATTGAGTGTTTAAAATATGGTAGGGGTGCCTGGGTGGCTCAGCAACTGACTTTGGCTCAGGTCATGATCTCACAGCTTGTGAGTTCGAGCTCCACGTGGGGCTTTGTACTGACAGCTCAGAGCCTGGAGACTGTTTCAGATTCTGTGTCCCTCTCTTGCTCTGCTCCTCCCCTGCTCATGTGCGTGCGCTCTCTCACTCTCTCTCTCTCTCTCAAGAATAAATAAAACATTAAAAAATATATATGGTACATATTTTCATTTAAAATGGTATTATAATTATTGATTAGGAACTTCATCTGGAATGCTTAATTTCTGTACTTTGTAGAAAGTATAAAAAAAATAGTGTGGTACCAAATTAGATGTATTTTATGAGTCAGTACAAAGTTATCAGCACTTTTACTAAATCTTTAGTCTACAAAGCTTTGACACATGTTGGTAGAAATATCTTTGTTTTGGGTCATTCCTATTTCATAATTCCTCACGTATTCCCAAGAGGTAGAAAAAAAGTAAGAATCAAATGGTGTTGACTTTACAGGAGTATAAACACTGGACTAGGGAAGGTTAGATAAGCGCAGATCTTTGTCCTTCCCAATACCAGTCTTGGGTGATACTCTTCCATTGAAGTGCATTAAAAGGTTAAGAGTGGGGCTCGTTTGCCTGCGATAAAACTAATTCTCCTACCCTTTTCTTCAGGGGCATGAGTATGCAGCAACTGGCAATCTTGGTTACTTGTCAGTTATGCTAGACTGAAAAAGAGGGAAAGGAGACATTTCTCATAGCTTAATTAACAGGTGACAGGAATTCCTTGTGCCATTGGTGTGACAATGATTATGATTATAGATACTTAAGTGAAAATACATAATTTAGGGTCTACCTGTATTTTATTATTGTGTTCTGTTTCAGTAGCTAACCTCTTCTAGCATTTTTAACTATAGATCCCTACTTTTATTTTGGATATTCCTACTAAACCAATTACCGTACTATTATGGAGCCCCACCTCAGTTATCTTTTCCCCCTCTCTGCTTTATATCATCAGTGCATTACAACTTGACAAATCCTGTGATAGATAGTAAAGAGCTTCCAATATTGGGGATTATTAGGAGTTGGGTATATTTCAGATTATATCATTAGTACATTTACTATCATTCATCTTCTGTTCCTGCTCTGAAATGGTGTTGTACCATGTAAACATCTCGGCTTTTATGTATAAAGTATTATGTATTTAATCCAGGAGAACTGATATTTCTCTTTGTAGACCTAATATGAATTAATTGAACTTTTTCTTTTATTTTACTTATTTTGAGAAAGATAGAGTATGAGCAGGGGAGGGGTAGAGAGAGGGAGAAGGAGAATCCCAAGCAGGCTCCCTGCTGTCAGTGCAGAGCCCAATGTGGGACTCAATACCAGAAACTGTGAGACCGTGACCTGAGCCGAAATCAAGAGTCAGCCACTTAACCCACTGAGCAACCCAGGTGCCTGAACTAATTGGACTTAAAAAAAAAAAAAAAAAAAAGACATATGTGCCTAGGAATAACAATTGGGGGTGGGGAAGACTCATATTTTCTTGTAGTTCTGGAATAATATCACTTCAGTGACATTGTATCATTTTAACAAACACTCATTTGGCATTTCTTTATGATGTTTATGTTCATGACACCATCTTGGCTCTGTTGTGTTAAAAAAACAAATATTCAAGTTCTACCTTAAAAACCGTATTAGGGGTGCCTGGGTGGCTAAGTTTGTTAAGCATCCAACTTCAGCTCAGGTCATGATCTCATGGTTTGTGAGTTTCGAGCCCCACATTGGGCTCTATGCTGACAGCTCAGAGCCTGGAGCCTGCTTTGGATTCTATGTCTCCCTCTCTCTCTGCCCCCACACCCCACTCATGGTCTCGATCTCTCTCTCTCTCTCTCTCTCTCTCTCTCTCTCTCTCAGAAATAAACATTAAAAAATTTTTATTAAAAACCTTATTAAAAAGTTAAAGATAATCAGGAAAGAAAAAGTGAACAAAGTAAAGTTTCATCTGAGTTATAAAAGTGGAGTACAGTTTGATTAGGAGGAGAGAAAAGGGAGTGGCATTTCAGAAAGGGAGAATGGCTTGAATGAGACATGGAGTTGAAGGATGATAGTTAAGACTGGCCCTGGATGATATGCAAGATGTAATTGTCTTTCATTTTCTGAGATAATTTTGTATATCCTGATAGTGCCTGGAGAAGTTGTTTCATGAAGGCAACTGTAGGCTGATGATGGTACTGAGGCTGAGATGTCAGAAGACCTGAATTTAACCCCTAACCCTATCATTTACTAACCTTGCAATATTTACTTTGTCTGAACTTCAGTTTTCCTGTCTATCAAATAAGGTTAATAATACCTATTCTATAGGGTAGTGAGGTTTGAATCAAGACACAAATAAAAAGCACTTTTAAAAAAAAATTTTTTTTAATGTTTATTTATTTTTGAGACAGAGAGAGACAGAGCATGAACGGGGGAGGGGCAGAGAGAGAGGGAGACACAGAATCAGAAGCAGGCTCCAGGCTCTGAGCCATCAGCCCAGAGCCCGATGCGGGGCTCGAACCGGCAGACTGCGAGATCGTGACCTGAGCTGAAGTCGGACGCTTAGCCGACTGAGCCACCCAGGCGCCCCTAAAAAGCACTTTTAAACTCTAATGTGTAGTGGTATTTAAAAAAAAATTTTTTTTAACATCTTTATTTTTGAGAGACAGAGACAGAGCGTGATTGGGGGAGGGGCAGAGAAAGGGAGACACAGAATCTGAAGCAGACTCCAGGCTCTGAGCTGTCAGCACAGAGCCTGATGTGGGGCTCAAATTCACGAGCTGTGAGATCATGACCTGAGCCGAAGTCGAATGCCTAACCGACTGAGCCACCCAGGCATCCCTGGGTATTATGGTATACAACAATTTTTTTCCTTCTTTTCCCTACCAGCAACCCAACCATTTGTTTTAAAAACTCAGTAATTTTTTTTAATGGAATGTGCATTTATGAGGCAGAACATAATGCAGATTCCTATAGTTGATAGTTTATTTCTTTTTGTAAATCTTTTATTTTTAAGTTTATTTTGAGAGAGAGTATGAAGAAGGGAGGGACAGAGAGAATCTCAAGCTGGCTCCACACTGTCAGGACAGAGCCTGATGCACTGTGAGATCATGACTTGAGCCAAAATCAAGAGCCCAGCACTCAACTGACAGCCATCCAGGCACCTTTTTTATTTTATTGTAAAGAGTGTGAGAGAGAGAGAGAGAGAGAATATGAATTTTAAGCAGGCACCATGCTCAGCACAGAGGCACATGCTGGGCTCAACCCACGACTTTGGGATCATGACCTGAGACAAAATCAAGAGTCCAGTGCTCAGTGGACTGAGCCACGCAGGTGCCCCCAGTAGTTTTCTTTAAAAAGTTGAGTTCATGGTGTGCCTGGGTGGCTCAGTCAGTTAAGCATCCAACTTCGCCTCAGGTGATGATCTCATGGCTGGTGAGTTCTGGCCCCACATTAGGCTCTGTGCTGACAGAGCCAGGAGCCTGCTTTGGGTTCTGTGTCTCCCTCTCTCTCTGCCCCTTCCCGGCTCGCACTCTCTCAAAAAATTAAACATCAAAAAAATAAATAAAAAGTTGAGTTCAAAAAGAATAGTACTATATTAAATGATGCAAATAATAGGTTTTTATTTTTCACTGGAGAGTGAAGTTGACTTTTTCTAAAAATAAGTTCCTGAGTCACTGAAAAAAATTTTTTTTAATTTCACACATTTTGTCATCTGTCCAAATTGGCAGAATTTCTGTAGTCCTTTCTTTTCTTCTTTTAGTGGTTTAGGGTGCAGTCTTAGAAATCCCAAGTTAGCCAAAGTTCCCTTGACTGAGGCATTCCTAATACTCTTCAGTCACATGCTTATAGATACTTCTGTGGATTATTTCTCCAGAAAGATAGTCATTAAATTATGTAGATTTTTAAGTAAGTCTTTCTTGTCATCTCTATACCATAGGTTAAGGGGTACCTCACTATAACCCCATAGGCTGACAATGACTAATAAACTAAGCTGTTGTTTTTAATGGAACTTTTGGGTTTTTTTGTACCTAAAATAATGAGACATAAGAAGCCTTGTTTAGGAGGCTTAGGCCTATGGAGTTTTGTTTTTAAGTGAAGAGTGTTTTAAGTAAGTCTCCTTAGTATTAGTGGTTCTTCATCAGAGTATGTCACTGAATTACTGACTAAATATAAAACAGGTGAACTCTGGACCCCATCCTATTTTTGATTGGTTAGCTTTAGGGCAAGTATGTTTTTTTGTTGTTTTTTGTGGGGTTCTGTTTCTTAACTCTAAGTAGTAGATGCTCATGATACAGTTTTAAGCTCTGCAGAAGGCAGAAAGTCAATACTAGATTGTACTCTACAAGGTAACCATGGTTAATGATTTCTTAACATTTTTCCAGAAATTATGTATGTATATGTAAGCCTGTGTGAGTGTTTTTTCCACAAATGTGTTCACATTATACACACTGTTTTGCAGTTATGCACTCAGCATTATATAGAGAGAGCTTTCCATATCATTGCACATAAATTGTGGTTGGTTCATTTATGTTTACATGTCCCCTGTTAGACATTTAAGTTATTTTCAGATTTTGTGTGGGTTTTTTGGTCTTGTTTTGTTTGCTTCTATCAACTAGACTGCAGTGAATTTCCTTGCATACTGTCTTTGCATGCCTGTGTCCTTTTATTTTCTGAAGGATAAGGTTTACATGTAGGATTGCTGGCCTAAGAATATTTCCGTTTTGAAATTTAATAGAAAATGCCAATTGGTTCCCTAGAATTGTGCTGATTTGCTTGCACTCCTCCTAACATAGATGCTTCTTTCGGTACACACTCACCAACCCGTTACAATCTGTCAATCTAATGTGCATCAAGAGGGTATCTAATGTTTAATTTTCATTTCTTTAGTTGTGATTATTGTTAAAAATTGTATCCTATCTTTCTAATTTTTGTACTTTTTTCTCTAAACATCCTCCTTGTATCTTTGCTCATTTTGCTATCAGAATATGCATTTTTCTTAAGTGTAAAAGCTGTTTGTGTAGTGGGGAAATTTGTTCATTGTTATGTATGTTTTTCTAATATATTGTCTTTCTACTTTATAGTATTTTTTACCATATAGAAATATTAAAGGTTTAGTATTCAGATTATTTTCTCTTTCAGGCATATTTGTGTATTTGCACAATATTTTAGGATTTCCTAAATATGATGAACACATGTTCCAGTTTGCCCCTGTTATCCTAGTTTAAATATTAAGAGTGCTTCTATTCACTCTTACAGAATTCTCTTTTGGATAAAAAATTATATGGCTATCAAGTTCTTAAAGTATATATTTTGGAAAATTTCCCAGGTGATCCTGATTAAGTACCATTGGTTTACTGTTTTAAATGATAAATTCTTAGGATGTGTTCCCCAGGATAGATTCCCTCTGTACTGTTCTATGATAAATAAATATATTGCACTGTGGAGTACAGAAGGCATTTTCAGATGCAAGATAAAATAACATACAAAGAAGAAAATATGCAGAAAATTTTGGTAAAACCTACTCTTAAACCCTGTATTTTCCTCAGAATTAGCAGAGAATGCTGCAAATAATGGGAAAATAAAAATTGATGGACAAGAATAAAGTTCATCTGAGTGAAATGTTTTTCTATATTTTATGTTGGGAAATCATTGTGACTTTCTCAAGGATATGTGTAGATATCATCTCAGGAAGCTTTTTTATTTTTTTACAGTCATTCAGTAAAGTATATTAAACATGATTTGTAGGTCAGTGATTTATCACAAAGAGAACATATATTTGTAACCACTACATATGTCAAAGTTCCCTTTGTGCCTCCCCACAAAGGGTAGCTATAATCCTGACTTCTATCATCATATTAGCTCTGCTTGTTTTTGAAGTTTATTTAAATAGAATTATACATACAGTATGCCTTCTTTTGTGTGAGATTTATTCTTGTTTTGTGTGAAGCTGTATTTTGTTCATTTTCATTGATTTCTAATTACTAGAATGTGAATATATCACAACTTATTCTACTGTTGGAAGTGTGGTTTGCATCTAGTATTTTGGTTTACTATAGCTAATGCTGCTATTAGTATTGTTATGTATATCTTTTGATGTGTGTATGCATTCATTTTTTTGTGCAGTTATTTCTAGTAGTATAATTGATAGAGTTATCTATATGTTCAAATTTGCTAGATACCGTTAAACAGTTTTCCAAAGTAGTTGTGCCATTTTACACTCCCACCAGCAATCCACATCTTTGCTAATAATTTTTTTTTAATGTTTGTTTGTTTGTTTATTTATTTATTTATTTAGAGAGAAAGAGGCAGAGAGAGGGGGAGACAGAATTCCAAACGGGTTTTGCGCCATCAATGCAGAGCCCATTATGGGGCTAGAACCCATGAACCATGAGATTATGACCTGAGCTGAAATCAAGAGTCGGATGCTTGACTGACTGAGCCACCCAGGCACGCTTTTGCTAATACTTGGAAATGTCAGTCTGAATTTTAGCCATCCTACTGGGTGTGTATCTCAACATGGCTTTAATATTCACCTCCTTGATGACAAATGATGTTGACACTGTTCATATCCTTCTGTGAAGTTTCTGTTAAGTCCCTTGCCCATTTTTCTTTTTTATAATTTTATTTTGAGAGAGAGCATGCATATGCACACCAGCAGGGGAGGGGCAGAGAGAGGAGAGAGAGAGAGACTCCCAAGCAGGCTCCTCACTGTCAGCATGGAGCCTGATATGGGGCTCCAACTCATGAACCATGAGATTATGACCTGAGCCAAAATCAAGTCAGAGCCTTAACCAAATGAGCTACCCAGGCACACATTCTCCATTTTTCTTCTTAATTATCTGTTTTGACTTATTGATTTGTAAGTGTTCTTTCCATATTCTGGGTACTGATCCTTTATTATATGTGGCAAATGTGTAGTCCCACTCCCTTAATACTACCTTTTGAGTTTATTACACTCCACAGTTTGTCAGTCTTTTCTTTTATGGTTAGTACTTTTCTGTTGAAGAAATCTTTTCACTGAAATATTGTCTTCTATTGACTTTTAGAAACTTTGCAATTTTACTTTTCATGCTTAGATGTGTGAACCAAGTGGAATTGATTTTTATGCATGAGGTGAGCTATAGGTCAAGTTCCTTTTCTCAGATGGTAACCAGTAAAACAGTACTATGTTTTGTTTTTGAAAAGGCCATCCTTAGTGCTCAATAATGTAACCACATATATGTATTCACATATATGTGGGACTTTTTTTCTGGACTGTCTGCTATTGGTCTTTGTATCCAGCCTTGTGTGATGTAACCAGATGTCATCTTAATTACTGTAACTTTAAAAGTCATTACATCTGGCAGGGTAAGAGCATGCGCGCGCACACACACACACACACACACACACACACACACTTTGCTCTTCGAGAGTGTATAAGCTATACTTAATCCTTTGTATTTGTGTGAATATGTTATTGTCAGTTCACAAAAACTCTGAAAAGCATTGGGGAATCATGAGGTCTGAGTGAAAATGATGAAATTTTTTTTATCAGATTTCAAAAATGACAAAGTCAGCTCAAATCTAGAGTTTTTAATCAAAATTAAAGAATATACTTGTTTTAACATTCATTCTATATTACATTCTTGTGTAGACTTCTCACTAAATTGGCCTTATTAAAAAAAAAACAATGTAATGATTAAATAACATACTGGCTTGAAATTTTATAGTAAAGTTGTAAGTTTATTAAGAAAAACATGCAGGGGCGCCTGGGTGGCGCAGTCGGTTGAGCGTCCGACTTCAGCCAGGTCACGATCTCGCGGTCCGTAAGTTCGAGCCCCGCGTTAGGCTCTGGGCTGATGGCTCAGAGCCTGGAGCCTGTTTCCGATTCTGTGTCTCCCTCTCTCTCTGCCCCTCCCCCGTTCATGCTCTGTCTCTCTCTGTCCCAAAAATAAATAAACGTTGCAAAAAAAAAAAAAAAAAATTAAAAAAAAAAAAAGAAAAACATGCAGACTAAGAATACAGTAAAATGATATTGGTGTTGTGTTTTGTTTTTCAGAACATCTATGATTACCGTCTTCTGTAAGTCCAGCTGTTTCAAGAATTCACCAAAGGAACCAAGTAGGATTTTCTTACATCATGACTTAATCTGAATGCAAGAACAAGAAATAGGTTTTATCTCTAAATATAATGAAGGGCTGTGTGTAAACACAGACCCTGACTCAATTCTAATGAGCATTTTAGACATGAGTTTACATCGGCAAATGGGTTCAGATCGTGATCTTCAGTCTTCTGCCTCATCTGTGAGCTTGCCTTCAGTGAAAAAGGCACCCAAAAAGAGAAGAATTTCAATAGGCTCTCTGTTTCGGAGAAAAAAGGATAACAAACGTAAATCAAGGGAGCTAAATGGCGGGGTGGATGGAATTGCGAGCATTGAAAGTATACATTCTGAAATGTGTACTGATAAGAACTCCATTTTCTCTACAAATACCTCCTCTGACAATGGATTAACTTCTCTCAGCAAACAAATTGGAGACTTTATAGAGTGCCCTTTGTGCCTTCTGCGGCATTCTAAGGACAGATTTCCTGAGATAATGACTTGTCATCATAGATCTTGTGTGGATTGCTTACGACAATATCTAAGGATAGAAATATCTGAAAGTAGAGTTAATATCAGTTGCCCAGAATGTACTGAACGGTTTAATCCCCATGATATTCGCTTGATATTAAGTGATGATGTCTTGATGGAAAAATACGAAGAATTTATGCTTAGACGGTGGCTTGTTGCAGATCCTGATTGTAGGTGGTGTCCGGCTCCAGATTGTGGGTAAGATTTTGTTTGTTTTTTCTTTAATATTTTTTCTGTAGATAAAACAAGAATTAGCTATTACTCAAAAATCCTAACATGTCAGGTAATTCATTCATTCAGTAAGACAAACATGCATTTGAGTACATACCATGTGCCAGGCACAGTGTTTTGATGCTAATGGAAAGAATCTTCTCTTACTCATTGTTATATTGTATCTCTTCACATACTCACTTAAGAGCATTTTCAGAAGAAAAGGATAAGATGATAGAGTACTAGGATCTAGTTGTGGGCAAAGTTGATTTTCCCCATTCATTTGGAAAAACGGTTATTTTGGTAGAACAGATGAAATGATCAGGGATTTTGTTTGCTTTCATGCGGGGGGTGGATTTCGGTTGTATATACTCAACTGATCCTTTTGAAACATGCACATAATACCTTAATGTGTGCCATAGTGTCATGTGTACATGTTGGTATTACATCAGTATTGCTAGTCTCAAGATCTAGAGGTTATATAATACTTCAGTTGCCTCAAGTTTTTAATTACAAGTACCACTTTCTCAACGTTGATAATAATTTTGCTTCAGTATTTCATTATGTTTAACAGCATTTTCTTTTTATAGAGCATTTACTGTGTACAGTTGCTATAACTAGGAATAAGCAGTCATATGTTTTCTAAGAAGAACAAAAGCTGTAAATACCGGATGTTATTTAGCATACCATTAGTAAACCAGAGATTGTAAGTAAGAGTTGGGGAAAACCCAGAACTTCCAAGATTATCTGGGTATAATCAGAGACGAGGGTGGAATGTGAGTTTAATTTCTCAGATGAAGTTTCAGGATTTATTGTCTGAATCGAATCTATTATTGAAAGCTTGTTGAGTAGCAAATTTTCAGATTGCATTTAGCCTATATTCCATAATTTATTTTATTTTTTAAATTTTATTTAAATCCAAGTTAGTTAACCTATAGTGTACTAATGGCTTCAGGAGTAGAATTTAGTGGTTTATCACTTATATATAACACCCAGGGCTCATCCCAACAAGTGCCCTCCTTAATGCCCGTCACCCATTTAGCCCATCCTCCCACCCCACACCTCTCCAGCAACCCTCATTTTGTTCTCTGTATTTAAGTCTCTTCTGGTTTGCCTTCCTCTGTGTTTTTGTCTTAATTTTCCATCCCTTCCCCTGTTCATCTGTTTTGTTTGTTAAATTCCACATACGTGTGAAATCATATATTTGTCTTCTCTGACTGACTTCACTTAGCATAATATGTTCCTGTTCCATGAATGTTGTTGCAAATGGCAAGATTTCATTCTTTTTGATCTTTGAGTAAAATTTCATTGTATATGTATACCACATCTTCTTTATTCATCAGTCGATTGCATTCCATAATTTTAAATGAGAAAAGTGATGGTATGTTGCCAGCCTGTGCAAATCACAGCCAGTTTTCCCAGTTATAACTAGCACTTAACTGGCTACCAAGGATTTCAGTGTAATACAAAGCATTAAAAATATTACCTAATTATTGAACATTTTATGAACTTATTAGTTGTGTGAAGGACTCAGAAATACTATTATCAGATTTGAACTATGCTCCCCTCTACTGCAGGGAGCTTGTACTAGAATATAAATAATAAAATGTTATGTTAAAGATAACTATCTAAACCGGGCCAAGGTTGGCTGTGCTTCCAGGTATATGACAGAAGCAAACTCTGAGATCCATGAAGAATTAAACTCTCAAGAAAAAGATGGGAAGAAAATAGGGATAATGAACAATACATTTAAATAACTTGAACAGGAGGCTTTATCCTGTGAGAAGAACAGCTTGGATACAGTTGTATCACTTGGTCCCCTGGACTCCTGTGCAAAGTTTCACGGTGCAAGTGTGCACGTTCATTAGATCTTAAGTTGGACAGCAAATGTTATAAAAACATTTTTACACATCATTATAGCAAATACTTCTATAGCAAGACTTCAAATAGTGAGGAATATGCCTATATATTGTGTTTTGTCTGGAGAAAGAATGTGGTTTTTTATCTTTCATGGAACCTCAGGGTAAGAAGTGCTTCACAAGTTCCTTCAAGCATTTAATAGATTTAAAAGAAAAAGTCTGAAAGTGATAGAATAAGTTAAAAGGCTTACATGTCAGAATCTGTGGCCCTAAGAGATTGAGACCATAAATCCTGGGCACAAACTTTCTGGTCAGTAAATAGGTATATTCTGTGGTGCTGGGTTGACTGATCATGTGGTCCAAATAGATATCAATTGTATCAACCTAATAGAACACAATAGAAGGGCTGACACAGATTCTTGTTTATATAAGAACTTGATTTTAGGGGAAACATAAACTGGGAAAGGATTGATTTTTCAACATACAGAATTGTGAAAATTAGCTCTTTGAGGGGAAAAAAATAGATCGTCATCACATGTAATAACACCAAAACAAAATCAAAACAGGTTACAAAGGAAAGTTTTATAAATAAAAGGAAAAAATTGAACCAAAAGAAAACATATGTCTAGCTCACCTACTGCCATTATTATTATTATTATTATTATTATTATTATTATTATTAAAATTGAGTACACATTTACCCTGTAATTTAAAAGATCCACTCCTAGTGAAATACCTTGAAAAAACTCTTGTGTACCAGGAGACATTTTGTTAGGAGACATGTTTAAGAAGGTTCGTAATAGCAAACAAGAAAAAAATTGTTCATTAAAAACAAAATGGATGAATTATATTGAGTTTCATGGTTACCAATTGAAAAGGAGGATGTGAATTTGAAGGGGCAATCAAGGGGCCTTCTAAAGCCACTGATAAATGAGGTAACCTTGGGTTCTGATTTCCCTCAGTGGTTTCAGTTTACACTTACTGTACTGGTGTAATTTTTAATAGCATCACCACTCTCACATGTTCCAGTTTAGGTTGTTAATTATATGATCACTCTACTGATACTTTCCTTAGTTTGTGTGGTAGATACAGGGGTATTCATTTGTAAGTCCTTTTTGTATGTGTGACATTTTTCAGTAAAATTTAAAAATATTTCATACTTTGGGTTATTTTCGCCCATTTTCTTCTCATTGAGACTTCATTGTTAAAAAAGTAAAATGGCTTAATATTCTAAATATTTTGGAGAAATTAAATGTTAACTCAAGTATAAATATCATAAAATAATAGAAACAACTACTTTAATAGATTCTGTTATTAGGAAAACAACCACTTGATTGTTACATAAGTTTAACAAAGAATTGGCCTTGATTAAATTGACTGTAAGTTAACTTTGGGTTGGTGGTTGTTAGTATTTTACCCACAAAGGACAAAGAAAACATGTCAACATAACTTTTATTTATGTATTTTCATTTACATTTGATTTATGCTGTCTCTCAAGATTAAGAGCATATTTTATATACTTGATTACACTGTAGGCTTTTATGGTTGCATTATGTAGAAAATGTCATCCATTAACCTAAAATGTATATGTATACTTTGAAAACATAGAGGGGCACTTGGGTGGCTCAATTGGTTAAGTGTCTGACTTCAGCTCAGATCATGATCTCGTGGGTTCGTGAGTTTGAGTCCCACATCTGCCTCTGTACTGACAGCTCAGAGCTTAGAGCCTGCTTCACATTCTGTTTCCCTCTTTCTCTGCCCCTCCCCTGCTCGCGTGTGCGGGTGCACACGCTTGCTCTCTCAAAAGTAGCTAAACATAAAAAAACTTGAAAACATAGAATACTACATAAACTCTCATTAAAAGTTTCATTTTTACTTAGCATGAGCATATACAGATCTGATTTTGAATCTCTGTCCTATTGTGTTAAGAATTGGGATAGATCTTTAATTTTATTATTAGCATAATTCCTAGCACACAATAACTATTTTATAGCTCTTATTTATCATTCCTCATGTCCATTTCTTAAGTTTTGCTGTAAATTTTTTTAAGTCAGACAGCTACTCAAATATTTAATGCATCTGTGTGCCAGGTAGTAGAGATTTAATAATGAACAAAACCCAAAAATCCCTGCCCTCTCAGAACTTACTAAAATTTTTGGATCTACAGAAGGACTTTTTTTTTTTTAATATTTTATTTATTTTTGAGAGAG
Organism: Felis catus; assembly: GCF_018350175.1. Lineage (NCBI taxonomy): Eukaryota > Metazoa > Chordata > Mammalia > Carnivora > Felidae > Felis > Felis catus. Next base: position 46,299,402 of record NC_058385.1, on the reverse strand, counting down.
AGTGCACACACAAGAGCAGGGGATGTGTATAGAGAGAGGGAGACAGAGTCCCCAGCAGACTCTGTACTGTCAGCGCAGAGCTTGATGCAGGGCTCAAACTCACAAACTGCAAGATCATGACCTGAGCTGAAATCAAGAGTTGGTCGCTTAACCGACTGAGCCATCAGGTGCCCCAAGACATTTTTTAACTTAAAATCCATTTATTATTTAAATCTGGCATTAAGAATACTGGTAAATATCTGATTGTCAGTAAGTCATAGAAATATTTAGGCAACTAGGACCATTGGCACATATATAGTATTTAATACCTTTCATTGTACAACACACTTGAAAGGCTTTTTTCTAGAAATGCTGTTTGTGAAGTTATGAATTTTTTCTTTTGCATTTGACATTTATCAATATAACCCTTTTGTGTGTCTAACGTTAATTTTACTTAAACATGTAGTTTAACACACTTTGAGAAATACTTCCCTGAGCTCAGAGTATAAAGAAAACTTGACCTGGTTTCTATTTGAGATGTCTCAGGGTTTCTGACCTAATATTCTTTCCACTCTTCTGAGGGCCAGGACAGATGAAGCTTGTTTAAAAGATAGTATTTCTAAAAACTCCTCTTGAGAAGGAGCCAAACCTGTGTGCTATGATTTAACCAGGATGAAGTTAGCCAGACTGCTTCTAGAACATGCAGTCTGTACAGGTTCAGAGAAAAATCTGGCCGTGGCTAAGAAGTGTTGGGGTGAGGGGCACTTAGGAAGGAAAGCATAAAACCTGTGTTGAGTAAAAATATCTGATTACCTTCTGCCCAGGAGGCCTGGTTTATACATTGTAGGCACATAGCAAAAAGTTACCATATCAGTTTTGGTCATCACTTGTTTCAATGCCACCCTTCTACCAGCACAAATTATCCCTGTTATCTCAGGTGAGTGCTTCTGACTTTGATGGGGAGCTTTGAATACATAGGAACATTTATTATAGAAGAATATGATTAATGATTTAATAATGTCTGTGAGCCCCTCAAGGGCAAAAATGTGTGTGTGTGTGTGTGTGTGTGTGTGTGTGTGTGTGTGTGTGTGTATTTGATTTTTCTTTGTAACCATTGGTTAACCCCATGCTCAACAAAGAGTTGTTGAATGAACCAATCTTACTATATGCCACAAACATAAATCATCTATCTTAAGAACCATCAATAAAACACTTTAAAGCAATGTGATCAGCTATAATCAGGTTTGTGTAGTGTCAAACTGGCCGATATTTAAATTATTCTATATAATTATTGTGGTGGAGGATACTGTTCATAAACTTAAATGGAGCTATAGCAACTAAACAATATTTTAAACTCAAATTTTAATATTTAAATATTTTAAATTTAGTTAATATCTATATAACTCTTATTTCCATCCTACAAAAAGGTTTTAGCCATAACTTGGTCATCTTTTGGGACACCTGGGTGGCTCAGTCATTAAGTATCCAACTTCAGCTCAGGTCATCATCTCACGGTCCATGGGTTCGAGCCCCGCATCAGGCTCTGTGCTGACAACTCAAAGCTGGAGCCTGCTTTGGATTCTGTGTCTCCCTGTCTCTATGTCCCTCCCCCACTTGTGCTTTCTCTCTCTCAAAAGTAAATAAATAAACATTAAAAAAATAAAAAATAACTTGACCATCTTTTGACATGCTGGAAATGCTTTTGTAGGCTGACCTTTTAGAAATTTTATACAGAGAAGAGATCCAACTTTTATTTTCTCCAGAGGAAACAAGTACATGTGACTTAGAAAACAGCAGGTTTTGTGTATAGGGAACCATCATGAGTAAACCATGTTTCAGTGGAAGTTGTAATTCTTAACTAGTGGTAAGTTGTATCTGTTAGAATAGACATTCATAAAAGTATTCTGGGAGTTTGAAAGTACCTTGAGCTGAGAGTTTGCTCTTTTTTAAATTATTCTTCCTAACCATAAAATTGATCTAGATAGATTTTAATGCTGTGTAATTCAGTATAAACTTCTGCTATACCAGACATTATTATGATACTAAGATTTTTGATGGAGTTTTAAGGGAATCAATAAAAACGTTCCCTCAAACCTTCATTCAGAACCAAGTTGATATGACAGGAGACATGTCAGCTCTCTCTACTAATTAGTTAGCTAAAGAATGTGGCTTTAGATGTGCAGCCAGAATAGCTTGCTTACACTTCACTCCTAAATAAGACTGACTTCTCCAAATAGTCTGGGCAGTTCTCAACAACTGTAAGCCTCCCCTGGAGCATGTAGTGGAAAGCACAACAGAATTCGTCCTCTGTAGGAAGTAAGCAGCTTCTGAAAGAGGGAACCAGGAGATGAGCCTCACATTACCTAGACACTCTCCCAAATATATTAAGCAAGTTACTCCTTTTCCATAAAATAATAGTAACTTTTAGCAAGTGGAAACATGAGCCTATTGATTTTGATACAAAATTTTACTTTTCCCCTTATCTGGATCAAATAGTTTGGGTATTTGTGATTATGTTTTCTTTGTTCTCTAAAGGTTGTGTTAAAATTTACCTTTGGGGCAAAAAATGTATCTTTGATTCCTAGATAATCGTTCTTCTTTTTTCTCATTTTTTAATATTTTTATTGGGGACTATTATATCTTTCTTAGGATTACATTTCATGTGAAATATATCTATTGTTCTTTTTACTTGTTCCTTCATGAGGAATTTGCTATAGACAGGCTATACTATCCTAGCTGGTATCCCTACTTCCTAAGTGTGATCATTAGTGTAATTTGTAGAACTCTAGTACTGCGAAACTCTACCAGGAAATAGACATCATGGTGAAATAAATTCTGGAAATCACTGTCTACTGATCATTGATATGTTAAAAAAATTTTTTTAGAAAATCCTAGGATTAACAAAAAAAATGAAAAAGTAATTCTGCTTAGCATTTTCCTAACTTGACCATTGAGTACTTGTTAGTATAGACCTCCTGTTAGCAATTTAGTGAACAAAATATTTCTGGAAAGACTGCCCTATTCGAATCCCTTTGCACCTTTCCCGTTTCTTCCTATCCCTTCACTCCTGCTAAATAGGGAGGCTTCAACATTTTAAGTAGGGGGGTGCCTGGGTGGTTCATTCAGTAAAACGTCCAACTCTTGATTTCAGCTCGTCATGATCCCCTGGGTTTGTGAGTTCAAGTCCCACATCTGGCTCTGCACTCACAGTGCAGATCCTGCTTGGGATTATCTCTCTCTCTCTCTCTCTCTCTCTGCCCCTCTCCCCCTTTCCCCTGCTTGCATGCTTGCTCTCTCTTGCTCTCTCAAAATGGGTGAATAAACTTAAAAAAAATTTAAGTAGAAAGAATAGAGATGGAAAGTAAGACTTGAGTTAAATAATGGATTGTAGAAGGAAATGGAGTATCTTTTAAACCAAGATGTGAATACTGTTCAAGCCAAAGATGTTTAGTTAACTAGTATTATTCACTTATCTCTGACATCTGAGGGTGTTCTTTTCCCACATAACACTTAATGCATCAGAGCAGAGAGACTCCTGAAATTTTTCTTTAAAGGAAGCATTTTATATTTAGTTTTACCATTGGCTTCCATTATAATTTGAGAGCTGTTTTCCAATGGAAAAAAAGTTCAGCTCCCACACAATGAAAATCATCTTCAAAAGGCCTAACATTTTGCTTTCAAAAATGTGTGAATGCTAGGTACATTTAATTCTTGCTGTATTATAGAATGTGCCTAACAAAGTTATTATTAGGACTGAATATGTATGAACACGAACACTTATATAGTAAGTACTCAATAACTGTTAACATAAGAAAAAACTGGTAGACTGCCTTAACTTTTAATCAAAATATACATTCATGAAAACAGAATTAGGAAAGATAAACTTATTTTTCTTTGTGATTTGAACAGATTGAATGGGACGTGAATGTTTAGTTCTAGGATTGGATTTCTTAGCTTTTCCTTTAAAAAAATACTGAGAAGTAGCATAAAACAAGTTTGATATACTTTTTCTTATTACTTTATCTCTAATATTTGAGTACATACATGCTATGAACAAATTCTTTCCCCCCTTCTCCCTCCTTTCTCCCCACCTCTTTCTCTCCTCTCTCTCTCTCGCTCTCCCTGTATAACCACACACACAGCTTTATTTATGTATCACAACTCTTTTTAGTACTATATCCTAATTTTTGAGATGCATCTAACCTACATTTTCAACAAATGCCAAATGACCAGATGTCAAATTAATATTGCTCCAAGGCCAAAGTCAAATATCACTAATTATGGTGTGATGAACTTAGAGGATACAAAAGTAAATACAAAATTTTATACTTAAAAAGTTTAAAATTTTTTGTAATGTTTATTTTATTTTCGAGAGAGAGAGAGAGAGAGAGCGCGAGCGCGTGAGCAGGAGAGAAGCAGAGAGGGAGGGAGACACAGAATCCGAAGCAGGCTCCAGGCTCTGGGCTGTCAGCACAGAGCCTGATGCAGGCTTGAACCCATGAACTGTGAGATCATGACCTGAGCCTAAGTCAGGCACTCAACCGACTGAGCCACCCAGGTGTCCCTAAAAAAAATTTTTTAATGTTTATTTATTTTTGAGAGAGACATGGCACGATTGGGAGAGGGGCAGAGAGAGACGGAGACAGAATCTGAAGCAGGTTCCAGGCTCTGAGCTGTCAGCACAGAGCCCAACTCGGGCCTTGAACTCACGAGCTGTGGGATCATGACCAAAGTCGGATGTTCAGCTAACTGAGCCACCCAAGTGCCCCAATATAAAATTTTATTTAAAAAAAAATTTAAAAAATAATCAAATGTTAAGTGTTTGACATCATACTGTAGGATACTAGTCTACATGTCAGCTGTTTAGTTTGCTCCTGATAATTATACTGCATATTTAAAAAATTCTAAGTAGAGATATTCAATACTTATAAGCAGTTATTTTCAACAAGCTTAAGTCTTTAGACTCAAAACTGTAAGGAATTTTCATCTTAAAGCAATTTATGAAGCTGTTTGAAGTTTGATTATTGAGAATAAAATGCGTTTTGAGATCTCAGTTTTCTTGCCATACCCTTTTGTGTTTTCATGGATATTGTATCAGATTTTGGAAATTCTCATGTCATGAAATTTTATTTTACTTTGTTTTTTAAATGTTTATTTTTGAGAGACAGCACATGTGAAATTAGGGGAAGGGCAGAGAGGACAGGGTAGGGGACGAAGGATCCGAAGCAGGCTCTGTGCTGACAGCAGAAAGCCTGATGTGGGGCTCGAACTCATGAACCATGAGATCACCAGCTGAGCCAAAGTTGGTTGCTTAACTGGCTGAGCCACCCATACACTGCATCTTGTCATGAAATTTTAAAATGGCAAAGTTGACATTCTGTTTTTCATTCTTCTTGTCAAAATGTGAGGAATTCTCGAATAAGGACTTTTTCTTAAAAGATTCATAGCTTAAATCATTAAAAAGTATGTCAATTCTTAAAGGTTTATTTAGTGATATAGTAGTATACTGAACAACTTTAACCGAGGTTAGAATTACGATATAACCTAATTTCTTTTTTAAATTTAATTTTATTTATTTTAGAGTGTAAGCAGGGGAGAGGGGCAGAAGGAGAGAGAAGGAGAGTGAATCTTAAGCAGGTTCTATGTTCAGTGTGGAGTCCAACACCAGGCTTGATCCCACAACTGTGAGATAATGACCTATGCTGAAATCAAGAGTCAGATGCTTAACCGAGTGAGCCACCCAGGCGCCCTGATATAACCTAATTTCTGTTCATCTACCTCATATATGTTTTATAAATACTTATTTACTCAGAAAGGCTATATTCTTCCTAAATTCTGTTATAGCACTCTCAATGTTCATATTAACTGTAAATCTGTTTCCCTATTTAATTGTTTGAAAGTTCTTTAGTTTGTATCTAAATTTGGCTTTCACAGTCATCACTAATAATTATTGCATTTTATTTTTCCAACATTATGTACATTTATACTTAAGTTGTCCAGTAAAATTTCACCATATAAAGCCATAAGATTTTTATTCTGTCTAGAATGCCTACTAATGGTTATTTTACAATGAATATTCAGATACTAATAATCCAAAATGACATACATTACTTATATTGCTGTAGAAAGGATAGTAACTTGTATGATCACATGGTCATTAATCAAACACAGGTGCAGAGATACTAGAAATATCACTGAAATGGTGAATTGCTTATTTGGCATTCTAAAGATCAAGGCTAAAGCTGAAGTTGATTTTGGGTGACTACTGAGCCTAAGCCAAACTTCTTGAGTCCCTGTTATATTTTTGGGAAAACTTAGTTGTAGGGAGATGATGTAATTTACATGAAACTATTCAGTAATAGGGGGTAGAAGTGGAATTTGGACCAGGTAACCTAAATTTTTCTTCTGCCTTTATAATTGTGACTGGCCTTAAAAAACAGTCGGTCTTAACATCATTGTCCCCTGCATACACACAGATTTCCCTGTGTCCCTTTTCTTCCTTCCTTCAAGAAAAGCTAGGTTAGAAAAGAGTTTTAGAAGAGAAGGTCATTTCCTTTTCAGTGAAATTACTACCTTAAAGACTGCTTAGGGTTATAATTTGTAGAAGAGAAAGTGTAGAGTCTTTGAGGACTTTTTTCTTTTTATTGAGAATGCAATGAATAAGCCCTCAGGAAATTAAACTTTGCTAAATTACCTGACGCTGATACATAAATTACCTTTGAGTTAGTTATGCTTGGACATATTTATGATAGATAGTGGTAATTGCAGAATTGGTCTATCAAAAATAAAATGGAATTTAAGATGTAAAATTTAAGTTTAAAGGGTAAGATATAAGATATTAAGGAAGCAAAGGGTCCAAAAGTGGAGGAACTTCTTGACTATTAAAACTTTACAATTTTGTAGATTATTTTGAAATTTAATAAAAATCTCAGTGACAGTTACTGTTTAAATTTTACTGCCAATAACAAAAGGAACCCTGGAAACTCCCCTAAGTTTCCAGGCAAAAGGAAATGTTGGATATTTACAAAGCTTCTTATATATATTTTTTAAAATTTTTTTAACATTTATTTTTGAGACAGAGAGAGAGCATGAACAGGGGAGGGTCAGAGAAAGAAGGAGACACAGAATCTGAAACAGGCTCTGGGCTCTGAGCTGTCAGCACAGAGCCCGACGCGGGGCTCGAACCCACGGACCGCGAGATCATGACCTGAGCCGAAGTCGGGCGCCCAACCGACTGAGCCACCCAGGCGCCCCAAAAGCTTCTTATATATAAATAAGACTTGTTTGTGTCCCTTTCAAAGAGAACCAGAATCCTCTAAACATTTTTTATTGTAAACTTTTATTGAGATAATTATAGATTCATGTGTAATTATAAGAAATAATAGAGAAATCCTGTGTATCCTTCACAGTTTGCCCCAGTGGTACCATTTTACAAAGCTATAAGACAACATCACAACCAGGATATTGGCATTGATATAATCTACCAATCTTAAATTCCCCCAGTTTTACTTGTATTTACTGGTGTGTGTATGTATATTTAGTCATATACCTGTTGTTCTTTTATAAATACATCCACCTGTATCACACCCTGTTGGCTCCTCTACCCCATCCCTTAACCTGTGGCCACCTCTAGTCAGTTTTCCATTTCTAAAACTTTGTCATTTCAAAAATGTATAAATGGAATCATACAGTATATATAACTTTGAGACGGACTTTTTTCATTCAGCATAATTCCCCAGAGATTTATGAGAGTTGTTAAGTGTATCAGTAGTTTCTTTTTGTTCTCCAGTAGCAGTCCATGGTATATATGCACCCCAGTTTGTTTAACCATTGATTGACCTGTTGAAGAATGACATCTAAACTGTTTCTGGTTTTTGGCTGTTACAAATAAAGCTGCTATAGACGTTTGTGTACTTGTTTGAACATAAGTTTTCATTTTTCTGGGATAAATGTCCAAGAGTGCCCAGAATTTATTTTAAATAAGAAATTATTAAAGTGCCAAAAATATTGGGGAGTGCTCAGTTGGTTAAGCATCTGACTCCGGCTCAGGTCATGATCTCACGGCTCATGGGTTCAAGCCCCGTGTCAGGCCCTGTGCTGACAGTTCAGAGCCTGGAGCCTGCTTTGGATTCTATATCTCCTTCTCAGCCCTCCCCTGCTCACGTGCACGCTCGCTCTGTCCGTCTCTCTCTCAAAAATAAACATGAAAGTGACAAAAATATTAACTTAGAGAATAGGTATTGGGGCAAGTCATGAATCTACTATTCTCAGTCTTTTAAGTGGAAAAAAAAATTTTTTGCTTGAAAATTCAAGTTTATGTACTTTTTGGTAGGACATCGGCACCAAAGAGCACTTTCAGCATGTGCCTTAGAAACATTAATATGAGAATTTATGCATAAATACCAGATAATTACAGAACTTATGAATTGGCAGTTTGCCATTCACTTATAGGTATAGCTCATTCACAGTCATTATATTTTGAATAGGTTATATTTTTGTTTTTCTGATTTTCAAAGTAACAAGTAATTATAAAAATCAGAAATGTATAGGGGTGCCTATAGGGCTTAGTCGGTTAAGTGTCCAACTTTAGCTCAGGTCATGATGTCACAAGTCGTGAGTTTGAGCCTCACATGGGGCTCTGTGCTGACAGCTCAGAGTGTGAAGCCTGCTTTGGATTCTGTGTCTCCCTCTCTCTCTGCCCCTCCCCCACATAAAAATAAATAAACATTAAAAAAAATTTTTAAGTCGGAAATGTATAAATATATAAAACAGAAAATTAGAACTCTAATACCAGCAAAACGGCTGTCAAGATTTTTGGTGTATTTCCTTCTAGTGTTTTCTGTGTGCATATTGTACTAATTTAATAGAATTTTTATAAAATTGGGATTAAGTTAACTATATAGTTTGCCATCTTAGTTAACAGTGGAACTTTAAAAATGTTTTGAACCATTTGTATGTCTTCATTTATGAATTGTTCACTTTTCCCCCCCTTTTATATTGATGAGATAGAGTTTATGACTATTTGGTCATGCATAAATAGAAAACAGGAATAGCATTGAAGTTGGCTAATTGTTTTACTTAATATTTCTTCTTTTATGTCACATTTTAAATCGTTTTTATTCTTCTTTGAAGATACGCTGTGATAGCATTTGGATGTGCTAGCTGTCCAAAATTAACATGTGGGCGAGAAGGCTGTGGAACAGAGTTTTGCTACCACTGTAAACAAATTTGGCACCCCAATCAGACCTGTGATGCTGCTCGGCAAGAGAGAGCCCAGAGTTTACGTCTGAGAACTATACGTTCTTCATCCATTAGTTATAGTCAAGAATCTGGAGCAGCAGGTACTTATGTCTAACTTTTCTAATAAGATACTTGACACATACAGAGCACTATAGTTATCTTAATAAAAAATGCAGCATTCAGTTCCTGTTATTACCTTTTCTCCCTTCAGTTTTTGAAAGTGTTTTATGTGTTGGCATTTCTGTCTCAGAAGCACTCAATCTTTGCTGTGGAAGAAAATGGTACTGAGGTTGGAAAGATTTTATTGTCAAAAAGTGAAGTGCCGTGATGATTTGCATAACTGATAGCTAAGGATGTCTGAAATTGTAATTTATAAAGGTGTATTATGCAAAGCTTAGCAAAGATTTTTAATAAAATATTAAGTTTGAATATATTACCTTTAGATTATTTCTAATTGTGTAAATATCACAAAGTTACAGGTTTAAAATGGTATTTATTTTTTGAATTCTTTCATTTACATGTTTTGTGAAATACTACATCTTTTATTTACAGATGTCTCTTCTAATTTTGTGATCAAGGATTCAAATCATACCTTAGTGGGGAGGACACTAAGAATTTTGTGTCTTTGGCTAAGAATTTAAAAATTACCTGGGGATATGTACATGAACAATGTATGCATCTTCTAAATCTCAAAAATTTAAAAAAAACATTTTTTTTTTAATGTTTATTTTTGAGGGAGAGAGAGCATGAGTGGGGGAGGGGCAGAGAGAGAGGGAGACACAGAACCCAAAGCAGGCTCCACACTCTGAGCTGTCAGCACAGAGCCTGACGTTTTGAGCGGGGCTCGAACTCACGAACCACGAGATCGTTACCTGAGCCGAAGTTGGACGCTTAATGGTCTGAGCCACCCAGGCGCCCCTAAAAAATTTTTCTGAATCTCTTAATGTTCTTTGAATAAAAATTCCAAAAATTAATATTTCCCATTTACAAAATTTCATTGTTTATTGGGATTTTTAGGAAAAATACTTTTAGAAAAATAGTTTTTTTTTAGAAAAATACTTTTCTCACTAATTATAAAATGGAAAAACTTGGAAAGTACAGAAATTTGTCAAGAAAATGATTTACATTCCTACCAGCAGTGTATTATTGAGATAGTCATATACTTAATGCTATCAGAGAAAAGTCTTATTCAGTAGTTAAAATTGAATTTTAAATTAAACATTTAAAATGATATAAACTTGAAAGTCAACATTTAATATTTTATATAATGTACACAGATTTTCATGCTTGTTTGCTGATTGGCTTGTTTTTGCTTACTCTCCTGAAGATTTGGGGTGGAACTCAAAGGTATAAATAATGAATTGTAGGTGTGGGTCCAGAAGCAATTCAGAGAGGACCTGATATATGTAAACTGTACCCTGTAGAGTCCGCTGTAGCCATTGAATGGTCCACTTGGAAATGATATTCCTCTTTTTTAAATGTAGGGATGGGTGTTTATTGGTTATAGGACACATGACATACTGAGTAACAGACTTGACCCTGGAATCAGTGTCTCTGGATATGAATTGTAGCTTCTCCACTAATTCTCTGTGCAACCCTGAGCAAGTTGTCTCAGCTATAAAATGAAGATATTAATAATACTTATGTCTATAAGGTTGAAACATTTCCTGACACATAGTAGGTGCTCTGGCTGTTAGAGGTGGAGAAACTAGAGAAACCAGTCACCTGCTAGAGATTTGCATTTGTTATTGATTTTAAAATAAACATCATGATTTAGTCATCCAAATAAATGTTGATCTTACAGTATTCACCATGGGGGATTTTATGTTGTTTTTTTTCAGCAGTGCTACCCTGGAACACCTTATTGGTCATAGCCTTTAGATCCTAATACAGCCACTTAAACTATCTTCTTAATGTCAGTTTGATTTTGGGAAATGACCAGAAGTTCCTTTGGAGCTAAGTTTAACCACTAGAATATCATACCAAGTTGAATCACTGGTTTGGGATATATCCAAAGTAAAATGTGACTGATCATGGGAATAATTTTTTTTTTTTTGAAGTTTATTTATTTTGAGAGAGAGGTAGTACAAGGGAGGGAGGGGCAGAGAGAATCTCAAGCAGGGATCTCTCAAGGGAGAGAGAGAATCTCAAGCAGGCTGTGCACTGTTAGTGCAGAGCCCAATGTGGGTCACGAAGTCACAAGCCACGAGACACATGACTGGAGTCAAAATCAAGAATTGGTTGCATAACCGACTGAACCACCCAGGTGCTCTCGAGAGTGATTTTCTTTATATTAAGTTGCTTTGAAAGTAATTATGAAAGAAAAACTTCCCAAATGATTTGAGCCAAATGGTAGCATTGTTGGAATAAATATAGCCTCCCAAGGTGATTATTTTAAAAAGTTCATTTGGAATTTTTCCATATTTCAAAAATCTTATAATTCTGAAAATTTAAGTACATGCCTTTTTACTTTCAGTGCTCTAAAAATCAGAACTCTCAGGACAAATGTTTATGTGATAGTTTCTTTTGATATAATCTATAAACTTGAACTTGGCTGCTCATTGACTGGCGGGGGGAAGAGGGAAGGAAACTACCATCTGAAATGGTTTTATTAATTCCCATTATTCCAGATATCTTGGTATTTTTGTCTCCCATTATCATGATTCTTTGAAAAATTGGCTGTACTTTTAAAGATTGCTTGACATAACGATAATAATCAGTTGACTGTTCCTTATGAGTGAGTTGAAGATAAGTAAGAGTGCTGTATTGTGATTATATTTGTCTTTAAACTGTGACAGTATTGCATCTACATGAGACACTTCCTTATAGCTACTAGGGAGTTTATGCACTTGGAGTTCACATTTTAAATAACTATATTTTTCACTTTTGTTACTATATTTCCCCCCTTTATTAAAAATACATTTAATTGGTTTTCCACTCCCCTATCTACTACTGTCCCCTGTGTACTATTCCCTAATGCTATCACCCCAAGAGATAACCACTGTTAACATTTTGTTGTAAGTCCTTACAGGTACTATGGTGGGGGGTGGGAACATTTTTAAACAAATTTTGAGATTTGACAAATTTGACAAATTGTATAGTGTTTTGTAACCTGTTATTTTTTTTCTTAATATGACAGTAGGCCAGCCCATATTTTAACAGCAAATAGAAATATGATTTTAAAAAAAAAACACAAAACTTTGTCAAACCCACCTTAAATACAAACAGGAAACTTTTAACATAAAGCAGCTGTGGATTAATTGATGCTCAGGGAATGGGGCATCAGTTGACCATCTAATCAGTAAAATAGCTCTATTTAGGATTTTTGCATTTTGAGAGAAAAATATGTACACAGTGAATTTTTTTCTAATTTGTTTTAAGAAAAGAGACAAAGACAAAACAGCCTTTTGTAGATAAGTACACAGTGAAAACATGCACATCTATAAGGAGACCTCAAAAAAAATCCCTTATGGTGTTCATTCTCTAACATGTAATCTAAGCGTATTGAAAGGCTGTTTTGTGTTTTTAGAACATAAGAATGAGGATGTCCCCTTTCATTTTGTTCTGAATGTATCAGAGCCAAAGTCGAGTGTCTTTACTCCCACCTCTGATTGAGATATTTACTACTTGAGTATACTCTGGAATGAGGAGTTTATCAATTAATATGCCAGTTAAGCAGATAGTATTTCTTTAATTTGATGTACTAGACATTATATCACCTATAAAAGCTAGCTTTTTAAAATTTATGCTCCAGTGTTAAAAGTATTTTAATGCAGACTTTATGTCCTTTGGATCATTGAAATCATGACTTACGGATATTTTTAATTTTTATATTCTTGATCTGGCTGCATAGAGTTACCAGTTTGCTCAAAATTGTTTGAATTGTTAAAATACTAATTGTGAGCATTGATGGGTTCTTAAGTTAAAAACCAGCTTTGACTCTTAAAGAAGCAGTAAGGAAAGCTGAATTCACTGTAAAATATGACCATAAAACTTTTAGAAAGGAAACTAGAATATAGTTTAATGCTTATCATGTAAGAAAATGGAACAAATACTTGAATTCAATGGCTAGTACCATGCATATCTTTTCTTAACTGTGTATAGTAAGAAAATATACCTCACTACTAATAATAGAAAATAATTTACTGGTTGCTCTTAGATGCCAAAGTTCAAAATAGTTGTGTAATTTGAGATAACTTGTATTCTATGTTAGTGATTCCAAAAGTTATGTACCATTTGATTTTAACTTAGCACCTGTGTGCATTGTAACCATATTACTGTGCATTATCCAGAAACAGCATTTGAATAAATGAATAAAAAAAGGACAAAGATAACTATTCTGTAGTATAAAGAATATCTACATTTTAATAAAGTAGAGATGGTTAGAAAAGTTTTAGAATATCAAGTGCCACTCAGGGAAGACAGCTATGAGGTAGGAACAAAGACAAACTTTATGTAGTTTGCAGTTTGCCCAGGGCTGTCCTTGGTTCTCCTTTCTCTTTTTATTATTTTGTTACTGTTTGTTCTCATTGTTCTGTGTTTGAAAATGTTTACAATTTGAAAATTTAGTATAAAGTATGTTCCTTTCTTCAGTTAACAATCTGATATGTTAAGATTTTTTTGGCATTGCTGCAATTGATTATCTACTAAAATTGTTATTTTTAGACCAGTTTTATGTACTAAACAAACAGGTCTCTCTGTTTTCCTGATAGCTGATGATATAAAGCCATGTCCACGATGTGCTGCTTATATAATAAAGATGAATGATGGGAGCTGTAATCACATGACATGTGCTGTCTGTGGTTGTGAGTTTTGTTGGTTATGTATGAAAGAAATCTCAGATTTACATTATTTAAGGTAAGTTTATAGTAGGAGCTAGCTATTTAGTCTGTGGCCATACCACCCTGAATACGCCCAATCGTGTCCGATATGGGAAGCTAAGCAGGATCAGGCCTGGTTAGTACTTGGGTGGGAAGGGAAAAGGAGCTATTTATATCTAAATATAATTTTATATTGTAAAAGAATTTGAAACTGTATTATCCTAAGCATTTTTAAACTTGGTGCTTATAAGATTCTTAGAGGGATGTGTTTTATTTCAGTTACATAAATTTAAATGGAACCAAATTATTGTGCTTGTCATTTGGGATTAGTCAAAAATAGGAAACCTAGATTTCTTCTTTTTTTGTGTTTGTTTTGTTTTTTTTTTAAACTAGAAAGCTAGTATTTTATACCCCCATGTAATTATGCTAGGTCATAAATAATTCCACTTAATTTTCTCATATATAAATTTCCTCATTTATTCCACAAAGTGAGCTTAATATAATCAGATAATTGTATGCCTAAAACAGGGATAGAAATAAGCATGTTTGCATTAATTTACTCTTCAAAAACTAACATTTTCTGGCTAATGGAGAACTAGGGATAAATATTTAACCTGAATTCTAGTTATCAGTATTCTTTTAAAAAAAATTTTTTTTAATGTTTATTTTTGAGAGCTAGAGAGAGACACAGAGTGTGAGCAGGGTAGAGGCAGAGAGTGGGGAGACAGAATCTGAAGCAGGCTCCAGGCTCCGAGCTGTCAGCACAGAACTGTGAGATCATGATCTGAGCCAAAGTCTGACGCTTAACCGACTGAGCCACTCAGGTGCCCCTATCAGTATCCTTTTAAAATAATTTATGGTGATTCTTACACTGATTTTTTTTTTTTTTTGGCTTTTAATGAGCCTAGAATTCAAAGAAAGGGAAAAAAACCTCATTCCTAAGTATGAAAATTCTTTTAGAGTCATTTCTTTAATGTACTGTAGTCATTATTATGTTTTACAGTGGTTACAGTTATAATTTTTTTCATTAGTCCATCAGGTTGTACTTTTTGGGGGAAGAAACCCTGGAGCCGAAAGAAGAAGATATTGTGGCAGCTGGGGACACTTGTTGGTGCTCCTGTAGGAATTGCTTTAATAGCTGGCATTGCTATCCCTGCAATGATTATTGGCATTCCTGTCTATGTGGGCCGTAAGGTAAAATGCTTGATTCCTTATTAGTTTAATATCTTATTCTAAATCTTTAGGATTAAGGTTGATGATTTTTGTTTTGCCTTTTATTTGTTTTGAAAGATCATTTTTAGTATTTTCAGTATAAAACTACTTTATTTTTCATAAAATAATAAATTTTCAGCATTCAGCAAACTCATACGAATGCATAGAAAGTAGACTTGCTTTGGGGCACCTGGGCGGCTCAGTCAGTTGAACATCTGACTTCAGCTAGGTCGTGAACTTGCAGTTCATGAGTTCGAGCCAGAGCCTGGAGCCTGCTTTGGATTCTGTGTCTCCCTCTCTGTTCCTCCTCTGCTCACACTCTGTCTCTCTCTCTCAAAAATAAATGAAGATTAAAAAATTTTTTTTAAAAAGTAGACTTGCTTTGAAATTACCTGAATCTGAAAACTTGAGTACATTTGTATTGTAAACCTTTCTAACTTTAAGTGTAAAGTATTGAAGGACACACCTCATATTTTTCGCATGGATGTATATCCTTGTAAAGTCAGGTCTAGAAAAAGTTAATGGCTAAAAAACACATGCCCTCAAGGCAAAGAATAATTAGCCAGTTCCTGAATTATTTTGAACTTTAGTTCAAAGCTTTTATTTTCTTAGATTACTGCTATTACTAAATATGCTGTTTTGTAGATTATAACAATCTTTTGAAGGTCCAAACACCAATAATTACCAGTGAGTGGCCTGTGAATGATGAATTATATTTCATTAGCTATTCAATAATTCTTTTTTGAAAAGTTAAAGGGATAATTTGTGAAGTGGCTAAGAAGTCACTTAGTGGCTAATAGAAAATCAGAACTGAGAAGTAACTATAGAAGGTGTCTCATTGCAGAATAGAGCAGAGGCATATAGCCCTTACTGTGTGCTGGGTGTTTTATGTACTTTGACTCCTTTTAAACTCACAGAAATTTATGTGTTACAATATTGAGGTTTAGGAAAGTTTGAGTTACACAAACAGAAGCAGAGCTAGGATGTAAACACAGATACGTTCTTTATGTAAGAATCCTGATAAATTCCTCTAGCCATTTGGGCACTTCAGTAATGGGGGAAACACCAACTCCTGAAGCAGCCCGTTCTGTTGCCTGTTACCTGTAATTGTTATGTTGAGTCAGAATCTGTTTCCCTTTGAATTGTTTCATTAAATTCCAGTTAAGACTTTTGGGACCAAACTCAAGATAAAGCTGATCCTTTTCCATATAACAGGCACATTTTTAAATATTCAACATATATTACTTTTATAATCAGAAAAATAACAATACATACTATTTTTTTAAAAAATTAGCTTTGGGACCAAGGATAAACATAGATACTTATGAGCCAAATGTTTATTATGGAAGGTTTTAAGTAACTAAGCTTGTTTAAAGTGTCCCATACATAATAGCTGATTATAATAATGTTTCACGTAATTATCCAAAGCAAGCCTTTGCTAAAAACAAAACTGTTTATTCAGATACTTAGAAATAGAAGTAGAAGGTAAATAGAGACTGTTGTACTGCACACACTTACAAATAATTTATAGAGGAGGGATTATTTACCTCATTGTTCAAGTCTTAGGTGCAGTTACCAGTCTCCTTTTTTCAAACATCTACAAGTTGATGAATTAGTTTTCCATTGAAACAATTTTCTCTGCGGTATTTGGGGATACAAACCAGCCCAGGCAAACCTATTAAGTTGATAAAGTACCTAAAAGTTTAGTCTTTATTTGCAATAACAAATAGAAAATGTGGCACAAAATAGTAAAATAGAAAAAATTAAGTTGAACCAGAAGTAGTATGATATGATCACTGTAATTAAACATTAGTGCTTAAGGATGAAAAGTTTTCTGGAGGGTTCCTGTTTACTCTGTCAGTTTTTAGTTTTGGCTTTATTCTGCTTCCGTGCTGTTTTTCAGGAATGGTAGTTGGGAGAGGAGCCAGAATTAGCTGCAGTACTGAAGGGTAATGAAAGATACCTTTGGGAGGGGCTGCCATCTCTACCTGCAGGGACTGTTGAGGCAATTATAGAGGCCCATTCCATAGGAACATATAGTCAATGCTGGGAAACAAGATTCTGACTAGGAAATAGGAATATTTCTTGTCCCACGCATGCTTCTCCCACCTCCCCACCCCAGCTTTCTCACTGTTTAATATATTTCACAAGACTCGTTGTACTTTATAGCCTTCAAAATAACCATATAATAGTAATAGATTATTTTATTAAGCCTCACTTGTAATATTGTTCATAAGTCAAGTAGCTTATGTTAGAGACTACTTGCACACTTTTGAAGGCTGTTGTGAATCTCTATTGAAACAGGAGAAATGTACTTATTAGCTTTAGCCCTTGCAAATCACAAGACCAAAGATACTGAGCTGTTTTTTGTTTTGTTTTTTAATGTTTATTCGTTTTTGAGAGAGACACACACAGAGCATGAGCAGGGGAGGGGCAGAGAGAGGGAGACACAGAATCGGAAGCAGGCTCCAGGCTCTGAGCTGTCAGCTCAGAACCCCACGTGGGGCTTGAACTCACAACCTGTGAGATCATGACCTGAGCTGAGGTCAGACACTTAACCAACTGAGCCACTCAGGCGTCCCAGATACTGAGCTGTTTCTTGAAGTTCATATATCTCCCAAGCCACTTTCAATGTGATATTAAATTCTATTTATTACTACTTATATTGTATACAAAGATGCTAAGTAGATCTAACTTCTGTCCCCTGGCAGCAGCATTCTCTTTTTTCCCTCTTTCACCTTTTTACTTTGAGCTATAAATGGGACCCCAGGATTCTGAGTCATTTGATAATATTTTTCTTTATAAAAAGGAATCTAAGTGACTTATTTAGTGGTGTTTGCTTATTCGTACTGCTTGTTAAAGGTTAATTTTTTTTAAAAATGGGGCAGGGGGAGCTGCCTGGCTGGCTCAGTCGGTTAAGCGTCTGACATCGGCTCAGGTCATGATCTCACGGTTCATGGGTTTGAGCCCCGCATCGGGCTATGTGCTGACACCTCAGACCCTGGAGCCTGCTTTGGATTCTGTGTCTGTCTCTGTGTCCCTCCTCGGCTCACGTTCTCTGTCTCTCTCTCTCAAAATAAATAAACATTTAAAAAAAAAAGTTGTAGAAATCTCCCCTAGAAGCCAACTTTTACCATTTAGGGGTGTTTATTTAGAAACCTGTGAAATGCTAAATTTCTTAGGAGTAATCCTATTAGTAAATATCCAATTCATAACTGTGTTGAAAATAATATTCTTAATTTCTTCTTTGCTCAAAACATGATTTTAACTATTCTTGAATAAGATTATACATTTACTCAAGACTATTTAAAAGTAAACACAAAGTAAAATCTATTAAATCACTGTCTTTTTGAAGCAAATTATTAATAAGGAGTAAACTATGTGTAAGAATGTGGTTTAAGAACATTAAAACATTTGTCTTCAATTAGGACACTTAAGTGAATGAAATTATAAAAGAAATCACTTTAAATTACTATCAAATGTATGTCTAGACTTTCATTTAAATTAAATACGTAATGTGTTTTTAAATCTTCACCTCGTTTTTATTTTTAATTCAAGATTCACAACCGATACGAAGGCAAGGATGTTTCAAAGCACAAACGGAATTTGGCCATAACAGGTGGTGTAACATTGTCTGTAATAGTATCTCCAGTTGTAGCTGCAGTAACTGTAGGTAAGAAAATGCTTAAAAATACAATAATCTCAAGTTTTAAGTTTTGTGGAAGGATTGAAAGCATTGTATTTTTTTTTTTTTAAATATAATTTACTGTCAAATTGGTTTCCATACAACACCCAGTGCTCATCCCAACGATAATTACTTTTGTATTTAAGGACAATTTAAACTGAGCCTACAGAAAACCTCTCATTGAGTAATTGTATTGGTTAAAAGTATTATAGACCCAAGAGCCTAGCATTAGGATAATTGGTAAATTCTTAGTGGCTTATTCCCTCCCTCACCCCATACAGTTTGAAGACTTGGCACTTAAAAAGGTTGACATCTTTTTTCACCTCATGAGTGTCACCTGAAAGATTCGGAGCTTTGAATTTGTTTGTTCCCCTTATCAGCTGGGTAAATCCACTTTGGGCAAGAGTTGGAGAGCAACAGCACTTTTCTCCTGTATATTTTCTCTTGAAAAGGCTTTCTAAAAAGTCATGTTTCTATGATTTATTTTTTGCCTTCTAATGACTAATTTAATTCCTCTTTAGGTATTGGTGTTCCTATTATGTTAGCCTATGTCTATGGTGTTGTTCCAATTTCTCTCTGTCGAAGCGGAGGTTGTGGAGTATCAGCAGGCAATGGAAAAGGAGTCAGGATTGAATTTGATGATGAAAATGATATAAATGTTGGTGGAACTAATACAGCTGTAGGTAAGTCCTTTAAGCAAAGGAAGAAAATGTACTTATTAATAGTTTATGTTAGGGGGTAGATAACATGCAAATTAGAATTTCCATTGCCGCCTTTTCCAGAGGCCTAATAGCATTCATCCAGAAGTATATCATTGAAATACTGCCTAGGAAAGGTGAATGGATGAAAACGGGTGGAAGGGTTCTGGGTACCTAACCTACACTGGAAATGTAACGTCTTAGAAGTTCTAGACTTCCAGTCTTCAATTTTGCTTAAAATATTACAAGTCAGTAAGGATAGGATATGAAGAGAAAGGTAGTTCATAAAAGAAGAAATGCAGATGGCCAGTGAATAGAGAGTATCTTCAACCCACTGTTATTCAAAGAAATATGAATTAACTAGAGAATGAAAAGGCCCTCATAGACTACCAGTAGGAGTAAAACCTTAAAAAATGTGCATGTTCTATATTCCAGCAATTCTTCTTATAGAAATTTGTCTTCAGGAAATAATTAGGCAGAAGTACAAAGATAATATACACTTTCTTACCTCCCATTCTGTCTTGAACTCACTCCAAATGTATTTGGACCCTTCCACTCTAGGGTTTTATCTCTACCACTCCACTAAAGCAGAGTCATGAGTGACCTCCATGTTACCAGATATAATGGTCACCTTTTGGGTTTTATCTTAATATACCAGTACACCTGACATGGTAGACCATGCCCTCCTTCTTGAAATATTTTCTTCACTTATCTTCCAGGAAACCTTTTCTCATCTCATCATATCTCCTGGCTACTTCTTCTCAGTCTTCATCTACACCCGCTGCATTGTAATCTCCTCTATTAAATAATATGTAGACTGACGACTCATAAATTTGTGTCTAGGCTGGAACTCTCCTTTGAACTTCACATTTGTACATCGAACTCTCCTCTTTAATCTACACTTGAATATCTAACAAGAATTTCAAGGTTAACTTGCCTGCAACCAAATTCTTCACTCTAAGACGTGTTCTCTCAGTCATCATCCTCGCCTCATTAGGTAGCCTCTCCATTCTTGCTGTTGCTTGGGCCAAAAACCTTCACTTACAGTGACTCCTCCTTTTCCCTTCTTACCCTACATCAGATCCATCAGCAGATTCTGGTGCTTCCTTCAATATTTAGCTATAATCCAACCATTTCTTACCCTCACCACCACTATTCCATTAGTCCAAGCTACTATCCTCTTCTTGGTCTATTGTAATAGCTTCTTTAGCTCATCCATCATCTTATCTTCCACTCACTATTCCACAGTGTAGCCATAGTGATAACTTGTGAAACATAAATCAGATCATGTCTTTTTTGTGCTCAGAACTCTGCTAGTGCTTCCAACTGTGCTGGAGGAAAAATCCACAATCCCTACCATGGCCTGTACAGCTCCACTCCACATGATCTGTCCTAGGCTGCATCTCTGAACTTCTTTCTTGTCACTCTCCTATCTTATACCATCCCTCCTTCGTGTTTTTGAGGATGCCAAGTACACCTTTACTTTGTAGACTTTTAAACTTGCAGTTCTCTGTGCCTGGAATAGTTTTCTCCCCTGGTATCAGATCTTATAATAGCTTACAGATAGTTGGATCTGTAGGACATATCTAGAAATCAGCTTCTGGCCCATTTTCTTGACCTGGAGAATAATAAGTGGTTTAAATGGAACCTTGTTGGAAACTCACATATTTGCCTCCAAAGTCAGCTTTTTCAACCGTCACATTTTTTACAGAATTCCTAAATCATCTGGATTTTCTAAAAAGTGCTGACCACTTTTTTGGGAAGGGGTGGGATTTTAAGCCAATTTTGCCTTAAAGGGAAAAATTTGATTCCTTAAAAGCACTTATCACAATTTGTAGTAACTTTTTTGTTTACTTGGTTTCCTAAGGATGAGGGCTATATGTGTCTTCTTTGTTACTGTATTTTTAGCACCCAGAACATAGTAGGTACTTGCTTTCATCATATTTATTTGTTTCCATTAGCATACAAAAATCCTAGTATTTTTAATCCTTAAAAAAAAAAAAAAAGGAGAAAACCAGTTTCTCCTCTCCCATTTCTTCTCATTCCTCATTTATTTTTTCTTTCTTGAGTATAGTTGACACACAGTAATACACTAATTTCAAGTGTGCAACATAGTGATTCAACAAGTTTCTGCATTATACTATGCTCACCACAAGTGTAGCGACCGTCTGTTCCCATACAGTTCTATTATGGCAAAAAGTGGTGACAGTTTAATACTGAGAGTTAGTCCTTAATCTGTTTTTAAACTCTGAGATACTTCTCTTTCCCTTTACCCCATAGTTACTTGTTCCTGACTCCAGATGTCTTTTCTGTTCCTGTGTATATTTTATAATAAAACGTCCTATCTGAAATCATAGAGGAATTTAAGAAGAGGAAAACTAATAATCACACTTATTTAATTTCTTTGAAATATTTGCATTTAGACACAACTTCAGTAGCAGAAGCAAGACACAACCCTAGCATAGGGGAGGGAAGTGTTGGTGGTCTGACTGGCAGTTTGAGTGCGAGTGGAAGCCACATGGATCGAATAGGAGCCATTCGAGACAACTTGAGTGAAACGGCCAGTACCATGGCTCTGGCTGGAGCCAGTATAACAGGGAGTCTGTCAGGAAGTGCCATGGTAAACTGTTTTAACAGGTAAGAGAAGTGTGCTTTGTTTTCTGTTTGTCTTCTGTTAACTACAAATTATTCATTAAATAAGAATTTTGAATGATTATGTCATTATGTAATCATTATGATGATTACATATAACCGGGCTGTGTCAGAGTTGAAAATGGTAATATTAAAAATGAATCTTAGTGGTGAACAGGAGGTTTTTACTTGTTTGAATTTTCTGTCATAATAGTATAGACCCATGGTATGGTAAAAGCCAAGTCTATGGCATAGCATTCTGCCAGTTTTTTCACTGCACTTGTCACATCTGATGTTATGAATCAGTGCTAGAGCTGCTTTGGTAGGCACAGTAAAGGAAATACTTAAGCCTGGACCTTACCTCTCAAGACAGCAGCAGCTGGATGTTAGAAAAAGAGATATTGGGTTAAGGCCTAGGGGAGCAGGAGGAATCAGGATATGTGGGAGTGTGTGAACTGAGGCCAGGGTAGTCTAGTCCACCTGAATCCTTTTGTGTATTTATGTTTATTTCATTCTCACCAAGTCTTTTACCAACAGCCATACAGATAAGTAGCAGAAATGTAAAGCATTTTTATCTTCCTTTGTTTCTTTTCTAATTCAGTATTCTTTACTTCTGTTTATTAGCTTTTTTAATGTAAGAAAGTATACATGAATTAAAAGATAAATTGGTCATATTTATCTTGTTTTTAGGTAGCTTGCTTTTGAACACAACTCTTAAGTTATATTATTATTATGTCATTTTTAAAGAATCAGATATTTTATAGGATCTTTTTTAAAAATGTTTTTAAAGCTTATCTATTTATTTTGTGTGCAAGAGAGTGAAAACTAGCAGGGGAGGGGCAAAGAGAGAAGGGCACAGAGGATCCAAAGTGGGCTCCATGCTGACAGCAGAGAGCTTGATGTGGGGCCCAAACTCATGAACCATGAGATGATGGCCTGAGCTGAAGTCGGATGCTTAACCAACTGAGCCACCCAGGTGCCCCAGGATCTTTTTTTTTTTAGTTTATTTATTTTGAGAGAGAGCTAGCAAGTGGGGGAGGGGCAGAGAGGGAGGGAGAGAGAATCCCCAGCAGGCTCTGCACCATTAATGTAGAGCTCGTCGATGTGGGGCTCGAGCTCGTGAACTGTGGGATCATGACCTGAGCCAGAATCAAGAGTCAGATAGTTAACTGAGCCACCCAGGCACCCCAAAAGTCAAATTAGTTGTATTTATCTTATTTTCAGGTAGGTTGCTTTTAAATACAAACTCTTAAGTTATAGTGGTGTTTATTATTATGTCTTTTTTAAAGAATCAGGTCAAATTCATAGGATCATTTTTAATGTATAGATGCTCATGATTTTTTGATTCATTGTTCTGTCAAGTAGAATGGCTTTTAGTGTATTCAGATTTTGTTTCACACTCAAACATGGCCAGCATATTTAATTAAAATCCTTTATGTCCTTTTTGTGTTATTCTGTTAGTATCTTACTTGGCAGACAGCTAATTTTTCCTATTTTATTTGGATGGCTGGTACTGTTCGGTGTGCTGCAGTAGAATTTAAATAATCAAATAAAAGGAGGCTAAAAAAATGCTGGTAGTTGTTTCTAAAATAGTTTCTTAATTCCTAGGGATTCTTAATGGAATTATTTGAAGATATGTATTATAGTAGTCTGATATTATATGTAATTTCAGTTTTTATCTCCTCCCTGCTTTTTAAGGTTGGAAGTACAAGCAGATGTACAGAAAGAACGGTACAGTCTAAGTGGAGAATCTGGCACAGTCAGCTTGGGAACAGTTAGTGATAATGCCAGCACCAAAGCAATGGCAGGATCTATTCTGAATTCCTACATCCCGTTGGACAAGTAAGGAAAGAACTGTTAGAAAGTTAAAGATTTTTTTCTTTAATTTCTTAATGTTTACTCTTGAGAGAGAGACAGAGCACAAGTGGGGGAGGGGCAGAGAAAGAGGGAGACCTAGAATCCAAAGCAGGCTCCAGGCTCTGAGCTGTCAGCACAAAGCCTGATACGGGGCTCGAACCCATGACCTGATCTTGAAATCATGACCTGAGTCAAAGTCAGACGCTCAACTGACTGAGCCACCCAGGTGCCCCAAAAGTTAAAGGATTTTTTAAATTAATTTTAAAAGAATTATTCCTATCATTAGGCAAAACTATCATAAATAGTGGTTACCAACTATTGGGTTCTCTGGGAAAAGCAAATGAAGAGATGTCCAGAGTAGGCAAATCCATAGAGACAGAAAGTATATTAGGTGTTGTCGGGGTGGGAAGACAGGCAGTGGAAGTGGATACAGAGTTGCTTGTGGGAGTGATGAAAATGTTGTGAAGTTAGGTGGTGGTGTGATGGTTGTACAACTCTGTGAATACACTAGAGAACATTGAATTGTGTGCTTTAAACGGGAATTTTGTGATAGGTAAATTACATCTCAATAAAGCTATTCTGAAAAAAAATGGAGAAGGTAACATAGTACCTGGAACAGCATAAGCAATAAATGTAGCTATTTTTTTTTTAATTAAAGCATTATTGTAAATATAGTCCTATTATTTCAAGTAATTTTTTTTAATTTTTTAAAATGTTTTTTTATTTATTTTTGAGACAGAGAGAGACAGAGTATGAATGGGGGAGGATCAGAGAGAGAGGGAGACACAGAATCTGAAACAGGCTCCAGGCTCTGAGCTGTCAGCACAGAGCCCGACACGGGGCTTGACCTCACAGACCATGAGATCATGACCTGAGCCGAAGTCGGATGCCTAACCGACTGAGCCACCCAGGCGCCCCTCAAGTAATTTTTTAATAGAACTTGTCCGACATCAATTTGTTCTGACAGCTTTTATGTAGTCTTTGAATTTTTCACACAGAATCCCTCCCCCTTTGCTGTTAACCTGAATCAAAATAAAAGGAAGTTAGAAATTTGTTTATATTTGTTACTCTTATATTCCAGAGAAGGCAACAGTCTGGAGGTGCAAGTAGATATTGAATCAAAGCCATCTAAATTCAGGCACAACAGCGGAAGTAGTAGCGTGGAGGATGGCAGCGCCGCTCGGAGTCATCCTGGTGGTTCGTCCAGTGGCTTGCCTGAAGGTAAATCCGGTGCCACCAAGTGGTCCAAAGAAGCAACAGCAGGAAAGAAAGCAAAAAGTGGTAAATTGAGGAAAAAGAGTACCATGAAGATAAATGAGACCAGAGAGGACATGGATGCACAGTTGTTAGAACAGCAAAGCACGAACTCAAGTGAATTTGAGGCTCCATCCCTGAGTGACAGTATGCCATCTGTAGCGGATTCGCACTCTAGTCATTTTTCTGAATTTAGTTGTTCTGACCTAGAAAGCATGAAAACTTCTTGTAGTCATGGTTCCAATGATTATCATGCCCGCTTTGCTACTGTTAACATTCTTCCTGAGGTAGAAAATGACCGTCTGGAAAATTCTCCACATCAGTGTAGCATCTCTGTGCTTACCAAAACTGCTTCGTGTTCAGAAGTTCCACAGTTGAATCATATTGCTGAAGAACATGGTAACAATGGAATAAAACCCAGTGTTGATTTATATTTTGGTGATGCACTAAAAGAAACAAATAATAACCACTCACATCAGACAATGGAATTAAAAGTTGCAATTCAGACTGAAATTTAGGCCTATAAATGCTGCAAATTAATTACCACTGAACAACCTTGTTTGGAGCTGGTTGAACTACATGTGACTACTTTAAGTTTCAAGTTACCAGCAAATGCCAGGTTGCATAATCTAATGCAGATACATTTTCTGTGTTCAGCAAAGCATTGTGTTTCATGTGGATCTTAATTACCAAACTATGAAATGAAGGCTTTAAAAAGTGCATTATTGTAAGGACAAGAATTCTTAAGAGAAGTATGTTTTGTGTGTTCACCACAAAACAATGCTTGAAGCACATACTGTGTATTTAGATAGAAATTTGGCTTAATTTATAATCAGTATAAAGTACTAATGCAATTAGAAACATTCTTATGAAGAAAACTTGAGGCTTAGGGATAAGTGGTTAGTGACATTTTATTGAAACCACTAAAGGATACTGTTTAAAGAACTTTGCAGGTTACTCTCAGTATATGATCCTCTTTGTAACATTTCTATTCATAACTGAGCATAAATTTCATTTTTTTTCTTCATATGCAATGTGGATATATAAAGCTTAATGCAGCCCATTTGCTACCATTTGGATACTTAGACACTCTGAGCAAGATTGTGGCAGTTTTTGCACAACTTTGAAATAGAAATACCTGGTACTCTCTCTATATCTTGCATCTTGCTGTTGCCATCTTAGAAGCAAAGCGTAAAAGTAGGTAATTAAGTATACTGACAGCACCAAATAAGATCTATAAAACTACAAAATACAATTCCATTAGTTCATAAGTATTACAAAAAAGTCACCTTCTACCAAGGGGACGTTTGCACCCCATTGATTCTTGGTGCCTTTGGAATAGACTGGATTTTAAGGGCCTAGTTGTTTGAAGATTTTGCTATATTGTTTTCCATAGTGTCCTCTCTAGCCACTTTGGATTATGTAGACAAATACAAGATAGATAAACATGATTAATAATAACAACGCTGAAAAAGTATTAGCCTACCAAAGACACACTCAGGCTTCAGTGATTACATAACCTCAGTTTTTAACACATGCATATATCTTCTCTGATCATGAGCTCAAAGCACGGTGCAGAGTTTGTACCAAGTACTGAGGAGGGGATCCGTGTATGGCTGGCTTTACTTTCTTTTGCTTTTGTTTATGGAGGGTGGTCAGCTGACAAAAACAGAAGTTGGCCAAAATACTGCCTATACTGTTAATTCACTTATATAAATAACCTCAATGATAGCAGTTGAAATGTTCCATCTTAAGTGTTTCTGTTAAGTATTACCATTATGGTGCTACTGAGCGTTTTCTTTTGATAAAAAGAAAAATGCCCTGGGCTGCAGTCTTCTTCCATCACTTGTTCTCACCAGGTCCATTAATATGCTTATAACACTAGTGCCAGTTATTTTATTTGATAATGCTTATTATGGTATTTGTATATTTGTTTGCATTCCAATTTTGTTCAACAGTGAGTGTGTAAACTGCATACATTAAATAAATGTAAATACTAATGTATTGCTGCCTTATGGTTCGTTTGCAAGTGTTTTTATAAGAACAAGAATACTTATTTGCTATATGGCAGGTATTTATAGATCTTGCAAGCTATTGAGATGATTCTGTATCCTAGTCTCAGCCCAAAAGGAAGCATCTGCTGAAATTCTCAACAAACAATGTTAGAAACTGTCCTTTCTTCATGTCTGATACTTGCCTTTCCTCTAGAAAGAAGCTGCTTTATTCATCAACATATTTTATTTTTTAAAGTGAATTGGTTGGAAAGTAACTAGATCTATCATTAAATTGTGAAAAGATAAGTATTGTAAATCCTCATCTTAACAGAAAAGTAAAAAGATCTTAAAAGACTATTCTAAGATTTTCTCTGGCAACATAAGACCATGAAACTAGAACCATTTAAATTTAAGCTAGTAATTGTAATCAAATGCTTTCCATCCTCGTAGCCTCTAAAAAATGCATTGGTAATTGTTTAAATTTCCTGTTACATAGTTAATAATGAAACTAATATGTATGTATATGTTGCCCACCTTCTTGACATTTCTGTAAAAGACCGAAGATTAAATGGAAAGTGAAATGAGGTTTGGAGGAATACGGCAGAAGTGATGCCACGTAGGAGGTCAGTGCATTCAGTGTACCTCATTCCACTTCTGGTTGTGCCCTCAACAAGTACTGCCCCAGTCTCACTTGAAAAAATGGTCTAAACCTTTCCACTGGTTTCAGAAGTTCCTTCATCTCCCACGGATCCTTCACACTTGGATTAATTTAGGACCAAGCCAAATTCCCCTGGAGCTCAACTCTGAGAACACGAGAATACTCCAGGGTTCAAGCAGGCCTAAACTCACCAAAATCTTTGTAAGACCATTTGTAGTTTGCTTTTTTTAAGGCCTACAGGGGAAAAGTCACAGAGTAGTGAGAGAGAAGAATACAAAGATTATAATGGCATTACTCTACTGTTCGTTATGTAGACCACCAGTTTACTGGGATTCTCTTAAATATACAAATTCCCAGCCTCAGAGCACTGAATCTGCTTTTATGGTAAATTTACACAGTCCATCACTATTATTTTCACTGCAAATTGAGTTAATTTGTAAATATGTAAGACTTTCCACAGCATATTGTCTAGTTAAATGTAAACTTTGACCACCAAAGGATAAAATACATGTTGAAAACCATCATAGCTATTAATTCCTACATGAGCAAAATACCTAACCTCCTGTTCTCTGGTCATTTTGCCTTTATAGCCAGAGTCATTAGGATTCTCAGGGCTACGTTTTATATGGTTCCTTTTAATAGGCTTGTTTTATTCATTTCCCTTATTGAAGCATGAGTTATCATTGCTAAAAGCCAATGTTTACATACTGGTGGGTTTTGAATGCTCAGAATAGTATTGTAAACTTGGGGAGAGTTACAGTGTTTTGGTAACCATCATTTAATAGATGGATAGTGAAAGGGAGTTTGCAGGTTTTAAATTTAGTTCAAATTTAATCATTGTATTTCATATGCTAGTCAGAATTTTTGGGATTCCTGCCAGTTTATTCAACTAAGTAACAAAGTAGACTGGAGATACAGCGTTGTATCAGACACCGTGGCTTCAATGACCTTATACTATAGTTGGGGGAGAGAGACATGAAAAACATACACATAGCTTAAAATGGTGTCAGATGATGGGTGTTATGAAAAACATGAAGTGTGGAATAAAGGGACTAGAGGTATTGGGTAGTGCTGTTTTATACAGAGCATTTCTGCTTAGATAACGTTAGTGTAAAGATCTAAAAGATCCAAACCAAATGGATGAGCATTGCAGAAAGAGATCTTCTCCCAGGTGAGTTAATGGACTATTTAGACATCAGTCTTGGTATTTGACATCTAGTAAGACAAATCTGCCACCTTGTTTCTCTTGGAGAGTGTGTTGACTCTTCTTGACACTTTACGTTTCCATAACCACTTTAGAGTAACATTGAATTCCGCCAGTTTTTGTTGGGATTACATTGGGTCTATAATTATCCCTGTAGAGGTCTTTTGTGTGTTCTGTTAAATTTTATTCCTGGGGAACTTTATATTTTCTTCAATGCCATTTTCTGTTTGTTACTGATAGTATATATAAATACAGCTGATTTTTGTGTAATTTCATATCTAGGGAATATAACTTTTAATTCCAGTAGTTAAGCTTCTTTGACATTTCTGTGTACACAGTCGTCATGTGTGAATAATTTATTTTTTTATCTAACATTTTTACAGTGCTCTGAATTGTCCAACACTTTCTACATACTTTTAAAATACTAACTTATTTATTCTTCAGACAACTCTCTGAAGGAGGTATTTATTGTCCCCGTTTTATAGATGAGGAAACAGAGGCACAGAGTTAAGTATTTTGTCCAGGGTGACATGGCTGGTAAGTGGCAAGGCCAGGATTCAAACGGTTTTGTTTCTTCCCCTTTGATCTTTCTATCATGTATTTCTTTTTCTGGCTCATTTGCACTGGCTAGGACTTCAAGTGGAAGGTGCTGAATAACAACCATTAAGTATGATATTTGCGTGGATAAATTTGTAGATGCCCTTTATCAAGTTTATTAAGTTGTCTTTTAGTTTGCCAAGAGTTTTTACCTTGAGAAATCTGTTGAATTTTATTGACTGCTATTGGAAGGGACATCTGTCATATAATTGTGATTTATTCCTTTAAGGGTTAATATGGTTATGGTTAATATGGTTAAAATATGAACTTGATTTTTCAAATATTATGCAAACCTTCTGGGATAAACTTCAGTATCAGAGTGCATAGGATTGGAATTCTATCTTTTTTGAATGGTAAAAATTGTTGTTAAGGCTATCTGGGCATTGTGAATTATTTTTTAATATTATAGAAAATGAGATTTTCAGCTTGAGAAGCAGTTCATCTTTATCGATATAATATGAGCAATAAGGAGTGGCAGGCTTTCTTCTGTAAGAGTTTACTAATCCTAGAATCTGTGAGTTTTTCTGGCTCTATGGTAATGACAGTTTTGCTTTTATTGTTTTTCTTTCCAGCCTTTTGCCTAATAATTGGAACACCTATTTCAACTACGTTTTATCCAGCATGGAGGAGGTAAAACTTAGATGCTTCATAGCACAGGTATACCAAGTGCCTCCAAATTCTGAATTCAGAATACTGGGACAAGAGAAATCTTAGAAAGAAAGAAACTATAGGCTCTTGAGGATAAGGACCATGTCTTCTTTTTCCTATAAGTTATGTACTAATAAGTACTTTATATTTGAAGAGGAGATTGAGGATAAGCTTGCTATGATGGGACAGAATAACTGAGCAGCGGCAATGAGAATGTTTGTGGGCTTAGGCCTCAGAGTTGGTGACCAGTCTCTTCATTACATTGTTAGAACAAGTTTTTGGAAACAAAGACAGTGACTGAAAAAGCAGTCACTTTTAATAAGGTTTTATATCACGTACATTCATAAATGTAGGCGTATGACAGCCACTATGATGAAATTTGGAAGTTTTGCGTTCGTGAGCAAACAGCCCAGAAAGAATTCTTGAGACATTTTTGGTGCAAAAAGGTGATTTTATTTTAGCACAGGGACAGGACCCGTGGGGAGAAGGAGCTGCACTAGGGTTGTGAGGAGTGACTGATTATATGCTTTTAAGTTTGTGGAGGGAATGGAGATAGAGATAAAGTAAGTTTCCAAGATACTTTGAAACAGGGTTTCAGGACCTTGAGGGGCAGCTGCTGTTAAAGTCATTTTTAGTTTTTAATAAAACATGAAGGCAGCTGTGATTTCTTTGAGGAAGGCACACCCTGCATGTTTCTGGTGTCTGTCTGTGGGCTGCAAGCTGCAAGGAGATTTGCAGCTCTCCTGCCTTTGTTTCCCTCATCAACTGGAACAGCATTTTTCAGGGTTGGTTTAGCCAAGGCATTTTAATTTTGCTTTTGGGGGCTTTTTGTTGTATGTTCATTTATTATAGGAAATATGATACTTTAGCTGGATAAAGAAATTTGTTGATTTAGAGAGGTAATGTGCAAACTGATGTTTCAGAGAATGCACAGAAAAGAATTTACTTTCCCTTTCAGCCCTTTTTCCCCTTTTTTCCCTTTTTTCTTTGCTCCACCTTTTCTCAGCCCCTCCTTTCTACATTACCTTCCCCCATAACCCCTGCAAAGGAGCAAGTATGTATGATAGCATAGTTTTCTCCATGTTACATGGTCATGCACAATGCATATATACATTGATCATTTTCTTGATTTTCTCAGTATCTTACAGAAATTAGTCCAAGTCAACTGGTACACCTCCAACTCATTCTTTTTAATGGCTGCATGTGATGGGCATTCTCTTTGGCTCTTTGGTTTCCCACCCCGCCCCACTCCTCTACAAAAGTGTGCAGGCAGCCCCTCATGTAAGTCCTTATTTTCTGGTAGTTTTAATTATGGGAGATAGTTTCATGGATTTCCGATGTCTAGGTTGCAAAGTCTATGTAGTTTTAAATTTAATAAGGTTATCAAGTTCCTTTTTTTAAAAAGGCCATCAATATTTACAGTTCCACTAACAATAGGTGAGTCTCCTTTCCCCTGCATTCAACCAGTAGTAAATATTAGAGCTTTATAGTTTTTACAAGACTATTTGGCATAAAGTAATATGTATTATTTGATTTTATGTTTATGTATCCCTGGTCACTAGTGAATTTGTATATCTTTTTGTAGGAGGAGAATTGGTGGTATTTGATGTACTGTTTTCTAAACTGACTTTTATATCTTTTGCCTGTTTTTGGAGGGGGGTTTCTCTTTATTCAGTTTGAAAGGGATCTTTATCATAGCTATTATATATTTACAGTTATTATAATTATCTATGCATTATATATAACTATTAGTAGTTTTTTGTTAGAGGTTATATTTTTGTCCAAGTCTATTATTTGGCCATTTGCTTTATTAACTTTTTTTTGCTGCACATGTTACAAACGTAGAATTTTATTAGGTTGAATCTTTCTTTTCTTTTAAGTTTATTTGTTTATTTTGATAGAGCGCACATGCACAAGCAGGGAGGAGCAGAGAGGGAGAGAGAGAATCCCAAGCAGGCTCGGCACTGTTAGCATGGAGCCAATGTGGGGCTTGAACTCACAAACCATAAGAACATGACCTGAGCTGAGATCAAGAGTCGGATGCTCAACAGACTGAGCCACCCAGGTGCCCCTCCCGTGCATTTTATTTTAAACTTACTTGGAATGTTTCTAGACTATAAAGATAAGTTGCAAAGATAGTTCAGAGGCTTCTCATACACACTTTTCTCACATACACACACACACACAATTTTGCTATATGAAAGTTCTATTATCTAATTCTATATTTCAGAACTTCCCATCATAGTTAAGGTCTCCTTTGCTCCTAAATTATACTTACAGTCTCCTAGGTTTCTTGGAAGATTTTTTTTTTTAATGTTTATTTTGAGACCGGAAGCATGCAGGCCGGGGAGAAGCAGAGAGAGGGGGAGAGAAAGAATCCCAAGCAGGCTCTGTACTGTCAGTGCAGAGCCCAGAGCCTGACACAGGGCTTGATTTCACAAACCGTGAGATGGTGACCTGAGCTGAAATCAA
Source organism: Felis catus (assembly GCF_018350175.1). Classification (NCBI taxonomy): domain Eukaryota; kingdom Metazoa; phylum Chordata; class Mammalia; order Carnivora; family Felidae; genus Felis; species Felis catus. Next base: position 46,266,453 of record NC_058385.1, on the reverse strand, counting down.
GAGATGAACACTAAACCAGCTGAGCCACCCAGGCGCCCCCTCTTGTGAGATTTTTAAATTTTTTACATTTGCTTTAATCTGTCTTGAATTTGTTTACTATAATGTAGAAGTCCAATCTTATTTTCTTCCAATGGAAAGCTGTTTTTGTGAAGGCACTGTTTTTTAAATAATCGATCCTTTCCCACTGATCTGAATGCTACCTCTCTATTGGAATTTCTAGATTGCTACCAGAAAGCCTGCTGGGATTTTTATTGTGATTCCATTGAATTTATAGATCCATTTGGGGGAAATAGGCATCTTAACCATAGTGAATCTTTTGATTCATGAACATGGCTTATCCATTTATTAAGTTTTTAAATTTCTTTCAATAGTGCTTTATAGTTTTCAGTATACGGATATTTTTTTAAATCTCAATTTCTGATTGTTACTATTATATAGAAATACAATTGATTTTTGAAGATTGTTCTTGAATCCTGCAAACTTGTAAGTCATTTATTAGCTCTAAAGTTTAGTACAGCCATAGGATTTTTCTACATAGACAATCATGTCTCTGCAAATAGTTTTATATCCTTCTTTCCAATCTAGATGCCATTAGCAACATTTTTTTATTTTTTTGGACCTATTGACTTAAATCTCTAGTAAGATATTAAATAGGACTGGTAAAAGAGACATCCTTACCTTGTTTCCAGTCTAAGTAGTCTTCCATCTTCACCTTTTATTCCTTTTGGTAAAATCTTGACAAGCTTAAAGGGGTGGCCAGTTTGGATTGATTGGAGGACCCCAGAGTTTACCTGTAAGTTATTATTTGAATTGAGTGGTTTGCTTTTTTTTTTCCTTCAATTTTAAAAATTGAGATACAGTTCACATACTGTAACATTTTTAATGTGTAAAATTCAGTAATGTTTAGTATATTCACAAGGTTATACAACCATAACCATTACCTAATACTAGAACATTTTCATCACCCCAAAAAGAAACCCTGTATCCACTAGCAACCAGTTCCCATCTCCCCAGTGGTCCCCCCACGACCCCCATCCCTCATGGTCTTCTTAGCTCCTGGCAACCACTAAAGCTACTTTCTGTTTGAATAGATTTGTCCATTCTGGGCATTTCACATAAAATTCATATAATATGTGGCTTTTTATGTATGGCTTCTTTTCACTTAGTGTTTTCAAGGTTCATCTATGGAGTAGTATATATCAGTACTTCATGCTTTTTATGGGTGAATAATAATATTTTGTATGGTTATAACACATTTTTGTTTATCATCAGTTGATAGACCAGTGGGTTCTCACATTTTTGGCTATTATAAATGACATCAGTATGTGTGTACAGGATTTTGTGTGAACATGTTTTCAGTTTTCTTGGGTATAATACTAGGAGTGGAATTGTTGGGTCATATGGTAACACTGTTTAACTTTTTGGAGAACTGCCAAACTCTTCCAAAGCAACCCCATTATTTTGCATTCCCATCAGCAATATGTATACTTCCTAATTCCTCCACATCCTTGTCAACATTTGTTATTGTCTGTCTGTTTTTTTTTTTTTTTTTTTTTTGTCTGTTTTATTATAACCATTCTAGTTGAATCTTTGCCCTTGTCTTCACACACATATGAATTAGGATTAAAATTGTTCCTCCCAACCCACTGATTAATTATAGTAAATATTTGGTCCTGTTTTCAGGTAAGAAGCTGACATAGAAGAGATCAAATGTAAGGTAGCCAGTAAGGTTCAATTTTTAGCAGTTTTTGGATTTGACAGGTCACTATTTAAACCCTAAGGAAAAAAAGAAAACCAAGTCAGTTTGGTTCCTGAGTTTCCTGTCTGGCTTCTGCCTGCTACACAATGAAGCTTCCAGCAGCAGAGTTATTATTACTAGGTTTGTATTGCTTTCTGATATTGAAAATTCCGCAGAAAAGTAATTTAATCATACTGAGCTCTTTCTTATCCACCCAAGTCTGTTCAAAAACCTGGCTTAGACTTTGCTTTCTCCTGAAAATGTTCTTATTTATTCCTCTTGGCCCTTGTAATAACTTTGACACTCAAACATTGCGTTGATGCTTTTGTTTCCCCTACTAGAGCTTCTGGAACTTGGTTTTGTTTCTTCCAAATTAGTCATAAGTTCATTAAAATCAGAAACTGTCCTTTTTACTTATCCTCCACAATACTTTATTCAGAGGGTCTTGAGTAGTTTAGTTCACTTACAATGTTTGTGCAACTCAGGTATTAGTAATTGCACAACTTGCCTTCTGGCATATTGGGTTGTATATTCCAACTTGCCTAAGAATTAGAAGAGATATTTTAAAAGTTAAGTTCCCAGCCCCTTGGACTCAAGATTCTCAAGCAATTCTGAGCAAATATTCTAAGAACCACTGAGAAATATTTAGAAGAGCATTATACATTTGTCAATAATAGGAACTTCTCTAATCTGAATTTTGTTAACCAGAGCACCTTTTTAGGGCAGTGTCCTCTAGATTCATTTATTGAACATTTACTAAGCACCCACCAGCCTATGCCAGACTCTGAATATGCAACTGTTTGTGTTGACATACCTCAAAACAGTGACAGGTTGGAAAAGAAAGATGCATGTTGTTAGATTCTCTGCTGCTCAACCTGTGGAGTAATTTCTTGACTTTGTCATGACTAATTCCCAGGAGATGGTAACAGATATCCAAGGCTAGTATTCTCTGGTTGTAGTGTTTCTATTGGAGGGGTCTTAATGTATATCTATTACCCAGTAAGTGAATAATGAACGTGTCCATAATACTTTTTTTAATGTAACATTGTGTCCATAATACTTGAAAAGAGCTCTCTTTTTCTAGCAACATAATGAGATATACATATGGGAAGAGAGCAATTGTAAACATGGAAGGAAAGATAAAAGTACTAAGTACCGCCAGGTATTTTACATAAACTACATCATACTACAACCCTGAACGGTAGGAAGATATCCCTCCTCATTTTGCAGATGAGGAACCTAAAATCCTTGAGATTATACAGAGTTTTATATGAGCTCATTACTCCTGAGTATCAGAGTTAGGATTTAATTCCAGGTTTATGCTCTAAAGTAGTTCCCCAGAGAAAAAGAGAAGAGACAGCTGTGAGAGTCTCTTATGCTCTTATCTCCTGCTTGTTTTTCATTGATCTTTGTACCATCGATTAACTTTCAACCATCTCTTTACTTTGATGTGTGGCAAAAGGCATCAAAACCTATGAACTTGAAGAAATTCAATACATTCTGGAGACAGATCCCTTGTGTGGAGACCTGAGAGGCAGGACTTCTGCGTCGGTTTTTGGGGGTCCTTGTGGTCTAAGTGGTGGCAACTGGCTGAGAGAGTAAAACACATTCCAAACGTGAACATACTTTGCTACGTCTTGTTCCTAGATGGCAAATATAATAGTATATTAGAAAAACAAGTATAAAACATATCTTTGAAATCACTTTAAAATAATGATCTGTAACTCATGATTAATTATTCTGTTTGCACACACATACCATCAGCCCTTAATACTTTTCCTGAGAAGTCCTCTAGTGAAGAGCACATTTCCAACAGTGAGGCGCCACAAGTTGGTCACGTGAAGGGAGTTTTCACCAAAATGCATTTAAGAAGTGGAAATGAAAGTTCTCCTGACAAACAGCAGATTCTCAATCTGTCCATCATGTTGCAGTGTCAACTTACAGAGCCCTTGGCATTCTGAGATCTTGCTCATGAAGAAGGTGCTCTCTGAAATTGCCTGGATACGTTATTGATCATTCTGAGCAACTCAGAACCAGAGTAGCCATTTTAGATTCATTCTCGTAGCTGCCCTTAAGGCTTTGCCGCTTTACCTTTCAAGTTTCCCCTCCTTTGCCCACAATCTCAGGATAAGAGCAAAACCAGTACAGTCACGGTTCATCAGCATTTCAGACTGCATAATATTCTGTTGTGTTCTTATTTGGACTTCAATGTAAATGGAGTAGAGTTAGATGAGGATCTCTCTTAAAAAAAAAAAAAAACCTCTTCAGGCCACAGTGTAACCCAGTTTTATGACAAAGAAAAAGCTTCTGGATCTGATAAATGTTGTTGGCAGTAGTTTGAATAGTGTTGGGAGATAGAGGCCAAATTTCTTTCAAAAAAGGAAATTTGGGAGGTAGGAAAGAAAAATGGAAGAAGTTATCTATTTTTGAAAATATGGTGTAGGAAAGGATGGAAACTTGGGAGATTGAGAGAAGGACTTTAAGTGAGGAAGAGTTGAGTGGGTTTGGAGGCTGAGAGGAAGGCTGTGATTGAAAGGGAAATATGCAAAAGATGGATTTATTCTGGGAGGAAAGCCCTTGAAGAGAGGAGAGGATAGCATGAGGGATCAGCACTAGAAAGGAGGGGGAAAATTACTTTCTAAAAGAGAAGGATCAGGGAAAATCTGGTCATTAGTCAAAAGGGGAGTAGATTGGAGCAGTTAGATGAGATGGCCTCAGTTGTTTCAGTTAAGGTCAGGTAGCTGAGCATGATCACAGATGGAAACACAAAAACAGTGGTTAAAACTATAGTAGAGCTATGCATACGGCACTATGAGAAAACAAAGATCACTTAACTCAGCCAAGGCAGGTGAGGAAAAGCCTCTGGGAGAGGACATTTGAACTGGATTTTAAAGGATGCCTAGGAATTAGCTTTGTGGTTTGGGGAAGTAAGAAGGAAGAGAGAAGAGCAGGGAAACGTCTGGTGCAAAAGCAGTCGATGTTGAGTGAATGTGCCCTCTCTGGGTAATAAAACAGTTTGCCTGAATGAATATTGGATGCGGAGATTGAAAGAGCCAGAAAAGTCTAGGAGGAATCTGAAGTTTCTAGCTTAGGCCAGAGTGTGAATGCTGGTATCTTTCACCAAGATAAAGAACAAGCGAAACCTAAGTTTGAGGGAACAAAGAGTTCAGTTTGGGGCATTATTACATTTGAGGTGTCTATGAGGCATTCATGTGGAGATGAACAGTGTGAGGTTGGTTTTACGGATTGAGAGATCAGGAAAGACTATACAGAAACAGATCCAAGTCTTTGGATATAATTTTAAACAATCCAAAAGCCTTAGTGGCTTAACAAAAAAAAAAAAGGACTATTTCTCATTCATGCTATCTGTCCAATGCAGACTGGTAGGAATCCGCTTCAGGCCAACACTCAAAGAATCAGGTTGATGATGGAGCTGTCGTCTTCTTACAACCCACTAACTGGAATGTGAGGCCTTTCTCAGTCACTGTAGCAAGGGTGAAGACCATGCAGGGCCTGTACTAGCTGTTGTGTACTTGGGCCCAGAAGGGACACATCACTTCTACCTCTACTCTGTTGGCAGGATTTGTCATGTGTCCCTAACCAATCACAGAGTTTGAAAAGTCCCATCTTGTGTATGCCGAGAAGGGGAAGAAAACCAGGCAACGCCTGACTCACAGAGGAACCACATCTATAACTAAAACTCTATTTCTACCATTTTATATGCAGCATACAGCTTTCTGTTTTATCCAACCATCATTCCTTCAGGCCTATCACATAGACATTCTGCTCCTCTAAGATTAAGAGTACACGTAGTTCCCTAAACACGCCCCGTTATTTCACACTTGCCTTCAACATGCACCTTCGATGTGCATCTGGATGCCTTTGTGTCTCCTCTTTCCTCTGCCTGGCACACCCTCTTCTCATCCAAATGATAAACTCAGGCTGCACAGTTATCTCCTTAAAACCTATCTTAACCTCACAGGCAGTACTGGGCATTTCTCTTGCTCTACATAATCACTATTACATCTCTATTAGTTTAACAAGATTGGTAGTTTATATGTTCATTGCCTCTACAAGCTGTAACTTAAAGACCAGGCACCTTACTAATTATTCCATTATGTTTAATATTTTCCATTAAACAGCGTAAGTTCAAAGATTGGAATCTTGGATCAACTACTTGCAATATTTGTAACCCTTGTTAATTTACAGGGATTTAATATACATTTTCTGTGTTTGATTTTTTCTGTGCCATAGTTTCCTCATCTATAACAGAGTTGTTATAAGAATTAAATTAGTGTGTAATAAACTATACACATGCCTAGCACAAAGCTCAAAACCAAGTACGGTAGTTTTTTTTTTTAATTGAAATGTTTGACATATTGTGTAAATTTAAGGTGTACGTAACTGATTTGGTACACTTATATATTGTACTGCTAGGTAGCATCTTTATCACCTCACATAATTATTTCTTTTCTGTGGTGGGAATAATTAAGATCAGTCTCTTAGCAAGTTTGATGCTTATAATATTGTTGTCTACAGTCATTATGCTGTGCATTAGTTCTCTACGACTTAGCTGATCTTCTAGTGCTAGTTTGTTCACGTAAACATCTCTCCTGTTCCCCCAACCTGGTAGTTCTACGTAGTAACTATTATTTTTCTATTTTTAGGAGTTTGGCTTTAAGATTCCACATAAAAGTGATATCATACAGTATTTGTCTCTGACTTATGTCACTCAGCATGTCCTCAAGGTCTAGCCATGTTGTCACAAATGGCAGGATTTCCTTCTTGTGACTGAATAACATTGCATTGTCTGTTGTGTATGGGTATGTATAATCTTTATCCATTCATCAGTTGACGGGCATAAACTGTTTCCATATCGTGGCTGTTGTGAATAATGCTACAATAAATATGGGATTGCATAACCTTCAATATCCTGTTTTCATTTCTTGGGGTATATACCCACAGTGGAATTGCTGGATCATATTGATAGTTCTATTTCTAGTTTTTTTGGAGGAACCTCAAAACTGTTTTCCATAGCGGCTGCAGTTTACAACCCCACTAACAGGGTACAAGTGTTCCTTTTTGTGCACCTTCTCACCAGTGCTTCTCTTGTCTTCTTGAGGACAGCCATTCTAATAGGTGTGCAGTGATACCTCATTGTGATTTTGTGATTAATGATGTTAAGCATCTTTTCATGTAACCTCTAGGCCATTTTGAAATCTTCTTTGGGAAAATGCCCATTTTTTATTTGGATTGGTTTTCATTATTGAGTAGTGTGAGGGTGTGTGCAGATTGTGTGTGTGTGTGTGTATTTTTCTTGTATAAAACTATATGCTGGTGACAGTTGAAGCCGGGTTCTCTGCACAGAGACTCATGTGGTCCTTTGTAAGACGGTCAGTGAATTCCTGATAGGTGACTTGGTAAACACAGTCAGAAGTGAGCTGTAGGTCTTGGAAATGGCATCAAAAACAGCTTTGGCAAAGTTGACCAGAGGGTGGCAGTGCAGCCCCTGGCTGAGGTGTAGCAGTCATAAATACCAGCCATCATCGTATCTTCTTGGGCACAGAGGCTGAGACAAAGCCAGTGCCTCTGGGCAGGGATGAGGTGCACTGGCACAGAGCCACAGCAGCAGGTCACCTTGCGTGGCATGGTGTGGGGCTTGTGGATCTTGTTCTCCAGTAGCCTCGCCGTACAGGGACAATGGAAAACCTGGCCAAGACGATGGCCCCATGGATGGCTGTGGCTACCATCGAGCACTTAATACCCAGAACAGCATGTCCATTGTAATCTCTGCTGGCAACAAATACCTTGAACCTGGTCCACTGGCGAGCAAGGGTTTGCTTTTGAACAGTCATAATTTTTAAAACCTCATCCTTGAGGGATGCCCCTAGGACAAAAAAAAAGTCAATGATCTCAGATTCCTTAATGGGCAGGGAGAAGAGAGAAATCTCCACCAGGGACATGATCTTCATGTCCTTGACCAGGCAGCCCAGCTTGGTAATGGGGATCCACTTCTTGTCCTCAGCCTTGCCTCCACAAGCGCCTTGGCCTTGGTCTTAGCCATGGCCCAACCATAGCTGTAACCCCAGCCCTGGATGCTGCTGCCCAAGCCTCTGTGGAAGCCACCATGACCTCCCATTCCAGGGCCCCCAGGCCCTCCAGGTCTAACTAACACCAGTGCCATCTGCCACTTGGCGTTTTCTCAAAATGTTTATATATTTTGGATATTAGCCTCTTACACAATATATGCTTTGCAAACAATTTTCTCCGATTCTGTACCTTTTCATTTTGTTGATTTCTTTTGCTGTACAGAAGCTTTTCAATTTGATGTAGTCCCACTTGTTAATTTTTGCTTTTGTTGTTTGTGCTTTTGGTGCCATGTGCAAAAGTCATTGCCAGGATTGGGGCACCTGGGTGACTTGGTTGGTTGAACTTCTGACTCTTGATTTTGGCTCAGGTCATGATCTTATGGTTCATGGGATTGAGCCCCACATTGGACTCTGTGCTGACAGCACAGAGCCTGCTTCAGATTCTCTCTCTCCCTTTGCCCACTCCTCTGCTTGCATGCTCGCTCTCTCAAAATAAGTAAACATTAAAAAAAAAAAATTGCCAAGATCAATATTGAGGAACTTCTTTCCTGTTTTTTTGTTGTTGTTTTTCTAGGAGTTTTATGGTATCCGGTCTTATATTTAAATCTTTGACCTATTTCAAGTTAATTTTTGTGAGTGGTATAAGATGAGGGGTCCAGTTACACTTTTCTGTGTTTATCCCATTTTCCCAACACAATTTGTTGAAATACTATCCTTTCCTTACCGGGTATTCTGGCTGCCTTGTTGAATGTTAGTTGACCATATATGTAGTGGTTTAATTCTGGGCTTTCTGTTCTCTTCCACTTGTCTTTGTGTCTTGTTTTTATGCCAGTACCATGCTGTTGCAATTACTAAAGCTTTGTAGTATAGTTTGAAATCAGGAAGTGTGATGCCTCTGGCTTTGCTCTTCTCATGATTACTTTGGCAATTTGGGCTCTTTTCTGGTTCCATACAAGTTTTAGGGGTTTTGTTGTTGTTTGGTTTGGTTTCTGTTTGTGAAAAATGCCATTGGGTCTTTGATAGGGATTGCATTGAATCCATGGATGGCTTTGGGTAATAGGGACGTTTTAACAATATTAATTCTTCCAATCCATAAGCATGGAATCCTTTTCCATTTGTGTAAGGTTTGATTTCTTTCAATGATGTCTTGTAGTGTTTGCTGTACAGATCTGCCTTGGTTAAATTTAGTCTCTGGGTATTTTGTTTTTGATGCTACTGTGAATGGGATAATTTTTACCTCTTTTTCAGATGCTTATGGTTACAGAAATACAACTGATTTGTCAATTTTATATCCTGCAACTTGACTAAATTTATTGATTAGTTCCAATAGTTTTTTGAGTCTTCGGGATTTTCTTTATATACAACATGAACTGCAAGAAAATTTTTGCTTCTTCCTTTCCAATTTGGATGCCTTTTATTTGTCTTGCCTAATTCTTTTAGCTAGGGTTCCCAACACTTGTATTAGGAGTGGTGAGAATGGGCATCTTTGTCTTGTTCCTAATCTTAGAGGAAAGCTTTTGATTTTTCACTGCTGAGCAAGTTAGGTGTGGGCTTGTCATGTATGGCCTTTATTGTGTATGTTCCTTCTGTTTCCAGTCTGTAGAGTTCTTAAAATCAAAGGATATTTTGTCAAATGCTTTTCCTGCATCTGTTCAGGTGACTGTGTGATTTCTATCTTTCATTCTATTAAATGGTGGTATATGAAACTGCTTTGCCCATGTTGAACCACACTTGATCCCAGGGATAAATCCTACATAGTCATGGTGTACAGTCCTTTTAATGTGTTCTTGAATTTGGTTTGCTAATATTTTATGGAGAATTTGCAGATCTACAGTCATCAGAGATACGGGTCTTTAGTTTTCTTGTAGGTCCTTATCTGGCTTTGATATCAGGGTAATGCCGGCCTCATAGAATTGGCCTAGAAGTATTCCCTCCTCTTCAATTTTTTGGAAGAGTTTGAGGATTGTTAACTCTTCTTCACGTTTGGTAGAGTTTGCCAATGAAGCCAGTTGATCCTGGAATTTTCTGTTAGGAGGCTTTTGATTACTAATTCAATCTCTTATTATTAATCTGTTCAGATTTTGTTTTTTTCTGATTCAGTCTTGGTGAATTCTGTGTTTCTAGGAACTCATCCATTTCTTCAATTACTTAATTTGTTGGCATGCAACTGTTCATGGTAGACTCTTACGATCCGATGTATTTCTGTAATGTCTCTTCTTTCATTTCTGATTTTGCCTTTTTTTTCTTAGTGTAGCTAACAGTCTGTCAATTTCATTTATCTTTTTGAAAAATGTTTTGTTCTTTTTTTTGTATTTTTTTCTTGTCTCTTATTTCTGATCTTTATTTCCTTCTTCCTTCTAGCTTTGAGCTCAGTTTGTTCTTTTTATAGCTCTTTAGGTGTAATGTGAGGCTGTTTGAAATCTAACTTCTTAACATATGCATTTATCATTCTAAACTTCCCTCTCAGAACTGCTTTTGCACTGGTTTGCTGTTTCCATTTTCAGTTGATAAATTTTATTTCCCTTTTAATTTCTTCTTTGACCCCACTCGTTCAGAATTGTGTTGTTTCCACATATTTACAGATTTTCCAGCTTTCCTTTTGTTGACTTGTAGTTGCGTACCATTGTGGTCAGAAGATAGATTTCAATCTTCTTAAATTTGCTAAGACTTGTTTTGTGTCCTATCATATAATCTATCCTGGAGAATGTTCCTTGTGTACTTGGGAAGAATATATTCTGTTGCTATTGGATGGAAAGTTCTATATGACCATTAGGTCCATTTGGTCCAAAGTATGATTTAATTCTAACTTTTCCTTGTTGATTTTGTCTGGATGATTTACCCATTGCTCTAAGTGAAGTATTAAAGTCCTCTACTATTATTCTATTCTCCACATTTCCATTCAGATTTGTTAGTATTTGCTTCATATATTTAGGTGCTCCAATGTTGAGTGCATACAGTTTACGATTATTGTATCATCTGACTGTAGTGACCCCCTTTATTATATAATGACCTTCTTTGTCTCTTACCACTCTTGGCTTAGTTTGTTTGGTCTAAGGGCAAGTACAGTAATCCCTGCTCTTTTGGTTTTCACTTGCAAGTAGTATCTTCTTCCATCCCTTCACTTTAAACCTATGTGTGTTAAAGCTGAAGTGAGTCTCTTGTACACAGCATATAGTTGTCTTTTTTTTTTTTTAATCCAGCCATTCTGTGCCTTTTGATTGGTGAATTAAATTTACATTTAGAGTAATTATTGATATGTAGGGATTTACAACTGCCATCTGCCTGGTTGCCTTCCTGTTCTATATTTCCATTGTTCCTTTTCCCTAGTTCTTTCCTCCCTTCTGTTCCCCTCTCCGTTTGTTTCAACTCTGTAAATTGATTTTCCACAGTAGTATATATGGTTTCCCCTTTATCTTTTGTGAATCTAAATTTTTTAACATGAGGTTTACATAAAACATTTCATACATGGAAGAGTTCATTTTATGCTGATAGCAACTTATCTTCATTTGTCTATAAAGGGTCTATTCATCTTTTACTCATATATTTTCTGACATCAGATTTCATATTGTGTACTGTCAGCAAATTATAGTAGCAAGTTATTTTTAATACTCTTTTCCTAAAGGAAAAGGTGAAACGTACTCAAATTCAGAAAATTCTAATTCTTTAAGATGGTATACTATAGTTGTGGCTAATATGCCATTTTATAGAATTAGAGTTTTCTAAATTTGAGTATTTTTCACCTTCACCAGTGTAAAGATGGTTTTATGTCACTGATTAGCATCTTTTTATTTCAGCTTGAGGAACTCCTCTCAGCATTTCTGCAGGGTAGACCTAGTGGTGATAAATTTTTTCAGCTTTGGCTCTTGGGCAAGTCTTTCTCCTTCATCACTGAAGTGTAACTCTGGCTGAAAGTTTTTATCTTTTGAGACTTTGAATGTCATTCTAGGGTTTTGCCACTGAGAAATACGTGGACAGCCTAATGGGGCTTCCTTTGTAACTTCCTTTGTAAGTTACACTCCCCCAGCCGTCTTTAGGATTGATTTTTGGTGGTTTCCTTGTATCATGTCTGGGAGGTGTTTCCACATTGAGATACTACGGTGATCTATGTGAGCTCTGTGACTTTGGATGTTCAAGTCCTTTCCCCCAGGTTTGGGGAATTTTCAATTATTTTTCAAACTACATTTTCTGCCCCCTTCTCCCTTTGGTCTTCTGCATCATTTGAGAATTTGTATTCTCTAAGTCATTTATTCTGTCTTCCAATTGCTCTATTCTACAGAGGCTTGCTATAGTAGTCTTCATCTCATTCACTCAATTCTTCAACTCCAGAATTTGGTTCTTTTTTGTAATTTCTGTTGATTTCATGTTTTCCTTCCTAATATTGAGTTTTCTTGTAGCTTGTCGTGTTCTTCAAAACAGCGATCCTGAATTCTTTATCAGCTAGATCTGCAACATCCTATGTCTTTGTGTGTAGTCGTTGAATTATTGGTGTCTTTTGGAGGGTGAAATATTTTTTTCATGTTCCTTGTACGTTTGCATGGCTATTTTCACATTTGAAGTAACAGACGCCTCCTGAGTCTTCACTGGTTGCCGTCAGATGAGGTACTATCACTGGTGTCACTACGTCAGAGGTGTCCTCAGCCTTTGAATGGGTGAACCTGCTCCACTCTTCTTGCTCCCTCTAGTGGCAGAATTCTTAAACTTTTCCATCTTTTCTTGTAACTCAAGTCTAGCTGCTGGAACCTTTTGTTTTCCAGAAGGTGGTGCTATAGCTCCACGGCTCTAGTGTGTGATTTCTCCCTTGCCCACAGACTCTTGGTCCATTTTTCTGAGAAAACTCTCATCACCGGGCCTGCTCTCACTGCCCCCCTCAGGAGCACGCACGGGGATCCAGCACATAGTGAGAGGTGGCGTGAATTTAACTCAGGGCTTTGGGGAGGCTTGTGGACCCAGTGGGGCAATCTGGTGGGGAGGTCTTTGAGTGGGATACTCCCAGACGCATATGGGCAGACTTCCTGCTGAAGTCTTGAGGAACTGCATTCTTTTAATGCTCTTTGATATTCCTATCTACAGTTCCTTCACCTTGTCTTCCCTCCCCTCAGTCATGAAGTTCCCACTTCAGTACCCTGGCTGTCACTGGACAGAAACGGGTTTCTCCAGCCATGACCCACACAACTGGCACCGCTGGGCACTCACAGCTTTCCACCTCCTCTGAAGGAGAGGTGACCACTGCCAGACAGCCCCGTGCAGCTAGGTGCTGGGTACGTAACTGTCAACAAGAGTTTCCTTTTTATGTCTCTACTGTAAAGTTTACTAACATTAAAAAAGGAGAATCAGCTTTTCATTAATGAACAAAGAGTTAAAAAGAAAAATGTCAGTTTGAAAGATACCATTTACCCCCAATGATTTTTTAAAATTCTATTAATTCCAAAAGATTAAAGAATATGCAAATAATGAAAGTGATACTCACCTGTGATATTCACTTCTCAAGAAAGAATGCTCCAGAAAAAGAACTTGATAAAAACTATAGCAATAAATGACAGTACATTGATAGAGACCTGAATGTTTTATTGTAAGAAATACCTTTACTTTGACCCAGTTAACAAAGGAGATTTTAATAAAAGACTTCACTTTTCCGTTGAGGGAATATATTGGGGGGGGGGGGCGGGAAAAAAGGGTGAAGACAACATCTAAACGTTGGGGAAAATGTGGAGGGGACAATGCAGGCTTAGTCTGCTTTTATACAGTTGTTTGGGAAACCGCACTTTAAAATCTAGTAAAAAGTAGTAAGTAGTAGAAATTTTTGCCAATTTTTGTTCTTTAATTATTAGGCAATGTTTCCACGTGAGAAAAGAAGTTCTCTTATAGCTCTAAGTTAATAATTTAATAATCATTTCATATTGTAAGATTTAAGTGTTACATTTCACCTTAGCTGATTGTAATCCAGAAGTAGTATAAAATAGTATTTATATATATATATATATATATATATCATAGCAGGAAATAAAGGTGATATAATAATCACTGTTAATGATTTTCACTTTTAAAGAAATACACTTCTATCAAACTTAAGAGGAATCCTTTATGGCCCAAAGGAATGGAACTCAAATTTTTAACGAGTTATTAAAAGAAAATTTAGAATATAAATTAAAATGTACTTGAACAAGTTCCAAATATACTTATTATTAAATATAAAGATGTTAGCTCTGGTACATAGGAAAATATTTACAACTAATAAAAGCATATCGTAGAATATACATGTTCTCTATATAAAAATACATAAAATATTTTACAGTCCAAACCAAAGGATCTTTTTAAACCAGGTTTTATCCATGCAACACTATTACAATACCATCCCATTAGCACTACTGGAACTCATACATGCATGGAAGAAATCTAACAATAGCCTTGATTTAAAGCTCATACTTCCTTCTTAGGGCCTGTACATCTTCTAAAGTATAATGTTTGTTTGGTGTGTCTGAGAGGTCATCAAAGAGCTGTTCAATTTGCTCCTTTTGGCCCTTGCTAATTAGTGTCAACATCATCTGGAAGGAGGAGAAAAACTGTATTAGCTTCATTTAAAAATGAACATTTTAAAGTTACAGATACCCTAAAACAAAAATCAGTATCTATGTTTTGCCACTTACCTTGAACCTTTCTGCTTTACTTAGATAGAAAAGATGCTGATACACCAAAGAAGGATCTTTCCCAATAAGATTATTTTTCAGAGACTGAATGAGGAGGAGGAATGTATCCCCTTCAAGTTTGTTACTCAACAACACTGGCAAATCTTTCGGTTCAGTGACGGCTAAAAGGTGCGCACAGGCCTCTTTATCGTTCCTCGTGCTGATGGCATTTATAACCTGACCAAATTCATAGGCATTGGTAGGCCTGGCGATCGGGAGTGTTTCACCGTATGCTGGTGCCCCATTGGTTGTGTCCTCCTTCCTGGTGGCAAAGCAGTCACTGGACACCTCCTCAGAGGTCCTTTCAGGCTCTTCTTCATGGCCTTCGTTCACCTTCATGAGGAAAAAAAAATTATACTGTGACACAACAGCCACTGCACAAATTCCAAGCTCTATTTATTAAAATGGGAACTGAAAAACACTGGTAGACTCTATTTTAGTCAAATTCTAAGTGAAAAAAAGTGTATACTTTATAACGAATAGGAAAACCTACTCTTTTTAAGTTTAAAAAATTTTTGACACTGAAAATATGATCATGAGGTTTAGTTTTCTATGAAAGAAGACCTGTAACAACTTCACCTCTTTTTCGTGACAAGTATTTCCTCACATTTAACAGAGACATGAACTTAAAATATTTTTTCCTCCCTCCTTGGAAAATACTTCTAGAGTAAGTGCCTCTTACTCTTAGTGGAAATGTATGATAAATGGGATATGATATTAGCATCCACAAGGACACAGGAATTCATGAGCTGACATTCTTCACGGACGCCAAACGAAAAAGCTAGAGCGCAAGACACGGAGTTTGATTCTGGGATACTCCAAAATCTCCGATTAGGCCAGTCTTGTTTCAGAGTGCTAAAAAGGTCTCGATCAATCAAAAAAATCCCTATGGCGTATGGCTGGCAGGGCCACTGACACTGAATGAGTCCTTTCAGGATTCTCCAGGTGTACCCTGAAGCAAACAGGCTTCCAGAGCAATCTGGAGCAGAAACAATGCAAACTATAGGCCAGGTGGGGGTGGCTGGGGGAGAGAAAGGAGAAACCTCAGGAATGCAGACTTCCAGTACCCTCGATGGACACAAGCTGGGATCTACAGTGGCTAATTATAGCAAAGGAAAGTTTTGTCTTTATAACTGGTTAAAATGTCTTTACTGGACATCCAAGTAAAAAGAAAATAAAAAATTTTTTTTGTAGAACTCAGAGAAATAGGATTTTAGCATCTACGAAATCCCCCAAAGAGTACTTTCAAAGTTAATCAAATACAAATACCTCTTGAATTTCAATTTTCCTTCTCTCTTTTTCTTTGTTGAATGATGCATTATCCTTAAGGAGTCTGGTTACCTCTTCCAGTTCCATCTTTGCCTCAATAATACTTGAATCCAGCAGAAGAACTTTATTGAGATCGTTTAAACTTTTCTGATAATCCTGAAAGTAGAAAGGCAGAGAAAATAATTTTTATGACAAAAGAAGAGGCACAGATTAACCCAAGCAGGAGTGAGACTGAGGGGCGGAGTGGCACAGAATGTGTGCGGTGGGCTCCCTGTAGTGCCCAGATTACAAAGTCAGGCCCACAAAGTAGTCTCGGACTGAAATATTAAAACCCATAAAAGCGAGCACAGAATCTGGAGTTCTTAGACTCCAGTTCACTTGTGTATCACAACCATCAGTCCCGGATGTACAGGAGGCGTTTGCTGTCTGTGAAATGAACGAACAGCCTCATGTTAGTAGTACCTACCTAAATAAGAAACTGGAACGGGGGCGCCTGGGTGGCTGTCGGTTAAGCGTCCAAATCTCGATTTCGGCTCAGGTCACGATCTCACGGTTCATGAGTCTGAGCCCAAGTGAGGCTCTGTGCTGACAGTGAGG
Source organism: Felis catus (assembly GCF_018350175.1). Lineage (NCBI taxonomy): Eukaryota > Metazoa > Chordata > Mammalia > Carnivora > Felidae > Felis > Felis catus. The sequence goes on along the minus strand of NC_058385.1, from coordinate 46,250,077 downwards.
AGCCTGTTTGGGATTCAGTCTCTCTGCCTCTGTCTTTCCCGCCCCCACCAAAGTAAACAAACTTAAAAAAAAACAAAAACAAAATCCTACTTATTTAACCTTCTGAGTTTCAGTTTTCTCACCTTTAAGGATAACAAAAGCTTTCCTACTCGAGTTTTCACAAAGCTGTACCAAGCATAAATGAAGTAGTGATATGAGTGGTTTAAACTTTTATAAAGGGTGATACAAATGTCAGCTATCACATTGTATCCTGTACCATCAAACCCTTCAAAGCTGTATACTGTTCAAATAGGCTAGTGTCAACATTTATTCTTCCATCGAGTCAGACAATACGCTGGGAGAGGTTGAGGGCAAAGAAAAGGCATCTAAACGCATAGCAGAATGTGGTAGCTGAGACAGAGGCCACAAAATCAGTCTGATGTGACAGGCCATATTCTAGAACTACAGACTACACCAATGTTCTCCTCTGTGAGGAGGCAAAGAATTGCAATGATGTATAACCTCCCTAAGTATTCATGACCTACCAATAACGGCCTGCTCTGGAGGCTGGGGCCCGGGAAGCTAAGCTTGTGGTTATGTGATGTTCCTGGGGGACTAGCTGTGATGCCACATCCCTTCTCCCTCTGTCCAGGAGGACACTGCACCAAAAGTGATTTGTTTAAACAGATAAACTTAAATCTGCTCAAATTCATTAAAAAAGGTAAATTGTTTACAAACGATAGTACATTATAAACTATTAGGAACAAATCACATACCACTGTGTCACAACAGTACAGCTGGAACCAGCTACAGAAAACCCAAATGACACCGTATTTCCATCCTGAGTGTTCATGCTAGGAACCATACCGAAAGGCAAGCAAGTGGGGCAGCAGGGCAAGCTGAGGTAGTTCCTGCTAACTCTGACCATTCTCAGCATTTTGGAAGTATTAGTTTACTCTCACAGCAGCCCTGTACATACTAACTTCTGTCCCCATTTAAAAGGTCAGGGAACTGAGGCACAGAGAGAGAATTCTTGGGATGATCGAGGCAGCAATGACCAGAAAGTGAATGGGAATACAGTTGTGGAATCCTAGCGAGAAGCCTGAAAACAGATTTGTGAGCTACAGCCTTGGAAATGAAAGTCCACCAGTCACAGAGTCAGTATGTATGGTTTTTCAACCCATTCAAGAAAAATCTATGCATAAAGAGCAATCTGTCTGGTTGAAGGAGACCTAAGAAAATAGGAAATACACTTCGATAAGAGTTAAAACAGAGGCGAGCAAATGTAAAGAGAAAAAGAGCCAGAAAAGTGGAGACACTGGAAGACAAGGGCCCGCGGGCCAGATCCCAAAAATGGTCACGCAGCCTGGCCCTGGCCCTTATGGAAGTTTCTGTCTTATGAAGAGAAACAATATAAAAAAGTAAACAAATGAGTAAGTATGGACTATCACTAATGCAAGTAAGAAAACCAAGGTTTCCGATGATACTAACAAGGAGGAAGGAGTCTTTTTTTTAAATTTTTTTTTTAACGTTTTATTTTATTTTTTTTTTTAATTTTTTTCAACGTTTATTTATTTTTGGGACAGAGAGAGACAGAGCATGAACGGGGGAGGGGCAGAGAGAGAGGGAGACACAGAATCGGAAACAGGCTCCAGGCTCTGAGCCATCAGCCCAGAGCCCGACGCGGGGCTCGAACTCATGGACCGCGAGATCGTGACCTGGCTGAAGTCGGACGCTTAACCGACTGCGCCACCCAGGCGCCCCTAACGTTTATTTTTGAGACAGAGACAGAGCATGAACAGGGGAGGGGCAGAGAGAGAGGGAGACACAGAGTCTGAAACAGGCTCCAGGCTCTGAGCTGTCAGCACAGAGCCCGACGCGGGGCTCGAACTCACAGACTGTGAGATCATGACCTGAGCCGAAGTCGGACCTTCAACCGACGGAGCCACCCAGGCGCCCCAAAGGAGTCATCTTTTGACACAGTTGTCAGAGAACAGAGGACCTGAAGACAAACAGCCACGCGGGAGGGAAGAGCAGAGCATACACGAAGAGAAAAGTATGACTCTGGCAAAAAGGAAGACGTTCAAAGTTGCTAATTATACCATTAGGCCTTAAAAAAAAAAGTATAATCACATGTGTTTGTGATAATATATATATTAATAGATGCACTTAAACTGTAACAAGAGTTATGTTACTTTTTGATATTTTTGGCCTTCTAGCATACCCAATTAATTGGCTGCAAATTCCTTAATGCAAGCACGATGTCTTATTTACCACTCCGCTCCCACAGTCTAGCACGTACGTAAGCGGCACTCGATTAAAGAAAGAAATTCTAAAACAAATACCATATGATTTCATTCACATGTGGAATTTGAACAAATGAACACGGGGTGGGGGAGGAGGCAAACCAAGGAAGACTCTTAACTCTGGAGAACAAACTGATGGTCACCAGTGGGGAGGTGGATGGGGGTCCAGGTGAACTAGGTGTTGGGGATCAAGGATCGAGGCGCTTACTGTGATGAGCACCAGGTATTACACTAAGTGCTGTATCACTAAATTCTACACCTGAAACTAGTATTGCGTTGTATGTGAACTGAAATTTAAACAAAAACTTGGGGAAAAAGGAATTCTAAGTGAAAGCCTCGTGATTTTTAAAACTGGCGTGTGTGTGCGCTGTGCTACTAACTACAGGCAGGGCACCTGCTCCTCGTGAGCCTCTGCGCCAGCCCCTCCCAGACACGCCAAGGAAGTGGATCCAGGCATGACTTCTGGTGCGTTTTGTAAGCAGTTGTCACTTTTGAAGATACTGAAACTAAATTCGCTTGGCACATAACTCAAACTACAGGACGTATAAACAAAACTGCAAGAAATCAAACCAGAAAAACAAACTGCTGGCCTCATAATCTGGTGGGTTGGATTACTCAAATTTGGGATCATCTCTCTGCAGAGTACAATTTCTAGAATGCATTCCAAAGGAGTATAGAAAGTCTTTCATTAGGTACACCTCTCACATTGGGTCAGGAAGACAAGTTCCAAGAGTCAGGCAACCAGCATGGAGTAAACCTGCTCTAAGAGTCTGGACACGCATACACTCGCGAGTCATCACACACACCTACCCTCACGTACCTGAATTCATCAAGCTCAGAGAAAGCTGAGGGAGTTTTGAAGAAGCCTCTCTTAATTCATGGTGCCACATACCATCTAAGGAATCTATACGTGAGGTTTATAAATGAGCGTGTTGCTAACAAAAAAAGCAGGAGTCGGGGGGGGGGGGGGGTCAGGTCACGTGCGCACCGTGGCATAAACCTACAGGGAAGGTGGCGCACCCCAGCTCCATGGAGACGGGAGTTCCCGTGCTCAGGACCCTTCTGGACCTGGGCCGACGCACCTCTTTACCCGGCTGTTCATCTGCATCCTTTGTAACAAACTGGGAGGGGCGACAGGGAGGGCAGGCAGCTGCGTGGCTCCAATGGTCTGGAGGTCACAGCACAGCCTCCGCGCGGCAACCTCAGTGCATGTGCGATGCAGAAAGTCGTGACTCCTCAAGGCACAACGAGCACAGCTCATAAGCTGCACTGTAGAAAAACATGACCGCCCTCTCCCAACAAAACCAGGTTTTACAGAATGTATTTTTAGTATTTGCCCATCAGTGATGGGCAGGAACTAAAAGAATTACCTCAAACTCAGTAACGTCAAACCTAACTATCCCCCTCCCCACTCAAGCCTCTCCCTCCTCCTGAATACCCTCCATTATTGCACTGCACCACTCAGCTACCCAAGCCAGTAACCCTGGAGGTACCACCTTTATTCCTTCCTCTGTCCATCTGCTCAGTAGGTCCTGTCGACTTTACCTTCAAACAACCTTCAGTTAATCTCTCTGTTACAGGCTAATTGTGTTCCCCTCCTAAAAATTCCTATGCTGAAGTCTTAACCCATAGCACTTTAGAATGTATACTTCAGAATGTAATTTGAAGACAGGTTCTTTTTCATTTTTTAGAGAGCGAGCAAGCGAGTGTAAGCGGGGGAGGGGCAGAGGGGGGAGAGAGAGAATCCTAAGCAGGCTTCACGCTGTCAGTGCAGAGCCTGACGTAGGGCTCAATCCCATGACCCCGGGAACCATGACCTGAGCCCAAATCGAGAGTTGTACGCTCAACCGACTGAGCCACCCAGGCACCCCTGGGGATAGGTTCTTTAAAGAAGTAATCAAGTTAACATGAGATCATTAGGGTGGGTCCTATCCAGTATGACTGGTGTCCTTAAAAAAAGAGGAAAGTGGAAGACAGACATATACAGACAGAAGACAACGTGAAGATACAGGGAAAAGACAGCCAACCGCAAGCCCAGGAGAGGGGCTAGAACACATCCTTCCTTCACGGCCCTCAGAAGGAGCCATCCCTGCTGACGCCTTAACCTCAAGATTAAGAACCGTAAGAACTCTAACAAAATAAAGTTCTGTTGTTTAACCCGTGATGTGGGTACTTTGTTATGGCAGCCCCGGCAAACTAACAGGCCTTCTCTCTTCCCTCTGCCATTGCCTTCCTTCAGGCAGCTGACCTGGTAGCTTCTAACCAATCTCCCTACCCCGTGCTGGGTCCCCAGTGATCCACCTTCCACACTGCTGGCAAATCTGACCCATGTGCCCTCCTTGACCACATAGCCTTTAGGGGTTCCCACCACCTTCAGGATCAAGCCTAGTCACCACAGCATGACCCCCGGGCCTTTCATGATCTGACCATCTCTCTCCATCCCCACTCCTACTCACAGCTGGTCTCTTTCTGTACCAACTCATGAACAAGTTCATAACATGTGGGTGGGGAAATATCATAGCAGCTATATTAATAGCCCCAAACTAGAAACAGCTGAATGTAATTAACTGGTGAATATGTTAAAAAAAAAAAAAAAGTTGTGGTATAATCGGTAATAAAAATTAGCAATAAAAAAGGAACAATTCCTGGGGCGCCTGGGTGGCTCAGTCGTTTGGGCATCAGACTTTGGCTCAGGTCATGATCTCGAGGTTCATGAGTTCGATCCCCACATCAGCTCTGTGCTGGTGGCTCGGAGTCTAGACCCTGCGTCAGATTCTGTGTCTCCGTCTCTCTCTGCTCCTCCCCCACTCACGCTCTGTCTCGCTCGCTCTCTCTCAAAAATAAATAAAAAACATTTTAAAAATTTAAAAAAGAAACAATTCCTAATATTCACATAGTACAGATTAACTCTCAGATGCTATGCTGAGCAAAAAAAAAAAAAGTCAAACAGTAAATTCTATAGGACTATGTTTATGTTACTGTCAAAAAGAAGCAAAACTAATCTACAGTGATAGAAACCAGATGGATGGCTGCCTGGGAGTGGGGGCAGAATAAGGGAAATAAAGAAAAATGGGCATAGGGAATTTCCTAGAGAGATGCAAGTAATATTTACCTCGACTGGAGTGATGGCTACATGAGAATTTACATTATTCAAAAGTCAATGACCAAATTAAGAAAACAATTCTACTTATAATTGCATCAAAAAGAATAAAATACCTAGGAATAAATTTAACCAAGAAGGTGAAAGCTTTGCACACTGAAAGCTATAACACACTGATGAAACAAACTGAAGAAGACAGAAATAAATGGCAAGACTTTCCATGCTCATGGATGGGAAAAAATAATACCTTTAAAATGTTTACCCTACCCAAAGCAATCTATAGATTCAATGCAATCCCCATTCAAAATTCCAATGGCATTTTCCACAGAAATAGAATAAACGATCCTAAAACTTACTATATGAACCACATAACACCCCGAATAGCCAAAGCAATCTTGAAAAGGAACAAAAAGCTGGAAGCATCACACTTCCTGATTTTAAACGTGACGGAGGTGCCTGCATGGCTCAGTTGGTTAAGCATCCAACTTCGGCTCAGGTCATGATCTCGCAGTTCAGGAGTTTGAGCTCCACATTGGGCTCTGTGGTGACAGTTCAGAGCCTGGAACATGGTTTGGATTCTGTGTCTCCCTCTCTCTCTGCTCTTCCCCTGCTCATGCTCTGTCTGTCTCTGTCTCTCTCTCTCAAAAATAAATTTTAAAAATAAAAAAAACTACATTACAAAACTACAGTAATTAAAATAGTATGGTATTGGCATAAAAACAGACACAGAGATGAATAAGACAGAACAGAGAGCTCAGAAATAAAAAGCCATGCATAAATGGTCAACTAATTTATGACAAAGGGGCCAAGAATTCTCACTGGGGAAAGGACAGTCTTCAATAAATGCTGTTGAGAAAACTGAACCACTGTCTTTACACTACATACAAGTATCAACAAAAAAAAGATGGACCAAACTTGAACATAAGACTTGAAACCATAAACTTCTAGAAGAAAACATAGGTGGTAAGCTCCTTGATGCTGGTCTTGGGTTTTGGATTTGATGCCAAAAGCAAAGGTAACAAAAGCAACAATAAACAAGTGGACTACATCAAGCTTCTGCACGGTGAAGGAAACCATCAACAAAATGGAAACTACCAAGTGGGAGAAAATATCTGCAAATCCTGTATCTAATAAGCAGTTATCCAAAGTACACAAACAATTCACAGAACTCAATGTCGAAAAAGTAATCTGATTAAAAAATGAGCAGAGGAACTAAACAGACATTTTTCCAAAGAAGACATACAGATGGCCAACAGGTATATGAAAAAATGCTCCACATCACTAACCAGCAGGGAGACAGAACTCAAACGCACAATGAGGTATCACTCTTGTCAGAACGGCAATCATCCAAAAGATAAGAGTTAACAAGTGCTGGTGAGGATGTGGAGAAAAGGGAACCCTCGTGCGCTGTGGGTGGGAATGGAAACTGATATAGCCATTATAGAAAACAGTATGGAGGCTCCTCAAGAAACTAAAATAAGACGACCATATGATCCCCCAATTCCACCTCTAGGTATTTATCTGAAGGAAATGAAAACATGAAATCTGCAAGACCTCTGCACTCCTGTGTTAACGGCAGCAATATTTACAACAGCCAGGACATGGAAACAACCTAAGTGTCCATCAATGAATGAACAGATAGAAAAAATGTGGTCTATTTACAGTCATACAAAAGAAGGAAATCCTACCATTTGCAACAACATGGATGGATCCTGAGGGCATATGCTAAAAGTGAGGTAAGACAGAGAAAGGCAATTACCTTATGACTGCACTTGCACGTGAAATTTAGAAAACAAGACCAAAAACAGAACTGAATTTATAGACACAACAAACTGGTGGTTGTCAGAGGCAAGACAAGGGCTGGGGAGTAGGTGAAATGGGTCAAAAGGCACAAACTTCCAGTTAAGAAAGAAAGAACTCATTGGATATAATGCACAGCATGGTGATACAATTAATAATATTGTATTGCATATTTGAAAGTTGCTACAAGCATAGATCTTAAAAGTTCTCATCACAAGAAAAAAAACTTCAACTATGTGTGCTGATGGGCTGCTAACTAGACTTACTGGTGATCATTGTGCAAATCAAATCATTAGGCTGTATACCTGAAACTAATACAATGTTAGTTGTCAGTTGTATCTCAATTTAAAAAAACCTCTAAAGAGAAAAAAATTAAAAGATGTGAAAGCTTACAATGTGTGAATTTCATTGTATTAGACCCTAATCAAGTTGATTCTTAAGAAATAACAATTTCAAGAAATGCCATAGCCCAGTATGTTCTGACTTTTCTTTGTGACATTACTTTCTACAAATATGTACATTCATTCAAGTTTTCCATGCACAAGAATCAGCCTAAAGAAAAGTGTAATTATACAATACTTTCTTTGCAAATAATGGTGTGGTTTTCTTAGAGAAGAATGCCACTCTAAAGCAGCCAGTTTAAGGCCCAAATCACCAATCTCTGATGTCTCTACCAACTTTCACTTGGTGAACCAAGCTTCCGTTCTGATGCCTTCCTCCCACCCCACAGACACCTCAATCCTTTGGTGGAGGAATCCAGTGGTTGCCTTCAGTGATTCAGTAACAAACCTTCCTGTTCCATAAAATGGATCTATCATTAACTAACAAAAGTCCTCGGAAAATCCGGAAATAAAATAATAATTTTTGAGCTGGAAGGAATCTTAGAAAATATCTAACTCCACATTAAAGGTAGGGGAAATCTGAGGCCTATTCTAAGCTTTCAGGATTGGTTAGCATAGAACCAGGATTAAATCCCAGGATAATCTCACTCCCAAGATTCATGTTCATAAAAACCACATATTGTTTTCAGAGCTGAAATTTACTTATTAAAATGAAAATTTCCTCACCTTGAGTCCTTTATGAGCCAGAGCTCGTCTGTAGCACGCTTTTACATTCCTGTTATCTATCTCAAGTGCCCGATCACAATCCTGCTTTGCCTCTTCAAATTGGCACAGCTTCAAGTAACACAGAGCTCTGGTAGAATGTAATTATGAAAGTAATTACGTATTATGAAATGCAAAGACAACACTATAAATTTAGATAGTTAATAACAATCAGAACATAGCTCAATAAGTCTGTTGGCTGTCTCACTGAAGCCTAACATTTTACTCTAATTGTGGCATTTTCTTGCAATATACATAATTATGGCACTGGGGATACAACTGCAAACAAGTACAGCTCAGGCCCCTCAAGAAGGCTATAGTCTAAGTGGAAGAGACAATTAAAATAAGCAAACATAATAAAATCTGAACAGGATGCTCTGGGAACACACAGCTGAGAATCTTACTAGATCTGGTGGGGCTGAGGCAAAGGCAAGAGTAATCAGGGAAGACTTCCCAGAAGAAGTTACATTTAAGTTGAAGCCCAGAGTGGGAGGTGAGAATTATCCAGTGTGAAGGCACTGGGCTGAGAGTTAAGATGCAGGAGGGGAGAGGGTGGCCAATGGCCCAGCAACGGCAGAGTCTCACAGTGAAAGAGAGCAAGGTACTCTTGATGAACTAAGTGCCATATGGCTAGCTGGGTGCAGGGATGAGGTAGAAGGGCGGTCAGGCCAGATGGGGAAGAGCAAGGAGCCTGAGCTTTATCCTGAGCTTCCAGCAAGTCCACCAATGGGTTCTCAAATAGGGGCTAACATGTTCACCATGTTTTAGGAAGATTAGTCGTGCTGCAATTCAGAGAATGAGACGAGAGGGAACAAGTCTGTTCTGTGGAGGGGGTAGCAGACGTCTCGGAGGAGACAGTGGTGATGGGACATGGGTGAAGGGGAGGGCGGAGAGAAAGGCTCCCCCAAGAGGAATTTAGAAGTAGGACATCCGAGCTTGCAGACACACTAGGAGAGGGACACATCGGTCAGGAAGGCAGAGAGGAGCGGAGTGCTTAGGTCTGGAGCCCACACAGAGATTTGGGGGGGACACAACTGAAAGGTAATGGAACTGAAGGGAGGATGCAATGGCTCAGAGAGCATGCAGAGTGAAAAAGGGACCTACACCTTCAGAACCCCGAGAACGGCTGGGAAAGAAAGGCCCATAGAGGAAGAAAAGAGCCAGGCAAGTGAGTGTCTGCACTGATGCCAAGAGGAGAGGCGGTTTCCAGGGAAAACTGAGTGGCCATTAATGCCCAGAACCGCAGAGACTGAACAGAAGAAGAGTAGAAAACTACCTGTTGGAGTTAATGACAAAGTTTTTGGCAAAATGGTTGCCAATAGAGGAAAACATGTACAAAAACAAAGCAGTGAGAAGTTAAATTAAAAAGAATTCATCTGAAATAGCTAGGAAATCTTGTGCTGGGAGTCCCTGCTCTTTAGGAACTAAGCCTTCTTCCTCATCACCCCAGACTCTACTTACTCCTAAAATTCCCCAATCACCAGATTTCTAGAGTGATCTTTTACCATTATGTGGTATAGATGGCCTCTAAACAGCTTTCCAGAACAATCTGCCTATTCTTGCTATGCACTGAAAGATGCGGTCCCCTCTCTTAGGACTTCAAGAGAAAAAGGACACTTAAGAACTAGTTTGAAAGGGAGGTGACTCCTGCTCCTACACGGAGGATGATGCGCAGACCTGACTAAGCCACAGTGGGTCCAAACGGCCAAGACGGGACAGTGCAGCAACGTCAGGGTGGTGAGGACGGCCTGCAGAACCTGTGTCGCAGACCAACCAGACGCCCAGCCCGCCTCATGCTTTCCATCTCTCTGGAACTTCTATGGCCCCATCTCTTTAAAGAATACTCACCTAGGACAATATGCTATATAAATTGTCAAAATGATGGGAAAAAAATTCGGCAATTAATTTGTATGTTTTAATAAAAAAAAAATGAACGTAAGAAATACATAAAGTTACAAAGAACTTGCCTGTTTGTATAAATGGCACATTCCTTGTTGTTAATCTTTAAGCATTCAATGTATTTACTAAGGGCATCTTTATAGTTTTTGTCCTTTACACATTGATTTCCTTCTTCTTTAAGGGTTTTAAACATTTTTTCATCTATGGGACACCCCCCAAGGGGAAAAAAAAAAAAAAGAGGAAGGATTCATATAAGCACCTCTACAAAATCTTCAGTACATCTGTAAGTAGATATTCTATTGCAAATTAACCTGACCACACATACCATGCAGAGCTGAAGTCTACGTGGAACAAAACTTGGTATACAAATTAAAAAGACAAATTGGCTGTAAGTAAAAATTACACAATTACAATATTTTTTCAAATTAGAAAATAAAATATAAGTAATTATATTATTTTATCCATATTGGTATGTCCTCTGCTGAAGATACAAACATCTACAGTGTTTGGTGGGAAAACTATTTCATGAAAAATGAACAAACAAACCTGTTCATGCCTGAGGCAGACATCTGGCCCCACATTTCCTTGGAAAATCACACCTCCTCCACCCTCTGTCCTGTAGTTTAGGTAAAGCAAACCGTACCCTAGCCCTACCATTTGGAGTAATCTTTATTTTTTTACTAATCAGCACATATTATTTCTTTAGCCACAATAATCTAATTGGTCAGGGATGGGCCTATGAGAGCCAATAAGATACACTTAAGATTTCTGTGGCAGCTTCTGAAAATTCTTGGCTCTTTCCAGTGGAAAATGAGGAGGAAAGGAGGAGCTATTCTGCCATCCGATGATACAAGGGGAGAGTCTGTGTGTCTAAAAATGGGCTGAAAAGAGCAAGAGAGAGGTCAAGATAGAGAGCTAAATAAGAATCTCCGAATCCTGAATCCAACCATCCCTGCAGCTACATTACTTGCGGACTTTTCCACGGTACGAGCCAGTAAACAACCTTTATTGCTTAAGCCATAAAGGGTTGGGTTTTCTGTTATCTTCAAAGAGAGAGTCCCAACTATTACCATTACCTGTTATCATGCAGTGATCATGGCTGACTCTCTGTTTAGGATCCATTTCCCCTTCCTAAGAGTGCCTTGATATTCATTCAGCTATCACCCCTCTCCTATTAACCCTAGGTGTTCAGGGGAAGCTGACTCCACTGATCAAGAACTCAGGCCTAAGCCAATCCAGGCTTGGCATTCCTTCATCATAGGGACTGGCTCAGGAATGGACACATGACCCATTAGAGTAACTACCATTAGATTCTGGGCCAAGAAAGGAACAGGATAAAAAAGCTAGGGTTTTAGGTGTAATATTTTCTCATTGTTAAATTAATGCCACCCAAAGCAATGGCGTCTCTCTCCCTTTAGACATTCTTAATTGCACACATGAAGCCTAAAACTGCTGCAGTTCTATTATTTTCCATCAGAACTTGAGCCCTGATGAGCTGTGTCTGGTTTTAGGGCCTGCCTGAGCCCTTTCAGTTCCATGAGCCAAAACCATTCCTTACAACCTGTCAATAGATTTTCTGTTACTTGCAATCAAAGTTTTTTTTAACACACATAAAGTATGAATATCTAAAAGTTTTAAATCTGTGTAAATTACCCAATGGAGTCACCTGATATAAAAATCCATAAATTAAAATTTAAAATATCTTTAGGGGCGCCTGGGTGGCGCAGTCGGTTAAGCGTCCGACTTCAGCCAGGTCACGATCTCGCGGTCCGTGAGTTCGAGCCCCGCGTCGGGCTCTGGGCTGATGGCTCAGAGCCTGGAGCCTGTTTCCGATTCTGTGTCTCCCTCTCTCTCTGCCCCTCCCCCGTTCATGCTGTCTCTCTCTGTCCCAAAAATAAATAAACGTTGAAAAAAAAAATTTATAAAAAAAAAAATAAAATATCTTTAAATTTTATAATCTAAAAATCTTAATACACTAAACTTGTAATATAAACTTGGAATATTAACAATAATCTTATTTGTCCCCTGCACAATGGCATGAAGTAGTAACTTCTCATCTTTTACTTTAAATCACAGAATATTAAAAAAAATTTTTTTTAAGTTTATTTATTTATTTAGAGAGAGACAGAACGAGCAGGGAAGGGCCAGAGAAAAAGGAAGAAGAGAGAGAATCCCAAGCAGGCTCTGCACCATCAGCACAGAGCCCGACACAGGGCCTGAACTGTTGAAACCTGAGATCACGACCTGAGCCAAAACCAAGAGTCAGACGCTCAGCTGACTGAGCCACCCAGGCATCCCAATCACAGAGTATTTCTAATGTGTCATGTTTCGAAAGATCTCATACAATGGGGCCAATGACCCTACCCACAAATCTAGTATATATAAGCCCTAAAACATAAACAGAGTATTACTCTGTTTTAGGGCTTATATAACTTGCTGAAAAACTTTCCTTAAGCTTTTCCTCCCCCAGTGTTTTTAAAGCTTCGGTATCTATTCTAATAATCACATAAAAATGAACAGAAAGAACTGATTATACTTGTGCTTATAATTAGCTATCCCATATCTACGGTACAGTTAGTATATTCACTCTGTTAACAAACAGCTACCCTTTACTGACCAAATGCTTTGTGCGAGGCTCTAATGGCAAACTCTAGAAAACCAGAGAGCCCCATGATTTTCCAAGGACTGCTAAATAATCATAAAGCCCTGGGGCACCTGGGTGGCTCAGCCAGTTAGGCTTCCGACTCTTGATTTTGGCTCAGGTCACAATCTCACCCCAAGTCTGCTTGGGATTCTCTCTCTCCCTCTTTCTTTGCCCCTCCCCTGCTGGCACACGTGCGCACGCTCTTTCTCCCTCTCTCTCAAAATAAATAAATAAGCATTTCAATAATCTTAAAGCCTCAGCAGATGTTCCCTGCATCTTCTTTCTAGTCAATGAAGAGGGTGAGGGTCTAAGAGAAGCCACTGGAACACCATGACTCAGGAATCTCAGGGTGTCTGCAAGATGAGGCTCAAGGAGATATACATAGAGTTCCTAAGCAGGCAGGAGAAATGGGGCCTCAATGGCTTTACGCAGAAAGCAAGAGTGAAGTCAACACTTATTAAACGCTGTACAACGTGATGAGGTAGGTACTAAGGGAATGCAGATATGTCAACAACTATGATATAAGGCAGAAGAAAATACCTGCTAGGTATTTACTTTGTAGGATTTTACTTTATTATTTCAAACACACCAATCTTATTATTTTAGCCCTGCCACATATAGGCATAGTAGTAAACTAATGCTATTTCTTTTTCTTATTAGTAATTATGTTAACTTAACCTTTATTATTTTGTATGCACATCTCCATTTATTCCTAAGAACTCCATGAGATAGTTACATTTCCTCCTTTCATACACACTAGGACACTGGATGCATGAAACAACTTAAGACTAGTTAGAGGGAGAACAGGGTCTTAACTTAAACCTGGGTCTGATGCCTGAGTTCATGTCCTTCTCCTTCTGCTTTACCGAGGAGATATACACACAGCTCAAGACAACCCGCACAAGAAAGAATTGTAGGCCCCCCCTACCTGTGATGCCAGGCTGGGAATGGCTACAGGAGTCTCCCACTTGGTCTGGGGGTGTCTCTGTGGCAGGCTGCCAAGCTCGTAAATGTGTGGAAGTGGGCACAGCAGGAATGGGTGACAGCTTCTCCCGCCAGCTTGGTCCATCCAGATTCATTAAAATTCTTGTTATCCTAAAAAGAAAATGAATTTTCTTGATTAATCATGCCATTTGTTTTTTATATCCATGAAGCTCAAATCAAGAGTAAAATTTACAAACATTGCATTTGTGTACTTCCCTGTAGAAAACAGTCTTAAGCTGTCTGCTGTCCACAGACCTTTAAATGGTCTTTAGAAGGACTTTTAAAAGTTGCCAAAAACTATGTTAACTTTAGATCCTTTCTGTAGAAGAAAAAAGTGAAGGCCTTTCTAACTGGTTCAAAAAATATTTTTAATGTATATGCAATAAAACTGTATTTTTTTGAAAAAGTGAAAAATAAAAGCAAAATTTAGAAGGCCTAAAAGAAACGTCTTGCATAACATTTAATGTAATTACTAAATTGATAATGTATTACTCTGGAGAATAACCAAAAGCACTTCAGAATTTCTATGCCCAAACCATACACCAAAGACAGGTGTTCAAGACTAGCTGCCGAAAGTGATGAGGACAAGCTGTAATGTGGAATGCTGTTTTTTCTTAAAACATTTCCATATTGCTAAGATACTCTTACCTTGTATTTTTTTTGCCTCTAAAATTATCCATTAACTACGTTTTCAAACACATAATGATGATGGGACAAGATACTGGAGTCTACTACAAGGGCCCTTGTATTACTGACATTTACTCATGACCATCAAAAGGTTCAGATTAACATCTCCGATTATCACTGTGTCATCATTTTAAACACACAAAATATATTTAGACTTAAAACAAAATTGAATCATGCATTTGAAATGAAACTGGTTCCAAAAGGTATGCCCCAGGGCACCTGGGTGGCTCAGTCGGCTGGGCGTCCGACTTTAGTTCAGGTCATGATCTCACAGTTTGTGAGTTCAAGCCCCGCATGGGGCTCTGTGCTGACACCTAAGAGCCTGGAGCCTGCTTTAGATTCTGTGTGTGTGTGTGTGTGTGTGTGTGTGTGTGTGTGTGTGTGTGTGTATGTCTCTGACCCTCCCCAGCTCACACTGTCTCTCTCCCTCTCTCTTTCAAAGATAAACAAACATTTTTAAAAAATTAAAAAAAAAAAAGGTGTGCCCCAAGACTGAGAAGGTTTACTGGTAATTAGGAGAATGCATTCAAGTTAGTTAACTCAATAGTACTTTTTGTGCGAATAGTTTTTATTTATCTAGACACAAATACAATGCACATACTTTTTCCCCAGTTTTTTAAACTGAAATTTCAGTTATGCTGAAATTGGTTATGCTAACCAACTCTCACATATTTTAGTGAAAAAAAATTTTTTTTTGAAAAATAATGTAAAACCACCCACAAATGCAGACAAAAAAAAGAAAAGCTTTAGAAAAAAGAATTTTCAAGCAAAACTTGTATTACCAGCAGAGAGGAAGGAAGAAGCAGCTGAAAAGAGATGATGTGTTGCCAGGGAGTAAATAAGTATATGCAGGGAAATTTAACATATAAGATTCCTGGAGAGGAAGAGAGGAATATGGTTAATGGAAGACAGAAACAAAATAAGCAGAGATGTTTAAACTGGAAAAAAAAAAAAAAAAGCTGTTGTTGCTCACATGGAAAAGCATAAATATGGGATTCATGAAAAGGAACAGTGAAATTTTAAAAATTGATATTTTATAGAAGAAATGCAGCAAAAAAAAGCCTCCTCACCTTCTTATAAAACATCAGTAAGAACCAATTAAAAAAAACTTACAAGTCAATCTATATAAAAGGACCTTCATGAGGACATATAAAAAGTATAACACAATCCTCAAAAAGTTTAAACATAGAATTCCCATATGACCCAGCAATTCCACTCCTGAGTATACACCAAGAGGAACCAAAAACAGGTATATAAACAAAACCCTGTGCACAAAATGTTCAAAGCAGGCCGTTCACAACAGCTCAAAGACGCAAACAACCCAAATGTCCACCATCTGATGAATGAATGAACAAAATGATATATATCCATATGATGGATTATTCAGCTATAAGAAGAAATGAAGCACTCACATACACCGCAACAAGAATGAACCCTGAGAACACTGTGTAGGTGAAAGAAGCCAAACACAAAAGGTACCTCTTCTAGGACTCCACTTATAGGGACAACCCAGAATAGGGAAGTCCATAGACAGAAAGCAGATTAGTGGTTTCCAGGGGCTGGGATAAGGGAAAATGAGTGATTGCTTAATGGGAACAGAATTTCCTTTTGGGACGATAAATGTTTTGGAACTAGAGCGAGGTGGTGGTTATACAACATGTGAATGTGCTAAAAGGCCACTCAATCGTATATTTTAAAACAGTTTTCCCGGGGCGCCTGGGTGGTGCAGTCGGTTAAGCGTCCGACTTCAGCCAGGTCACAATCTCGCGGTCCGTGAGTTCGAGCCCCGCGTCGGGCTCTGGGCTGATGGCTCGGAGCCTGGAGCCTGTTTCCGATTCTGTGTCTCCCTCTCTCTCTGCCCCTCCCCCGTTCATGCTCTGTCTCTCTCTGTCCCAAAAATAAATTTAAAAAATGTTAAAAAAAAATAAAAAATAAAAAAAAATAATAAAACAGTTTTCCCTTCTGTGAATTGTACTTCACTTTTAAAAACTATATAGTGCAGCAGGTTCAAAAATGTAATTACAGCCTGTCAGATATAGATTTCTCCCTTCAGACCTTCCAGCCTATCACTGTGAACTGTTATTTCCTAAAATACCTTTCAACAGGCCTTTCCTCTCTGTCAGCTACTTCAGGGGCCTTCCCAACTTTGTTTCACAAGAACCTCTAACCATGAGAGGATTCTACTTTCCCCAACTACCTTGGATATGACCAGACGGAGGACGGGCAAATTCAAAGCAGAGCACAGGAGTGAATTATGCTGTTAGGGAATGACTTCATTCAACACATTTTACTGAGGATATTTACTGTATGAGGTACTTCAACTACAGAGATGGATAAAACACAATTCCTGACCTCACAGAACTTCCAGGAGAATGAGAGAAAAATAATTTTACAAAAAGAGAGGGACAGAGAATTTACAAATAATATGGAAGCTGTGTAATAAAAGGCACAGTGTTCTGGGGTCACTGGGAAGAGAGCCTGAAATACATGTATGGTGAGGCAGGAGGTGGGTGTATCTGTGGAAGTCATTTCCTAGAGGAAGCAGACCCTCTCCTGATAGACAGGAAGGAATTAACTAGACAAAAAAGAAGAAAAGTACCTTCAAGCATATATGTGGCAGTAGATACTTTGGCAAGGCAGCTGTGCCACAGGGCAAATGGCTGGAGAGCTCCCACGTGATGCTGCCTGATTTTACAAGATCAAGATCAAAGAGTCTGTGAATGCCCAAGGTTCCAGCTAGCCCCACTTTAGATCCAATAAACAGTATATATCCCTTTTAGACAGGTTCCACGTGACCAGAGAGTGAACGTTCCAGGAGATGGCCATTGGCTCTACATACAGATCTTTCCGACAGTTTTCTCCAAAGTGTGGTGAAATAATGTAGGAAGGTAAGGCATGATTTTATAAAATGAATTAATCCAAAACATGCCACTCTCATTTCCTAAAATTTTGCTCAAGGTCTCCTCATGTCCCATCAGTGCTCTTCAAAGACCACCTCAGGCACTCTCTCTCCAACAACTGAAGTCTACACAAAGGTGGCCTGGCCTGTTAACCCCTACCTTCCTAACCATTTTTCACAGTTGGAGATAACCTGTCTTGTGTTTTTTCATCTAACTATATTCTGGTTTGCTTAAATACAGAGACTATATTATTTCTCCCCATTTTGTCTCTTTAGGTGGTGGGGGGTGGGGGACATGGTACACCAGACCAACACGGGGCACAGCATAACGCACATGATTATACTTTGGACAAATGGAATCAGAAAATATTATACATAATTAGAAATATTGCCCAACTAGTAATTTTCAAATTTCACCTGAAAGCCATTTGAAGTCTGGAAATTCTTACCTTCCCATGCTCACTCAGGGGGTAAATAGGTCATAATATAAATTAGATCCAAATTCTTTGCTATTTCACCATTGTAAGTTAATACTCATCCTAGATGAGTGTCTATTTAAAGGGCATATAACACAAATATCTAGTAGGCTCATGAAGACATCCGTTCTCCTGAGGAGAAACAACAGATATGTTTCCACTGACAGATGTGGTGCCAATGAGCATGTGCAAACCCTGTAGGAGAAGAAGATTCAACATGGCAGTTTTCACTACATTTTTGGATCCTGTCCTATAATTAGTACTGATTTACAACATCACTGAAAACACTTCCTAACTCCACAGATATTTATAAATACTGAAATTAAATGCTGTGCACTCAGAACAGCAAAGATCGGTACCCTAAGTTAAAAAAAAAAACCATAATTACTGAACAGTAATAAATGGATCAGGAAACAAATACAAAGGTGTCAGAGGACAACTCAAAATGTACTGCAGGACAGTTAGAAATTAAGTTATAGAGAAAGAACTGTTTGGTTTTGATGGGAGTGAGAGAAGGCGATCATTCATGCAAAGTAAATAATAGAACAGTCTACACTTTGGTAGTTCTTGCAGGTGGGGAAGAGAAAAATGTAGCTCCATTGTAAAACAACTAGACCTCAGGCACTGCTTCGGGTTTGGTTACCTGTTAATACTGTCATTCGCTAGCTGGATTGTGCAGTCCATTTGCAACACCGTTTTATAATCCACATAAGCTTTCTGATACTGCTCTAAAGTTTCATAGGCCATTGCTCGTCGAAGAAGAGGTTTGATGGAGAATGGATGAAGTTCCAGAGCCCTAAAGACAAAAATATTACATGTCACTTGTTCTGAAAATTACTTTTTAACTTATACTAACTGAACGTACACTACGGTACCGGACTCTCAGAAATATTTTTATGTATCTGCCAGTCCATATTGGGGACCTAGGAACATACTAGAAAGGCAAACTCAGAGTAGAAGAGCAATCAAACTTGCATACCTCATTTCAAACAGTTCCAAAGCACTCTGGCATTTACTCTTTCCCCCACTGAGCCTGAGCTCCCAGGCAGCAGGCAATGTGTCTCACCCCCTCCAACGCCCCTCCCCTCCCCTGTGCCCTAAAAGAGCCCACCGTGGCACCAGGTACAAAGTAGGCTTTCAAAAGATTGTTACTTACTGATGGATTAAAAGGAAAATTTTTATCTACACCTATGTGTTTAACAAGGCACCTTAGCACAGAACCACAGAAGCTTGCAATACATTTTGAAAATCAGCTCTCTGAACTTCATACAGTTTATTATGATTTACTTGCTGCCAAAGGGCTTAAAAAATAAACTGGAGGGAATCAAGGAAGTATATGAGAATTCCTTATAAATCATGAATTTTCATCTTGCACTTTTTAGGCTACGAAGTATTTCTAACATCACTAGAACATACAATCAAAAGATTGAATTTATGAATGAAAATTATCATACTTAGTTTTAACAAACTTAACTAAAATTGTAAAGTATGGTGTGCACAGATCCTCGGAAGAGCCCACTTTCTATATAACCCATGAGTGAGCATCTGCTGCACCAGACTGTCCACACTGGGCGGCAGGTCTGCTCTTCTGGTTAACTCTTCTGTTCCATGCAGCTTATAGATCAGCTGCAGGGAAAGCACGAGTGAGGGCTGCTTTACTTTTTCTCCAGCAGTCTTGGGGATCTACTGTCTATTCCTGTCTACAGTGACCCGGCAAAGAGCAAGCTCTGACAGGACATCTACCGTGTGCTGGTCACTGTAGACATTCTCACAAGCCTGCAGGGTAAACAGTCCCACGTTCATTCTGCAGGTGAGGGGATGGAGAGACATGGGGCCATCTGCCCACATGTCAGTTCTTTTGAATTTAAGCTTCAGGAAAGCAAGGACACCGCCTGTCCTAAGCACCACTATATTCCCAGTGTAGAGATCAATGCCTGGGCCAGAGGAAGCACTTCAGCAAACACCTGATTGAACCAATGCTCTTTCTACCACAAAACAGTGCAAAAACACTATAAATAAAGGAACTTCACTGGAGTCATCTGCCACTGGGACTCCTTCACAATTCTCCACGTCATACTCAACTGCACGTGTGGGTGCACTCCCGGGCTGTGTACCATAGAGGCTGTCATTAATTAGCTTCAGTTCTTTAAAAAATAACACATTTTGTTCCACCCAGGTTAGGATTATGGGTTATTTTAATGATCTCCTTCGTACTGTACTGGGTTTTAAAATTGTTTTCTATAACACATACGTATTACTTGTGTAAACAGTAAAAGTTACTTTATTTTATTTAACTTAAAAAAATTTCTTCTAACATTTATTTATTTTTGAGGGAGCACAATCGGGAGAGGGGGCAGAGAGGGAGCCACGGAATCTGAAGCAAGCTCCAGGCTCTGAGGTATCTATCTACACAGAGCCCAACGCAGGGCTCGAACTCACAAACCGTGAGATCATGACTTGAGTCGGATGCTTAACCGACTGAGCCACTCCAAAAGTTATCTTAGAAATTAAGATCAAGTAAAAGCTTTTAAACACTAGAAAACAGATCTCTGAGCATCAGGATCTATCACTAGTACCACTGCCTTAAATCTAGCTTAGTTTCACGCTTCGGGGATATTAATGGCATGAAGAGGGATTGTAAATACGTGTAATACTTACACAACTACCTCATTTCCCCACAACTACCCCATTTCACCACAGACTTCCAATGCCCAAGGTGCTATTTAGCCACTCAAGATGGATTTGAGGTAGGCGTGGAATGTAACACTGCATGAGATGATGGATTTAATTTTTAGCACTCCCAGCCTAGTAAATGCAAGGTTTTTTCTCTTTAACCACAAGCCTGAAAATGAATACGAGCTTATAAATGGAAATTCTGCTAAGAAAAAAAAAAAGGCATTCATTCATAAAAACACAGAGAATTTTTAAACCAGAGCTTACAAAAACTTAACTATTCAAATTAACACTTTTAAGGCCCTACAGAGTCTTCTAATTTGAAGCCTGGCAGAAAGCAGCAGAGGAGCAAAAGCGAAGAATTATCAGGCAACATTCATTTTTATTGAGCCTGTCAAAATACCCTTGATGGAAAGTCACTGAAAGATATTTTGGTATAGTTTAGAGAACCCAAAAAAGTTCTCTGGCAGATGGGAAAAGTGAAGACTTTTTTTTAGGTGATAAAGAATCCTGAGAACAGACGACAAAGGTAATTTCTAGGATAATGGTTTTAAACTTCAGCTTAGGCATCATAACCCTGTTTCATGGCTCACCTGGAAGTCTAATAGAAACATGGAGATACTGTGGCCAGGAGACGGGCAGGGCCCAGAGCTCCCTGAGCTCTCCCAATACCCCTTATACTCCCGGTAGTGATTCTCCCAGCACACCCCGGGACAAACCTTAGAGCAAGTGCTTCAGAACAGGCCCCAGGAATTCAGACACATAAAATCAAACATTTTCTTCCCAAAATGCATACAAAGGTATAGATCATAGGTCAATCTATGAAAGCTAATTCATAGGATCCCCTCCGCTCCTTATTTTAAAGTTTGCTCCCGTGAGTTTTTCTTTTTCAATGTTTGACTACAGCTACCACTTGCCTTGTAATAAGGGCTCATGGCAGAAAAAACAACTCTCCAAAGAGCAGACAATTAAGTGAAAAACTAAATAGGCTTCCATTAAAATGTATGCAATCTTCTTGAGATGAAAAGAAAATACCGTCCTATTTCTGCTACTAAATGATTCCTAGTTCACACAGATTTAAATACATTGATTTCAACATGTTCGCAAAAGCCAATCATGGTTTCTCTGGCATTAAAACGAGTTTGAGACTCACCGCTCTGGAGTAAAATTATCTCATACCCCTTATGTTGGGACTCATAAACCAGGTATCAACAAAACACCGAAGTAGGTCGGCCTCTACGGAGGTCAGCACTGACCAGCAGAGCAGGATTCCTTGGCCTACAACACAGCTCTTATCTAAGGACATCTTAAATAAACCACTGCCACTTCCCTCCCCAGAAGGCCATCTCTTGCTCTTCAAGACAAACCTCCATTCTAGCCTCCCTAGACACCATGGCTGGAATCCCATCGTTGACTTCCTCCCAGATCGACACTGAAACACAAATTTTATATCTGCCACCTTAAACCATCTCACTTAAGGATAAAGGGAGTCCATTTGTTTTGCAGTGGCCCTAACTATAGGGGTCTCAAGTTTTTGTTTTTTTACAGTTTAGTTTTTGAGAGACAAAGACACACACACAGCGTCAGTTGGGGAGGAGGGGGACAGAAGCCCAAGCAGGCTCCGTGCTGTCAGTGCAGAGCCCAACTCAGGACTTGATGTTCGAACCATGAGATCATGACCTGAGCCAAAAGTCAGACACTTAACCAACTGAGTCACCCAGGCACCCCTAGGGGTCTCAAGTTTTAATTAAAGTCCTGAACGTGCTTACTGCAGGAAGACCTAAGACCAGTCTGAAAGGTATTAGCAACAGACACTTGAGCTACAAGGTTCATAGCTGCAAATCACAATGTGCTTGATATTCCACAAATTCACATGGTCTTGTTGATTATGGGCAGTGGTGAATGTTTAACAACCGGCTCTCCTCCTAGGGAGCAAACCCCAGATTTGTGGGATTTGCCAATTTTCACAGTATTAGTATTCCAAACAAATTGGTAGATTTCAAGCTACCAATATGACTTCAACCAGCTCACAAAATTCTAAAAATACAACAATTAATTAGTGTGAGCTAGCACAACAGTGGATGGGGTCTACAGTCAGGCCCAAGTGAACATATACAGTATTTACTTTTAAATACATAAAATTGGGAAAAAGAAATCCAAGCCCCTCAACACTTTTTTTAAAAAATTCAGGCACAGATATTATAAGTTTTTACCCATATCAATATACTATCAATGAAAAATAATTAACTGTTTGTCTTTTTTTTTTTTTTAACATTTACTTATCTTTGAGACAGAGAGAGACAGAGCATGAATGGGGGAGGGTCAGAGAAAGAGAGGGAGACACAGAATCTGAAACAGGCTCCAGGCTCTGAGCTGTCAGCACAGAGCCCGACGAGGGGCTCGAACTCACGGACCGCGAGATCGTGACCTGAGCCGAAGTCGGCCGCCTAACTGACTGAGCCACCCAGGCGCCCCTAAACTGTTCATCTCCTTGGAAGGTTATCCACATAAGTTATTGTTCAAACTAGGACTTTTGAGAGTGAAAAAGGGTGACAGTAATAATTTTACCACACAAGAGTAAACCAGGACTGTGAACATCAAACCAGGACATACAATTTATTTGCTACTTAATAGTAGCTTCTTTCCAAAGGGCTCCTGAAGCAGGTTTATTCCTTGATAGTGGAAGAAAACAGTACTTTTTATTCATGTAAATATATTCACCAATTTCAGTATGTAACTTGTTGAGTAACATGGGTGACCACAGTGCTTGAAGGATGCAAAGCTGTATGTAAAATATGGTTCTGGTCCTCACAGAGCTCAATATCCAATGTAGTGGATGACACAAGTACCCACAGGTGTGAGAGTGACAGTGCAAGGGTTATAGCCATGCAAGTGACCAGGAAGGCAAAGAAGAGGGAGGGGTTAGTTGAGCAGGGATTTCAGAAGCAAAGATGTGCAGAGGGCATTACAGACAGTGGACCAAATGAGAGCAGAAAGCTTGTTCAGGGGGCAACGTGGTAAAAAAGGAGCCTATAATTATCTGGAACACCATACTGAGCCACTGAATGCCTATTTGAAACACAAAATAATGCTTCAAGAAAAGTTGTTCTGACACTACAGTGGATTGGAGGCAGCAGAGAGGTTAGATGGAAGGCTTGTCCAGTAGTCTAGGATATGAAAAGAGCGTGAATTAAGGTGGTGGCTGTAGAAATGAAAAAAGTTTGCAGTCTTCTGTTAACTGTCTTCAGTTAGAAGAAGTTTATGAAAGAGAAGAATTTATGACTTCCACGTATAATTCAATTAACATGCCTTAAAAAAGTGTCTTAAGAAATCAGACTCATGCAAAAATTTAGTAAGCAATTAAATACTGCATTCATCACACTGGAATGGTAAAACTCTTGAGAAACCTGAAAATGGGCAGTTTACCTGGTACAATCTTGAATGCAGCCGCTGCAGTTTCCTTCTTTTAGGTAACACGCTGCTCTATTTGAATATAAGATACTTAGATCATCTGCGCTTCCACTTCCTAAAATCACATTTAATTAAACACGGTTAAAATCCATTAGCGCAGTCACAGTTCACCAGCACAAGACGACTGAGGTCTCCAGGGACACTGCAGTCCTGCAGGCCGCCCATAATGCGGCGCCCCGGGAGCGGCCCGTGCCCGCAGTGGCCTGCCCGCGCACACACTACGCATTCCACGGTGCTGCCCGCCCAGGTCGGTGCCACCCCGCCCTGGGTCTGTTCCGCATGAAGGAACGCACGCACGCGAGCGCCTGTCACCGGGCGGCGGCCCGGCAGGTCCCGTGAGCCGCAGCCCTAGGGGAGGCGCGGGCGCTGCTCGCCTACCTGCAGGCTCCAGCTGCGCGATCGCCGCCGAGTACTTGAGGGTCGCCTCGGGGAACTGCCCGCTTCTGAACAGCTCGTTGCCCTGGCTCTTCAGGCCGGCGGGGCCGAGAGGGGCGGCGGGGGACGGGGGCGCGGCGGTGGGGTCTCCCGCGCCCCGCCCGCCGCCAGGGTGCCGGCTGGCGCCGCCCTCCGCCGCCGCCGCCGAAGCACGCGGTCGGCCCCGCTTGTCCGCGCCGGCCCCTGGCGACCGACCCCGCCGCGGCGCGCCCCTCTCCGACCGCTTGCCACCCTCGCTCTTGCCGGTCAGCTTCTTCTGGATGTTGCCCATGGCGCACGGCTCCGCGGCGCCCCTGGCTCCCGCCGGCTCCGCGCCCTCTGTGGGAAGTTGATGCGGGAAGTGAGTGTTTGCATCATCAGGAGAAACTACCTACCGCGGCTGCCGCGGGGGTGTCTGCGCAGACGCACGGCGCAGCGCCCGAGGGGGCGGGTCGCGGGAAAGGCCCGGCGGGCACCGCCCCCGCGGGCGTGGAGGCGCGGTTCCCGGCACTTCCAGGGGCAGGTCGGCTCCGGGGCTGACCGCCTGGCCCGGTCCTCCCGGCCGTGCGTGGAAGCCCGCCCCGTAGTTAACTCGTTAAACGCCGACGGGTTCGAGGCGGAACCGCTGTCCAAAGTCATTCCCTATGTCAAAGCATACGTGGCGAGCTACAACTTACAAGATATGTGTACCCTTCTCCCATTTACAATTTACGAATGAAGTTACTAAACATTGAATACAATAATTAATTGCACCCAACGTCAGAGTACCATTTTCTTACGTTAAAGGACTAGGAGAAAAAGATAATGCGAAAGTGAAATAAAATCCAAGTGATTAAATCATATAAAATTAATTTAGCAAAGAAGTGATATAAAATAGGTACCAAGTTTTTAAAGGGAGCCTTAAAAACAATAAATTTCCCATTACAATGCTTATGCAAGCGTAAATTCCTTTGATCTTAATTGAAAGATTTCAGAGCCCACTTTGGATCCTCTTTCTCTCCCCCTCCCCTGCTTGAGCTTGTGTGTGCGCCCGCTCAAAGTCTCTCTCTCTCTCTCAAAAATAAACGTTAAAAACAACGAAAGGAAAAAGAAAACCACAAACATTTAAATGAAAATCAGTGGATGCTCACCTTAAGGCAAGCGCTGAGTATTAAAACACACATACAAGTGTAATAACCAAAACTGGCTTCATTATGAACACAATAAAAAGATCTTGTTATAGCAATAAATCCTGAGATTGGACCCAGTAAGATTATTAGAGCAAGGCTCCAGTGTTCTGGTATCTGCTGCTCAAGTCCCCTCCCAGCATAAAACCAGATAAAAGCATAGATCAGTGTCAGCAGAAACAAGACAATTTAGTACTATTTTCTATTACCTTGTACATTATCCCCTCAAGTCTGTCTATTACTAAATAGCTGCAGTTTATTTGGAACTTAATACGGGTCAATATCTTTACATAATCATTAATCCTCAAACCAAGTATTATCATCTCCACTTCACAAATGGGGCAACAAAGACACAAGGAAAAAGCTAAAGCATGTCCTGGAGCAAAAGAGCTAGAAATCAGCATAACTGGATTATGGGATTCCAGGGAAATGAACTGAAAGTCATACCTCTTCCCTTAAGATTGAAATGTCTTTGAACAGCTTTGTTAGTCTCTACAAAGGTAAGCAGAGGCCCAAACATGAAAGACCTGTGAGTTCTGGCGGTACTGAACTGTGGAACATTCCAGAGGAGTTGTTCAGGAGGTGGCTCCAAAAGTAGCTCAGAGGAGTAGCCTTATCTTGACTCTTCAGATAAGTCCTAATTAGCTTGGGAGTTGCTGATATAAACAGGATCATCGAAGTTTGGGTATGGATGAGGTCACTTAGATCTTCTGAAGGATTCTTAAAAAATACTAATACTTAAAGGATGATCAGAAGAAAAACCTCCAATGGGATGGAGAAGTATATAGAAATGAGAGAAAACCCAGGAGGGAGTACTGCCTCAGAAACCAAGAAAGAGTATTTCAGGGAGAAAGGACTCAACAGTAACAAATATCAAAGGAATGGATGGCCAGCAGTGTCAACTACGTAAGGCCTATAGAGAACCATTAGATTTAAAGCCACAAGGACTTACTTCAGTAGCCTTCAATAGTTTGGGTAGTTGGTAGATGCAAAACTCCTCAACAAAAATAGCAAACCGAATCCAACAGCCTATACAAGGATTATACACCATGACCAAGTGGGATTTCTCTCAGGAAGTAGTTCAACAGTACAAAATCAATATACACACCACACATGAATAGAATAAGGGGAAAAACCACATGACCACAACTGACATTGAGAAAGTGTTTTACAGGGACACCTGGGGCGCCTGGGTAGCTCAGTTGGTTAAGCATCTGACTCTTGTTCTTAGCTCAGGTCTTGATCTCAGGGTCATGAGTTCAAGCCCTGTGTTGGGCTCCACACGCTGGGTGTGAAGCCTACTTAAAAAAATATAAATAAATAAAAACAAAAAGCATTTTACAAAATCCAACACCTTCTCATGACTCAAAAAAAAAAAAAAAAAAGAAAACCACTCAGAAAACTAGGAACAGAAATGAAATTTCTCAATCTGATAAAGTACAATTATGAAAAACTCAGTCAACATCATATTCAATGGTAGAGTCCTAAAAGTTTTCCCCTGAAGATCAGGAACAAGACAAGGATACTATTTTCACTGCAGCTACTCAACATTATACTGGAAATTGTAGCCTGATCAATTAGGCAAGAAAAAAATAAAATAAAAATAAAATAAAATAAAATAAAATAAAATAAAATAAAATAAGCATCCATATTGGAAGGGAAAAAGTAAAACCATTTACTAACAGATGACATAATTGTTATATATTATTATATATTTTTTATATTATGCATATGTGTTTGTATGTGTGTGTTTATATATATGTGTGTGTGTATAACACACACACGCACACACACACACATATACTAAAAAGCAAATTCAGCAATTTCAGGGTATAAGATATACTAGCAATGAACAATCTGACAATTACAACAACAGTCCCGTTTACAATAGTGTCATACGAATAAAATTTAGGAATACATTTAACCAAGGAGGTGAAAGACTTGTACACTGAAAACTACAAATCATTGCTGGAAGAAAACCAACAAATGGAAAGGCATCTCTTCATTACCGATAGGATGACTTAATTTTAAGGTACCCAAAGTTATCTACAGATCTGGCATAATTCCCAACAAATTCTTACAGGCTTTTTTGCAGAAATGGAAAAGCTGATCCTCAAATTCATATGGAATTTACAGGAGTCCAGGATAATCAAAACAATCTTGAAAAAGAACAAAATCAAAGGACTTACACTTCTGATTTCAAAACTTACTAAAAGTTCCAGTAATCAAAACAGTGTGGTACTGACATAAGGATAGACATCTAGACCAACAGAATAGAACTGAGAGTCTGCAAACTCATATTTATCTCTGGCCAGTTGATTTTTGACAAGTGTCCAAGTCCATTCAATGGGGAAAGAATAATCTGACAAATGGTGTTCAGACAATGCATTTCCACATGCTGAGGGGGGAAAAAAAAAGCTAAGTTGGACCCCTTCCTACATCAATCAATCAAAATAAGTTAGTAATCTAAATATAAGAGCAAAAACCATAAAATTCTTAGAAGAGAACATAAAAGTAAATCTATATGACCTTGGATTTGGCAAAGGATTTTTATATATGACATCAAAGGCACAGGCAACAAAAGAGAAAATAAATTGAACTTCATCAAAATTAACAACTTTTGTGCATAAAAGGGTATTATTAAGATAGTAAAGGGGCGCCTGGGTGGCGCAGTCGGTTAAGCGTCCGACTTCAGCCAGGTCACGATCTCGTGGTCCGTGAGTTCCAGCCCCACGTCAGGCTCTGGGCTGATGGCTCGGAGCCTGGAGCCTGTTTCCGATTCTGTGTCTCCCTCTCTCTCTGCCCCTCCCCCGTTCGTGCTCTGTCTCTCTCTGTCCCCAAAATAAATAAACGTTGAAAAAAAAATTAAAAAAAAAAAAAGATAGTAAAAAGACAACCCACAGAATGGGAGAAACTGTGTGCAAGGGTCTAGTATCCAGACTATATAAAGTGCACTTATAATGCAACTATAAAGAGACAATCTAATTTTTAAATGGGCAAAGAACTTGATAAACATTCCTCCAAAGAAGCTAAACAAATAATAATAAACACGTAAGATTGGTTAACATAGTAAGTCATTAGAAAAATGCAAATCAAAACCATAAGGAGTTACCACTTCACACCCATTATGATGGTTATAATCAAAAAAGTAAACTATAACAAGTGTTTCAAGGATGTGGAGGAATTAAAATCCTCATATATTGGTGGGACTATAAAATGGTATAGCCACTTTGGAAAATAGTCTGGCAGTTCCTAGAGAAGTTAAAACACTGAGTTGCTATGTAACCCAGCATTCTACTCCTAGTTATTAAAATTAAAAACACATGTATAAACACAAAACTTGCATAGCCACATTATTCATAATAGACAAAAAAGTGGAAACAGCCCAAATGTACATCAACAGATAAAGTGTAGTATCCATGCAATAGAATATTTGTCCATAAAAAGGAATAAAGTACTGACACATGCTGCAACATGGATGGACCTTGAAACTATTATGCTAAGTAAAAGGAGCCAGACATAAAACACCACATATTGTATGATTCCATTTATATGAGATATTCAGCACAGGCAAATCCACAGAGACAGAAAATAGTGGTTGTCAGGGGATGGGTGATGGAAGTGACTGTTAATGGGTACGACATTTCTTTTTGTGATGGTAAAAAAATGTTCCAGAATTAGACTGTGTTGATGGTTGCACAACCTTGTGAATATATTAAAATCCACTGAACTTGAAAAGGATGAATTTCATGATATATGTATCCTATCTCAATTTAAAAAAAAGGAATGCTTATTTCACTTTACCCTTGATGAGTCAGAGGATACTTTTTTTTTTTTTTTAAACCCCCATGTTGGCCAATTTGATGGGAGAGAAAAGGAATCTTTTCCCTTTTTTATTAGCAATACAAAATTTGTTGATCACTTAATTTATCCATTGGTGATTTATCTGTTCATACACTTTGTTCATTTCAGTACTGGGCTATTTTAACATTTGATTATTGTTTTTTAAAAGCTCTTCATATTATAAGGTTATCAACTGCTTGTCATTTTTCTTAGTTTGTCATTTGTATTTTAATTTTTTATAACATCTGACTTATACAGGTTTTTCACTTTTACAGTCAACATCATTTACCTTTATTTTCATGATTTTGTCTATTAACTCTTTGAAATCCCTACCCTTCCACCTTCCTGATCCCACTGACTCCAGGACAAGAGAAATAACTGTATTTTATTCTTCTGTGAGTTACTATCTAATTTTCTTATATTTCATTTTTTTTTCAACGTTTATTTTTTTTTGGGACAGAGAGAGACAGAGCATGAACGGGGGAGGGGCAGAGAGAGAGAGGGAGACACAGAATCGGAAACAGGCTCCAGGCTCCGAGCCATCAGCCCAGAGCCTGACGCGGGGCTCGAACTCACGGACCGCGAGATCGTGACCTGGCTGAAGTCAGACGCTTAACTGACTGCGCCACCCAGGCGCCCCGTCTTATATTTCATTTTTAAGTGGGGAATAAGCAACAGCACTAAAGAGGGGCTAGATGCTTAATTTCCTCTGATTGCTTCACAGACTCTGTAAAAAGACAAAATAAATACTAAAGCCTCTGACAGCTAGTTGTATGATGATGGTCACATCTAAATGCTCTCCAGTAGGGAGAGAAAACACAAATAGATGGGGAGTTCCCAAGAAAGCCCAGAAACTCAAATCCCCAGACCTAATCAGCCTGACATATAGATATTTCTTCATACTGGTCCTTGGAAGGGCAGGTGAAGGAAACCTATCATTTGTCTTGTCTCAGTACCTGATACAGAGTAGGTGCTCAATAACTGTCAGCTATTAAGTTAAATCCACTGGTTATGTTATACCTCAGTCGGGATGAACTGGGCCTGGCCAACGCAAGTGGTGCTCGCAAGGGAGCAACATTATCAGCCGAGGTTAAACAACACTAAATGCTGCATTTTTTCATGGCCTTCAGGGCTCCCTGCATCATACCCCATAATGACTAGGAATTCTTTCTCGGAATGTGGTGATATGGGGAAACACATGCAAGGATTCCATCCTAATAACATCCCTCTGGGCTTTCACATTATTTCCTAGAAGTGACTTCGATTTCTCCTGTCTTGTCCAAGGCTCCAGGACCTCTAACAATGGAACTCGGTAAGGTGAGCATAAGATAGCCCCATTGATTTTATTTCATCTTAAAAGGACTACCTCTGTGCTTCTAGCCATTTATTCCACCTATGGATTTGCTTTCCTGATAAAAGGGAACTAACTGGTCTTAACATTTACATTCCTCTCAAGACATTTTTGTTTTCGGAACCTCACATATTTTTAAGTATTCACTTATCTACAAAATAATTATTGAGGGGCACGAATGACAAGATCAGATATGGTTCCCTTAAAGCTCTAGCTGCTTGGAAATCTGAATGAGAATATTGCTTCTCTGTAGTTCTAATGTTAGGGATAACCACCTAACTCAGAGAGAAACATCTTATGAACCTATTAAATGATATTACATAACAATCCTAACTCAGATTACTAATCATAGAATATTACTCATTGTTTAATGATTAGCCCTTCCCTGTTTATGTTTATTTGTGAGGAGGGCTGCTTAGTATCTCTCCCTCCCCCAGCTTTATTGACATATAATTGACATATAACATTCCTTGTGTAAGTTTAAAGTGTACAACGTGATGATTTTATATATATACATATACATGCACACATATATACACATATAAATATGTATATACGTATATTGCAAAATGATTACCATAGTAAGGTTACTTAAAACATCCATCACTTTACATAACTTTTTTTTGTAGTGAGAACATTTAAAATATACTTTCTTAGCAACTTTCAAGTATATAATACCACATTTTTAACTATAGTCACCATGCTGTAAATTAGCTCCCCAAAACTTATTCATCTTACAACTGGAAGTTTTCACTCTAGCCAACTTATCCCCCATGCCCCCACTCCTGGCAACCACTGTTCTACTCTCTATTTCTACAAATTTGGCTTTTTTTTACATTCCACACAGAAGTGAGATCGTACGGTATTTGCCTTTCTCTGACTTATTTCACTTGGCATAATGTCCTAAAGGTCCACCTATGTTTTTGCACATGGCAGGAATTCCTTCTTTTTTTTTTTTTTTTTTTTGTGGCCTAAAAACATTCTAGTGTGTGTGAGTGTGTGTCTTACATTTACTTTATCCACTTATCTGCTGAAGGACACTTAGGTTGTTTCCATGTCTTGGCTATTGGGAATAATGCTGAAAAGAACAAAAGGGTACAGATACCTCTTTAAGATAGTGATTTCATTTCTTTTGAACATATACCCAGAAATAGGATAACTGGACCATATGGTAGTTTTATTCTTAATCTTTTGAGGAACCTCCATACTGTTTTTCATAGTGGCTCCATTAGTTTATATTCCCACCAGCAGTCAGCAGGTGATCCCTTTTCTCCACATCCTTGCCCACATTTGTTATTTCTTATCTCTCTGATGACAGCAATTCAAACACATTTGGGGTGACATCTCATTATGGCTTTGATTTGCATTTTCCTGATGACTGATGTTGAGCACCCTTTTCTGTATCCACTGGCCATGTGAATATCTTCTTTGGAAAAATGTCTACTCAGTTCTTATGCTCCTTTAATCAAAAATGATCACATTGGTTTTTAACTCACTTGTTCCTCAACATAGGTTCAGCCTCTGGTAAGAGTCAGTGAGCACAAGGGAGATAAACACCAAATTACATCTGTTTCTTTGACAGTGTAGCCTGGTGATGTTCAGTCTGGACTTCATAGAGTATAGAACGTATACTTTCTTAGTTGGCATCCAGTAACCACTTTTATGAGATAGACTTTGGAGTCACACAGATTTAGGGCCATATCCTAGCCACGTGACTTACAGCCAGTGCATATGCGGCAAATAACTAGAACTGTCTAGGCTTCCATTGCCTAATCTATGAAAGTTTGCATTATAGCTTTCTTGAGAATTAAATAAAATAATCTATATAAAACACTTTCATAGTTCTTCAAATGTGCTAATCTTTCAAAAAAAAAAAAAAAACTAGCAATGAGAAAGGCAGCTCCTGTCAACATGGAGTAAACACACTCCACCCATCTCTCCCACTGAATATAACTAAAAATCTGAAACAGAATTGATGCAGCAGGCACACGAGGACACCGAAAGGTAAATGGTAGCAGCCCAGTTGGGAGAAGGAACTAGAACCTGAAATACCACCAAACCAGCAGTGAGTTTCTGTTTTTTCTTTCCTCTGATATCCCCTAACCTGGGTCAAAGGCCATCTAAAACCCAGAACTGCTGCACTGGGTGTGGGGAGAAAGAGCTTCAGGAGAAGCCCTCTATTTAGTTTATCTAAAGCAACAAGTTAGCTGGCACCTATGAGAGAGAGTTGGGGAAAACCTGGTTT
This sequence comes from Felis catus, assembly GCF_018350175.1. Taxonomy (NCBI): domain Eukaryota; kingdom Metazoa; phylum Chordata; class Mammalia; order Carnivora; family Felidae; genus Felis; species Felis catus. Next base: position 46,217,037 of record NC_058385.1, on the reverse strand, counting down.
TTCCTTTTTTCCTTTCTATCCAGTCCCAGCCCCCAGCCAATCCTGCAGCAGCTGCAGAGGCAGCAGCAGCCAAGTAGGTACCTAAACTCTTATCTCTGGTCAGAGAAGCTGTGTCCCAAGCATTCTTCCCCATTGCTTTTCTTCTCTATCCTGTTGCTGTTTAGTCCTGGAGGCACACAGTCATGGGAAGTGTGCGGTAGAATGGGAAAATTAAAAGTCTGGCTTTCTAGCTAGAGGAATGGGAAGGAAAACCATTGGAAACCAGAAAGAGTAGAGAAGAATCACAGAGAGAAGGGAATTCAAGAAAACAACTGCAAAGAATTGTATATGGACTGGACGCACCCTCCAGGTGATCTATATGCATAAAGTGACCCTAAACGTCATTCTGAAAATTTTGAGACCGGAATCACAGGAGAAGACCACTGCCCAGACCCCAGCTAGTCACAGAGTTGTGTACAGGTGGGACAGATCCAAATAGCATTGCAAAGGTCTTGAAACTAAACTGACATTAGAACCATATTCCACAGGAATGCCTGGGTGGCTCAGTTGGTTAAGTGTCTGACTCTTGGTTTTGACTCAGGTCACCATCTCACAGTTTTGTGAGTTCAAGCCCCACATCGGGCTCTGCATTGGCAACACAGAGCCTGCTTGGGATTCTCTCTCCCCTCCCCACCCCCCAGCCCTTCCCCCACTGTGCTGTCTCTGCCTCTCTCAAAATAAATACATAAACTTAAAAAAAAACCCATATTCCACAGAAGTTGGGTAGGAAAACGGTTACCCTAACCTAATCAGATTAACTGCTTTAAAAAAATTCTCCGTAAGATTTAAACAAGACTGAAAACCACATCATATTTAAAATTGCTAGTATACAGTACACAATTACTTAACAAATGAGGAAAAGAGAAAATATTAACATTTGGCAAGGGGAAAAGACAATTAAGTAATGCCAAACCCCAGATAACACAGATGTTAATACTCAAAGACTTTTAGTGACTATTATAACCATGTCCAAGAAATAAAGCCAAACTCTCCCAAAATGGACAGAAAGACTTAAAAACTTTGCAGAGAAATGTAAGATTTTAAAAAATGGAAATTTTAGAGTGGAAAACCACAATAACCAAAATTTAAAATTCACTGAATGGGAGCAACAGTAGATTTGGGATCAAAGAAGAAAAAAATCAGTGAACTTGAATATAGATCAATAGAAACTTTTCAATCGTAAGAAAAAAAAAGGAAAAAAGCCTCAAGGACTTGTGGGACAATACTAAGTGGTCTAACAATTGTGGCGTAACAGTCCCTGTGGGAAAGGAGAAATAGTATTGTCCCCCCAAAAAAACTTTTGAAGAAATTATGACGGATCATCGGTTACCAAGGTTTGAGGTGAGGGGAGAATTTGGCTAAAAGGAGAGCAAGTAGTCTTTGGTGTGATGGAATTGTTCTGTATCCTGATGGTGGTGGCTGTCACATGAAATTATATACATGTTGGAACTGCATACCAAAAAACTCCATTTTCACTATATGTAGATTTTTTAAAAGAGTTTTTAAATATTTATTCATTTTTGAGAGAGAGTGCGAATGAGCATGAGACAGGGAGGGGCAGAAAGAAAAGGAGAGAGAGAATCCCAAGCAGGTGCTGCACCGCAAGCCCAGAGCCCCACACAGGGCTCGAAACCATGAACCATGAGATCATGACCTGAGCCGAAATCAAGAGTTGGGCACTTAATCGACCGAGCCACCCAGCGGCCCCCCACGTAAGATTTTAAATGATCCCCTTTAATTTTAAGACGCTTGGCTTGACACCTTTAGATGAATATAAACCTGTAGAACAATATTTGCTGCCAGAATTTATTTAAAGTGGCTGAAAGGTGAGTCTCAATCCTTGAAAAACTATTTAATGTCTCCTTTTTTTTTTCCTTTTTTTTTTTAATCCTTTTGATGCCCTCTCTTCTTTTCCTATCTCCCTGGTGCTCTTACTCTGTTTCCTTTTTTCTCTTCCTCCTTTTTATTCGGTCCCTTTGTCTTTACCCTGTCTTCACTGATCATATATTGTCTCGAGCTATATACCTTACGTTATATTTCTGTCACTGAAAAAATAACAGTGTTTACCTCTTTACTTTTTTAAGTTGAATGAACATTTTATATTTCTCTTTCAAAATTAAAATATTCTGTCAGTTACTTGCCAAGTTGAGTTCTGTCCATGAATGATTTTCAAAACTGTTGCTTTCCCTTTGAATGCTGAGGTGGGGGGTGGGAGGCTACTCTCAGAAGGGGGTAGAGCCGCCCACCCACCCCCCTACCCCCCACAAGGGAGTAGGTGGATCTTCCCCCTTAAAGTTGATGTAACTATCATTATTTTGTATTATGAAGATAAAAGTTTACCTAGTCTAGATTCTTTTAAAAAAGTTATACCAGAGGTGAAATTATGCCTATTTCTTTTGCATATATAAAAAAATTTTTGAGAGGCACATGTAGCAATTTCCCAACAATGCATTCATCTTTGTCCTGTACTCCTGTGAAGGCAACATGTTTTGTTTACAACCAAGTAGATATATATGAAAGAATCATCTAGGAGAAAGGTAAAGGTTAAGGTTAACTTGCAAATGGCTGGTACATGGATAATATAATATTATTGATATTATCAGTATACCATGATAATCAGGAAATTGAACACCAGAGAAGAGTACCAGGTTAAGAAGAAAAATGGGTTTGGAAGATTATATTAGGAAAAACATAAAGAAAAAACTTGCTTGTGAATTTATAAGGTAAAGCTAGAAAGAGTTTGGTAGACTAAGCATTTTGATAGAAAGAGAAAATTTGAGCCAGCTCATCATATAAAAAGGGAGGTTTTTGCATAACCAAAAGAGAAAAGATGTTTTACTCTTATCTCCACTGTTGTCTTCATGTTTTCTTCTGCTGTCCTTTCCACCTTCATCCTCTGAGTTTTCTACTTCCTGGATTACCATTCTCTTCCCTTTGGTTTCAGTCTTAGGTGCAGGTTTAGAATTTTTCAGATCTCTTTCAACCTCCAACAAGGTCTTCTGCAACATAACCACCATGTTAAAGAAAATTTCTTCCTTTAATTAAAAACATAACCATCCTGTCAGGTACGAATATGAAGATATTAAAAAGTGAATAAAGATATCTAAGATAACACTTTTTATGGTGACCTTTCTTTCCTTTTTCAAACAACTTCATTGGTTTGTCTGATTATAATCATACATGTCCATGGTTAAAAACTTAAAGCATAATGAGCATGAAAAAGAAAGAAACCACCTAAAATCCTACCACTCCGATAACACTGACATTCTGACATTTCTACATATATTTTTACATGTATGTATATACACAGTGAGACACAGTTTTATACAAACAAAATCATGACTCATTTTTTTGTAGTAATGTTAAAAGTTCTACATGTTTTATGCCAATTAGAATGAAAAATACACATATATCAAAATATTTTTCTTCCCTCCCTTCCCCCAATTTTTAACAGCTTACAGAGGTATAGCTGACAAACTTGTATACTTCAAATGCACATGTTGATAGCTTTTGACCATAATAAATATATCCATCATTCCCAAGTTTCTTCCTGTTTCTTTCAACTATCTCCTTTTTGGCCCTCCCCTGTATCAGCTGTTCTTTTTGTCATGATAGGTTAGTTTATATTTTCTAGGATTTTATATAAATAGACTCATACTATATGTACTTTTTTACTCAGCATAATTATTTTGAAATTCACCCACACTGTTGTATATCTCTATCAGTTCATTCCTTTTTATTGTGAGTAGTAGTCTATGGTATGGATATAACAATTTATCCATTCACCTATTGAAATATGTTTAGGCTGTTATTAATTTTTGGCAATAAAAAAGCCATTATGAACATCTGTGCATAAATCTTTGTATTGACATATGCTTGCATTTTTCTTGGGTAGATACATAGGAGTGGAATGGTTAGATCATACAGTAGGTGTATGATTTTAAGTTTATTTTTTTCACAGGAAAATATTCATTTTAATTTACCATACATATTTACATTTTAGGAAGTTGCTAGGTCGGTACATTTTCCTCTGTAGGTTTAGTTTGAGCTTCAGTTAGCATTTTCCAAGATCTTTCCAATGACTTATCCCATATTGTAACATGTGCTCTTAAGTGTATAGGTAAAGACAGACCCTGGATTCTTCATACAAGACTCAACTGGGTGGTTTGAAGATTGTGAACTGCTGACACTTCCTAATAGAAACAAATACTTGTTCTTGGACTAAAAGGATCCTCACTCACATCAATGAAGTGACCAATCTGTGTAGCTTGACTATTCTCTCAGGGTTCTGAAATGACTGCTCTTCTATGAAATCCATTTTATACTTGCTGTGTTGAAATATCTCTAGTGTCATTTTTGTTTCCACTTCCAGAGTTTCAAATGGAAGATGTTTACAAATTAAAACACGAGCATCTTCTGTGAAGGAACACAGGTTCTCTTTTGTTGGCATCCACTTATCACGTCTCTTATCCAGAACTGCATCATAGCAGAAGGCTCCAGAGATTACAGAAACCTCTGGAGCTCTGACCAAACTGACCACACATTCATCTTTGAATGCTCATCATCATGGCACAAGAATGCTAATAAGCCTTATTCATTTCTACTGGACCATGATCTTTGAAAGTAAGGAATTCAATTTCCTGGGATGTGGTCAAAGGTTTAAACATGTCCCCAGGTTGTCCATCCACAAGACCCAGAATTGACTTCCTGCAGGATCATTCACTTAAATGGATAGCACAACTATAAGGAGTTGAAATGTTTTTATTCGTCACAAAGACAGTGCCAGGGTCAATTTTCTCATCGTGTTTAATTCAGTATTCTCAGTTTGAGGAGTTAATGATAACTGCCTTTTTTTCTCTTTATTAAAGAGATCATTCTGCATTATTTGCTTGTTTGCTTCTTTGTTATTGAGTTTTGAGAAGAACTTTACAGTTCTTCCTCAACTTATAATGGGGTTATGTCCTAATAAGCCCATCGTAAATTGAGAATGCATTTAATACATCTAACATACCAAACATTGTAGCTTATTAGCCTAGCCCACCTTAAATGTGCTCAGAACACTGATATTACCCTATGGTTGGGCAAAATCCTCCAACACAAAGTCTATTTTATAATAAAGTGATGAATACCTCATGTAATTTACTGAATACTGTAAGTGAGAAACACAGTGGCTGTATGGGCACAAAACAGTTGTGTCTCGCTTTCCCTATGTGACCACATGGCTGACTGGGAGCTGCCACTCACTGCCCCTGCCCAGCGTATTGCTAGCTCGGAAAAAAATCAAAATTCAAAATTCAAAGTACAGTTTGTACTGAATACATATCACTTTGGCACCATTAGGAAATCAAAAAATTGTAAGTCAAAACATTGTACGTTGGGGAACATGTGTATATTCGTGATGCAAGTCCTTTGTTGGATATACAATTTGAAAATATTTTTTTTCCTTAGTCTGTGGTTTGTCCTGTTTTTTCTTCTGATGATGTCTTTCAAAGAGCAAAAGTTTTAAATTTTAATGAAGTCCAATTTACCAACTTTTTCTTTTATGAATTTTATCCTATGTTTCCTTCCAGAACTCTTATATTCTAGGTTTTACACTGAGGTATATGATCCATTTTGAGTTAATCTTTGCATATAGTTAAAATATAAATGGTTAAGTCTTGAAAGTTAATATGTAAATATGAAATTATATTGGGTAGTGACATTAAAGGTGGTTCCGCTTGTTTAAAAATCTTTTTTAGAGAGGGGCATCTGGGTGGCTCAGTTGGTTGAGTGTCTGACTCTTGATTTCAGCTCAGGTCGTGATCTCACAGTTCGTGGGATTGAACCCCGTGTTGGGCTCTGTGCTGACAGTATGGAGCCTGCTTAGGATTCTTTCTTCCTCTCTCTCTCTGCTTTTCCCACTCACATGCACCTTCCTTCTCTCTCTCAAAATAAACAAGAAAAAATTTTTAAGAATATTGTCATACAAACTTTTCAATAAATATGCCACCATAAAATGGAAATACTATGGGAAAAAGACGTATTTTTTTCAGCTGGGCCCTAAACCTAATCCACGGAAATGCTGACTTGATAAATCCACCAGGGACATTAACTGCTACTGAGAGAGTGAGACAGATAACCCAAAAGGTGCATGTGGAAACAGCGACAAGTTACTGCTGAAAGTTTCTCCATGGGTTTCTCATATTTCTAAGTCTGTTGTGAGCAGAGGCAATAAATGACATTTGTTCCGGACTATCTTTTTGAGGATGTTTGTACTGAGAACAGCCTTGGAAAACAGAGAGTATTTCCCTTCAGAAAAGAGAGAGGTATATTTGCTCTCCAGTATAATAAAGATATTTCCTTCTGGAACAGAATTTTGGATAGGTTTGCTTGTATTCCACTATAAAAGATGGGGGATTCCTAAATTTGGGATTCCTTGGCTGTGATATAAACTTGCTGAGTGTGCAGCATCTATCTGGGCCACTCTGCACCTCCCTGGGGCACTTGGGGGCCAGGGCAACTGACGTGAACTTGAAGCTCATCAGTTTGCTATAGTGTGAATAACACAATACTTTGTGTCTAACCCAGAAGTCTTGCTTCTTCTGCCAGGCTCCCTTGTTAATTTGCAAGAAGGGTAAAATCTCAGACCCCTCACTGTTCTCAACACTTACCTCTACTCTTTAGGCCTCAAAACAGAGCCCAGAGTGCATATATGAATCAGCCTGCTCAGTCAGGCAGCAAACACTGTCAGTGGTGCTATGCTTACCATGCACTCTTCTATGGCCATGGAGCGCGTGCCTAATCCTACCTAGGAAACTTCCATACCACTCTGCATGATAAATTGAGATTGGCTCAGAGAAAAGCATTGCTTACAACACTGCAGGAAAGAGAAAAATTAAATTTCCCCATTGTATGATATCACTTATATGTGAAATCTGCAAAAGCCAAATTCATAAAAACAGAAAGTAAAATGGTTACAACCAGGGGCTGGTGGGGCAAGGACACTGGGGAGATGTTGTTTAAGGGTACAAACATGCAATTAGTAGATAAATAAGTTCTGGAGAGCTAATGCATAGTATAGAGATTACAGTCAGCAATACTGTATCCTAAACTTCAAAGCTGCTAAGAGATTAGATCTTAATTGTTCTTACCACAAAAGAGAAATAATTATGTGATATGACAGAGGTCTTAGCTAAAGCTAAGGTGGTGATCATATTGCAATACATAAATGTATCTAATCAACATATGTACACCTTATACAATGTTATATATCTAAATCAATCAATAAATATTTATCCTTCAGAAGTAGGCTTATAGTTTTGGACAATTTAAAAGCCTGCTTTCTTCCACTTCAAATAGATATTAACACTTTAGGGTGTTTGGGATATACCTAGTTTTTAAAGCTGTGACCTAATTCTCAACATCATTCATCCAGCAAGACTGATATCATTTTAACATAAATACAGAAATAATAGAATTAGGTGAGGAATCACTTTCTGTACTTACTTTGGCCAACTCATTATCGGGTTCAACATTCAGTACTTTATTCAAATCTTCTATAGCTTCCTGGAGCTTGTTTTGATGTTTATATGTAGTGGCACGGCGCAGAAGAGCTGAAAATTTACCGAGAAAAAGTTATATCTTTCAATGTACACTAGCATGGTTAGAACATATTTTTCTTTTCTTTTTTTAATGTTTATTTGTTTTTGAGAGAGAGAGAGAGAGAGAGAGCTAGCAGAGGAGGGGCAGAGAGACAGGGAGACACAGGATCTGAAGCAGGCTCCCAGCTCTAAGCTGTCAGCACAGAGCCAGACGCGGGGCTCAAACTCACAAACCACAAGATCATAACCTGAGTTGACGTCGGCCACTTACCCAACAGTCACTCAGGTGCCCCTAATTTGGTAACTATTTAAAACTGATAATGAATGCCTTTATAGCCCCATCATTATCCAGGTATAATGAGAGAACTTTGTATAGTTATTATTTTGAGAAGAATCAGGCTTAGAAATTTTGAAAAGAGAATTTTATATCTGATATATTTTAATATGCAATTTTAAAATGTAAATTTGACCAATTTGCTTCTAGTCTTAAAATGAGCCATGAATCAAACCATAAGAGACTCTTAAATACAGAGAACAAACTGAGGGTTGATGAGGAAGGGGCAGGAGAGAGGGGAAAATGGGTGATAGGCATTAAGGAGGGTACTTGGGATGAGCACTGCGTGTTGTATGTAAGCGATGAATCATGGGAATCTACTCCCGAAGCCAAGAGCACACTGTATACACTGTATGTTAGCTAACCTGACAATAAATAATATTAAAAAAAAAAAAAAAAGAATGAGCCATGAACCTCTGGTTTCTGCACACCCATGTTCACAGTCACAAAAGATTACATTCCATGTGAAAAAAATTAAGTGTTTACATTTACTCAAATACATAAACACTTAAAGAAATAGAGTCCGGGTGCCTGGATGGCTCAGTCGGTTAAACGTCTGACTTGGCTCAAGTCATGATCTCATGGTTCATGAGTTTGACTCCCGCATCGGGCTCTGTGTTGACAGCTCACAGCCTGGAGCCTGCTTCAGATTCTGTGTCACCCTCTCTCTCAGCCCCTCCCCTGCTCACACTCTGTCTCTCTCTCTCAAAAATAAAATAAACATTAAAAAAAATTTTTTTAAAGAACTAGAAAGAGTCTATTGTAAATTATGCTACTCCCTTGTGGACTGATTGCTTCTTGATAACAGAAAAGGAAAGCAAAGTCTGACTTGTATACCTTGGACTTAGACCATGGCAAAGTTGTGCAGTCACAGAGACAGGAAATCAGAACAGAGTGCTGGTGTTGGTGAAAACATATAGTTGGTTTTGGACACATTTAAAATGTCTATGGACATATAAGTGGAAATGCCCACAAAGCCACTGGTAGAAGGTTCTAGAGGTCTGGTGTGGGCTTATTATATTAATAAATGTTAGAAAATCTGTATTAAATTACACTTAGATATTTTTTGGATAAAAAGATAGTTTGATAAGTAAGTAACAAGAAGGCAAATATTGGGACACCTGGGTGGCTTAGTCGGTTAAGCATCCGACTTCTGCTCAGGTTCGTGAGTTCAAGCCCCACATTAGGCTCTCTGCTGTCAGCACAGAGTCTGCTTCGGATCCTCCGTCCCCCTCTCTCACTGCCCCTCCCCCGCTCATTCATTTTCTCTCTCTCTCTGTCAAAACAAATAAACATTACATAGAAGATTAAAAAAAAAGACAGGGGAGCCTGGGTAGCTCACTTGGTTAAGCATCCCACTTCGGCTCAGGTCATGATCTCATGGTTTGTGAGTTTGAGCTCAGAGCCTGGAGTCTGATTCAGATTCTGTGTCTCCCTCCCTCTCTCTCTGCTCCTACCAAACTCACACCCCTGGCATTATTAACTACTTCAATACAAATAACCAGGAAGTCAAATTCTAAGTTAAACTTGAAGTTAAAAGTCACTTTATGAAGATGATGATTCACATATAGAAATTAGAGTGTATTTGAAATATTCTTAGTATAATTACAGTGTGTACAAATGGTCCAACAAATCCTGATGTAAATTTAAAGCATTCTATGAATAGTTTTTACCCTTTAAGTTTCCAGGTTCTAACTCCAACACCTTTTCACAATCCTGAAAAGCACTGTTCCAGTTCTGTAGCTTGAGTTCTGCTTGAGCGCGATTGTTATAGGCCACTACATTGGGAAGCACTGATATACTCCTACAAGAGAGACACTTATTGGCAACAAGTTGACCAGAGGAAAACATATGAAGATAGAGAAACTCAGGTAAAGTTGTAAAGAGAACAATCATAGCCCATGCCATGGGTGGCATTGTGTCCCCAAAACTCATGCTGAAGTCCTCATCCCCAGTAGCTCAGAACATAACTATATTTGGACGTTGTCTTTACAGAGATGATGAAGTCAAAATGAGGTCATGATGGTGTACCTTTGTCCAATATGACTGGTGTCCTTATAAGAAGAGATTAGAACACAGACACATGCTGAGGAAAGACCACTTGAAGACACAGAGAGAAGACAGTCACCTACAAGCCAGAACAGGGGCCCAGAAGACGCCAGCCCTCCTGACACTTTGATCAGATTTGTAGCCTCCAGGATGGTGAGAAAATACATTTCTGTTTGAGCCCCTCAGTCTGTGGAACTTTGTTATGGCAGTCCTAGCAAGCTAATACAGTCTGCAGGATCAAAAGCAATAAAATACAGCTCTGTAAACATACTGAATCACTATTTACACAGATGCTTAAATATCCAGTTAAGCAGTTTAAGGTTGGCTCTGGCTTTACAAGTGACATGGTAACCTAAATGCCCATAGATCTCCTAAAAAACCAGTTTAGTTAACATCAAATACATATTTTGACCCCTTACAGACAATTTCCTAGTACAAAAAAAATGGAGCAATCAATCACAACTAATACCCTTTATTAAGCTATTATGTTGAGTTGAGTTTATAATCTAAAAACAGGAGTTTAGCTTATAATCTAAAAGATTTAACTCTAAGGCAATGCTCATAATTTAATCTGAGAAGTTTAACTGAAGAAAAACAGGAGAGTAGTAGTAACTGAGGAATACAGACTTTACGAGCACATTTTGTTGTGTTAAGAGTATGAATGCAAAATAACTGATGAGAGAAGGAACTTACAACCTACTTGGTTGCTGTTTAAAAAGTTGATTTGGGGGGCGCCTGGGTGGCGCAGTCGGTTAAGCGTCCGACTTCAGCCAGGTCACGATCTCACGGTCCATGAGTTCGAGCCCTGCGTCAGGCTCTGGGCTGATGGCTCGGAGCCTGGAGCCTGTTTCCGATTCTGTGTCTCCCTCTCTCTCTGCCCCTCCCCCGCTCATGCTCTGTCTCTCTCTGTCCCAAAAATAAATAAACGTTGAAAAAAAATTAAAAAATAAAATAAAATAAAAAGTTGATTTGGAATGCTGTGAAATAATGTATTCCGAAGTATAGGAAAGATAAGGGTATTGGTGCGTTGAGTTTTCTAAATCCAGAAGAATAGAAGATGAAAATGGAAGAGCCAGAAAAAGTAGCAATTTACTAAGATCATTAAAGATAATTATAAAGCAATGACATGGCTGGGTAGAGACCAAACACAGAAAATACAAGTAAGAATAACTAATACAAGTACCTGACACTGAGCACTTCCCACGTGCCAGGCACTCAACACTAAGCTCCTTTAATTCTCACTACAATCCATGAAAGACATATTACTGCTCTTCCTACTTTACGGATGAAAAAAAATGATGTAACAGAAAGGCTAAGTAACATGCCCAAGGCCACAAGTTAGTAAATGAGAATCAGGACTCAAACCCAGTCTACTCCAGCACCTGCTATTGTTACCACCGTGTTATCCTGCCTTTCAGTATGTTGCTTTATTTAGTCCTCACAGCTGCTCCGAAGTTGGCACTACACCAGCGTCATCACACTGAGAAAATTGAGGCAAGAGAGGTGAGGAATCTGCCCGATGTCAGAAAGTGGCAGTCTGAGTTGCTTTAGCCATTATGCCATGCCGCTTTACTTTTTCCCTCTTTGATTTCTTTTTTTTTTAATTTTTTTTCTTAATGTTTATTTTTGAGAGAGACAGAGAGACAGAGTACAAAGGGGAGGGGCCGAGAGAGAGAGGGAGAGACAGAATCTGAAGCAGGCTCCAGGCTCCGAGCTGTCAGCACAAGGACCAACGCGGGGCTTAAACTCACAGGCTGTGAGATCATGACCGGAGCTGAAGTTGGACGCTTAACTGACTGAGCCACCCAGGTGCCCCTCCCTCTATGATTTCTTAAAAGAAGACAAGAAAAATTTTGTTCCCTATAATAGACTAAGATACTCCACTGGTGGAAATCTACAAAAAGAGAACAACATCAGTATTGATGTCCATCTATCTGAAAGGGGAAGACTATACTGAATAAAAGAACATACCTTGTATGTCCACCTAATCAGAGGAGATAAAATGCTTTAGAGACACAACATTGAAAAAGAAAATCTTCTTTTCAAAGGTGGATAAGAGTTTGTAGAGAGTTTATTTCTAAGATGGTGTAAGGGATTCTATAAGCACAATTAGTTTGTAACAATGTTTTAGGAAATTAGTCTACTTTTCATGGACTATAAGAGCTTCAAAAGCTCATATAAGTATTTATTGAACATCTACTATGAACCAAGAACTTTGTTGGACACTGGGGATACAAAGGTATAAAAAAACTGACAAGGGCACTATGCTCTGACAGAGCTTACAGTCTACTTACTATCAAATCACACGAACTTAAATTATACCTCCAATAAGTACCACAAAGGAGAGGCAAGATTGGGGGCGCCTGGGTGGCTTGGTCAGTTAAGCGTCCGACTTCGGGTCAGGTCATGATCTCACGGTCCGTGAGTTCGAGCCCCACGTCGGGCTCTGTGATGACCACTCAGAGCCTGGAGCCTGTTTCAGATTCTGTGTCTCCCTCTCTCTCTGCCTCTCCCCTGTTCATGCTCTCTCTCTGTCTCAAAAACAAATAAACGTCAAAAAAAAAATTAAAAAAAAAAAAGGAGAGGCAAGACTGCTACAAGAGCGTATAAATTGGGGGTCAAGGGTGGGGAGGAGTGGAGTAGGGTAAAGATTTAACCTTGTCTGGGAGGTAAAGGAAGACTTCCCCCAAAGAAGTAAAACATGGGATGAGATCTGAAGGTAAGTTAGAATTAACTAGATAATGAGAAAAGGAAAGAATATTTTACACAGAGACCCAGCATATGCAAAGACCCTGTGGTGGGAGGTAGTATCATAAGTGTCATGATTAAATCTAGGCAGTATGACTACAGAACCTGAATTCTTAACCTCTATGCTATATGGACTTTCTGTCGAGTTCCATTCAGATGCCTTCTATTTTCTCTGTCAAATAGGAAAGTTAGGACCTCTGTCAAAACTGGGGGTGGGGTGGGGAGCTTAAAGGGTTGAGAAAAAGTATTTAAAAAACAAACCAAACACAAGTAAATTTATGATAAATCATAAGTATAATATCTTAAATGATTCTGAAAGACTTTTATTTATATCATTTCAACAATTAAATAGAAACATTATCTTTTTTTTTTTTTTTTTTTTTTTTAATGGGAAGTTTAAACCACTACAAAGGGTTCCTGGCTGGCTCAGTTGGTAGAGCATGTGACTCCTGATCTCAGGGTCATGAGTTCAAGCCCCATGTTGGGCTTGGAGCCTACTTAAAAAAAAAAACAAAAAAAAAACTGCTCACCTAGTATAATACATCACAGCCTCCTCATAATCTCCTGACTTGAAAGCTTCATTTCCTTTTTCCTTTTCACGAGTAGCAAGGGAAGTCTTTTCTTTCTCAGTTAGACCTAGAAATAAATTATCTGCTATAAATAAAAAAATATATAATTGAATAGAATTTTTAAAAAATTTAAATCCAAGAATGCTTACTTCAACAGAAGCAGTAAATTGTGAAGGAAATAAAAGGAAATAGAAGGTTTCTTAAGTTTAGGAAATGTTTCTTTAAATCATCACAATTTGTGAGTGTTTAGATTTTTTTCTATTATTGGTTTTATTTCACTTTATTTAAAAAAAAATTTTTTTTTTTCAACGTTTTTTATTTATTTTTGGGACAGAGAGAGACATAGCATGAACAGGGTAGGGGCAGAGAGAGAGGGAGACACAGAATCGGAAACAGGCTCCAGGCTCTGAGCCATCAGCCCAGAGCCTGATGCGGGGCTCGAACTCACGGACCGTGAGATCGTGACCTGGCTGAAGTCGGACGCTTAACCGACTGCACCACCCAGGCGCCCCGGTTTTACTTCACTTTAAAGGAGCTATACACCTATGGACTTCAAATGAAAACAAACTGCTATATCTTTTTATTTTGAGGTAAAAGGGAAAAAAAAATGAGGTATCTGGAGAAAAAGAGGATTTGAAAAAAAGTGAAAAATTATAGTAAAAACATAGTTTTATACTTATATAGATGAGTCTTACTAAACCTCAGTATAACTATTACTTATAAAATTAGGTAGTTAAAGGATGGAACTGAATTTGTTAGAGGTGGTCAACTCTAGGAGAAAATCCATGAACTTTTAATGGAAATCTGTACTGCTTAAAAAGAAGGTCTTCTAGACCTTCTAGACCTAATAGCTTTTACTATAATTTTTAAAATGTAAACTGTAAAGACTACTAAACTATTCTTATTTTTCCCCAATTACCTGCTGTGTCTATTCTTGTCTCAATTTTAGACAAATGTGACTTGTTGTTTATTACGGCTTTTTCTTTGTAATCTTCGTCAATTTTTGAACATTCTTTTTCCACGTCAAATCTTAAATGAAAGGAAAAAAACTGAAAAAATGTACATTCTAAGAAAATAAAATATATTATTGATATTCTTATAGTTATACCACTGTGCCTTTAGAGACATATTCTGAAAATGTGTAATAGGTTTATGCCACAAATTACCTGTTTCACTCTTAGAAACCATGCAACTCATTGAGGATCTACATGGGGTTTTTTTTGTTTTGTTTTGTTTTTAACGTTTATTTATTTTTGAGAGAGAGAGACAGAGTGCAACCAGGGGAGGAGCAGAGAGACAGGGAAGAGGATATACATGTTAATCAGACCGAAACTGTTCAGAACTTTGTCATTAAAATTATAATTAATTTATCTATTTAAAATTTTTGTTCCTTTTTCTTTTCAGTGGGCATAGGATTACCTATTTTTGGTTGCTTTTATAAACAAAAGGATGCTATAGATATTTATTCAGTGAAAAATGAAGATCAAAAGTGCTTAGACCAGATACTCTTAGTACTCTGCCAAAGTAACTTGGTAGTTCAGATTTATAATGATTAAGAGATTACTACAATATTCTATGATAGAGAATTTTTCAGTGACAAGTTTTGTATAAAGAAATATAAAACATACTTATCCCATTCTGCATAATCCCTTGGGATTTTCTTTTTAGTTGGTCTACTATTAGAATATTTTTCCTGAAAGAATAAAATCATATTTTATGAGACATATTTAACATAAGATTAGCAGATTTTATGATAAACACAATGTGAAGTATTGGATTAAGATATACCAATTAAGAAAAATAGGTACTCTTGAAGTTATAACAACTCCAGTATCGTAACTATAACATACAGCATGTTAAAAAAAGGATTTTAAAGTGGTAGTTAATTCTGGGAGTGATCTACAGGACTTTAAGCACATATATAAAATTTAAAAACTTACAGTGTGAAATTTCATTTTTAGTGATTTTCTTGTAACAAAAAAGTAATGAACTATCATTCAGTCTTTTAAAACCTAGGCACTGGAGAAATAAGATTAACTACTTTGGTGCATTAGAATAGTTTTGTTTCCAATGACAGATTCCCAACTGGGACTAATTCTATTAAAAAAATAAACTATTGGCTTATGTAACCAAACTGATGAAGAGGCAGCAGTATTGCTAGATAGAAGATTCTGATACCCTCTCCAGCTCTTCCACTCTCCCCTTGTCCCCAGTCCCTGTTTCTTTCTGCCTACTGATTTCCTTTTCCCCGCTGGCTCTTCTTTTTCCACATAGCAGGCATAGTGGGCACAAGCAGTGTGGGATTATAAACTCACGGGACTCCCAATCAGAAAGGAAAAGGAGAGGGCACCTGGGTGGCTCAGTCGGTTGAGCACCCGACTCTTGATTGGTTCAGGTCCTGATCCCAGAGTCATGGGATTGAGCCCCGAGTTGGGGTCTGCGCCGAGCATGGAGCCTGCTTGGGATTCTCTCTCTCCTTTTGCCCCTTTCCCTCTTTCTCCCAATCACATGCTCTCTCTCTCTCTCTCTCTAAAATTAAAATTAAAATTAAAAAATTAAAGTCTTTATAAAAAGAAAAAAAAAAGAAAGGAAGGAAGGAAGGAGGGAAGGAAGAAGGGAAGGAAGGAAGGAAGGAAGGAAGGAAGGAAGGAAGGAAGGAAAGAAGGAAGGAAGGAAGGAAAGAAGGAAGGAAGGAAGGAAAAAGAGAATGACTCCTCTCTAACTTCAGTTAGAGAAATCCCAGGGAAGGATTCAGGATTGGCTAGCTTGGGTCAGGTGCCCATCCCTAAGCAGGCACTAGCTCCCTGCCATTCAGCAGCCCAACCTCGGTCACATGCCCCCTACACGCACCAGAAGGGAAAGAGAGGAAAGCGAACAATAGCCATAATGCTCAACAGTTTCTTAAATGGTTTCTTAAAAGTTAGTCACAATCTGAAACCACTTTGAATGGGTCATTTACCTATGCACAATTTTGTAACATTGGGCATCGGTCACTTGGAGTTATGCAGATCTTCCAAATATTCCTACATTTCATTATACAGTTTAAAAATCTTGGGGCACTTGGGTGGCTCAGTCGGTTGAGAGTCCCACTTCGGCTCAGGTCATGATTTCACTGTTGGTGAATTTGAAACCAGCGCTGGGCTCCCTGCTGTCAGTGCACAGCCCATTTTGGATCCTCTGTCCCCCCCCCCCCCAAATAAACATTTAAAAAGTAAACAAATAAAAATAAAAATCGTATCTGTTAATATCTGCATGGAGCTCATCAGAAAAGTCTTTAAGTATCCCCTTAAGGAGACATTTTTTTGTCACAAGTATTTAAGAGCCATATAAGATTCTGAAATACTCTAAGCTGCACTTGAAAGCTCAGATTTTATCACTAGCAAAAACCACTGTCAGCTCTTTTCCTTAAAGTGACACTCCCACTTGATTCATTTTCAATACAGTGTCTGTTAAACACCCAAGTCTGAATAACCACAATTTGTCTGTCAATCACTCTTTCAAGTTAAAAACTGTTCATGGGGCGCCTGGATGGCTCAATCGGTTAAGTGTCCAACTTCGCTCAGGTCATGATCTCGCAGTCCGTGAGTTCGAGCCCCACGTCGGGACCTGTGCTGACAGCTCAGAGCCTGGAGCCTGTTTCGGATTCTGTGTCTCCCTCTCTCTGCCCCTCCCCCGTTCATGCTCTGTCTCGCTCTGTCTCAAAAATCAATAAACGTTAAAAAAAAAATTAAAAAAAAAAAAAAACTGTTCCAGGAAAAAGTGGTTACTTAAGCTGGCAAACTGAACTCAACCTACAAATCTCAAAATAGCCTAGATTTCTCTTCACCATGAAGTGCTTTTCGTTTTTGTGTGTGTGTGTTTTAAGTTTATTGATTTATTTTGACATGGTGAGGGTTGGGGGGAGAGAGGGAGAGAGGGAGAGAGGGAGAGAGGGAGAGAGGGAGAGAGGGAGAGAGGGAGAGAGGGAGAGAGGGAGAGAGAGAGAGAGAGAGAGAGAACATTCCAAGCAGGCTCCATGGTGTTAGCGCAGAGCCCGATGCACAGGGCTCGATCCTCTAAACCATGAGATCATGACCTGAGCCAAGATCAAGAGTCGATGTTTAACTGACTGAGCCACCTTGGCAGCTCTTGAAGCATTTTTTGAATACTTCATATTTTGTCACACAGAATAGTAAAAAGATAAGTCTTAAGACTCAAGATTTAACAAAATAAAGAAGTCTTGTTTCATAGAAGACATTTTTAAGTTAAATTGGAATGTTTACTGTAAATGGGTAGCAGTGGAGAAAAGTAACTACTAGTATAGTTTGGTCCCACTCACTGCCTTGATTTGTGCTAAGACACCAGCAGCTGCACCTGCTGCAAATGTCAACACAGAGAAAAAGACAAAGAATTAGCATTATTTTTTAAAATAGCATTGACTTTCTAGACCCTCTGGAAGGATCTCTGGGACACCCAGGATCCACGGATCATACTTTCATAATCACAATACCACACTGAACTATATAACCTCCTGTTACATTTTTACAGCACAGACTTAGCACAAAATGGGTGACCAATAAAAACAAATTTATTGATTACAGACAGTGGCATCCTTACAATATTACTGTGTACCTTGGTTACATGAGTTATTCTTAATGGGGAGTAAAGAGATGCAGGAAAGTTAATTATCAGAGAGCTGTGTGATGAAGAGCTATGGATGTTTTTTAAATAAAATTGAGTATTCAAAGAAGAAATGAGAATAACAATAATGAGTTAATACAGAATGAAGAGATCTGGGTAGCCAATCTTCCACAAATGATAGGAATAAAAGAAAAAATTGGGGGGAGAGGGAATGGAATGTGTGATCCATGTAAGAGCCCAGAGACTCCCAATGCCTGTGAGACAATGGCTTAGATTCTATAATATCCGAGTCAGGTGGATGCTCAGAAGCTCAGTTGTAACCTGAAGTTAAGTATAAATGGTCCCGGGGGCACATAGGTGGCTCAGTTGGTTAAGCGTCTGACTCTGGATTTCGGCTCAGGTCATGATCTCACAGTTAGTGAGATCAAGCCCTGTGTCAGGCCCTGTGCTGTTGGGCTCTGTATGGGATTCTCTCTCTCCATCTCCTCCACTCACCCTCTCTCTTGCTCTCTCTCTCTCAAAATAAATAAATAAACATTAAAAAATATACATAAATGGACCTGGAACTCCAACAGGTTTTTTCTCTATGAAACCCATGGGTTAAAAAGGACAGGTCTACAGAACAAAATAGGGATCAACCACAGAAAAATCATCACAAGGGGCTGGGGAAATAAGGGGGAAAAATATGCAATAAACAGAGGAATGACATATATAACTGCTTGAGTACTTTAAGTCCATAGTTAATTATGTTACAAATTATTTCCTCTATGCTTCTACTGGACAGATAAAATTATTCCCTGAAATGCTCACACACTGAATTAGATCTTATGAGCACATAAGATCATGGCATAACAAATGAAAAATGAAGAAAGGCGGTAAGCTCAAGATGCAAGTCTTCAAAGGGAAATGGCATTTCATTTTGATCACCAGGTGATGAAACACAGCCAACTCAAGAAGGCAATAGCACACGGCCAGCTGAAGGATAACCCCCAACTCTCAGAGGACATCACACTGTGGTTACTCTGATTAAACTGAGCTAGAGCCCTCAATAAACAACAATCATCTCCCCCCCCACCCACCCACCCCCCACACCAAAATGGCCTACCTTACTAACATGAAGACGGCTGTTTGAACCACGAACTGGAGGCAAATTATCTTCCACCACTGGAAATGTTTCAGTTTCATGAAAGTATATTTTATTTTCTTCATTTTTAATTTCTGATACCCAACTCTGAGAAGAGGGAGAAGAAAGATGAACATACAGTTTGAAGTAATTAACCAGGTGTTAGAAAGGACTATACATCATCATAGTTTCTTAAGTGTTCATTTTTGGGGGACTATTTGGTCATGCCATTCTATCTGTAATGTTCTTCTGCTATTTTATTTTTTTTTTAATGTTTATTTATTTTAAGGACAGAGAGCATGAGTAGAGGAGGGCAGAGGGAGATAGAGAATACCAAGCATGCTCTGCGCCATCAGCAGAAAGCCCTATGTGGGGCTTGAACTCACCAACTGTGAGATCATGCCATGAGCCAAAATCAAGAGTTGGACCTTTAACCAACTGAGCCACTCAGGCGCCCCAATCTACTCTTCCTTTAAATTGTGGTAAAATAAACAAAACAAAAGGTATCACCTTAACCATTTTTAAGTGTACAGTTCAGGATTGTTACACACATTCACACGGTGCTGCCCTTCCTACTTTCATTATCTTGCAAGCTTACTCTCATCCCTTCAAACAAGCTTTTCCTGAACTTCCTGGTTGGACTCGAAATGCTCCTCCTCCATGTATTAGCACAGAGATTTAAAATCATCCATGTATTGTTCATCTCTCTCACATTCTGTAAATTCCTTTGGAGGCAGAACCTATGTCTTCGTCTCATCTTCGTGATGTATGAACCTAGCACAGTGCCTGGCACATAACAGGTTCGTAATAATGTCTATTAAACTGAATTGTTACAGGTTCTAGGCAGAAATTGAGAGGCTTCTTTGTTATCTGTGAAATTCTATTATTATTATTCCGCAGCTATATAGTGAGGGTCTAATATATGTCAAACCGTATTAAATTCGACATGGTTGATATAGTGATAAACTATATTATCTGCGTCAGGAGGCAGGGAGACAAAAAGGAGGCAGACAGATGAAACAGAAGAAGAAACAGAAAAACAGTAAGGGAAGAAAGGTGAAAAGGAAGAGGAGGAATTACAAAGGAAGAAAGAAAGAGAGAAGGGGGGCAGGGGGCAGCAGCACAGAGAGGGAGAAGTGGCAGGGAAAAGCATGAAAGAAAGGGAGATGAAGAGACGAAATCAAGAGGTGACTGAGAAAGAACACACGGCTGGGAAAAAGCAGATTCTGCAACTAAAACTAAGCTGTTTTTCCCTGGAAAATAAAGCCAAAGAACTCTGGACATAAACTACTATTTTAACTCGTAGATTAATTACCAGATTTTCAATTTCAAGTCAATAAAATGGCAAAATGAGAAAGTTTTTAAAAATGTAGCTTTCTGGGTTAGAGAATACATATTCCTCAAAATTGTCTTCAAATATATTATCCAACCCAGTACAATATGCTGAAGAAATAAAGTAAAACAACAAAGAACTATTTCTCCAGAATCCATTTTGGGAAGTTATCTCTTCAGCAAAAGGAAACCACAAAGAACTCTGAGGAAACACAGCCAATATGTATCTGGTGGAGAGGAAGTTTTCCTAAATGTAAGTGCAAGAAAAGATAATAAAGGATAAAACCAAGAAGAGTGATTACATAAAATGTTTTTAATGAATAAACATGAAGAACACCACACACAAGATTTAAAAGACTAATGACAAATTGAAAGAAAATTTAGACTATATACGACAGATCTCTTACAAATTAGTAAGAAACACAGCAATAGAAAAATCAATAAAGGGCTATCTCCTCCTGGCCCTGATAGAGTATCAGGGACTGGATTCACCCTCTTGCTTAACTCTAGAAAACCAGATAAAATATATGAAACAATGATTTTCAGACACTGGACAATAGGTAGCACAGGACAATGATCCCTGAAAGAAAGGAAACAAATGAGGTAAGTCTTGCATCCGTCCCAATTTACTGCCTGTAATTTCCAGGCTACAACATAGGGAAGGGCAACCCAAACAGCCCTGCGGTCTCATTGAATTCAGAGGAACAGAGTGCAGGCTTCAGGGAGGCAAAGACTGCAGAGATACGGGGTGCAAAATAGCCAAGAAGAGGGAGCCAGACAGAGTGACAACACTAAAGATGACCTGAATAGCACTGTATATCTGTTCAAGAAATTTAATTCCTAGTCAAAATCTTGCTTATAAAGAAAACTCGAGACCTAGATGGTATCAGTGGTGAATTCTGGAAAATATTTAAGGAAGAAATAACAGCAATTACACACAATCTTTCCTAGAAAATTCAAGAAGAGAGAACACGTCCCAACTCATTCTAAAAAGCCACCATTACCATGTTACCAATACCAGACAACAACATTACAAGAAAACTACAGACTAGGGACTCTCATGACTGCAGACACAAATATACTTCAAAAAATTTTAGCAAATTAAATCCAGCAATATATAAAAAAGACACATCATGACCAAGTAGAATTTATCCCCGAGTGCTAGACTGGTATAACATTTGAAAAGAGTGCACATAATATACCTTATTAACAGGCTACAAAGAAAATCTTATTTTCCTCTCAATGCAGGAAAAGAATTTATAAACTTCTATAACTATTCATGATAAAAATTCTCATCAAACAAGGAATAGAAGGGACCCTCCTCAGCATTATAAAGGGTCACATCATAAAATCTAAAGGCAACATTATACTTAATGGTGAAAAAAAGCTGAATGATAATCTCCCTAATATTGTGAGCAAGACAAGGATATTTGCTCTTACCATTTCTATTCAACATTGTACTAGAGAGCCAAGCCTGTGCAATAATGAAAGTAAAAGAAATAAAAGGCAGCCATTCTGGAAAAGCCAAAGGAGACCTTTTATTATTTGTGGATAACATGATCCTAAATATAAAAAATTCCAATGAATCTAAAAAAAAGTTACTAGAACTAATTTGTAAATGTAACAAGATTGCAAGATGCAAAGTCAATATAAGAAGACCATAAACTATAAACTTGCAATGGACAAATAAAAATGAAATTAAAATTCCACTGATATGAGGTATCTACATTAGTCAAACTTATGAAACAGAAAGTAGAATGGTGTTTGCCAGGGGCTGAAGGCACGGGGAATTGATGAACTGTTGTTTAATGGGTATAGAGCTTCAGGTTTATAAAATAAAGTTCTGAAGATTGATTATACAAGATGAATATAACACTACTGAACTGTATACTCAAAAATCTCTGAATATAATGGGCACCTGGAATGGCTTAGTCAGTTAAGCGTGTGATTCTTGGTTTCAGCTCAGGTCATGATCCCACAGTTTGTGAGATTGAGCCCCGTGTCAGACTCTGTGCTGACAGCATGGAGCCTGCTTGGGATTCTCTGTCTCCCTCTCTCCCTGCCCCTCCCCACTCATGCTCACACTCTCTCTCTCAAAATAAATAAACTTTAAAAAAATTTAAAAAAATTTTTTCATGTCTGAATATAACAATGTGAATATAACACTAATGTACACTTAAAAATGGCTAAGATGGTAAATTTTGTGTGATATGTATTTTATCACACCAAAAATAAATACATAGTACATACATAAAATTTCATAACTAGAGTGACTTAGAATAAGCAAAAAAATTAAAATTAAAAAACATTAACTTTGGGGTGCCTGGGTGGCTCAATCAGTTAAGCATCCTTCTCTTGATTTCAGCTCAAGTCATGATCCTACAGTTTGTGAGTTAAGCCCCTCATCAAGCTCTGCACTAACAAAGCAGAGCTTGCTTGGGATTCTTTCTCTCCCTGTCTCTCTGCCCCTCCCACACGCATGCTCTCTCTCTCTCTCTCTCTCTCTCTCTCTCTCTCAAAATAAATAAATAAAACTTAAAAAATTTTTAAAAATAAAAAACATTAACTTTTACAATAGCATAAAGTATATTATATACTTAGGAATAAATTTAAAAAATATGCAAGAACTACACACTAAAATAACCTACAAGATACTGGGACAAAACTTTAAAGAAGACTTAAATGAACAGAAAACATATGATGTTCATGGATCAGAGAATTTCAATATTGTTAAGATGTCAATTATTCCAAAATTGATCCATAAATTCACCACAATCCCAACCCAAAGACAAGCAAGTTATTTTGTAGTAACTGGCAAGCAAAGGACCTACAAGAGCTAAAACAACGATGAAAAAAGAGAACAAAGTTGGAGTTGTACTATCCAATTTTAAGACTTAATATAAGCCTTACCACAATCAAGAGAATGAGGTACTGGAGTAAAGAGAGACATTTAGATTAACGAAAGAGAATAGAGAGAGTCCAGTAATAGACCCGTACATACACAGTCAATTCATTTTTGACAATGCTACCAAGGTGTTCCACGGGGAAAGGATAATCTTTCATTAAATGGTGCTTGAAACCTTGAATACCTGTATTGTATGTGTGTATCCAAAAATGATAACTGATCCTAGAACTAAATTTAAAAGTTAAAGCTAGAAACTTTCTAGAAGAATCATACGAAGGAACTTGGGGATCTGGGATTATTAGACAAAGACTTCCTAAATAGGACACAAAGTACAGACTGTAAAAGAAAAATTGATTTTATCAAATTAAAAACCTTTGCTCTTCCAAAGACACTATTAAAAAAATGAAAAGGGAATCCACAGGATATAGAAAATACCTGCAAAAGGTGTATCTAATGAAAGATACGCGTGTTACAACTCAATAAGAACACAAATAATTTAATGGGCATTAATAATTTAATGGGCAAAGGATTTCAAGACTTTTCACAAAAGAAGATCTATGGATGGCAAATAAGCACATGAAAAGACACTCAGGAAAGTCAGTCATTAAAATGGAAATTAAAACCACAATGAAACACCACGGCATACTTAATAAAATAGCTAAAATTAACAAAACTGGCATTACGAACTGCCAACCAGGATGCAGAGCAACAGGAACTTTTCTTTTGTTAACGATTATTTATTATCGAGAGACAGAGAGAGACAGTATGAGTGGGGGAGGAACAGAGAGAGACACACACACACAGAATCCGAAGCAGGCTCCAGGCTCTGAGCTGTTACCACAGAGCCCGATGCAGGGCTTCAACTCACGAACCATGAAATCATGACCTGAACTGAAGGCAGACGCTTAACCAACTGAGCCAGCCACCCAGGCACCCCAGCAACAGGAACTTTTATACACTGCTGGCAGGAATGCCACTTTGGAAAACATTTTGCTCAACCGGAAAGTGAATAAACGAACTGTGAGATACCCACACAATTCAATACTACTCAGCGATTAAAAGAAACCAACTGTGAACATGCAACAACGTAGACACATCTCAAAAGCATGATGCCAAATGACAGAAGACACAAAAGACCACACATACTGTATGGTTACATTTATAGGAAAGTCTAGAAAAGACAGATGCGTATGACAGAAAGCAGATCAGCGGTTACCAGGGACCAGGGTGTGGAGTCAGCACTGACTACACAGGGGCACAAGAAAACTTTTTAGGCTAATAGAAATGTTTTATAGCATATACATGTGTCAAAACTCAGTGAAATGTAGACCATTGCTATTTTTTATTGAATGTAAATTATACCTCAATAAAGCTAAATCACTAAAGATATAGCTATTAACAAAAGAAGAAATTCAACTGATAAAAAAATTTAATGTTGCTAGTAATCAAATACATCCTTATCATGTTTTCAATTATTTAATTGATTAAAAAATGATTACAGTATCCAGTGAAGAATACCTTAATTTTTTTTAATGTTTATTTATTTTTGAGAGAGAGAGAGGGACAGAGCGTGTGCACAAGAGAGTAAGCAGGGGAGGGGCAGAGAGAGAAGGAGACACAGAATCCAAAGCAGGCTCCAGGCTCTGAGCTGTCAGCACAGAGCCCAAAGCAGGGCTCGAGCTCACGGAACACGAGATCATGACCTGAGCTAAAGTCAGACACTTAACCGACTGAGCCACCCAAGGGCCCCCGTGAAGAATGCCTTAAACGGGCATTCTTATATACTGTTGGCAAAAAGGCACAACTTTTCTGAGAATATGCAAATGTGTCTCAACAGTCTTAGATTATTCAAATCCTTTGATCAAGCAGCTTGAATACTAATAATTTATCCTGAGGAAATAACCAGGATGGTACAAAAGAAATTATAAATCAACATGTTTTGGGGCGCCTGGGTGGCGCAGTCGGTTAAGCGTCCGACTTCAGCCAGGTCACGATCTCGCGGTCCGTGAGTTCGAGCCCCACTTCAGGCTCTGGGCGGATGGCTCGGAGCCTGGAGCCTGTTTCTGATTCTGTGTCTCCCTCTCTCTCTGCCCCTCCCCCGTTCATGCTCTGTCTCTCTCTGTCCCAAAAAATAAATAAAAACGTTGAGAAAAAAAAAAATTAAAAAAAAAATAAACATCAAAAAATATATAAAATAAAACAAAATACACACGTGGATGTACAGACACAAACATACACATTCACAATATTCTCCTGTGTATGAGAAGCAACCAATACTACGTAAGTGATTGCCACTAAAAGCCCTTCACTGACAAAAAAGGAAAGAAGTCTACGATTTTGGAAAAGTGAAGTGGACATATATTTAACGTGACAATGTCACAAAACCCACAAAAACCGGGGTCACTCTATACCTTTATATCACCGTCAATTTTTTCCCATTCTTCTGCTGTAAAGCTGGATGCTGTTGCTGCAGGCTTATCTTTCCTCAAAGCTCTACTTTCAGGAGCCAAGCCTTTAAGGCGCTTTTCACAAAATTCCGTAAGTTCAGGATAATATCCTTCCTCACCAGACCTTTAAAAAAAATTCAGACTTTGGAGTTACCACTTTATTTAGAGATCATGTAGTCTGGTGGTTTACAGGCTGGGCTCTGTGGAGCAGAGGGGTTCTGCGGAGATCTCCAGGGCAGCCCCTGCACAGGGATGAGGGCCGGAGTGTGGGCTCCCCACTCCCCTTCCTCAACCAGCACAACCTCCATTTTTACGTTACTCTATGGAGTGAAGCTGCGAAGGAAAAAATGGAGCCCCAAAGACACCAGTTTCCATCACACACTTTGAAAGTTGAGTAAGTAACATTTTCTCTCCTCTGTAACATGTGTTCACTTTGTTACATAAGATAATTTTAACTTACAAATGGAAATTCAATATTAGAGATAGGCACACAGTGAGACTGGATTTCCCTTCCAAGGAGGAGTTTGTAGCTCAATTTTTTTCCCCCAAAGGGATAGGAAGAAAATGGGGAAGGAAGGGTTCAGAACAACACGTCTCTAACCAACCATTCCAGGAACAGAATTCACTCCTAGAGAGCTAAATGGAAAACTCTGTTCATGGCTGTTTAAAGAAAATCAATCCTTTCCATTTCTCTTGTAAGTCCATTTACTTTTAAATTTTTAGAAAAATTGAAGAAAAAATCCCACTTTCAAATTAAAATTTTTAAAATAAGTTCCAAACCAATGCAATGTAATTTAATTAAGCCATTCACAGAATTTCTTAGAACCAACATAACGTGGCTTTTAAACTCTTCCATCGTGCAACCTTCTCATTTGCTTTATCAGTCCTTGACCGAACATAAATGAAAAGGTGCATACACTGCTGAGAAAAAAAGGAAAAATATATCTTTCATCGTTCCATTTCAGAAATGATGAGGTTATGACATCTACACTGCCTGGGCATAAGCAGGGATGCTTAGGGAGGACAGGAGGCTGAAGGTGGTAACAGAAAAAAAGGAGAGGACACAGTGATGAGGAAGGGGGTCACAAGGGAAAAAATACAGAACTGCCACCAAGCAAAAGCAATACTACTGATGTGCTCAAAAGGAGCAATTCCTGCTCCAAGTGCTTCTGCAATATTAGGAAGGAAAGGAAAACCCCCATGACATCCAAAATAGGTGGCACAGATTGGTATGCCACAGGGCAGTGTTTCTTGGAATGGGCTCCCTTGACCACCTGCATGTCAATCAGCCAGGCACTTGTTTAAAAACATACGTTCCTGGGCCCCACTCCAGATTTCCTGAGGCAGGATCTCTGGGAATGGGACCCTCAAATTTGCATTTTTAACAACCATATCTGATGTATATTAAAGTCTAACAATCACCACCACGGCCACGGGGTCCTCCCACTGAGAAGGCCCAGATCCCCTGCCTTCTGGTCCTACATCCTGATCTTCCCGTCATCCTCTCCTTGTGACCAGCTCACAGTTAGTTGGCATCTTTGTTGGCAGATAGTATGGAGGGGGAGAGTACCAAAGAACTTTATCAACCAGTAGGCTGGTGAGCTAATCTTATCTCCTAATGGCTCCTCCCACGGCTACTTTACCTTCTCCTAGAAAACATGGAGGAAGCAAGAAAAACATCCTCTTGAATACTAATGAGCCTAAATGGCATGCTGGAAGTAGACCTAGCCAGAACCCTCCAAACTAACCACTGGATCAAAACAATGATTTTGGAACCTAACTTGGGGGAAAAACAAAACAAAACAAAAAAACCAACATCAATGTTTGAAAAATTTCTGCAATATTTCTGAGAGTTTCAACTTTCAGAAGGCACAATATAATTGGCACACTGAAACATAAAATGGTTTTTGAATGCTTACCTGAGCACACAAAGAATTTTTTCCAAGTGTTTAACATCTGAACATTTTTCAATATACTTGAAATCCAAATGTTCAACGGGAATTTTAAATGTTTTTGTTGTTCCAAAACCCCACAATGATGGATAATCTTTGGTAGTCATGGCTGAAATGTAGCACAGAAAAAAGTTATGAAGTATATACATAGTAAGACTTAATTTGGATAGTAGTAACCATCTAGGCATTTCTGTAACATTTATTTTTCAAGTCTATGGAAAAGGAGCTGTGTTTTTTCTAAGAAGGAAGGCTGCTCAGTTTAAACTCTCTCCCTGATAACAACAGTTAAGTCATTCCCTGCCTTTACATTCCCTGCTGCCGTCACATCAACGAACAGCTCCCAGATCTGTGTTCTTTTTTTTTTTTTTTTTTTTTAAATTTTTTTTTTTCAACGTTTATTTATTTTTGGGACAGAGAGAGACAGAGCATGAACGGGGGAGGGACAGAGAGAGAGGGAGACACAGAATCGGAAACAGACTCCAGGCTCTGAGCCATCAGCCCAGAGCCCGACGCGGGGCTCGAACTCACAGACCGCGAGATCGTGACCTCCAGATCTGTGTTCTAATGGCACTGTGCCCATACCTTTCTCATGGCATGTATTTTAATTATGTATTTTTGTCTTCCCTTCTAGACTGTGAGATCTTACTTTATTCATCATCATATATTCAGGACTAACATAAGTAGTGCCTTAGACCTTTAAGAAACACTTGCTGAGGGGCACCTGGGTGGCTCAGTTGGTTAAGTGCCCAACTTCAGCTCAGGTCATTATCTCATGGTTCATGAGTTCGAACCCCGCATCGGGCTCTGTGCTGACAGCTCGGAGCCTGGAGCCTGCTTTGGATTCTGCGTCCCCCTCTCTGCCCCTCCCCTGCTCGTACTCTATCTCTCTCTCAAAAAAATAAACATTAAAAAAATTAAAAAAAAAAAAAAAAGAAATGCTGAGCTGAAATGGGAATGGGGGCCTTGCACAGTTTCACTTTAAGGATACTGCTGCTAATTATGATGATAATAATAACAGCAAAAAATACACAGTTCTAAATGAGTGCTGGGCACCACCCTAAGAACTTTACATACATTACCTCATTTAATCTTTCAACTACTGTAACAGGTAGGTTTTATTTTAAGTAAAGCGCTGTAATAACAGTTAACACTTAGGGATCTAAGTTACTGTATGCCATGGATTATCTCACATAATCTTCAAAACCACTCTCGAGAAGGGAATTAATAATTACTAGTTTACAGATAAGGAAGTTGGTATTTTAAGTAACCTGCTCGAAGTCATGTAACTACTAAATAGTGAACTGGGGATTTGAATCTCAGTTGGCAACTGCAGAGCCTACATACTTAGCATCACACCCAGGCTTTTCATCTGCAAGTGGCAACCCCTGAAATCAATTTAGTGAGTTGCGATTAGCACTGTCTTATAATGAGACAGAACAGAACAGCAACAAAAATATCTGACTACTTCACATACCATTAAAGTAAATACTTGTCTTGTAAAAACTTTTATTTCATGTCTATACAAATGACAAATGTGTGGAAATACATGCACATGTTGCAAATAAATTTCTTATCATGAGTCATTGTCAAAATTGTTTAAAAACACTGCAGTAAAACATACTGGTTTATAAATTTTAAAACAATTAAGTAGCAATGGGTCTAGTTCACCAGGAGTATTTCCTCCAGCATGCCTGCCCTCTGGGATTCTGGTCCTACATCAGACCTCTGCAGAAAGAGAGGTGCTTCTGGTTCTCCATGTTCCTGCTGGCTTTGACTTGGGCATAGAAAAGGGATTGACAGTTCATCAGCTCTTGGATGAAATCCAACTGAGAACTGAGATTATGGTTTGCACACTATACTGGCAAGGCCCAGGATGATGAATATGTCCCATCACAAGGACAGCCTTAAGGGTAGAAGTTACTGGAGAGCAACATGAAGAACTTTTAAATGATTGCCGCTGCCCAGAATAGAATGGGTTGCATTAGAATTTTTCCAAAGAGTTGAAGGATCTTTCATGGGAGAAACTTAAAAACATCCAACAGGATTAAAATACATGATCTCAAATTGAATTTATTTTGCAACCCCTGAAATTTCACGATTTGAAGAAATCACAGTGAAAAAGCATTTGAAATAACAGAGCCATCTCTTACCTAAGCAAATGAATTTCATTCTGCACAGTTTTAACATTTCCCTGAAAATCCTTTTTGAAAACTAGCATGTTTGTTTGGGTTGTTTTCCGGCACCATGCACATCTTACTAAATGTTAATTCTCAAGTTCCAAAAAGGAAGTCATAGAATATTCGCTCTCATTTGAACCTTTCCACATCTGTTTGGAATTTGATTAGGAAAAACCTCGGTCCTAGTTGGATTTAATCTCTTCATCATCATCCTGATCCACATGCATTTCCCATATTCCCTAATCAGCGGGCAGAAATAACCTCCAGTGCAAAGTGTGACGCGCAACAAGAAAACCGGTTTTCTTCCACCTGGGCACCTTCTTTCCAGAAACCACAGGGCCGAGCGCCCCCTGCAGGCGGAGACCGAAAGGAAATGGCTTCCTCAGCCATAGCAACGGTTTGTGTACAGCGCGGCCGCCGAGGGGCGGGGGAGGCTGGTCAGGGACAGGCCGGGAACCCTCAGCTCTACAGCCAACCCAAAGGTCAACGGGCCCTTGAGGACACTGAGATTGCTCCCCATTCCCCAGCTCTGGTCGCCGCCGGCGGACCCCAGGAACCCCCGTCCCAACATCGGCCACCGTCAGCTACAGGAAACTAAAGCCCGTTTGTTCATCCCATAACTCGCTCCCTCAGTCGAGTCCGACCGTACATTTGCTTCTTGGGGTCCGCCTTTCACCCCAGCTCCCTGAGGGAACTGCGATGGGGAGATGTAATTTACTCCTGACCGGCGGGTACTCACCTGGCTCTCAGACCCAGCGTTGTGGAAGGACGAGACCGCTACACAATTCACCGCAGGTGCCGAGATGGGGGGAGTGTCGCCCCGCCTGGCCACCCAAAGGCCAGAGGCTGAGCGCCGGGGGCGGGACTAGGGCCTCTGCGAATGATTGGCTGGCCCTCGATCTGCCGCACTGATTGGCCTCCGCTCCCAGCTTTGCCGGCACAGATCATTAGGGAGAAATTAAGAGTCCAAGTGAGAGGGTTCCCTTTCTGTTTTGCATTCGTTTTTGATCGCGTTAAAACGCCGTTACGGTTCTGGATAGTTAAAACTACCAAGAACTGTAAATTGATAACCATACCATTTCAATTTTAGAAATATAATTAAATGTTCAGGATATCTACAAGGCAATCCAGATTTAGCCCTTCCCCTTTACACAAAAGAGTAAATCAAAGATTCTGCCTTCCTTTGCAGGTGTTCAACATTTTCTGAGCGCTGGTTACGAATCAGACACTGTACTGGGCACCAGGATACAAGAGCAAATAAGGCACAATACAATCCAAATGAATAAAACAATAAATATCATTTGTGGGGAAATATATTTCACTTCATAATTTCAGATTAGTGCCTGGCACATAACAGGAATTCATTAATGCAATTCGCCCTCCTCTCTGCACTTAAATTAAATCTACAGTCCTTTAGCAGGCACCAATAGTGGTAAAAACTCTGCTAAAAACATGATTAACAATACATTTATTATTTCCATTGCCAGTGCTAGAGAATGTTAAATTTGAATATTTATAGACAGATTCAAACTTTAGCATAATCCTTAGTAAGCTTTATTAAATTGTCATGGGGAACATCATCACATGCCCCATTCCATGCATAATCATTTCACACCTCATTCCAGCCAACAAACTTCACTCAAAACTATGTCCTAGGTTTAAAACACTGGCTATTCTAACTTCTAGCATGGGAGAAATCCTTTAAATATTCGGTGAAATGGTTGTAATTCCACATGCCCTGTAATTTTCTTTTCACTGTTTTCTTCTGGTTATAATTATGTATATACATTTATGCTGAATAAACAAGTAGGATAAAAAGTAACATGACTGGAATAGACTATGTAGGCAAAAGAAAATTATCACTATCATCTTCATGGAGTTAAGACTTTGCATCCAAGAAACAAGGATGGATATATACTTTAATTTTTCTTTGAATGTATATATATTCAAATATATTTTTGAAGAAAAACTAATAAACTTGTAGAAATTAAAATTATACCAGAAATGAAAATCCCAATAAATGGATTAGAAACTAAAATTGAGGGGTGCCTGGCTGGCTGTTAGTGGAGCGTGTGACTCTTGATTTTGGGGTCATGAATTGAGGCCCCATGTTGTGTGTTGAGCTTACTTTAAAAAAAAAAAAAGAAAGAAAGAAAAATTGAAGGCAAATTTAAAGAGCAAAGAAACAAAGGAAAAGGAAAGATGAGAAAGTCAGGTCAATGAAGTCTAATATTAGATTTTTAAAAAAAGACCTAGAGAGAAGAAAATATCGAGGGCAGGAAGTTACTAAACAATTCAAGAAAATTTCCCAGAATTGAAGAGCTTTACTTTCCAGGTTGAAAGTACCCACCCAAGTGACCAGAACAGTGGAAAAGAGCCCCATACCAAGGCACATATTATAAAATTTCGATACACTGGCAAGGAAAACTCTAATTTTCCAGAAAGAAAAGGCATCATACACAAAGAATTAGATAGAAGAATGGTTTTGGACTTCTCAACAATATTGGAAACTAGTGGACTATAAAACAATCCTTCAAAATTCTGATGCTGGTGAAGAACACCAGAAAAGATCATTTCAACGCAGGGGGGAAAGCATGGGAAAGGACAGATAAGAAAGAAGTCCTGTTACCTGCTTAAGGAACTGCAGAGATCTCCTTAGAACCAAAAGATTAAGTAGTTTAAGTGGGCTGAACTTGTGACAGAGATAGAAAAGGAGTCATATTATCAAGAACCAAATATACCATTCCCAATAGTTTTGACTTTATCAAAATGGAGAGCTACTGAGGATTTTCAGCAGGACAGCGCCATGAAATCTGTATTTCAGAAAGAGCAATCTCAAGAGTATGGAGACAGCAAGGCCCGTAGCTGGGAGACTAATCCTAAAACTAACAATATCACCTTTGTGGAAAACAGTAATACTTAGACAGTAATGGTGGTAATAGTTAACATTTGTTACGGTAAAAGCTTTTATGGATTTTATTTTGCAACTAACCTCTGAGGTAGGTGCTATTATTTCATGCCTATCCTACAAATGAGGAAAGCGAACCCTGGTGAGGTCACACGGCCAGTCAATAAAGGACACTGTGGATATCTGAACCCAAAGCCTTTTACCAAAGTCCATACTGTTTACTAAGCTCTTAAGTACTAACCAGTAAGTCCCATTAACCTCAACTTCAAAATGTTATGTTACAACCAAGTACTTCTTACTTCCCTCCACAGCTACCACCCTGGCTCAGCCATCATTATTATCCTGAACTATTTACATGTGGCCCTTAACTGGCTTGCCCATCCATCACCCATTCCTATATTGTTCATTCTTACAGAACAGCTCAAGTAAGTCTTAATCCGTGTCACTCTCCTGCTGACTCCCCATCACGAAACCGTAAGTGAGCAGGCCTCCCTGCCTACCTCAAAGTGTGTATCACAAGGGCTTCATTCTGAAGTGTGAACAAGGCAAGCTTACTTTCAACCCCTGAGCCATTATACTGGCTATTTCCTCAATTTCAGGGATACTCCTTCCTCTTGTCTTGCTATGTCAGGTTCCTTCTCATCCTCCAGCCCTCTGCTCAAGGAGCCAGTCCCCCTTGACCAATTTTCTACACAGAACTGTTCTAGGAGGGGTGGAAATGTCCATGGATTTGTATATGTGAAGAGCCAACTCATTTTTACATCTTCTCAGTTTACACTTTCATACCTTATGTATTTTATTAAGAGTGGCCATTTCTGATTTCATCTACTATTTTTAAATTTTTCATAACTTCAATCTCTGAAGGTAACTTCAGAATCTCAAAGCACTGTACTGACCATCATAAATTCCTCCATTTTGACAATGAAGCTGAAGTTAAATGAACTGGCCAGTCACTGAGTAGCAAGGCTGGATTTGAACCTGTTTCCATGCATTTTTCATGAACATACATATCCATAGTCATTGGTAAGCAGTTTAAGTAGGGAACAAGTTATATGCCAACTTTAAGCTCAGATTTACTGATTTTTATATTTATACATCACTATTCAAAAGAATCTTTTAAAGCAATTATATATCTTTTGTCTTTTTTTTTTCCTTAAAAAGGCAAGAGGTAAAATTACTTCCATTTTTATAGATGAAAGGGACACAAAGAGGTGACTGATTGAAATGTTGGTCCTGGATTCCAGTGGTAATACTTTTTCCATTAAACCACTGTCTAATTAACAAGCTAACAATATTCAATTAAACTAACAATATGTAAAATACCTAGGATGAAATAAAAAACAGTTAACAGCAACATTATCCAAAATGTTGGGAGTTTTTTAGGGGACTGTCATATCATATTTATTGGGACTCTTTTATCTAAAAGAGACAAGGTCAAGGAACATAGCAGAATTACAAGATTATGAAAGTCATGGCTAAAGAAAACCTAGACCTAGGAAGCACTCTTTAAAAATTTCAGCATGGTAGTACTTTGTATAGCACATAATAAATTTACAGAACTTAATATTCAAAGACGGTGGTAGAAACACAGGGTTTTTTTTTTTTAATGGCATGGTGAATATTTTGAATTTCAGAGACACACATAGCTATTAGTGAAGATGGAATGTATCTACTCTTTGAAATGAATACCAGAGGGCATTCCATAATGATGGAATCCTGGGACAGATGGAGTATCTGAGTATCCATATCCCTAAGATCAAGGCAAAAGTTTTAAACATCCAACCACAGTTCAGTGTAAACTAGTCC
Organism: Felis catus; assembly: GCF_018350175.1. Classification (NCBI taxonomy): domain Eukaryota; kingdom Metazoa; phylum Chordata; class Mammalia; order Carnivora; family Felidae; genus Felis; species Felis catus. Next base: position 46,182,448 of record NC_058385.1, on the reverse strand, counting down.
CTTTTTTAATATCCTGAAAGCAGAATTTTTTACCTTAATGACTGCACCTTGGAAACTACACCTGCCTTAATAGTCTGCCTCATCCACTTTACTTAGGGTTGACTTTGCCTTACAGAAACAACCATTGAAGTTTCTTTTCCCTCACCCAAGATTTAAACAATAGTTAAGCATTTTATCAGAAGGCCTATACCAAGTAACAAATGAAAAATATAACTCAAAATAATGCATGCATTATGTGTGTGACAGTAAGTACACTGGTATACTCAATACAAAATGATGCTGGAGGGTTTACAAATTTGATGTAAAACAGTAGTTTCCAAGGAACTTACTTAATCAGACCTTCACAGGGCCCTGGTAAACTGCATTCTCAACAAGGCCCCTACAAGATTCTAGGTCTTGATTAAAAGTGTGATTTAGGGAAGCACTTTTAACTTTCCCTATGTGTCAGATTACACATACAATAAAAGAGAATTAGGGGTGCCCAGGTGGCTGAAACAGTTGAGTGTTCCACTTGGGCTCAGGTCATGATCTCACGGTTCTTGAGTTTGAGACCCACATCAGGCTTGCTACTGTCAGTGCACAGATCCAAGAACCTGCTTCAGACATGCTGTCTCCCTCTCTCTAACCCTCCCTTGCTCGTACTCTCTCAAAAATAAACATTAAAAAAAAAAAGGAAATTATAAATAATGTAATTGAACAAAGAATTTTTCTTTATAGACATTATTAATAGATGCCTAAATACAAGATGAATTTTAAAACGAAATCATGTGTATGTAGTTGTATTCATAAAGATAAATACACTCATCAAAAGCTATACAACATTAACAGCAAGTCCAAGTCCAAATGAAGATAATCTTCTAAATTCCATGTTTCATCGAGCATCAAAAACCACCACTGTATTAAACTGAGTTAAGGACAAAACACATATTTAAAAATTATATGAAAGATTAACACTTCCAAGTCACTTTCTATTTGCTAGTTATGTGATCTAAAATGCAAAAAAAGAGAGATTAAATAAACTTAAAAAAAAGGGGGGGTGCCTAACTGGTTAAGTTGGAACAGCATGTGATGCTTAATCTCAGGTTGTGAGTTCGAGGCCCACATTGGGTGTAGAGATTAAATAAATGACTTTAATAAAATAAAATACACAAAAGAACGGACTCACTATTTACTGTAACAACTAGAAAAGAACTACAAAAAAAGATTTCAATTTTCTTTAGTCCCCTTTCCATGATAACAAAAGATCAATGCACCAAAAAACACTAAAGCAATGCTGGCAAGGTAATTTACTGGTTTAAAAAATATTGTATTTGTAGTTACCACGTAACAATGTACTCTCAGTCTTATGGCCAATTTGTAAGCCTCGCTTTTTCCATAAGGTAGCATTCATATACAGTATTTGTATTTCTCTTTGTATAATTTAGTTTGTCCATGAACTCAAACTCAAAAATGAGTATAAGTAAAATAAGTTAAATATAGAAGCCTGAAAAATAGACTTATGAGATCCAAAATCTAGTATATATTTAGTATATGCATCTGAATTAATTATTATGAAAATAAAAATGATTATGAAAATCCTAATCATGCTTTTTTTTTTTTTTTGGTAAGTAGGCCAAAAATTATTACCATTTACCAGAAATTAGTCTTTGACTAGCAACCCAAGCATTATTCTTCACTTCCATCTACTTCATATTTAACAAGTTAAAAGGATACATCTTTTAGTCCTTTTCTTGTACATTATTCTGTATCCACATTCTCTGCATCTGATTGGATCCCTGGATTTTATTTCATTTTCCGTGTGACATTCTAAAAAAGAAAGCATGTTTATTCAATGTCTAGAGGAAAAATATTACAGACAAGCAAATTATCTTAACTGTATTTTTCACCCAAAGCACTAAAATGTACTCAATCTCAAGAGTATGGTGCTACGGCCATGTTAAAAAGAAAACTACAGGCCCCAAATGGCCTCACTTGGGTTGAGGCCCCAAATCAGTAAACCAAGACCTAACACCTAACCTAACTGCAGTTTCAGCCCTGCAGAAACGCAACCTTTGACCAGTCAATATGGGAATTTCCTTGTCAGCGCTAGGAAATTTACTGATTTTTCCATTCCTCTTAGAAGGGTGACCTTACCTTAAACACAGGATTGTTCGCTAATAATTTTCATTTTTCCACTCCTCTCTACCTTTACAAACCTTTCCTTTTCTGTAACCCTTTGGAGTTCTCATCTACTTGCTAGACAGGATGCTGCCAGATTCATGAATGGATTAATAAAGCCTATCACATCTTTAAAATGTACTCAGTTGAACTTTTGTTATTTAACAACCAACATATTAAGGAGGAAAGAAAAAAGAGTAGTGGGCGCTGCACTTTTTCTTGGTGAGTAAATGAGCTCTTAATGAGAGGTTTTTTTAGGGTTGCTGGTGTTCTGCTTTGTAACTTTAAAGACTCGTTTAAGACTAAGTGTAATCTAATTATTTCAAAACTGAAGTAAAACACTCCCACTTTATGTATCTAAGTGCCCTTACCTCCGCAGATATATATCATTGGCTGCTGCTTTGGGGGTTGAACGTCCTTCTGAGTATCCATTGATAGTCTGAAATCAAATCACAGACTCAAATGTTGAATATCTCAAAGGGGCTCCTTGCAAATCCAACCATACCTCATTTTTTCTCAGGGAAATCTAAAAAAGTCCCAATTCCTAACCTGTACTTTTTCAAACTGTATAGGTAGAGCTAAAGGACGAAACAAAAACACAATGTATTGCGCGCTTACCCCCAAACCGGGCACGATAACATTTTACACGTTATTTCATTATAATCTTTACAACAATCCTAGGAGGTACTGCCCTTACTTTTCAGATGAAGAAACCCAGCCTTGTAAATTAATTTGCGCAGGATTATTCAGCTACTAAGAGGCAGGGACACTGGGATCTGACTGCAAAGCTCGCGTTCCACTTAACACAAGTCCTGTTTTTCCAAACTTTAGCAGAAAGCAAAAAACTATAACCCTCAATAAGAAAACATGCGAACAGAAGTTAAGAAGAGTAACTCCCAAAAGCCAAACTAAACTGAATGAAACCAAAGTACTAACACCATTCACTCCTCAATCTCCAGCTTCTCCCGATTTCCATACCGGACCTTTTTAACCTTGAGGGTCTTTCCAGTTTCAACCCAAATACCTACCTCTTAATCCCAACCAGCCAATTTCCTACGCACGTAACGCGGCGAAGCTTCGCACTCCGCGCTTTAACCAGATTACGGCTCGTCGCTGTGTCTCAACCAACTTCCGGCGCTGGCATATGATGCACGGAGTCTCCGCCCCTTCCGCCCCAGGCGTGGCCGAGAACCCGGATTGCATACAGGCGGCAAAGCTTGAACTTTTGTGTTAGTTTCTGCGGCTGTCTTGTTTCGCCCCAGTTTATTTCGTTTTTAAGGAAAGCAAAGCATTCCAATAGTTCCTCAAATCGGAGAAAGTCTGTTTCTCTAAGGAAGTCAGTAGAAAGTAACACTTTTCCAGGAGGGCTGAGGGTTAAAAGAAAGTGCCAAGTGCCCCTGGAATCCTAGGTTAGCCGTTACTCAGAGGTACACAACGGCAACAACTCCCATCACTGATTTTCACGTAGAAAAACACTTTTCAAATTACGTTTTTTTCCAGTGGATTGATACCTGTGCTGGACCAGTGAAGCAGCTGCCCCCTATCTTTCGCATAATTTCATTTTTGCTTTTCGAAACTTTCATAGGCTTTTGTCATGACCCATTCCTTTTACTCATTTTAAAGCAAAGGTGGGTATGAGGGCAGCTACACCAACTAATTCTACCTAAAACTAAGGGATATTGGTAGCAGTAACTATTTACTGACCTTCCTTCCATCTCATGTATTCCTCCCTAGATGAAACAAACGATCTGCTCAGTGGAGGTGTGTTTTTTGAAAGATCAAAATATCATGGGATTAATATCAGTTTGGTTCACAACATTTACATTCGTTTACTTCTTTCATAGCAGACGTTTTATATCAGAAGGAGGAAGAAAATGAAGTAACTAAAATCTAGGGGATGATCAGTTGTTAATAACGATTATAGTTCAACAGAGAAACAGGTTAATATCTTTGATTTATTTTGTCTTTGATTTGTTATTAAGCAGAATATACTGCTTTCCAGTCTTCCATCCAGCAACTTGAGAACTTTGAGCTTCACCTTTTGCTTTGAGGAGTTCCAACTGGTTACACCTCTACAGACCAGCATAGGGGATACAACTACTTCACACTCCTAGTCTTCCTGGCTGCCAGTTATTTAATTTCCAGGAAAACAATGGATTTTCCTGCTTCTTCCTTCACAGACAGGCTGACATACAGCATAAATATTTTGACCATTAGCTCTCTTACAAAATATCCCTCCTTTCAACCAAAGAGAAGAAGGTAATTCAATACAACAGTCAAAATAGGCTTTACTACAAGAATTATTAAATAAAACTATTGTCATCATAAGAGAAAGATAATGGATTGATCCAGAAAGTTTAACAAATCATTGCAAACTTTCCTGGATTCTGACTCTCCAGTTGAGGTATCAAGATGATTCTGGCACATAACACAGTCTATGGAGATCAGAATGGATCAACACATGTAGAACACAAATGGGTCTTGGGACCCTATGGAAGGGTAGATTAATTACAAGTGGTGTCAAGGAAATCCAGAATTTCAACAAGAGTCCATGTAGATGCTAGTTCTCACTCCAACACCCTTTTTCCAATTAGCAGGAATCGATAGTTTTAGGATCAGTAGGGAGCGTGGTCAGTGGAAGCTATTATCATTGGTAACAGCTAACTTTTCTTGAGCACTTAATATGCGCCAGATACCACTGTACTGCCTTCTCCCAATGAGGGTGGATGTCTTGTTATCTTGGATACTAGTGCTTTTAACTCCTTGTAATATGGTTATGAAGATGCAAGTTGCTATATTCCTCCTGAATCTCTGTTTTTCATTTTCTTTGATCGTATTCTTTTAAATATATCTGCATAGCTTGAATGTCTTGGTGATTGGAAAAGTCTTTCATTATGTTTTGCTGGATGGTCCCCAAAAGAAGAATTAGATTTTGTGGGAAATAGATGGGTTTAGACTACTGAGGTAAGAAATGGGATGACATCCAATCCAGAAAGGGAAACAAAAAGGCCAAGGACTGTGGTGGGTAAAGAATAGGAAAATGTGAGTGACTTATATTTGGGGTATGTGAGTAAAGTCAGGACAAGCTACATGTAACTCGGTTCCTTTTTGCACTTTTGGTGGGGGGGGGGAGGTAAAGATTATTCTTTGAATGATAGAAGGGAGTTATATACTTTTCTGCTCTTCAGTTGTAATATCTGAAAAAAATAAATTAACTAGAGAAAGAAAAGGGCAGCGTTTAAATGGTGTTTGGGACTGTGTGAATTTTTTAAAACCATAGGCAAGATTCCCTGCCCTGTTTACATTAAAGTAGGAGTGGGGAGCAGACATTAAACAAGATAAGTAAATAATATGGTATTTTAGAAGGTGATAAACTACATGGAGAAAATTCAGCAGAGGATTGCAAATGTTGTGTGGAGAAAGGCAAAATGGCTGTCATAGAGATTTGTTTGAAGAGCTAGAGAGAGCACTATTCACTCTACCTGGGTGTATGGGGGCAGCTTCAGAGAGGTGCTATCTCGAAGCATATGTAATTCATCAATTCCTTATCTTAAGTCCTACAGGTACCTCAAACTTAACAACCTCATACTAAATTTTTTTTAATGTTTATTTTTGAGAGAGAGAGAGACACAGTGCAAACAGGGGAGGGGCAGAGAGAGGGGGAGACACAGAATTCGAAGCAGGCTCCAGGCTCTGAGCTATCGGCACAGAGCCCGACACAAGGCTCAAACCCATGAACTGTGAAATCATGACCTGAGCTGAAGTCGGATGCTTAACCAACTAAGACCGAGGTCCCCTAACCACATACTAAATTCAATTTATTTTCTTCCAAACCTGTTCTCTGTGCTCTCCCCACCCCATGCAGTTGATTCTGCTGACTGAATATGCTGAATTCAGGTTCTTCAGCCCCACTGGCTTCCAGAGTAATGTAGTAGCTTCCTAAGTGGTCTCCTTGCAACCACCCTCACTTCTTTTCCTTCTGTTCTCCACTCTGCCATGGGAGTGATCTTTCTAAGATGCTCTGCATGGCCTAGAGGATAAACTTCTCTTAAATGCATCCAAAATTCTCCATGACTTGGCTTCTTCCCCTTCTCAAGAATTTTCTTCGGTCTTTCCTCAAATAAGTCTTAGTTTCTAGCTATAACAAACTATAGTTTTCCCAACTGTTTCAATTTTCCTGCTCTTGTACATTTTGTTTTGAGATTGCAATCACCTGTTGTCTGACTTTTAAATTGCCACTTGTGCTTCAAAATCCATCCCAAAGTCATGGTCTTTATAAAGTTAGTTCCACCCCCTCTTCTTCCTTAGGGTTAGTTGGTCCTCTTTCCTTAGTACTACTACTGTTCCTCCCTTACAGCGCTTGTGAACCCCTTAAGGCCAGTAACTGTGGTGTACTCATCTTTGCTTTCCCAGTACCTAGCCCAGTGCTTGGCACATAGAGCAGAGCTTAATAGGTGTTAGTGAGTTTGACTTTGGATATGTTCCATTTTGGATGGCTAAAGGGCATCCAGATACAGAAATGTCCAGTTGGAGGAGAGTGGTGGTAGCTGCTATTACTGGCTTAAAAGTAATGGGTGAAACTCTGCATGAGAATTATGTAAGCACATAATGGTAAAGCCCCCCCCCCCCCCAAATAAAATACTGAGGTAGGATGCCTCATGTAGGGAAAAGGCAGAGGGGAAAACAGCCAGATAAAGGAGACCAGTATGAAGCTGCCAAGAGCGGAAGGATGGAGCCTGGCATAGAATAGGTGCCCAATGAGTAATATAAAACATCCCGTCTAGCATAATCAAGCATAATCCCGTGTAGAGATACTGTAAAGTCATACCGTTCCGACCTCATCCTGTGTATATCTATATCCTGTGTGTGTCTATACTTCTAAAAGGCGTCATTTGGTTTGTAACCTGCTTTTTATACCTGATTATCTCGGAAACATTGTCAAGCAAACGTTCACCTACATTATTTTTATTGGCATCTCACTGCAGGACCTAGTAGCTTGGATACACAATGCTTCCCAAAGTGAGAATGGGGAGAGACAGAGCCCATGAAGTTAGAAAGCCCGGCTGCGCTTGTGGTGGGGGTGGAAGGGTGGGAAAAGGACGAGACTCCTCTGGGAGAAGCCGCACCAGAGCCTGCGGATCGCCGGGCGGCCGGCGGGGGCGTCGCGGAGCTGGAGGAAGGGGCGGCGCGGGGCGAGGCGGGGCGGCGCGGCGGCGCGTAGCGGTTACTCAGGGCGGGCAGTTCAAACTGAAGGAGGGAATCTCGGCGGCCCCACGCGAACGTGGCGTGGGGGTTGCCATAGCCGGGCATCCCTGGGGGCGAGGCGGCGGCTCCTGCCCGACGCACCCAGCGGCGGCTGCCTGTCTCCCCTCCCGCCTGGCCCCGCGGCCCGGTCGGTGCGGGCGCGCCTCGGTCTCCAGGTGGGCGGGAGTGGGGGGGCCCAGGTGTGTGCCCGCTAGCGGGCCTCTGGTCGTCCGCCGGCCCGGGGCCCACTTTGCTTTCTAGGTGCTGGGACTAGAGAGGGGCCCCGAAGCCGGCCTCTTGCCCGCTCGCTCCGCTCCTGGTGACGCCCACCCGCCCTCGGCCTCTCGGTGGCGTTCTGGGCCCTGAGCCGTGGCGGCGGAACCGAGGCGACCCCGGGCCGCCGCCAGCCTGGCCTTGGGAAGGTCGGGGAGGGACGAGCGGGGCCAAAGGACGCCCTGGTGAGACCGTTAACCACCCACCCGCCGACAGCACCTTGGGGAAGTCAATGACAGCGCTGCGGCTTACACTGCATTTTCAAAAACCCGATTTTGGGAAGATTCCTCAGTTCCGAGACTAGCTGGAGAAAACCAGGATATTGAAATTACTATTATTTGGAAAGCTGGAGGAAATTCGAAGTGATTTAGGCCTTTTCATATGTTAGAAATAATCCCTGCAGCATGTGTTTTATGTACCTTTCCGATTTTAGCAGCCACGTGCTGCTGCACGTTTCTCTTTAAGTGGTATTACTTTGGCATGAATTTTAAAGGCAGAGTGAAAGATTTTCTTGTTTGGAAGCCCTCATAACTGACATCTAAGAGCTCAAGATTTACTGATGGTAAGATTTTCCAATTTAACAAATGAAGAAAATTTGATTTTTATATAGTTAAGTAGTATTTCATTCTCTAACAAGTGTTCTTAAAAATTGAATTATAATTGGCATACAATATTAGTGTCAGGTGTACAACACAATGATTCTATATTTTTATATATTACAAAGTGATCACCGTGATAGGTCCATTTATTATCTGTCATTATAAAAAGTTGCTACAGCATTATTCACTATATTCCCTATGGCATATATTACAGTCCCATGACTTATTTTACAACTAGAAGTTTGTACCTCTTTTTAAAATTTTTTTTATTTTTTAAAATTTACATCCAAATTGGTTAGCATATAGTGCAACAATGATTTCAGGAGTAGATTCCTTAGTGCCTCTTACCCATTTAGCCCATCCCCCTCCCACAACCCCTCCAGCAACCCTCAGTTTGTTCTCCATATTTATGAGTCTCTTCTGTTTTGTCCCCCTCCCCGTTTTTATATTATTTTTGTTTCCCTTCCCTTATGTTCATGTGTTGTGTCTCTTCAAGTCCTCATATGAATGAAGTCATATGATTTTTGTCTTTCTCTGACTAATTTCGCTTAGCATAATACCCTCCAGTTCCATCCACGTAGTTGCAAATGGCAAGATTTCATTCTTTTTGATTGCCGAGTAGTACTCCATTGTATATGCATACCACATCTTTATCCATTCACCCATCAGTGGGCATTTGGGCTCTTTCCATACTTTAGCTATTGTTGATAGTGCTGCTATAAACATGGGGGTGTATGTGTCCCTTGGAAACAGCACACCTGTATCCCATGGATAAATGCCTAGTATTGCAACTGCTGGCTCGTAGGGTAGTTCTATTTTTGGTTTTTTGAGGAACCTCCATACCGTTTGACAGAGTGGCTGCACCAGCTTGCATTGCCACCAACAATGCAAAAGAGATCCTCTTTCTCTGCATCCTCGCCAACATCTATTCTTGCCTGAGTTGTTAATGTTAGCCATTCTGACAGGTGTAAGGTGATATTTCATTGTGGTTTTGATTTGTATTTCCCTGATGATGAGTGATGTTGAGCATTTTTTCATGTGTCGGTTACCGATCTGGATGTCTTCTTTGGAGAAGTGTCTATTCGAGTCTTTTGCCCATTTCTTCACTGGATTATTTGTTTTTTGGGTGTTGAGTTTGGTAAGTTCTTTATAGATTTTGGATACTAACCCTTTCTCTGACATATCATTTGCAAATATCTTCTCCCATTCTGTCGGTTGCCTTTTGGTTTTGTTGATTGTTTCCTTTGCTGTGCAGAAGCTTTTTATTTTGATGAGGTCCCATCAAAATAAATTTCGCTTTTGTTTCCCTTGCCTCCGGAAACATGTTGAGTAAGAAGTTGCTGCCACCAAGATCAAAGAGGTTTTTGCCTGCTTTCTCCTGGAGGATTTTGATGGCTTCCTGTCTTACATTTAGGTTTTTCATCCATTTTGAGTTTATTTTTGTGTATGGTGTAAGAAAGTGGTCCAGGTTCATTCTTCTGCATGTTGCTGTAGAAGTTTGTACCTCTTAATCCCCTTCACGTATTTAGACCACCCCCTACCCTCATCGCCTCTGGCAACCACAAGTTTGTTCTCTGTGAGTCTGTTTCTGTTTTGTTTGTTAATTTGTTTTGTTTCTTAGATTCCACATATAAGTGAAATCATATGGTATTTGTTTTTGTCTGACTCATTCTTCTTAGCATAATACCCTATGAGTCCATCCATGTTGTCACAAATGGCAAGAGTGTTTTTTTTTTATGGCAGAGTAATATTTTATTGCATATATGTACCTTATTTTTATTAGTTCATCTATTGATGGACGCTTAGGTTGCTTCCATATCTTGGCTATTGTAAATAATGCTGCAATGAGCATGGGGTGCATACATCTTTTCAAATTAGTGTTTTCATTTTCTTTGGATAAATATCCAGAAGCGGAATTACTAGATCGTTTGATAGTTCTATCTTTAATTTTTAAGGAACCTCCATACTGTTTTCCATAGTACCTGAACCAATTTGCATTCCCACCAACAGTTCATGAAGGTTCCCTTTTCTCCCCATCCTTGCCAATTTTTTCTTTCTTGAGAGCACTGTAGAGATAAATGTTCTCAACATTCAAAGAGGGTGCCTCCGTGGCTCAGTTGGTTAAGATTCTGACTCTTGATTTTGGCTCAGGTCATAATCTCACGGATCATCATGAGATCGAGCCCTGCATTGGGCTCTGTGCTGACAGCACAGAACCTGCTTGGGATTCTCTCCCTCCCTCTCTCTGCCCGTTCCCTGCTGGCTCACTTTCTCTCTCTCTCTCTCTCTCTCTCTCTCTCTCTCTCTCTCTCTCACTTTCTCTCTCTCAAAATAAATAAATAAGCTTTAACAATTTTTTAAACATGAGTATTAAGGAGGCTCATTTGATTAATCAGTGAACTGTTGAGTCGGTAAAATTAAATATGTCAATGGGAATTTCATAATTCTGCATGTCTGTTTAAAAGATTTAAAAATTAAGTTTTGAACAGCCAAGTTTTGCTTAAGACCAACATCTTGGGAAAATGGAAAGATGAGCATGATGACAGCAGAGAAAAAAAGCACATTGGAGGCAACTTCGAATGTAGAGATGAACAGAAGAAATTATATATGTGTGTGTGTGTGTGTGTGTGTGTGTGTGTGTGTGTGTGTGTGTGTGTGTGTATATCAAGTGGCCTATGGTTGGTGGGGGGAGAGGATTACATCTGCATCCCCATTTTGTTTCTAACAATTTGCCTCGGTTTCCCAGATTCTAGCACTGTGAGACACCTAGTGGTGACGTCGAATTGTTACATTTGCTCTTTTTAGAAGGATTTTGCGACCTAATTTTAACTTAATAGAATGATTCTCAGGGGGAAATATTCATGGGTAGAGGTGTAATTTGGTAGCTCATTATATGCCATTAACTTAATATTTTGTTTGAAAATATAACACAAATTATAGAAAGCAAAGTTTGATGATCTTGGCTGGTAAGCACGTACAGAAGATAGCAGCCATTCTCATGATCTGAGGGGATCTAGATGAGAAGAGAACATGTATCAAATTTACCAAAATTGAATGTAAGTTTAAAAGGTTGAAAAACACATAGATACTTTGCCCAGTAATAATCTTCCAGTGATCATTTTACCATAAAGAAACTGTTTTGTTTTGTGGTTGGAGTAGTGATTTGTTGTTTTTAGGAACTCATTCACTTGTATACTTAACTGGTGTAACCTAGGCATACATATATTCCTTTCCCATTGTAGTCAACTAAAATTTTTCTTCCTAGGATCTTTTAATAGAGAAAAACCATGCATTTGGTCTGGAGAAAACTTTAAAAGAATGACAGTTTTCTTAGTGTCCTTTGAATAATCTGGAAAAATACCAGAAACTGTGATGATTTTCTTCCCTTAGTGCCCTCTGGGTTAAGATTTGAGTTTATAAAAAGAAGGAATGTGATAATACTGTTAAAAAAGGTTAAGGAATAGAGTATTTCCTTGTGTTGTTTCTTACAAATATAATTACTGAGTAACTTATTAAGTAATTTACTTGAATTCTGTCCTTGCAATTTCAAGAATATTATAAAGGGTGCATTTCCCATAAATAGTTGTCTGTTATCTGTGAAATCAGGCCTGCAAGTGGATGTTATGTCTCAAAATATTTACAAAATGACACATGAATAAGCATAACATGCCAAGTTTGTAATGGCCCTATGTCTATGTGGCACTGGTTCATTTTAGTTAGCTCAAGAAGAATGTATTAGTAATTTATCAATAAGCCAGGGAGTCTTTTCAAAGTAGTGAGTCTGGAAATTCAGACGTTGAGAGCAGTCATGGGGACTGGATTTCTATGACAGGCCTATGTTACAAGTATGAATAACATTATCCTGGAGTTGCTTAGCCAAATTGCAGTTAAATCTAGTGACAGCACTCATTTGACACCTTTCCAGAGACGTGTTTAAAAATTAGCATATAGTTTATTTAAGCAGCTTTACTTATAACCCAGAATTTTGAAGGGAAATATCCAACTGACTAGATACAGGCCAAGAGAAATAGCTAAAATATTAAAACTATAATTATGCACATCAATGCTGTTACTATCATGAGGTTATCTAAAAATGATGCCGTCAGATTTTTTTTCTCAAGTGTAGTTCAAGAAAATATTTGTGCATGGTGCTTAGACTAAGCTTATCAAGTAATCCGTGAATATGTATAACCCAAAAGTTTTGGTTTTTAGGATGTTAAAAGTTGGCTTAAGTAAGATACACTTGAGTATATATTAGAGTAGATTTGTTTTTTAAAGTAACTTTTTTTTTATTGCCATAGCATTTTCTATTATTATCTATAGTCCTAACAAATGTATTTTGGTGTAAGCTGCCAAACTCCTCATTTCAAAGGAAGAATAAAATTTGTTTTCCTCTGTAGAAACAGAGCTTTCGAAGATGTCAGAGAGACATTTAGGTCAGACTTGCCCTGGAGCAGAAAATGAGGTGGACTCTCCTGTCAATTTCACATATTCCAGCTTCAGAGGCTACTGTTCCACATCTTCATTTCAAGACAGTGGCTACAATGAGTTGTTACAGCCTTGCAACGATGAGAATACAGGCAAAGAATTACTTGGAAAGAAAGGAAAAGGCCCACCATTAATCCATGAACATCCTGAAACTTCAGATCTGGGCTTGACTCATCCTGTAGAATCTCCAACTCAAAAAAAGAGAGGTGTCTTTTCTAGGAAGGAAAAGGAGAAAAGCCCCGAACTTTGTGAAACTCCTAAACTCAGTGGGAAAAAATTTTTGCAGCGCAGAAGGTTGGACATATCTTTCTCTCTTCTAACAGGGGACTTTGAATCACAAAATAGTTCTCTAGAAAGTAGTATGAACCAAGTCCTCAACTTAGAAAAAAATATTCCAAGCCATGTTTCAGGTCTTCCACGGCAAAACAGTTTTAGTCCTTTAGTTACTAGTACTTTGAAGACAGAAGAAGCAACCTCTAGCAGTCAAAAACTGAGACTTAATTTTTCTCAACAGAAGACTTCCACGGTTGATGATTCCAAAGATGACTGTAGCCTGTTTGAAGTTGAATGTCTGTCTCCGATTCAGGGCAATAGTTTTAGAGACTCTATCACATATGACCTTAGTGATAGCAGTCTGTTTGTTAATGATGAGAATACATATCCCAAACCTCTGGGCTCCTCTGTTGGTGGAACAACTTGTGGGACAGATGAGGACATACGTGTGACTCCAATAAGTAATCTTGTAGCAAACATTAAATTTAATGCAAGTCAAAGGCTCTCCCCTTCAACTAAAGTGAGGGGCAATATTTCAACACCTGAAGACAGTGGTTTTAACTCACTTTGCTTGGAAAAATCAGAAGATTCCCTCTCTGACCAGGAGGGTTCTTTTCAAGAACTTCAGAAACGTAAGGGAACTGTCAGAGTGGGGAGCACCATAAAAAAGTCAAGGCATCTTAGAAGGCTGAGAAGATTGTCCACCCTGGAGGAGCATGGCTCACAATCTGAGACAGAAGGGGACAAGCAGACTGACCACTCTGACTCTAAAACAACACCAGCAGCTGCCTCAGACCCCTCAGAGAGTCAGCTGAGCAGTGACACTAAGATGTTAAGCTTTAAGAATTTATCAAAGACCCCAGCCTTGCAGTTAGTGCACGAGCTCTTCATGAGAAACAAAAGAAAAAGATTCCAGCAGAATGGTGCACATGAATTCTTAGAAGAAAGGGATGGGGGGCAAATAGCCATGCTACAGTGTATACTTACAGGACTGATTGGCAAGAAAATGGGTATAGAGAAACTGGACGTCTTAACAGAATTAAAATATAGAAATTTAAAGCATATTCTTGCTATGGTTTTAGATTCCTTGACTGCAGAAAGCCTATTCAGGTAAGAAATAATTTTTTTTTTCTGAAATAAAACTTCCTTCTTATCACTTTTTTTTTTTTAATTGGAAAGCCTTTCTATGAGTTGAACAGTTGTCCTGTTTTTTATTTGTTTTATTATCTCTCTCTTTGGTTGTCTCACACTTTATCAAAGGTGGTTTAGTGAACTTCCCTAAAGTGACTATATTACTAGAGCTTAGTAACATAGGTTCCTTCTGTTTAAAATCCTATTTCAGGGACGCCTGGGTGGCTCAGTCGGTTAAGCATCTGGCTTTGGCTCAGGTCATGATCTCACAGTTTGTGAGTTTGAGCCCTGCGTCAGGCTCTGTGCTGACAGCTCAGAGCCTGGAGTCTGCTTCAGATTCTGTGTCTCCCTCTCTCTGACCCTCCCCCTTTCATGCTCTGTCTCTCTCTGTCTCAAAAATAAATAAACATTAAAAAAATTTTTTTAAATCCTGTTTCAGATGCATCAATATAGTCTTCTGGGTAAGGTTCATGGCACTGTCATTTGGGAAGAGAGTTTCTAAAAGTCGAACTTTAAATTTTCAAGACTGGCAAGCTTTATTCCATGAAAGTTATTTGATGATTTAATAGTCCACATCCTGTTGTCAGATTGCAAATTGGATTAATGTTAGGACACTTGGTCAGAAATATTGTAAAATGTCATGTTGACTAAGAAAGGGCAACATACAAAGGATACCATTTAGTTATTGAATCTAAGTTCTAGAATACAAAATGACGGTTAGCTTTCATTTTAGGGCTTAGTTTTTGTAGAGACCAAGGGAATACGGATTAGTTCATTTTCATTGCCAACAGTGCCATGGAAGGTAATTGCTTTTGAAAATTTCAAGGAATTAGAAACAAGAATTTGTGCTAACAGAAATTTCAGTATGTTAAATGCTGCTACATAATTAAAGAGAAACAGACATTTAGGATTATTAAGGGTGGGAACTAGGGTTACAAAGACTAAAGTGAGACTGTGTTCATACTGGTAATTTTGGGGAGTTGCAGGACTATCAGAAGACGAGACCCTTGGGAATGCCATGGCCGGAAGGAGGGAAGCCTTGTGGAACAGGACTTCTGCAAGTGGCAGTTGGGGGAGGACATGTGGGAGAGTTTGTAAACTTGTTTTTCCATAGGGATATGTCAAAAGTTTGATTCATAGAATCCTTGCTGTTTTTATGGCCACTACCTCTATTTGAACCCTTCTTCACCTTTCCTCCACAAATTAATTGTAGGCTATTGTAGAAAATCATAGAATTTCATAGATGGAAGTCTAGTCATTAAACATGTAGTCTAGTCACATATTTTTCAGATGAGGAAACTGAGTTCCAGAGAAGTTAAGTGATCTGCCAGCAGTCATTCAAGGACATAGGAATATATCTAGGTCTATAACTGAGCCCTCTGATTTCTAATCCAACAGTGTCCCACAAACTCACATTAAGGTTTAAGGCCTTTCTAAATAGACTTGGTCAGGAACGTACTTGGTGTAACCCAAGTAGGATAATAAACAGATTAGTGCACCTGTATGTATGTGCCTTTAAAAAAATGTTCAAATGGGATAGTTGTTTAATAAAATCAAAGGGATGGCTGAAATCCAGGAATTTTATTTTTATATGCTGGAGTATTTGGATATAGACCAGTTAAAAATTGAGTAATACTTTTGGGTGCTCATTTGTGAGAGTAGTTGATATTCAATCATATTTTAATAATTACCTCTTCTCCCCACCCCTTCAGATTTATAGTATTTGTACTGTAGAATGCATGTATAATGTTAGTAGTGTTTATTCTTGGTAATGTTAGAGATTATGGTCAGTTGAAATAACGGGCAAATATCCAATTATATAGTTCATTTCTTCCCCATTAATAGGTGTCTATCTGCCTTTCTCTCTCCTTAATCTGATATAAGACCCATGTATTGGCTTGGGGAGAGGCAAGGCAACTGAAGTGGCCATGACAGGTGGGAAGTGCGCCAGCTTAACAACTCAAGTACTTATTACCTCTGTAACAACAAGGGACTTTTTTTTTTTTTTTTTTTTTAGCTGTCTGGTCTTACTCCCTTTGAGTGATTTAAGTTAGAGTAGTAAAAAAAGAGCAGAGTAACACTTGAAAGATTATTTTTCTTTAATAATTAGTATAGCCAAAGTTATTGACAAATAGGCAATCACTGGATGTAAGTTGGGTTTTTTTTTTTCTTTAGCTGCTTCATTCTCATAAACTTTGGTTTATAAAATAGGAACTTTGGAGTGCTAGCCATCATAATAATCGTTATTTGGCATCTACTACTTCTAATGAATTATTGATAGTTCTTACGTTTGTTTAATCAACAATGATAGATTTGCTAAGTTTAATCAACAATGGTAGATTTCCTCCTATAGATTTAATAGGAGAAACAGATAAAAAACCTCTTGGACTGTATAGATGATAATCATTTTCTGCATGTTGTGTTCTAATTTTTTTATTGTTGGGTCACATTTAAAGTTAAATCCTCTTAATCAGTCTCTCAGTGGGCTCATATTGGTCTTATACGAAACTATGTTTTTCTGTTAACCATTTATAAGATAATTTATTGATATAATGCTGGCATATATTTAATGTTTTAATAGGAATTCTTTCATATGGTGAAATAATATGAAACAACAATGTAGATCAAATCATATTTTTAATGTACATATTTAGGTTTAAATTTATTGTCCAGAATCTTTAAGTTTTTCTTATTGCCATTGGCAAAAAAAAAAAAAAAGTTAATTTTGTGGAATATATACAATATAAAACTGACCTTTATGTTATAGTGTTTGGAAAGTAAGCAGAAATTGGCGTGAAATTATTGTTCAAGATAAAAATGCAAATCGGAGGAGGAAATTTTACATCTCACAACTGAAAACAGATTCTGAGGTAACGTATATAATACTTTTCTCAAATGGATTTGTGAAAATAATAATCTCATATTGCTGGACAGCCTAATTTGGTTTTCCTGCTATCTTTTAACTTTTTCCATTTACCAAACATTCACTCATGAATGTTTTATTTTTCCCCAACTCCATTTCCTTCCAGTCCATAAGTGGAGTAGATAACCTAACATCAAGAGCGTCTTGTGGGATTATGTTGTTTGGGTGTGTGTGCAGTGTTTGAATACTGGTGCTATGCTGGGTCTTATTCATAATTAGATATCCTTATAGCATTTTCTATTTAGCCTTTTGAGTGGCTATTATTGTGCCAATTGCTCAGATTACAATTGTGAACCTTTTTGAAATGATCTCTGCTCTCTTGGAGCTGATGCCCTGTGGGTGTTACAAGTAAACAGGTGATTACAATACGGGTGTGTTAGAGGAAGGCCAGAATTAGTTCTATTGGAACATTAAAAAAAACATTTTTTTTTAAAAAGCTTATTTATTTTTGAGAGACAAAGCACGAACAGGGGAGGGGCAGAGAGAGGGAGACACAGAATCGGAAGCAAGGCTCCAGGCTCTGAGCTGTCAGCACAGAGCCTGACGTGGGGCTCAAACCCATTAACCATGACATCATGACCTGAGCAGAAGTCCTACGCCCAACTGACTGAGCCACCCAGGCGCCCCTCGGTTGGAACATTTGAACGGAGTATTTGATGCTTGAGAATCAACAGAAGGCTTTTCAGAAAAAGTGCAACTCAACTGAGACCTGAAGGACCAATGAGTGGTTAGCCAGGTGAAGACAGGGAAGAGTGTTTCAGCTGAGAGTTTAGCATCCAGGAAGGCCTGGAGGTGAGTCAGCATGGCAGATTAGGACTGGTAAAGTATCATAAGCTTGTATTTTCTTGAAGATTTGAGGACCAGCTTTGAGGGTACAGGAAAAGTCCTGTAGAAGCTAATTTTTCTGTGGACACAACTTTATGTAATGCATCTAATGACTCTGGCACCCATTATGTATTATATACACAACTTTTAACCTTTTCCTACCCATCATTACTGAAAGAAACTGTGAGTTCATGCTCTTATTCTTGTTCTAGTAAAAAGTATTTAATAAATTATTATTTCATTAGGTAACGTAAATAATGTAAATTTCTAATTTGACAAAATACAATACTTTTTTTTTAATTTTTTTTCAACGTTTATTTATTTTTGGGACAGAGAGAAACAGAGCATGAATGGGGTGGGGGTGGGGGGCAGAGAGAGAGGGAGACACAGAATCGGAAACAGGCTCCAGGCTCTGAGCCATCAGCCCAGAGCCTGACGCGGGGCTCGAACTCACGGACCGCGAGATCGTGACCTGGCTGAAGTCGGACGCTTAACCGACTGCACCACCCAGGCAAAATACAATACTTGAGATGAAGCATGGTACAAACAGATATAAACACCTAGACACAAATTGGTGGGTTTCTCGTAGCAATGAAATACTAGGGACTGAGTTAACTTAAACATTGACTTTCTATTTGACTTTGAAGAAAAGTTTTACTTTCTTACCTATGATATTGCCTTACAACTTATTCACAGCCCCTGGCTACTTACTGCTGCCTTCTGATCCTGGGAGCTTATAATAGTGAAATTATTAATTGCCTTCTTCTTATCTTATTAGAGTGCTGCTCTAAATGCTGAGGACCTACTTAAAAAAACAGTTTTTAAGCAAACACCTAATAATATTAACCTGTTAGCTCCATTTACATTGTACATCCTACAGGGAAAGAAACCTGCTTGTGTTTTGCAACACTTCAGGTAATTCTAGATAAAATATTCTGTCTTTATATCCTGGCCACCACTTTTCTTTTCTAACTTTGTTTCTCAAAGACTATACTTTTTTTCCTTACTTGAACTTTTTTCTTATTTTTGTTTGCTTTTTAATTTTTTTTTCAGAGTAAAACAAGTACATGGTCTAAAAAGTCCAATTGGACTGTGAGGCTTAGGTCAAAATACATTCTCCTGCCTATCCCTTCTCACTCTTGATTCTTGTGCCCAAGTCACTTACCTCCAACTCTTCAGTTGTTCCTCCTGAGATTTACCTCCACATTTCTAAATAGCACACCTTTACTGCTATTTCTTGACTTTTTAGAGAGAGTGTTTGTTCTCTAACTTCTCACCGCCACTACCACTACCTACCCACCCACCTGTCTCTCTGAATTCCTTTCTCCTGTCTCACCATTGTAACCACACCATCATGTGGGAGTCGGTCAGAATTAGGTGCTGACATTATGAAGAATGTGTCGAGATTATTATGAGTTATTGACAGCTGTAACATGCAGTACACTATGAATACACCTTTTTTTCCTATATAACTTTTTTTTTTCCAGAGTTAATAATTGCCCAGTTTCTTTCTTTTGTTTTGCTTAGTGTTTCTCTATACAGATCCCTGATTCATCTCCTATTATCCACCAGAACTGGAAATCTCCTCTGTGTAAGTCCAAACAAATCAGGTATTCTTCCTGTTCCTTCTTGTCCCTAGAAACATTCTTCCCGGTGCACTTTGCACTCCTGTTCTGATATGGACTAGTTGCTTTCCACTTGAGCTATCCTAATGTGTATGGTTAACCCAAAAAGAAACATTGTAAAACAAAGTTGTTTAATGGTTTTCCTCATACTTGTGTAATATCTCTGAAAGCTCCTTATGTGTGAAAATTGGAAGGCACACACCAGCTGTGTGTACTAAGATCACAATTCTATCTCTTTGCTTTGCAGCCATAAGAATGAGCATAAGAATTGGGATACCACACCTTTTCCATCGCATTTCTTAGTTTACTGTATTCCTCACTGTTCGTTTATAATCATGGAAATGAACAACCACATGGTGACGTCACTCTCACATTTAAATATTTTCTGGCAACATGATGTGACTATGTTTGAAAAATTTTGGCATTCACGAACATGTGCCTTTGTTTACTGCTTTGCCTCCTTTTGTTCCGAGATGGCAGCACACATTTTAACTCGAGGAGGACAGGAGTTACACTGTTTTATTCACTTGGTACCTTTAGGAGTTCTAGAAATATTTATTAAATAAATGAATGTTTAATCTGTGGCTGAAATGTGTTTCAACAATGTATCTCTCTCATTTTTTTAAATTTATGCACACTGTGTTTACCAACTGCATCAAAATTTGTCAGAATTTTGGTGTGCTCCAGTGTTGTGTGCTTGTGGCCTAGGCTGCAAATTATTTATACAAATGTACTATAAAGAGATGCATCGAGTCCTTGAAAAAGTTCAGTTGTATTCATTTTAATTTCAGAAAATGAATATTTATCCTTCACACTTATGTATATGTTGTTAAACTTAATCACGGAATTTTTCATGATCAGCTAACCTTATTTCCTATACTTATCCTACTATAATTTCTCATATTTTCACTCTTCTCACTGTTAGGAGCCAATTGTGAGAAAGGGAGACAATTAAGGGAGAAGAAACACAATTTTAGTTAGACACACGAGGAGCTTCACATTGTATTTTGATAATTGGTTAAGAATGCCAATTATCAACCTTCACAAAATAGAAGGCTTACTGAAAATATTTCTTGGCTGAATATTGAAGTAATATGGAAATCTGGTTCAGATAAGAGGTACCTTTTTTCCTCCTTGTTTAAAATGTAAGTGTAAAAATGACTCCAGTATTTACATGTAAAAACTAGCCAAGCCAATGGGATTTCATGGTCTAACCAGGCCCATTATTTTTCTGATGTGTGGCTAAGGTAAGAAACCTTCAGAGAATTCCATGATATCCCGTGGCAAACTTGAAAAAGATTCACCTCTTCTTAAACCTTGGCTTAAAACAAGGGCTGGCAAACGCCAGTCTGTGGGCCAAATCCCGTCCGTCACTTCTGCTTTTAAAGTCAGTTGCATTGGAACAGAGCCTTGCTCTTTCATTTACATATCTCTACAGCTGTTTTTGCTAAAATGGCAGTTGAGTAGCTGTGACTATCTGGCCTGCAAAATGTAAAATATATACCATCTGGCCCTTTTCAGGAAAAGTTTGCCAACCCATGCCTTAAAGAGGAAAATAACCAATCTTGCAAACTTAAAGCTAACATTTATTGTTTTAATCTTGTTCATTTATATTTCTTTGACATTTAAATGTTAGATGAGAGAGAAAAAATTTTCCAAAAGGGGAAGCTTAGGGAGAAAATTCTTGTGGAATTTAGTGTGAAACCACTTTCAACATTTAAGTACATGTGCATCAGAAAACTGTTCTGGAACTTTTGATATTACCGTATTGACCCCTCTTATCTTTTGCCACAGGGGGCTCTATTAAATGTTGAGGACGCTGCCACTAGGCTCCATCTTTTAAATCGATCAGCTTTAAGATCTGTACAAGCTCAAGCTAGGATACCAGGTTTTCAGAAAGAACAAGTTTCAACACGTTCTCCTTGGGGAGAAGTTTTGACACCTATAGCAAGCTCTTCTGTTACTCACTTAAGTAGTAAACAGGAAGAATATGTTAAGGTGAGTATTTATCATCAATTATTACAAATAAATACTCAGAGTTTGACATAAAGTGTTTCTCTATATGAAACTGGAAGATTTAGTGTGTATGCTTTCACTGCAGGTTGCCAAAACACTTTTTATTGATGAAGCATTAAAACCTTGCCCGAGGTGCCAGTCCCCTGCTAAGTACCAGCCATATAAGAAAAGGGGACTCTGTAGCCGCACAGCCTGTGGTTTTGACTTTTGTGTGTTATGTTTGTGTGCTTATCATGGGTCTGAAGAATGTAGCAGAGGAGCAGCAAAGCCAAGAAATAGAAAAGATGCTCTTCCAGGAAGTGCCCAGAGTAAGCGGAATTTAAAACGCCTTTAAAGAGACTTTAAGTATAAAAGAAGCATTCCCTCTAAACAACGTTTTGTCTGACTTAAAATTATGAATATTTTGAAAGTATGCAAATTTTCCCATTAATGACAGATGATGATTTATTTCCTATTTTGTATATATCATAATCCATGTCTGTTTTCTTTAAAGTGTTTTACTGTGTCATATTTACCCATTTTAATAACTGTTTTTAAATAAAGAATTTTTAATGTTATCATATGTATGTATTTAACTGTTTCATGTAACCTTTAAAAATTGTGCATTTCATCACTATGTGTTGAAATGTTCTTCGATCACTTTTTAAAAATAGTTTTCCAAATAATATTACAAATTTTGAACTTGAGACAGATGGCCTTATAGATTTGGAAAATGAGTATCTGAAATGAAATATAAATAAAACGTTTTCAGAAGTTCTATTGAATTCACTCAATAATTTCCATCTTTCAATTTAGTGTCATATTTGAGCAGACTTCTGGTTAAAGAAAATTTACTTCATATTGATTTCTTAAAGATTTTTTTTTTTTCAACGTTTATTTATTTTTGGGACAGAGAGAGACAGAGCATGAACGGGGGAGGGCCAGAGAGAGAGGGAGACACAGAATCGGAAACAGGCTCCAGGCTCTGAGCCATCAGCCCAGAGCCCGACGCGGGGCTCGAACTCCCGGGCCGCGAGATCGTGACCTGGCTGAAGTCGGACGCTTAACCGACTGTGCCACCCAGGCGCCCCATACTTCATATTGATTTCTAAGAAGACATGAAAAGTAAATTACTAGACATGTGATTATTCACAATGAGAATCTTAGTAAAGTCATGCATCTCACATAAGTATTTTCTAAAATTCCAGAACCATAAGGGTGCTTGGGTAGCTCAGTCGGTTAAGTGTCCAACTCTTGACTTTGGCTTAGGTCATGATCTCACAGTTCGGGTCATGAGTTTAAGCCCCACATCGGGCCCTGAGCTTGACAGCATGGATCCTGCCTGGGATTCTGTCTCCCTGTCTCTGTCCCTCCCCTGCTTGCTCTCTATCTCTCCAAGTAAATAAAAATAAACGTAAAAATTCCAGAACTATAATCACAGATTCCACTTGTTTTATCTAGGCTGGGTATTAGTATT
Source organism: Felis catus (assembly GCF_018350175.1). NCBI lineage: Eukaryota > Metazoa > Chordata > Mammalia > Carnivora > Felidae > Felis > Felis catus. The sequence goes on along the minus strand of NC_058385.1, from coordinate 46,159,438 downwards.
GTGACAAATTCAGACTAGTTGGACAAGATTGGGTTTTTTTAATAATCAGATTTACTAAATTGTTTATAATGTACCTCTTTCCAAAAATGGTTTGAGGTGGGATGTTCCATTTGTAGAATAGCAACAAGAAAGAGGTAAGTTCTGTTGTTGAACAAATTACTAAAACGAGGGGAAAATTTGAGTATAGTGTCACAGTTTCTTTGTCTTTAGGTAACTGATGTGTGTATATGTCTGTGTACACACTCTACACAGAGATGTAAAATGAAGCTCTTCTTACGCATTATTTTAATAAGACGATTTTAAAGTGTGAATTAGAAAGAGAGATATTTGCAAAAATCTGTTCTAAATTTTAATTTGTTGTTTAACTCACTAAAAAAAATTAACTTCTAAATATTAAATTTCATCTATAACCCTTCTAATTCCACAAAGAATGTTTGGAGGCTAAATATAAATATAAGTATATTGTCACTTGTCTTTAATAAGTTACACAGTCCATGAATTTTATATCACATTTTCTGACTGATTTGAATCAAGTTTAGTTTTCAGTGTCTATGTAATTTCCTGAGATATCTTCCACATCAGGATCAATATACTTATTAACATCATTTAATTCACCTCATTGAATTTTCTTTGTGTTTAGGAAACTTATTCCCAGCCTTGATTCTTTTAATAAAAGATGACTCTGATTTGATCTGTCTTTGACCTCTCTTTCTGTGGCTCAGATCGAATCATATCTTCTGTCATATGAACATTTTTGCTATTTTATGCTCTGGATTTCTTCCTAGCTTAAATGCCATTCCAGAAGTAACTCCCCCATCCCCCCCCCTTTTTTTTTTCAGAAGTGACTTCTTAAGCCTTAAAAAACATAGATCCAATTTTATGATATGTTTTTAAAAGCTGAAATGCAAGATTTTCTATTCTATATAATTTTAAAAGTTTATTTCCCCATATCTTACTGATTTTTATTATTTTATCACAGAAAATGAAAAAGGAAGGATAAGCATTTCTTTTGCCTCTTTATCCTTGAAATTGTAAGTGGTGCAGTGTAAGAATCTGGAATCCTAGTTCCTGTCCGTTAGGAAGCACTTTGTAGTTGTCTTATGTGTTGCAATTACACTGCCCTCTCCATGGGATCACCTTTGTGGTCTTGTGGCTGCCCAGTCTATTGAAGTGTAATATTTTATCTTACTCTGCTTTTGAAAACATAGATTTTACCACAGTTAGTTTTAGAAATCAATAATCTACATGTATTTTTGTCTACTACAGGTAGTGTTAGCAATGAAGTTTCAAATTTTTATATCTCTGGTTTCAATTGGGATTTGAGTATCATGGTCAAGTAGTTATGAGGAAAATAGTGTAAGGGCTAAGTACCACATATTTTAATGATTTTATAATAACAATTCTTAAGAAAAAAAAGATCAGGGTAGGAATTCAAAAGATAAGCTTTTTATTGGTAGGTTTTATATTTGTAATGAGGTTAAGGGGTAGGTTAAGTGGAAGAAAATCATGTAGTATTCCTGAATAACTTTATTAAACAAAGGCTCTAACTATCCAAAAAATAATCACCACCACCCTAATTATTGTAAATTATTAGGTATCACAGTAACCCACTGGAGCAGTTACCCTACGGTGTCTGCCATAGCATCCTGTACTTCCTGTGTAGAGGATGGTACTTAGATTACTTTATTCAAACTATTTGTTTAATTTTCTTTCTGCATCAGATTATAAACTCTGTGAAGACCTGGACTATATCATGTTTGATTTAAATACTATTATAGCTCTAGGACCTTGCCTAGTGCCAGGCAAGTAGAAGGTGCTCCATAAATATTTATTGAACGAGTAGATTTTTTTTAGTGCCACTAGTAACTTTTATCAAGTAAATCATTACAACTCTATCCTAATGATCTGGCAATCTCTTAATATTTGATCTTAGTGATTAATGCTTCATTACACAAAAAAGTGGGATCTAAATGATTTCTTAAGTAGCTTCAAACATGTAATCAGTGGATTTGTTTGGTTTACTCATTTTTTGAAGCTACTTTTCTTACAATGTAATAGGAGTGCTAGGTTAGGAGTCAAAAAGCCTGAGTGGATATCCTGGACTACTTACTAGCTGTGCCCTTCTGCAAGTTACTTATTGGTTCTGAACCCATTTCTTCTATCTATAAGTGAGAGAAATGAAAATAAATGGTGTACGATGAAATCACTGTTGAAACTCTTTAAAAGTGTTGTACTAATTTGTATAGCTACACATTTGGCTACATATGAATAGAATAAGACAAGATACCATTTATGAGGATAGAATATATGATCTTGATATCATTAGCATTATGCTGAATGAAACTATAAAGTCAACCTCTAACTTGCTTGTAAAAGATGTCTGCTTGGAAAAAAAAATTCAATCCTAAATTGAGCATTTACTACGTATAGGGACTGTTCTAAATCCCTTACATGTGTTAATTCATTTACTCTTCACAGTGACTCTATAAGGCAGTTATTATCTTATGTTTTTATATATATCAGGTAAACCAAGAAGTAGGTTGAATAATCTAAGATCACACAGGCAACAAGTGGAGATTCCACCAGAGGGAGTCTGTCACTTTTACATGACAAAACTCTTTGCAGGATCCCGGTGATAAATTCAATATGCATATAATTACCATGTCTTAAAAGGAAGATTGTTTTGCCATTAAAGAAAAATCTAGTGGCACCTCGGTGGCTCAGTCGGTTAAGCGCCTGACTCTTGGTTTCAGCTCAGGTCATGATCTCATGGTTCATGAGTTCAAGCCACATATTGGGCTCTGCTCTGGCGGCGCTGAACTTGCTTGGAATTCTCTCTCTCCCTCTCTATATAAAATAATAAATATTTATTTACTAATAAATAAGCTTAAAAAAAGAAAAGTCTATTGGCATATTGGGGGGACAATTCTAATTTAAAAACAACTCTGCCTGAATGAAGTAGTTCCTTATCTTGGTAGTTCCTTGCAACTTTATAATTTGGAAAACTAAATGAACCACATGAATATACTATTATCTGAGAACTCAGTTCCAGAGAAAGACTACTATTCCAGTCTAAGGTCTTTGCAATCTAAAGACACAAGGCATGAAAATAAGTATTAACACATTCCAGTAATTACTATATTCTTACACATTTTGATTATTGAGTGAAAGTAACAAAATTTCACCAAATGATTATTGATAGGTCTATTCTGTGTTCCCCAAAAGATTGCAAAACAAGATAGATGATTAAAAATGGCACTTTATTTTTAAATTTTTTTCTGCTTAATAAGGACATAAGGGAAAAATGCATGTTAAATCTGGGGAAAACCAACAAATACTTTACCTTCTACTGATTTAGGATAGGAAACAATCTTTTCCCACAATGGTCTGCCCCCTTGACAGCGTTGTTAGCCAATGGACAGGAATATTATTTTTCTTTTTGGCTTCTACCTATTTCCAGTAAAGAGAGGACTTTCTTATTTCTGATCCCCTGGTTTGGAAAACAAATGGTCAGAAACTTATGGTAAGTGATATAAGGAGAAACAACATTTTAAGAGTTAACTGATCATTTTGCACTAACATTTGTATGGGCATAAATATGGATGTTAAGAATTATTCCAGCTATTTAAATACTTTAATAAATTAAGTTGAGGGTAGAAGTGCTATTGAGAAAACAGTTTTGGTACTTACCTAGCCCTGTATAAAGCTAAGTTTTTCCATTACTTTTTCTTAATTTATGATTCACACACACACACACAAATGGTAAATTTAGGACAAAAATGTACTGAACATTTTCAATATATGATCTTTTATGTTTCTTGTTTGAATTAGGTTATTTATATGGCCTTAGTTCACGTTACTTTTTAATGTTTGTTTATTTTTGAGTGACAAAGAGTGCATGCACGCAGGGGAGGGGCAGAGAGAGAGAGAGAGGCAGAGAGAGAATCCCAAGCAGGCTCTGCACCTTCAGTGAACAGCCTGATGTGGGCTCCAACCCATGAACAGTGAGATCACGATCTGAGCTGGAATCAAGTCGGACGCTTAACTGACTGAACCACTTAGGCACCCCTATATGGCCTTACTTTAAGTTGTGTCTCTTAAAAATATGTAGCCTATATAGAAAGTACTTTAAATGTCTTAAAAGATGGAAATAACCCACTACTGTTTCTGTGTGGAAGGTAACTTACTTCAAAGCTCACACTAAACATTCCACAAGGGGGCACCAAAGACTCATTTATGGTGATTTTGGGTCTCCTTTGAAAAAATTCATTTCACTTTTATGTATTTCACGTTGATGTAATGTGACATTGCCAGATAGGGGAAATGTTCCTTGACTTAACTTTAAAAATGCATGTATAATAAATTTAGGTAATAGTTATTACTCAGAGTTGCTAATTAAAATATTTTAGCTGGATTGCAAGAGTGCACTGTTTTCTGGGATGACTTAGAACACCTTGTTAGCACCTGGGTCTTTGCCTTGGCCGTCTGTACTTACTTGCCCAATGGCTCTGCCCTCCTGGCTCCCTCATCATGGACAGTGGAGCCAGAGGAGTAGAAGGAGCAGTAGAGCCATGATGGTGAGTCCTGGTTTGAACAGTGGTGTGCTACCAATTATTTCCCTCTGGTATTCTCATTTCTGCGGGAAGGTGGAGCTTGCTTGGTTCAGGTCCTAATCACAGCTTACCTAGTTTCTGTAAATGCTTCCTAACAGGTCTCTTTGCTTTTACTTCCTCCCCATCTAAATCTGTCCTAAATAGCCATTGCCAGGTAATTTGTACTGAAATGTGGCTCCAATTATGTTGCTTCCTATTAAAAATGTAGCTGAACTCAGGATCTCCTAATGGTCCTAACTTTCTAGCAATCTCTCTCACTATTCCACTCTATACACTTTGTTCCAGCCAAACTAGACTCCTTACGGTTTCCTAAATCTCCCCTCTGCTTTTTCCCACTTCCCCTCTCCCTTGCTATACCAAATCCCATCAAATCCAGCTAATCCTGAGTTTCTTTCCACCAGTCATTTTCAACGATCTCTCTAACAAGATGAAAGTTTTACCTTCTTTGAATCTAGTGTTTGTTTATACCTTTGTTGTAGTGTTTCTGGCATGTCTTAATTTGTATTAAATTCTTGTAGTTTTCTACCATTAGCAACAGTTCCTTAAGAGTAGAACTGTTTTACTCACCCCTCCACCTCCTTTAGCAGAATGTCTTGTGCATGATAGATGATGGAGCAAACATTAATTGCCGTATTAATAATGATTGTCACATGATATGATAATGAACCATATGATAATCATTTGCTGAATTAAAATGTGTGTGTATACACACATTAGGTGTTTAGGGGTAGAAGATATTGGCCTTTGGAGGTGAAATATGCATCATTTTAGAATTAAGTGGTAAAAAACTACACATGCAGAAAGCAAACAACATGATGTTCACATTTTTATGCAGTAGGGCAGCCGAGATATACTGAGGGAAATACATTGGGGTGCCTGGGTGGCACAGTCTGACTTTGGCTCAGGTCATGATCTCCTGGTTCGTGAGTTCCAGCCCCACATCAGGCTCTGTGCTGACAGCTCAGAGCCTGGAGTCTGCTTCGGATTCTGTGTCTCCCTCTCTCTCTGCTCCTCTCTTGCTCACGCTCTGTCACTCTCTCTCTCTCAAAAATAAATATTTAAAAAATTTTTAAAAGAGGGAAATATATATTCAAGACATTGTACTAATATTAAAATAAAAGAAGAAAAGTAATATTCCCTTTTTTTCCAGCTTAATTGAGATATTGACAGAAAGCATTGTGCATATTTAAGGTGTACAACATTTGATACACTTTTATATTGCACAATGATCACCACCATCATATTAGCTAACACCTTCATCCCATCACATAGTTAACATTTTTTCTGTGATGAAAACATTTAAGATCTATTCTCTAAGCAACTTTCAAGTACAGTTGACCATTCAACAACATGGATTTAAGCTGACTGGGTCTACTTATATGTAGGTATGTAGATTTTTTTCGATACAGTAGAGTACTGTCAGTGTATTTTCTTTCTTTTTTTAATGTTTATTTTTGAGAGAGAGACAGAGATAGAGTGTGAGTGGGGGAGGGGCAGAGAGAGAAGGAGACACAGAATCTGAAGCAGGCTCCAGGCTCTGAGCTGTCAGCACAGAGTCATATGCGGGCTCGAACCCATGAACCAGGAGATCATGACCTGAGCCGAAGTCAGATGCTTAACTGAGCCACACAGGCACCCCAGTGTATTTTCTTTCTTAGGATTTTAATACTTTCTCCCTAGCTTACTTTATTGTAAGAATACATTATATAATACATAGAACATACAAAATATGTGTTGTCTGACTTTTGATATTTTTGGTTAGGCTTCTGATCAACAGTAGGCTATTAGGAGTTAAGTTTGGGGGGGGTGGTCAGAAGATATGCATGGATTTTCAACTGTGCAGGGGGTTGGTTTCCCTAACCCCCATGTTGTTCAAGTGTCAACTATATCCTCTGTTTGTAAAAACTACAATAGCCTAGAGCAATATTAGAGTTTAAAACTTTAACTGGGGAAGGGTTAAAAATTGAATGATCTCATCAGTCTGTGCAAGAAGCAAAGTAATGTAATGGAATATATTGATAATTATAATAAATCTAAACCAGCAAGTCCAGATGGTAGTTATCTTGGATAAGTTAATAAATTGCCTCGTATTAAACTAATTATATTCCTTCTTCGAAAAATCATGAACTGTTAAGAAATAGAAAAACAACGCTGTTTTCCAGTTAAACGTGATACGGATATATAGTTGTTACCTAATATAGATATGTAATGTCATAAAAAGGAAAGGGAATTATTATCAAAAAGAGTATAAATAAAAACAAAATATGAATTTTATAATTTGTGTTTCTGGTCTCCTTGCCACAACAGCAGTTACTTTAGGGACTGCCGTGGGGGTTGGTATCATAATGTTGCCCTCTAGCTGCCAGGGAAAACATCTACCGCACTGTTCTGTCATTTTGATTCATTTGTGCGTAAAAATTAAAAATATGGTTTAGCCATGTGGAAATAAATGAAAACAATCCAAATAAGAACAAGCAAAGGGTATTTATTCAGAGCTTACATAGATAGCCAAGGAGTCAGTCACCATCACACGCATTTGGTAGAGACTCAAAGGCAAGCAAGAGAGGGGGAAAGCTATACAGTGAAAAAAGGGGAAGACTTCAGGTATGCTCTGACTGGAGGTTGTTGGCACGGGGGAGAGGGAAGCAAGCTAGCTGGAATCTCGAGGGCATCCTATGTGATTGGTTTGGAAAGCATACTTGGTTTTCTCTGGTTGGTTCTTAATTGGAAATAGGGACAAAAATTAGGGAAACTGGCAGTTACTGACCAAGTCTTGACCATTCGGGGTCTATTGCCGCAGAGGTTGTTATTTGGTTTCTAAGACTGGTTGCTGCAGGGGTTTGAGTCAGAGTTCTATTGGCATATATGGTCTGGTCATTGTCCATTTGTATATTCAGACTCTCATTACTATTAAGAATTAAAATCACAGTGATAATACAAATTTTAGCCTTTGGTGCTACTCCTGTTCACATTCAACAAAGTTTAGGACTAGGCTTAAGTGGGACCTAACCACACCAAACTCAAGAAAGGAGTAGTACTTCTAAATCATTAAACAGCTAGGATGCCTGAAAGTTTACTTTTGATTGTCAAGGAGATATATATACACATACACATACACATCCTAGCACATCTCTCCAGCAGTACTTGGGAAAATCACTGAATAAATCCTTGTACCTCCTCCCCCTGAGCAGGCCACAGAGTAGCCTTTATGTAAATTAATCTTTGCAATTTAGGTCAGCCCTTGAAACATTTGGTTTGGGCCTCATATTTGAAACCTGATCATTTTTCTTTGTCCACAGCAGCCTAACATGATATCACTTCTGTTCCATGGTTATGTTGGCTTCTCATTACAATTTTAGCTCTTTTACAGGGAGATTGAGATGCTCTCCAGAGTTCCCCAAATTGAATTACAGGTATACTGCAAAGTCTATTTTTCAAAAAAAATTTTTTTAATGTTTATTTATTTTTGACAGAGAGAGAGACAGAGCATGAGCAGGGGAGGGGCAGAGAGAGAGGGAGACACAGAATCTGAAGCAGGCTCCAGGCTCTGAGCTGTCAGCACAGAGCCTGATGTCAGGCTCAAATTCACAGACCGCGAGATCATGATTTGAGCCGAAGTTGGATGCTCAACTGACTAAGCCACACAGGTGCCCCCGCAAAGTCTATTTTTAAGCAAAGGCATCTCAAACACATCCTTCAAATTTGCTAACAATATGTGCAGAATCAGAATAAACAGAAACTTAATCCCATTTATGTAGATATAATTCCCATTATAAACTTTGGGTTTGGGACTGCATTGGTTTTCAACAGTGAAACAGACTAGTTGTAGAAAAAGGCCTTTTTGGAAAAACTAGCTAGTTTGGGGAGTAGAGACAGAATAAAATATTTTTAAAATAAATAAAATCTAGTCATCAGGGTAATGCAAATCAAACCTACCAAGAGATAACAACCATTTCACGCCCAGTGGAATGGCTATAATAAAAAAGGTGATAACAAATATTAGTGAGGATGCGGTGAAACCAGAACCCTCAATCCGCTACTGGTAGTAAAGTTACAAAGAGTTGCCAAACAAACACAGGATTACCTTTTGACCCAGCAATTCTACTCCTAGGTATATACTCAAGAGAAATGAAAACATATGTCCACGCAAAAACTTGTACATGACTGTTAATAGAAGCATCATTCATAATAGCCAAAGTGTAGAAACAACCCAATGTCGACCAACTGATGAATGGACAAATTGTGATGTATCTGCACAATGGAAGATTATTCAGCAATAACAAGGAATGAAGCACTGATTCATGCCACAATATGAATGGATCTTAGAAACATTATGCTAAGTGAAAGAAACCAGTCATGAAAGCCCAACATATGGTATGATTCCATTGATATGAAATGTCTAGAATAGGAAAATACACAGAAACAAGAGGTCGTTTACTGGTTGCTTAGGGGTGGGGGAAGGAGGAATTGGGGATAATAGCTAAAGGGTATGAGACTTTTTTGAGGTAATAAAAATGTTCTAAAATTCATTCTGCTGATAGTTGTGCAACTTTGAATGTACTAAAAATCATTGAAGTGTACACTTTATTTTTTATAAAATTTTATTAAAGTTTTATTGTTTTTTTGTTTCAAGAGAGACAGCAAGTGAGCAAGGAAAGGACAGAGAGAAAGGGAGACAGAATTCCCGTCAGCACAGAGCCCAATGTGGGGCTTGAACTCATGAACCGTGAGATCATGTCCTGAGCTGAAATCATGAGTCAAATGCTTAACTGACTGGGCCACTGAAGTGCCCCTAAAACATACACTTTAGATAGGTGAATTGGATGATATGCGAATCACATCTAATAAAGCTGTTAGAAAAATAAAATCACCAAAACGTTAGAATAACTTACAACCTATGCATTTGGGTTCAAATTACAGTCTTTGCCATTCTTGGGTTGTTTTTTAAATCTCATGAGATTATTTTTAGAAAGAAACTCTACATAGCATGGTTGTAAAAGAGCAAGGCTTTGGAATCAGACCTGGATCAGCTTGAGGCTTGAACACTTTAAAGCTGTTTGTCTTTGAGCAAATTATCTCACCTCTGGAAGACTCAGTTTCCTAAACTGTTGGGAATAATACCAGTCTCTTACAGATATTGTTAGAGGCCCATAGTAAGTGTGCAATTAGTGTTAGCCACACTTGATGATAAAACAACAATTGACCTCCCATTGGTGTGGTTATCTGAAACAGGGATAAACAAATCTTTTCTGTGAACAGGGCACAGTGCATAATAACTACAATGCAGAGAAGATATTTCAACAAATATTTACAAAGTGGCAAGCACTCAATAGAGTGAGTTGGAGGTTGGGATTGGGGGTGAAATAAGATGTATCTCTTTCAATCCCCAGGAATTTACTGTCTGCTAGGTGGCACTGAAGGTGGAGGGTGCACCTCTCTGTACAGATTATTTTAGTATTAGTATGTTTTTGAGATACGAGGTTTTTTGTTTTTTTTTTTTTTTTTTTTTTTTACCAAGGATACAGGAACAATAGGAGAGGCCAGTGAAAGGAATTCATGGGAAGGTACATTGCAGAAGATGACACTCAAGCTCACTATTGGAGAATGAAAAATTTTTGCTTGAAAAAGGCCAAAGGGCTTCCCTAGCAGCAAAAACAGCGCAGGCAAATGCCTAAAAAGCCTATTTATATGTCAGCTCTCAAACTCACATCTCCTACATTCCGGGCTTCTATATCAAGTGCAAGTTCAAAATCTTCACTTGGATGACTCATAGACTTCTTAAACTCTCCCTCACAACGTGGTCCACTCACAGCTTTCGTCATCTCCAGTGATGGCACCTCTATCCTTCTGTTTGTTCCTGCCAGATTCCTTGGAGTTACTCTCAACTACTTCCTTTGTTTCATTCCCACAGTCCACTTGTCAAGAAATCCGCTTGGCTCTACCTTTAAAATACATGCAGAATCTGAGTTCTCAAACCTGTTACTGCTACCACCCTGGGTTGAGCCACCATCAGCCCCTGTCCGCTTCTACCTGTGCTCAGGTACGTTCTCTATACAGCACCCAGCGTGATCCTTTTACATAAAAATGCGATCATGATACTTCTCTGCCTAAAACTTCTATGGTTTGCATTTTGACAGAATCAAAGCTGGGGTCCTTGCAAGGGCTGACAAAACCCATGATTTTTTGCCTCACACCTCCCTTTACCTTTCTATTTACTTATTCACCCTTGACTTCATTTGGCCCTCTGATTTTGGTTGGTCAAAGTAGTGGTTTACAGTTTTTTCTCTTTGCCTATGTACTACTGACAAGGGAATAAATATAGCTAGGCAGGTGTTACAGTTCCTTGTTCTACAAGCATCCATTGTCTGAGTCCTTGCTTGCTTAAGCATTCGCATACTTGCAGGACCCTGGCAGGCTTTGGATGTCCTCCATACTGCCTTAGGAGGCAAATGTGGAGCCACTGAAGGTTTAAATAGGTCATATTTGCATTTAGATTGCTTGGCTTTCAGCATGGGGAAGGGATTTAAGGGGAACTCCACTGGAAGCAAACAGTGGACAAGGGACAAGTTAGGAAGTTTTTACAACACTCCAAACGGGGGCCTGTGCTAAGGCAATTGTTGTTCATGGGAGTGGAGAGAAGACTCCGGATTCCAGAAATGCTTCAATGTAGACTTGGCTTAGTATGGGGTTTCTGGCTTGAGTCCCTTGGAAGATGAAGGTACCACTTACTGAACACGGGATTTACCTAGAAAGATGAAATTCAAAGATAATAATATGGAAAATGTACATATCCTTTTGGATATGTTGATTAGGAAGCATCCAAGGAAAAGCTACCACTGAGTAATGTACAGCAAGGAATTGGATTTAGGGTTCTTAGGCTCAGAGGGAGCCTGAGGTGGAAATCTGGTTGGTTGGGAAATGTGAGTTGACGTGACTTTTCTAAAAATCTCCTCCCCCTCCTCCTCCTAATCCTAATTAGAAGTACCGTTTTTCTTTTTTTCGAATTTCACTTTTAAACTCTCTGGAATACACACTATGGGCATACTCAATTTATTGTCCTTTCGTCACAGCCTCCTCGGGTAATTTTTAAAGCTTAGATGATAATCTTGAAAACGCAGCAGTCCTAACCGACTGGAGCAAAAAATGTGGGGCAGATCTGGTTCCCAAAGCGCACGAATATGTGCATTTTCACAGCGAGGGAGAACTCCGGTGCCGTGTGTGGCTCTGCCCTCCTTCAGTGTCAAGAAAACTCCTGGGGCCCGACTCCCCTTTTTGCCTCCTTTTCTCAGGACCAGCCCATCAGGGCCGCTCTCCCGCCCCCACTCGCCCGCGGGTCCTTTCTCACTAGGAGACACCACATTTCCTGGACGGGGCGGCCGGGATTTTGCTCGAGGGACCAGGCCCGAGTCGCGGTCCCCACAGGAACGAGGCCCGGCGAGTTGGGACCCTGCGCGGGGTACCCCAGCCCCTGGCGGCGGCGCCCGCCCCCTGCCCCGGAGGAGGACGGGCCGCGGCGGCCCGCATTGTCTCAGCTCCATAGCAACTCAGCCGCGGCGGGGGCCACGCGCGCCGCTCTGCGTCGGCGTCCGCTCTGCGTCGGCGTGCGCTCCCGTCCGGCTCCCTCTCCCGGGGAGAGACGGGCGCTGCCCGGCGGTGGCGCCCTGAGGGCCCCGCGCGGGCGCCGGGCGCGGGCAACGGCGGCGGCATGCCCGAGAAGCGGCTCACCGCGGGTAGGTGCGGCGGCGGGGACCACACACCCGCCTCCGGACTTGACCTCCCCTCGCCCGGGCGCCCCCCACCGTCCGCGCGTTAGAAAACCTGGCTCCACTGCGCCTCTCATGGCGTTTTATTACGAACTTCCTCACCCCCCCCCCTCTAGCCCCGACCCCCGTTTGCATCGCCTCGTTCGCACCGTCTTATTTTGTCTTCCTTAATTCTCCGTTTTGCAGCTGGAATAATGGAAGCCTACAAGGTTAACTCCAGGGTCACAGTGAATTAGTGACCAAGCTGGATTCCAGAGGCCTTTCCTCCCCACTTCCACCTTGAATTCCAACTTAAAATTCAATCCATGTGCAAAGAATGAACAGAGGGCCAACATTTTACTGAGCTTGCCCACGTAGAAAGCAGGCCTAGGTGCCGTCTCAAATTATTTCATTTACTTTAAAAGGAAATCAGATTTGAGTGAGATAATGCCATATTTTATCTTGTTTCAGAGCCACCAGATATTACAGAAGAAGAATTTGTAAGTACCATTTAGAGGGCTATCTCCCCCTCCCCCCGTGGCTCTTTAAAAAGAGCAAATCATAGATTGTAGAAAAAAGCTGTAGGTTTTCTTTTCTCCTTTTTGCCAGATGAATGTAATAGAAGCTTTGGTTCGGCAACAATGGTGCTGAGTACAAGACCTTTTTACATTCTTTAACAGGTACATTTTTTAAAAAGAGGCCAATTGATTTTTATGGTGGGTGCTATTTATTGTTAAAGTTCTTTTACATAAATGACTTCATTTTATTTCTCTAAACTCTTTAATGACTCTGTGAGAGGAACGTTTTATCTCTGTGGTTTTACGGTAATGTGGTTGTGCAGTTGATTGATTGAAAACAAGTGGTCGGTTTATAGTTATAATTACTTTAAAAATGTACTAAATGGGTGAGCCTGGGTGGCTCAGGTGGTTAAGCGTGGGACTCTTGGATTCGACTTGGGTCATGATCTCACGGCTTCATGGGTTCAAGCCCCACATCAGACTCTGTTGTGGCAACACGGAGCCTGCTTGGGATTCTTACTCTCTCCTCTCTCTACCCCTCCCGCACTTGTGCTGTGTCTGTCTCTCTCAAAATAAATAAACTTAAAAACAAATAAAAATGTACTAAATGTTTTCAGGTCAGACTTCTGGTGAGTAGTAACAAGTACTTTGCTAAGTAGTACATTATTTACTTTGTCATTTAGGTGAGTGCTATATCTAGGATGGGTTCTATTGTAATTCCTGTTGTGTATTTAAGGAACTTGCCCAAAGGTAAACAGAGAGAGGAGGTAGCAGTGCCTGTTTCCCACTAAGGTCTGAGTTTGATTCCAACAGCTGTAACCACTGACGGGGCCAAGGATAGGCTGCTCCAAGATGGGTCACTTTGGCATGAAGATTATTTTGGGTTAAAAAGTAGTTGAAACCCAGCAGATTCAAGAAAAGCTCCTAACCTCTCCCACAACAGCCTAAAAAGAATTTAGGTAGAGGACCTGCACCAGGAAGGGAACCATCACCACAAGGAACTACGTTATGATATGAACAAGGTGTGGTAGACAGGGAGGAACCTAGCAAGGCCTGTTTGATCAAAGTCCTCTACGTCCCATGGTTTCCAAGTGTCCCCAGGACACATTTGTTTACCAAACATTTACTCCTTTTCATTTTCCTGTGAATTACATTTTTTCCCTTTGAAGTCCCAGACCCGTGCCCCCTTCTTAGTTCAGAATGACCTATATGCCTCATTCTGCCTGTCTTTGGAATTTCCACGTCTTGGTGAATTCCCCATATGTACACTGTTGAATCTGATCTTCTGTTAATCTGTCCCATGTAAATTTAATTCTCAGTCTAGCTGGAAGACCATGAGGGCAGAGAAAAATTTTTCCTTCTCTTCACCATTTCTCGATGTTATTTGCTTATGTCCTCCGGTACTTATTTCTCTTCTTGGACAAGTATCTTATTTGCGTTTGGCTTTTTATTCAACAGACACCGGTGCTTCTATATCCACCATGCAGTGCTAGATGCTGAAGATAAGTCTTAGGCTAAGCTTAGGGCTTAGGCTATATCTGCTAGCACCTTCCATTTTCACCCTTCCACACCGTTGGGCCACTTCGGAGAGAGACAGACAGACAGACATCAGGATAGAGGCACAAAAAGCATGTCAGCAACTCCACCCATCTTCTCGTTGCCTTGGCGTAACCCTGTGTTGTAGCAGATTTCTTTAAGCTGCTTCCAGAACTATTCTACATTCCAGCAGGAGGTCAGCATTTCTCGAGCCAATCAATCTTTCTTTCTTTCTTTCTTTCTTTCTTTCTTTCTTTCTTTCTTTCTTTCTTTCCTTCTTTCTTTTATTTTTTGGGCATTTTTTCATATTCTTTTTTTTTAAGTTTATTTATTTATTTTGATAGAGCCAGGGAGGGGCAGAGAGAGAGAGGGAGAGAGAGAATCCCAAGCAGGCTCTGCGCTGTCAGCACGGAGCCTGACGCGGGCTTCAACTCATGGACTGTGAGATCATGACCTGAGCTGAAATCAAGAGTCTGATGCTTAATTGACTGAGTCACCCAGGCGCCCCTGGAGCCAATCTTTTCCATACAATTCCAACATCAAGTCTCTGAGGGGCACTCAGCAGCATTGCACTTAACCATTTGAGCAGGCTGCTGACCTTTTCAGGTCTTTGCAGCCATTTGGGAACTTTTAAGAGAAAGCTTTATTAGCTACCCTTTTTTTCTCTTGGTGTCTGTGCTACCACCATCTCCCGGTTGTCCCATCTGTCATGTCGATGTTCCCATTTCTGGCTTCTCTTTCTTTGCCCACGAAAGCATTGACCTTCGGGATTCTGATCCACAGGCTCTCTCTCTGGAGGACCTCTTCTTCTTCTATAGTTTTAGCCACCCTTATTTCACCGGGCTTCCAGATCTATACATCTCCAGCCTAGGCACCATTTCTGATTCCAGAACTCAATATCTGTTGGGTCATCAGGCACCTTCATCATCTGGATGTCCCTGTTTCACCTCCACAGTCACATTCCACACATATTTACCTCTGTTTTTTTTTTCTTTTCTTTTTTTTACATTTTATTTATTTTTGAGAGGGGGAGAGAGAGAGAGAGAGAGCGCACACACCAAGTGGGGGAGGGGCAGAGAGAGGGAGACACAGAATCCGAAGCAGGCTCCTGGCTCTGAGCTGTCATCACAGAGCCTGATGCGGGGCTTGAACCCACGAACCATGAGATCATGACCTGAGCCGAAGTCAGTTGCTTAACCGACTGAGCCACCCAGGCGCCCCTTTACCTCTGTTTTTCAAGAGTGTGGTCAGGTGAACTTACCTCTCTGCTCCCCTGCGCCCCATGCTGTTTTTCTTCCTCTTTTTCTTGTTTTGGTGAATGGTACCACTGGCCATTCAGTCATCCAAGCCAGAACCTTTCTTCCCCTTTCTTCACCTCCTGCCTGCAATCATTTACCAAGTTCCTTTCATAGCCAGATATTTTTCTCCATCCTCACGGCTACTGTCTTATTTCAGGCCCTTATCCCTGGGCCTGGACTTTGGCAGTTGTCCTAACTGATATCACTGCCTCCAATAGTCCTTCTGTCGACTCCAATTTTTCTTGGCCTGAAGCTTGAAGTGCAAACTCCTGAGCATTGACTGTGCTGGATGATATTTCTTTGCTCTGTCTACCTTTACATTTTCCTTCTCCCATCCCTCCTACCCTGGCTGAAAGAGTGTTATGAACTCTAAAAAAATTACCGTATTACTTAATGACTCAGCTCTTTTATGAATCCTACTGTTTATTGAATGCTGACTACATAGTATTTAACCTCAAAACAACTCCATTGGGTGGTTATTATCACCCACATTTCACAGGCGAGGAAGTTCAAGTCCACAGTGCTCACCAACTTGGCCTGAGGCCACACATCTAATAACTGGCAGAGCCAGAATGTCAAACACCTCCCTTTGGCACTCACAGTATTTTCTATATTACATGTGAATGTCAGGCAATGTGTCCCTGTATAACTTTTCAGCCTTTTTAAACCTTCCTTCCCACTACTTTCTGTGTGGTAGATAATGTCATACTGTTTGGGGGATTATAGAGTACGTCCACATACCTTCTGCCCCGGCCAAACTGCCCTTCTTGCCTTTGCTGCGGAGTTCTGTCTTGGTTACCCTCCCCCTCTCTTTCCCAGTCTTGCACACCCTTCAGGGTTCAGTTCATCTCCTCTGTGAAACCTGTCCAACCTCAGATCATTTGGACTGCCTTTGAACTCTGTGCAGCTCGTGGTAGGGACCAGTTTGTGACCAGCTCCCCAAATTCATGTGCTCACCAAGCATTATCTGTAGGTGAAATAATTCACACCTTGTACATGCATTTACCTCTGTTTTTTCAAAAGTGTGAAAATATTTTTTCTTTTATTATTTTAAATTATTAATTTTAAAAATATTAAAATATTTTTTTCTCATTATTATTTATAGAAAGATAATGTGGCAGAGCTCTCTAGGTCCCCTAAATCGATTCTACCTTCTTCCACAGTATATAAGAGATACACTGCTCTCCATTTTAGACTACATTTTCTAGTGTTCCTTACAGCTAAATGTGGTTATGTAACCAAATTGTGGTCAATGGAATGTAAGCAGAAGTGTCGGGTCCTAATTCTGGAAAGCTGAGGTTTATAGAGATTAAATAACTCACCCCTAAATAGGTCACACAGCTAGTACCTGGTCAAGCCATGGTTAGAATCTGAGTCACTCTGACTCTAACACTCACATAATGTAAAAGGAGAGAACATGCCGTTTTTCTTCTTTCCTGCTGGCTGGAATGAGGATGTGATGCTGGAGCTGAAGCAGTCAGCTGGGATCATGAGTTCGAAGTGGTGTCCGGAGGACAGCAGATCCTCCATCATACGATCATAGGGACCTGAGCACCTGCTGTTTGAGAAGGCCAGTCCTGAACTGCTTTTGATTATATGAGAGAAATAAACTTGTATCATAAAGAGTGTTATTTCGTTTTTCCATTATTTAAAAAAATTTTTTTTAATGTTTTTATTTATTTTTGAGGCAGAGAGAGACAGAGCATGAGCAGGGGAGGAGCAGAGAGAGAGCAGGAGACACAGACTGGGAAGCAGGCTCCAGGCTCTGAGCCATCAGCACAGAGCCCGACGCGGGGCTCGAACTCACACACCTTGAGATCGTGACCTGAGCTGAAGTCGGACGCTTAACCGACTGAGCCACCCAGGTGCCCCTCGTTTTTCCATTATTGACAACAGAGTCTATACTACTATAAAGTGCTCCTATATTCACAGGAACTTTTTTCGTACTGTATTTTCTCCGTCAGTGCTGTAAAAAGTACAGTGCTGTTGTGGACATCTGTAAAATACGTTAACTCTTACATGAGATCTTCAGCCTCAAAGGACAGAATAACTCTGTTAGGATAAATCATTTGTGGTCAGGGACACATTGCCTGACATTCATATGTAAAATTTGCAATTTCGTAATAGAACTGGCAACTATTACAGGGCTGGTACTATGTCTCAGTACATCTTCACGTTCCCTAGAGTGTGTAGTACGATGTCCAGAATATACTATTAGGTGATTAATAAATTTTGGTTGGTGGATATCTTCATACATGATAATTAGTGTGATTTGTTTCACTTATTTTAATTTAATTTTATTATTTTTTTCCTTAAAAACTTTTTAGAGTGTAGTTGACACACGATGTCATATTAGTCTCAGGTGTACGACATAGTGATTCAGGTTCTTTATACGTTATGCTATACTTCACTTTTTTTTTTGAAAAGTTTCATTTAATATATATTCTATAATTCTTTTTTTATGTTTATTTATTTTGAGAGAGAGAGGGAGAGAGAGAATCCCAAGCAGTCTCCACACTGTCAGTGCAGAGCCCAACACGGGACTCCGATTCACAAAACCATGAGATCATGACCTGAGCCAAAAATCAAGAGTCAGATGCTTAACCGACTGAGCCACCCACTAGCCCCTATATTCTATATTTCTTAAACACCTCTCTGGTGGCATTTTTCTACTTTAGTATTTTTGTTAACTTTGTATTTGTTTGATTTTTGGTACTTCTGTTAGGGAAAATATATACACAAGAAATTTAATACACTATATTTTCTCCTTAGTTCCGCTGGGAGTATATTTTTAACTAAGCAATGTATGAATATTGTTATAAATACTTCAAATAATGAAAGTGATAAAGTGAATGTTTCTTTTCATCCCTTCCCTTAATCCAAACCTCTCTCGTTTTTATATTCCCTAAAAACTGAAATATAAATCTGTCATAGCAAGAAAAGTAGAGTTCAGACTGCTTTATGTTACATTGGGATTTGATTATGTGTTAGGTATACATTGAGGAAAGTTTAAAGTGAGAGTGACTCCTAAATTATTTTTAGCTTTAAAATAGAAAATAAATTCATATTAAAGACTTAATTATTTGACTCTTAAATCCAAAATAATCATATTTTTTTCTTGTGCCCCCAAAACTGTTTGAAACTATGCAGGCGGGCATGTCACGACTGAAAACAGTCTTTGTAGAGTAAAAAATTTGTAGTTCAATGATTTCTTTTTTTTTTAAGATTTTCTGATATATAAAGCCCACAGTTTCATTAACTTTAAAAGCAGATGCCATTAAAAAAAAAAAAAAAAGCAGATCCCTTTATTTTTACCATCAAAACAAGAGGGACTGTACCTTCAAGCAGCATTTACGGTATTTAACTTATTCAGAAGGATATTCATTTTTAGCTAATCTTTTGCTCGTTCAGCTTCATATTATGCTGTCTGTATAGGTTGAGTGAAATTAAAGTCCACACAGAGGTGGCATTATATGGAAATGGTGGAGGGCAGGAGCAGGTAGACATAGGCACCATTCCTTTCCCTCGGTTCCCTCTCTCTTCTTAAGAGCGTGCACCACAAGTGTTTCCAAGAAGTCATTTGGAAACAGGTCCTGCAGGTCCTTTGGAAAGTGTTAGTCTGTTTGGAATTCTTCCATCTCAATGGAGTCCAGTTCTCTGGTTGGAATCGAATTTCTGATGCTTTGTGGAACTGCAGAAACTGCATTAGAAGTTCCACCAATAAGTTAGTGACCAAGCATATTGTTAAGCAACTCCTTGCACTTACAGCTTTATTAGGCACTACTGGGGACACACATTGTCCACTAGTATTCTCAAAAGTGGTATAGTTTCTGATTGGAGAGATGACCTTTAATGTGAAACAGTAAGAGGATAAGCAGTTTATGTTTCAGTGTGAATTTTGAGGTTTGAATCAAAAGTGCATTAGGACTTAGGGAAACTTTTTACCCATGGGTAAGGTGTGGGATGGGAGAAGAGGTGATACATTTTTTAAAAATTATTTATTTTTGAGAGAGCACAAGCAGGGGAGGGACAGAGAGAGAGGGAGAGAGAGAATCCCAGGCTGACAGCATGAAGCCCAATGCAGGGCTTCGGCTGATGGACTGTGAGATCATGGCCTGAGCTGAAATCAAGAGTCAGACACTTAACCCACTGAGCCACCTAGGCACCCCGAGGTTCTCTCTTTTAAATTAGAATATCAGGTTGTAAGGACCTTTGTACAGGGAGAAAGCCTTAGGGTATTTGGCCAAATGAACTGACTGAAGCCAAGTAGGTATGATTAGAGATGAAATTGGATAAAAGGGAATTGAGAGCTTCCTTTATCTTCCCCAGATCTTTGAGAATTTCTTCCAGTAGAGAGAGTGAGAACAGAAATCTGTTGCTGGGTAGATGCTGATTGAAATTTGTGATGGTAACTCTTAGGAATGAAAGGAGGAGGGTCCATACTTCTGGTCTTTATTGCGTGAGACACCCTTATTTTCTGCCTCCTTCATACACTACATTCATAATACAGTACAATGTTGTGAACCAGATGGGTCTGAGAAATACACCACGAGTTCTTAAATTTCCCCAAGTGCTTTGATGGTAAGCAGGGTGCACTTTCAACAAGCCACCTTGTGGAGTGTATTTCTCCTTGTGTTCTCCTTATCTGACTCTTTTCCTCTTTTTGTAATATCTCTCCTTTTTATTTTAGTGATACTGTTTTACTAGAGTCTTTATTAGGCTACCAGTCTTTTCAGCTTTCATATCCTTAATGTAATCATTCAAGCATTCATTCAACAAAAATGTTGTAATTATCTATTATCTAAAAGCATTGGGAATCGAAAAAGTGAATAAAAAAGAACCTTTTCTTCCAGAAGTTCACAATCCAGTGGGTGGGACGTGTAAACAGACAATTTTAGTGTGATGTGTTAAAGGTTGTGATAGGGGAAAATAGGTGACCACTACTCTAGACTTTGGGGAAGAAAAAGGGTAGGCAGGAGAATAAGGCAAAAAAAATTTTTTTTTTTCTAGGTAGAATAATCAGCATGTGCAAAGGTGTAGAACTGTAAAAAAAATTGCTATGACTGAAGCATGGTGGTATGAGTTGAAGCTGGACAGCTGGGCAGTAGCCAAATTGCATTCATTATAAACTCTTTTTGTGATAGAAAAGGGTTGGGCGTTGGGGGGCAGGTAGATCTCTTATATTAATTGAAATGTGATTAGAAAGACTGATTCATAGTATGGTGTGGGTAAGGAGGGGTAGGGAAGATAAGGTTTGGCATGTTATGGACAGCAGGGTGAAGCAGAGGTCCTAGGTCTGACCCTTAGTGGATGGGATCCCAGGGTAGTGGTCAGAAGATGATCACATGTCCAGGGGCTTATTCTAGAGGTGGTGATAGTGATTTGGGATCTGTCATTTAGTACACAGGAGGCTAAGAAGGCTGATCATCCATAAGGTGCCAAGAACCTTGATATTGTTTCCTTGTACGTAAGTCCCCCCTCCATTTTATTATGAAAAACTTTAAACATATGAGAAAGTTGCAAGACTTGTATAGTGAACACCTCTATACTCACCACTAAGATTTCACAGTTATTAACGTTTTGCTACATTTGGTTTTATGTGTTTCTGTCCTGTCCACCATGCCATCTATCCATCAATCCACTTTTAAAATATGTTTCAAAGTAAGTTGCAGGTATCCACATGATACATATCAACCCTAAGCATTTCAAAGCAGGAATTTCTAAGCATGAATATCATAAACTACTGTTTTGTATTAGTTTGTGGGGTTCTTTTGTTGATGTAAAATTTACGCACAATGAAATAGAAAAAATTTTAAGGGGGGGGGTGCCTGGGTGGCTCAGTCGGTTGAGCGGCCAACTTCGGCTCAGGTCATGATCTTGCGGTTTGTGAGTTCAAGCCCTGTGTTGGGCTCTGTGTGGACCTCGGAGCCTGGAGCCTGCTTTGGATTCATGTCTCCTTCTCTCTCTGCCCATCCCCTGCCTGTGCTCTCTCAAAAATAAATAAATGTAAAAAAGGTTTTTAAAAAAAATTTTTTTAAGGGTACCATTTGATGAATTTTGACAAGTGTATCCAACGATGTAATCCAAACATTCATTAATATATAGAACATTTCTATAATCTTAGAAAGTCTCTTCAAGCCTCTTCCTAATTTCTTTTGCCTCCACTCCCCTAAGACAACTACTGTCCTATGTTTCACCATAGGTTAGTAGCATAGATTATAGATTTTACTTAGATTTAACTTCCTATAAATAGAATCATACAGTTAGTTTTCTTTTGTGCAAGTCTTTAGCTCAGCATAATGTTACTAAGATTCATCCATGTTGTTGAGTGATTCTGGTGTGTGCATACCTTTTATTGTGGTAAAACATAAAATTTAATTTACCTGCCATTTTGAAGTGTACAATTCAGTGGCATCGAGCACATTCACACTGTGGTACAGTATTCCCCACTATCCACATCCACAAGTTTTTCATCTTCCCAAACTGAAACTCTGTATTCATTAAACAGTAACTTCCCATTACCCTTCCCGTAACTCCTGGTTACCATTATTCTACTTTCTGTCTTTACAGATATGACTATTCTAGGTACCTCATATAAGTGGAATCATACAGTATTTGCCCTTTCGTGTCTGGCTTGTTTTACTTAGCATAACATTTTCAGGGGTCATCCATGTTGTTGTATGTATCAGAATTGCATTCCTTTTTTTTTTTTTTTTTTTTTGAGAGAGAGGGCGCAAGTGAGAGAGGAGCAGAGAGAGAGAGAGAAAGAGAATGTCTTGAGATGCAGAGAGAGAGAGAGAGAGAAGTGGGGCTCAGCTGGGGCTCATGTTTTATATGAAGTGGGGCTCGAGCTCACCTGATGCAGGTCTCATGTTCACCCGATGTAGGGCTCAAACTTACCTGATGTGGGACTCTAACTGATGAACTGTGAGATCATGACCTGAGCCGAAGTCAGATGCTTAACAACTGAGCTGGCCAGGTGCCCTGGAATTTCATTCCTTTTTAAGGCTGAGTAATATTTCATGTGTGTATTTACCATATTTTGTTTATTCTTTCATATGTCAATGGGCATTTGAGTTATTTCCACCTTTTGGCTATTTTGAATAATGCTGCTGTGAACATGGGTGTAGAAAATTCTGTTTGGGTCCCTGATTTTCAGTTCTTTAGGGCCTATACCCAGAAGGGGAATTGCTGGGTCATATGGTAATTATATGTTTTACTTTTTTGATGAACTGCCATTTTGTGTTCCACGGCAGGTGCACCATTTCACATTCCCACCAGTAATGTACAAGAGTTCCAATTTCTCCACATCCTCACCAATACTTGTTATTTTCCTTTTTTTTTTTAAAAATAGATGTGAAGTGATATCTCATTGTGGTTTTGCCTTTCATTTCTTTTATTGCTATTGATGTTGAGCATCCTTTCACATGCTTTTTCACTATTTGAATGTCTTCTTTTTTTTTTAATGTTTATTATTTTTGAGAGAGAGAGACAGAGACAGAGGGCAAGC
Organism: Felis catus; assembly: GCF_018350175.1. Taxonomy (NCBI): domain Eukaryota; kingdom Metazoa; phylum Chordata; class Mammalia; order Carnivora; family Felidae; genus Felis; species Felis catus. The sequence continues at coordinate 46,136,221 of NC_058385.1, read as the reverse complement.
AGGCGAGGGGCAGAGAGAGAGGGAGACACAGAATCTGAAGCAGGCTCCAGGCTCTGAGGTCAGCACAAAGCCTGATGCAGGGCTCAAACTCACACACTGTGAGATCATGACCTGAGCTGAAGTTGGCCACTTAACCGACTGAGCCACCCAGGCGCCCCTGAATGTCTTCTTTATAGAAATGTCTATTCAAGACCTTTGCCCATATGAAAAATTTGGATTGTTTATCTTTTTCTTGCTTATCATGTGTATGATTTGCAAACATTTTCTCACATTCTGTAGGTTTTTTCACTTTCTTAAGAGAAGGTTTTGATGCATAAAATTAAAAAATTTTTATAAAGTCCCAATTTATTTTTTCTTTTGTTGCTCATGCTTTTGGTGCAATATCTAAGAATCCACAGGCAAATACAAGCTCTTGAAGATTTATCCTTATTTTTTTGTAAATATTTTGTAGTTTTAACTCTTATGTTTGGGTCTTTCATCCATTTTGAGTTAATTTTTGTGTATGGTTATAAGGTCAGGGTCCAACGTCAAGGTCAGGGTCCAACGTCATTAAGTTTTCTTAGCACCATTTGTTGAAAAAGAATGTCCTTTCCTCACTGACTGGTCTTAGTATCCTTGTTGAAAATCATTTGATCATGTATGAGAGAATTTATTTATGGACATTATTCTATTCCAGTAGTCTGTAAGTCTGTCTTTATGCCATACTGTTTTGATTACTTTAGTTTTATAGTAAGCTTTGAAATCAGGATATAGGGGTCCTCCAACTTTGTTCTTTTTCAAGGTGGTTTTGGCTATTTAAGGTCCCTTGAAATTCCATATGAGTTTTAGAATGAGTTTTTCTTCCTTTTTTAAAATCTTTATTATTTTTTTAATGTTTATCCACTTATTTTGAGAGAGACAGAGAGAAAGAGAGTGAGAGAGAGACATGGGAGGGGCGGGGGTAGGGACAGAGAGAATCCCAAGCAGGCTCCACACTGTCAACACAGAGTCCAGTGTGGAGCTTGAACCTACAAACCATGAGATCATGACCTGAGCCAAAACCAAGAGTCAGACGTTTAACTGACTGAGCCACCCAGCCACCCCTAGGATGAGTTTTTCTATTTATGCAAAAATAAATAAATAAATAAAAATAATGTTATTGGGATTTTGGTGGAGATTGTATTAAATCTGTAGATTGCTTTGGGTGGATTGTCATTTTAACAATATTGCTTCCACTTCATGAACATGGTATGTCTTTCCATGTACTTATATCTTCTCTAACTTCTTTTCAGTAAATTCTTTGTAAATGGAATTATTTTCTTAATTTCCTTTTTGGATGTAGGTAACTTTTTAATATCAAGTTTTATAGTTGAAATGACTGTATGCAATTACTAATCAAGACTTTTTAATGGTGATCCCTTATAATTCTTGAATAGTCTCTATTGGTAAAAAACTGTATCACCCAATAAGAGTTAAAAATTTTTAGACAATTTTTGTAACCATTTAAAATTGCAAGAGTTGAGATTAACATTTAATAGTTCTTTTTTTCATGACAAACACAAAGTTAATATTTCTTAGGATAAAGAAATAGATTTAGAAATCAATAAAATGTGGGGTGCCTAGGTGGCTCAGTCAGTTAAGCATCTGACTTCAGCTCAGGTCATGATCTCACAGGTTTGTGAGTTCAAGCCCCAAGTCAGGCTCTGTGTTAACAACTCAGAGCCTGGAGCCTGCTTCGGATTCTGTGCCTCCTTCTCTCTCTGCCCCTCCCCTGCTTTCACTCTCTCTCTCTCTCTCAAAAATAAATAAAAATAAAAATAAAAAAACAAATCAATAAAATGTTTCATATCAAATATTTCAAAGTAATGATGAAAGTCTGTGTTGCAGGATATGCATACGTTTTTTGACTGATCACCTTATATCTAGCTTGGATACTACTACAAGCATACATCGGTTACCAGTGGACAGAAATATCTGATATATGTGAAGGCAGAGATTTGGAGCTGTCATCTGTAGCCTTCCAGGATCTCCCTTCCCCCTTTCCTCCAAGCTGTCAGCACCTTTGTCTTGTGCTGTTTTCTTGGACATCTAAAACAAACTCTTCTGGGAGCTCCATGGGACAGTGTATGCTCTGCACATAGCTAATAAATCTAAGTCCAGGGGCTTGAGCAACTCGTTGGCTTTGCTCAGTGTCTTACAGAGGAGCAGTGGGTGTGGAATGTGACTCATAAATCACTTTACCCAGGGGAGGAAGATGGACATGAGGAGTACCAAACAAGGTTGCTCACAACCTTGAGTCACCATCCTGGGAGCCCCAGCCATCCTTGGCTGTGCCTGGTTGCCTTGAAGGCTGAAGAGGTCCACTTTCATTTGACCCGTTGAACTCCATTGTCTTCCCCTAGTGAGAAGCTCTGGTCTAGTGATTGGCTTGTTTGGAAAGGAGAAAAGAAAGATCATATGTAATTTAGGAAGAAACAATAAAAATAGGTGCATCGTGATGGCTGTAATTTTTGAAATACGGTCTGTCTTATTCACTGACTGATGATAGCATTCCTAATCTAAGGTGTGTCAGTATAGGATTCAGTATTGGATATTAGATGAATAGCTTTGGTGTAATGTGTGAATGGCTTGAAATGAAGTTGGAAACATGGATTATTTTTCTACTTCTGCCATTAGCTAACCGTGATCACTTTTACTGTGTTTTGATTTCCACGTTGCTTTGCTCATGCATTTCTCTCTCTGCTTCGCATTGTTGCTTTTCATTTATGTATTTCTAATTATAGAATTGAAGTTACTTCAAATGCCATTTTCTCCACTTGAGTCTCTTCTGATTCCTCCTACCAGATAATATCTCCTTCTTTTGAGAGGAAACATTTAATACTATAATTTTCTTTTGGCATGTATCATATTCTTTGGTGGACTATGGTTTATGTCTATGTATATCTTACTTCATCTTCCTTGTTTACAAGGTCTTCTTTGTATATCTTGCCTGTTTTAGAGTGGTGAACTAATTGTAGTTTATCTGATTTGAGGGCTCAGCAAAATAAATTCTTAAGCAAAAAATTTTTTGTCTACCATAATTAGCCAGCACATATAAACTATTTTGCTTAACCCTCTTTCAGGAAGAAATTTGAGAAGTCTGGACTAAAAACGGAAAAGCTGACTTCACTTTCACAGATGGCACACCTGTAATACATGAAAAAACAGGTTTCAAGTGTGTATTCAATTCTGAAAAAATGTTCCTACCTTCCATTGCATCATTCAGCAGAGAATCTGTGCTGCAAAGTTTGCAGTCAGGTTCATGGAATGATGTAATGGAGGAATTGATTGTAACTCAGTTTTCTTCTTGATTGTGCCATTAATAACCATCACCAGTTTATTGGTTATTTGGAATATATTAATCCCAAGCATGGCGACTTAGTTCATTTTAATACAGCGGTGTGACTAGATTGTGGAAACTTACAAAGAGTAAGTTTCTTTAGATCAAGGCCTTTTTTAAATGAAGCGTTTTGAGAATAAAGTGTTTATGAAGATCCTTAATAAATAAGGATAGATAAATAATACGTAAAGGGTTTCATAAAGATCCTCATTGGCTCACTGATATGACAAACTATCTGAACATGTTGGACTAGAAGCTTCAGTGGGAAGATACGCTCATTTATTTAGAGACGTGCAGGCCTTCCCATTGAAGTGCAACAGGAGAACTGAGTCGGCACTTGGAGGCCAGCTTATTTCCCTTGCAGAACTTCCCTAGTAGCAGCAGAAGTGCTGATATTTCATATGGGGAGAAAGCAAGATACAGCTTCAGAAAAGAAATACAGATTTTGATGTTTGTGAATACTTGGAGTTTCTATGGTTGGAAATGCAAACCTGAGGATGTGACTGAACGCCAGAGAAATGCCCTATCAGTGTGGTTCAGTTTCAGGGCACCTGAGGTTGCTGGAAGCAAACTGTTCACTAGGTAGGGCAGTGCTACTTGATGAGGGTTTGTCGACCAGAGCTGCCGGAAACTCTCATCAGTCCTTGTTGAGATGAGTTCAGAAGTCGAGAGCAAACATGTAAAAACTTTATGGTATGTTGACAGAGTCTGTTTGTATCTACTGAATTTAGTAATAAACCATTGGGCTTTTGTATTACGCGTATCTTTTATTTCATTTTCTAGTAATTCATTCTTATTGTATTTTATAGGTTATTTGTCTGAAACTTAGGGAACACACAAAACAAAACAGCTACTTCATCATAGATAGTTTGGACCTCATTGAGTTACAATCTCTGAGAAGGGTGAGGCAACTGGAAATGAATATATGAGTCCGAGGATTATCTAGAAATTTGTGGCCATGTGACTGGCCATATTCTAGCAATATTTAGGTGCACCTGACTCTGTGAAATGCACATTCTGTTTGGTAGGTAAAATTTAAAAATAAGGTGCTATTTTAGAAAAATTAGTAAGGGACAGTACTCCCTTACTGTTATTAATTAAAATACTCATGCTTCCCATCTGAGGATTTTTGATCATGAGCCCAGTAGTACAAAATTTGGCCACCCTTACTGTGGGACAGTGCCCTCCATCTAGGAGATCCTAAAAATATTTATTAAATTCAGTTGATTTCTCTTAAGACTTAGCAGAAAGTAGATAGTTCACTAAATAAAGTCCAGAAAATTAAAGTAACTTTGAAAGGTAAAATTTGAAAGCTTATTAGCTGTATATCACCTCTACCAGCCTTGCTCTGCTTTGTTAAATCTTCACCAGTCAGAACTTTGAGAATATATTATTGAGGTACCACTATGAACATAGATGGTTTATGAGATGCTAAGTGTGTTGTTGTTTTAATCAGTTGAGATTTTTAGTAAGCTAAATCCTTAGTTTTAAAGTTCAGATTTTTAGTACGTTCCTTGATGTAAATTCTGTAAGTGGTTATTTATAACTCTATACTAATTGTACTACAAATACTTAGAGAAATTACCCTGCAAAATCTATTTTCCAAGTCAATATGCTAGGGTATCTTCCTTACACTGCAACACTATACTTCAACAAATTTTAAAAATTGGCCAATATAAGAAGAAAATAATCAGCCATATGGAAATAATAGCATTGTGTCATATTGTCAACTTTCATGTTAGATTTGCAAAGTGGAAATATAATTATGAATAACAAAATAAACACATGTACTGTATAGCAGAGTATGCCATGATATGCTTTTGACACAATGGAAACAATTGCTAATAAAATAAGGTGTTTTATTTGGAAGAGAAAATTTGTTCTTGGCAGGGGCTTTCCAATTTTGCCAGTTTTAAAAGTGGCTATGTTGGTGGGTGAGATAGTTATGGAAAAAATATATACAATCTTTATGCTTAGAACACATGCATTGTCAAAGTTTCTTCATGCAAATTACTAACTGTTAGATTACTAAAGCTGTCTCATTCTGGGGAGGAGGCAATAGAATATTTTCTTTACTTAGTTTATCACTTCCATTAGGCAATTTAAGAAATTTACATTCTGAATTTCATTTTAACTTCAAACACGGTTCTGTCTTTATTGATTCTGCCATTATTGTAATAAAATATATTTAATATAATAATATAAATAAATATCATATACATAAGTGTATAAAAATTCGTCTGTAGGAAATTTACCTTGTGTTGAGTTTTGTACTATATTTCATTTAAGTGCTGTGCTATATTTTTCATGTGTTCTGTTTTCCAGCTAGGCATACTGACAAAATCTTTTAAGAGTGTGCTCCATTCTGTTTTCTTCTTTCTTTCCTCCAGAGATTGTAGCACTGTGTTCTATTTATAGTGAGCACTTGCTGTTGACAGACTGAAAAAGATCTGAGGATCTACATTATAATCTTTTGATAAGCAGAATTAAAGAATAATATTGGCAAGTTTTAAAACATCTCAGTATAAGCATAATACTGTGTTTTATATTTTTTCAGGAAGATTCTTTGGCAACAGATGATTTCCTTGTGGACTACTTTAATGAATTCCTAAGCCTTCCAGTGAGTATATTCTTATGTTCTATGGAATATGTTATCAAAGCAAAATATTGTAATCACTGGATTATTTTATAAGGTAACTTTATGAAGGATAATCTCTTTCAGAATTATTAATGAAAAGTAAAGTTTGTATCTTTTTATGGAGTTAATCATTTGGGTTTGAATCATATTTGGAAATTACTGAAGAAAGCTGCATCAGTTGTACAACAATAAGAGTGAATGAATGAGTGAATAAGAAAGCTGGAATTTTTAAAACAATTTTTAAATGTGTATTCATTTTTGAGAGACAGAGAGAGACAGAGCATGAGCTGGGGAGGGGCAGAGAGAGAGGAAGACACAGAATCTGAAGCAGGCTCCAGGCTCTGAGCTGTCAACACAGAGCCTGATGTGGGGCTCAAATTCACAGACCGTGAGAACATGACCTGAGCTAAAGTTGGATGCTTAACCAACTGAGCCACACAGGCACCCTGAAAGCTGGAATTTTTCTAACCATTAAAAGTATTTTGTACCAAAAATAATAATAAAAATAATAAATGTGGATAAACTAGAAAAGAAGTATTCTGTACAAAATCTGATGCTATTGTATTTGGCACTGTTTCAGGCTTTGAACAGAGGTGATAAAGACAAAATATCAAAAAAAACCTGTATTTCTTGACTCTAGGCAATTATTGTCATCCTTTTGTACAGATATTAAAGTGGAATTTGTGTCTAGGTTAACTAGAATTTTATATTAATAGTAAATAAGACATAGGTGGATGCCAAATAATAGAATTTTAGTCTTTCAGAGCATTGACTGATATACTTAAGTATCAAGGGGGTTGGGGAAAGTGAGATAGGAATGCATAAAAACACTTACAGTGCTTGGCAAATAAAGTTAATCAGGAATTTCAAATAAAAGAAAGATAAGAAAGGGTTTTCATTATTATACAAATGCAAAAACTTTTTTCATTAACATATTTACCAGGGAAATTTTGGAATATAAAAATGTCACAAGTAATTTTAGAGGGTGTGGGCCATAATTTGTTACTTTTAATTAAAATTTTAAAACTTATTTTAAATTTAAATTTTAGTGCAATTTTGGCTTCAGGAGTGGAATTCAGTGATTCTTCACTTACCTACAACACCCAGTACTCGTCACAACAAGCGCCCTCCTTTGTACCATATCCCATCTAGTCCATCTCCCACCCACCTCCCTCTGTCAAACCATAGTTTGTTCTTTATCATTAAGAGTCTCTTGCGGTTTATTTCCCTCTCTTCTCCCCTCTCCCTTCCACATATTCATCTATTTTGTTTCTTAAATTCCACATATGTATGAAATCATATGATATTTGTCTTTCTCTGATTGACTTACTTTGCTTAGCATAATACATTTTAGCTCCGTCCACATCATTTTAAATGGCAAGATTACATTCTTTTTTTTTTTTTTTAATTTTTTTTAACGTTTATTTATTTTTGGGACAGAGAGAGACAGAGCATGAATGGGGGAGGGGCAGAGAGAGAGGGAGACACAGAATTGGAAACAGGCTCCAGGCTCTGAGCCATCAGCCCAGAGCCCGACGCGGGGCTTGAACTCACGGACTGTGAGATCGTGACCTGAGCTGAAGTCGGACGCCCAACCGACTGAGCCACCCAGGCGCCCCTACATTCTTTTTTTGATGGCTGAGTAATATTTCATTTTGTGTGTGTGTGTGTGTGTGTGTGTGTGTGTGTGTTTGTGTGTGTGTGTGTGTGTGTGTGTGTGTGTGTGTGTGTATTTGTCTATTTGTATGTCATATCTTCTTTATCCATTCGTCAGTCAATGGACATTTGGGCTCTCTCCAGAGTTTGGCTATTGTTGATAATGCTGCTATAAACATTGGGTACACATACTCCTTCAAATCTGTATTTTTGTATCCTTTGGGTAAATACTTAGTGGTGCAATTGCTGGGTCTTAGGGTAGTTCTGTTTTTAGTTTCTTGAACCTCCAGAGTGGCTGCACACATTTGCCTTTGCACCAACAGTGCAGAAGGATTCCCATTTCTCTGCATCATCGCCAACACCTGTTGTTTCTCGTGTTGTTAATTTTAGCCATCCTGACAGGTGTGAGATGGTATCTCATTGTGGTTTTTATTCATATTTCCCTGATAATGAGTGATTTTGAGCATCTTTTTATGTGTCTGTTAGCTATCTGGATGTATTCTTTCGAAAAGTATCTATTCATGTCTTCTGCCCATTTCTTAATTGGATTTTTTGGTGTTGAGTTTGATAAGTTCTTTATAGATTTTGGATACTAACCCTTTATCAGATATATTGTCTGCAAGTATCTTCTCCCATTCTGTAGGCTGCCTTTTTGTTTTGTTGATTGTTGTTTTTTGTTTTTTGTTTTTCGTTTTTTGCTGTGCAGAAGCTTTTTATCTTGATGAGGTCCCAATAGTTCATGTTTACTTTTGTTTCCCTTGCCTTTGACAATGTGTCTAATAAGAAGTTGCTCCAGCCAAGGTCAAAGATGTTGTTCTCCTCTAGGATTTTTATGGTTTCCTGTCTCACATTTAGGTCTTTCATTCATTTTGAATTTACTTTTGTGTATGGTGTAAGAAAGTGGTCCAGTTTCATTCTTCTGCATGTCACTGTCCAGTTTTCCCATTTTCCTTTGTTGAAGAGACTGTCTTTTTCCATTGGATGTTCTTTTCTGCTTTGTTGAAGGTAAGTTTAGCATATAGTTGTGGGTCCATTTCTGGGTTTTCTATTCTATTCCACCGAACTATGTGTCTCTTTTTGTGCCAGTACCATACTGTCTTGATGACTACAGCTTTGTAATATAGCTTGAAATCTGGAATCATGATGTCTCTAATTTTGTTTTCCTTTTTCAGAATAGCTTTGGCTATTCAGGCCTTTTTGGTTCCATACAAATTTTAGGATTGTTTGTTCTAGCTCTATGAAAAATGTTGGTGGTATTTTGATAGGGATTGCATTAAATGTGCAGATTGTTTTGGGTAGTATAGACATTTTAACAATGTTCTTCTAATCCACGAGTGTGGAATGCTTTTCCATTTCTTTGTGTCCTCTTCAATTTCTTTAATAAGTGTTCTATAGTTTTCAGAGTGTAGATCTTTTATCACTTTGGTTAGGTTTATTCCTAGGTATCTTATTTTTAGCGCAATTGCAAATAGGATTGATTCCTTGATTTCTCTTTCTGCTGCTTTGTTTGTGGTGTGTAGAAGTGCAACAGATTTCTGCATGTTGATTTTGTATCTGGCGACTTTGCTGATTTCATGTATTCTAGAAATTTTTTGGTGGGGTCTTTTGGGTTTTCTACATAGAGTATCATGTTGTCTGCAAATAGTGAAAATTTGACTTCCTCCTTGCCACTTTGGGTGCCCTTTCTTTCTTTTTGTTGTCTGATTGCTGAGGCTAAGACTTTGAGTACTCTGTTAAATAGTAATGGTGAGAGTGGGAGTGGGCCATGATATGTGGAATCTCTTAAAGCCTAGCCACTGAAGATGTCTTTTGAAGAGACAGTACTAGATGCACCCTCTTGCCTAGATTAGTTTTTGCATGTATGTATGTATCTATGCATGCATGTTTGTTGTTTTGTCTTATTTTCCTTTTTCCAAAAGAATTTGTGGTCTCTCCTCCATTTGGCACAGCCAGGCCTCTGGATCCATTATGGGCGTTAGGCTGAGACACCAATCACCTCTCGCTTTCCAGCAACAGGCCCGAGTGATGGTACAGGATACCTCATGGGTTCTTGTTTGGTCTGATTTTCTTTTTCTCTTTCTTTCTTTTTTTTTAAATACTCATTTATTTGAGAGAGAGACAGACAGACAGACAGAGTGTGAGCAGGGGAGGGGCAGAGAGAGAGGGAGACACAGAATCTGAAGCAGGCTCTGGGCTCTGAGCTGGCAGCAGAACCTGACATGAGACTGAAACTCATGAACTGCAAGATCATGATCTGAGCCGAAGTCGGACACTTAACAAACTGAGCCACTCAGGTGCCCCTCTTTTTTTATTTTTAAAGTTTATTTCTTTTGAGGTAGTGTGTCCCTGTGTGCGTGAGTGGGGGAAGGGCAGAGCGAGAGAGGGGGAGAGAGAATCCCAAGCAGGCTCCACGCTGTCAGCACAGAGCCTGATGCAGGGCTCAAACTCATGAACTGTGAGATCATGACCTGAGCTGAAATCAAGAGCCCAACGCTTAACCAACTGAGCCAGCCAGGTGCCCCTGGTCTGATTTTGCAACTTTTTCATCATCCGGTTGTATATTATAAAAAACCCAGCAGCATCACAAAATTGTCAGAATTTTGCTCTTCTTGAGTATATTGTCTTTCCTCTAGGCTCTACATTCTCCATTTTTCCTCTAATTTTTGTGTCATTTTAAAAAGAAAAATGTCTATATTGGGTCTGATTTCAATTTCTCAAGATTTACATGTCATCATCTCAAGTTTTGTGATTATCTTGACTTTTACTTGCTCTAGAACATAAATTCCCCTACCTTTCTTTTTTTTAAAATCTATTTTAAATTATAGAAGTGATATAACAATACTAGAGAAAATTTATCTTAAATGTAAGAAAAATTGAGCCATAGTCCTGCCATCCAGTCAGAATTGATGTTACCATTTCTGTGTGTTTTGTGTGTTTCAGGCTTCAGGTGAGATGGCAGAGTGTCTCTGTGGTCACGTGTTCATCCCACCCAAGCAGACTCCTGCAGTTTGACCCTTTCATATATCCCATGTGGCCGAGCTTGGCCACTTCTCTCCTGTTTTCTGTCTCTCCAAATCCTTCTCTTTTACATTCTCTTATTCTGTGTCCCCCCCCACCCTATGAAAATCTCTCTCATTCCTTTGCAGCTACATATGGTACAATATAATCTACCTATTAACTACCCATGCTTCACGCCACAAGATAGGAGAAGGGGAAATATGGTAATAGGTTTCCAAAAAGAATTTGGGGACAGGGAGGAGAAAGAATGATGAATTCTCAAACCAAATTCCAGGCAAAATTCTAGAACAGCTTAGTAATGTTTGGTTTATTAGCACTTAGCTAAGAGTTAGAAGCCAGCATGGGTTTATTGAGAATAAATGTGTCAAACTGAGCTCTCTTTTTTTGGAGCATTGTGGACTGGCATTTTAGGGAGCCATAAATTTAATGTATTATAGTTTCAGTAAAGCATAATCATAGCAATAAGGTAATAATACTAATACAGATAAATGGAACCATGTTACTTCCTGCCCTCAAAGCCCTCAAAGGTGGCTTCTTATTACACTAAGAATAAAATCCAGAATCCTGTATGATCTGTCTCTTGCCATCTCTTGGTCTTTATTTCCTGGGCCTCTTCCTCTTATTAATTCTTTTCCGGCTTAGCTGGCCCTCTTCGTGTTTCTCCACCATGAATGTGCCAAGCATACTCAGGGCCCTTTAGGCTGGAGTGCTCTTTCCTGAGATACTTGTTTCACCTTCTCCCTGATTTAAGTCACCTCTACTCAGGAAACCTTCCCTCCCACGCCTATCTAAAATAATACACCCAACACATGCTCCACTTATACGGCTTTGTCTCTCCAAAGCTCATATCATTACCTGTGAAGTTAGTTTTCAAATATTTGAACACGTTCTCTAACTGTAGCCAGTAGGGGTTGACACTTAATAGCCTACAGATTTAAGTCCACATTCCTTAGTATGGAGTTCAAGACCTTCTGCAATGTGGCCTGAATCTAACCTTTCTAGTTTTACCTCCCGCTTCATTCTGCTTGTGTCATCCTGCACAATCTTTCCTGCCTCCCCTGAGCCACCCCCACCCACCTTGACCACACATATTCTTCCTGTGTCCATGCCCCAGTGTAATGATTAGAATAGAAGTGAGGCAGATATTACCCCTGTGATCTTAGAAACATTCTTTTGTTACTTAATACCTTGATATCTTTCTCTGTGAAAACAGTGTAAGTATCCTATAAGGTTGTAATGAAACAAGGTAATGTATGTTAAGTGCTTGGCACAGAATTAGTGCTTCTCTTTCTTTTTCCTTCACTAACTAGACCAACTCATTTTCTGATCCTGAAACATGAGGGGCAGTCACTCCTTAATTAGATTAGTAGGTCATTGTCAGTCTGGAGAATAAACTTCTGTGCCACACAAATATGTCATTGGCTTTGACTTTCCAAATTATTTTTATCAGGATGAGACGTTGCAAGTGAACTAGTGTTTTTCCAGCTTAAGGTCACTCAGCTAGTTAAGTGACAAGGTCCACCCAGGTCCACACGACTCAAAAACTTGTCCTACTATGCTGTAAGAACTATAGAACTGGCAGTGGAGGAACAGAGTCTGGTCTTATTTTTATTGTGGTAATCTGAAATGGTCTGAAACAAAGCTGATGTATTTTTAGGGGACATTAACAGAGGTATAGTTAAAATCAAGAAAAATATTAGTCTGGAGCATAGAAGGCACTCAATAAATGTTTTGCTTTGTCTTTTTTTAAAGTCGTATTGACTTGTCAGACTACATTTGGAATATTGTGTTCCATTCTTGGTGCCACAGGTTAGCAGTTGCTCTGCCAAACCAGACTTGGGGAGATTCAGCCAATGAACACTCTGGAAACCATGTCAGATGAGGAAGGGTTGAAAGAAGTGTGGGTGTTGAACCTGGCTGGGGAATGGGTAGAAGGGTTCGAGTGGACCAGCTTTTTTCCAAGTATTTGAAGATCTGATTGAGGAAGAGGGGTTAACTTGTTCTGTGAAGCTGGCGGGCACAACCAAGGCCAGCATTTATGAGGAAGTTGATTTTCAATCACCAGAAGAAAGACATTTAAAGTTTGTTTTCTAACAGTAGAACAGAACAATAGGGATGACATTATTCACAGGAGTAAACTTCCTGTGATTGGAGATATTTGGATACAGGTTAGGAAATCATTTTGGGGAATATTTTATGGTGGTATATATGGTAGGTGGGAGATTAGACTTTCCCAGCTAAAGAAAATTTGATTAATCTTCTCTGTTTATTTTTATCTCAGGAGCTACATTATAAATTTCCTGGGGCCAAGGATAGGTCCCTTTCTTCTGTATCTCCAAAAGCTTCTTGAGGATGATTCTGTTTTTTTTTTTATTTATACATCTTCCATGTAAGATAATTTTTAAATAAACAAATAAACTTTCTAATCTTCTTTTGCCTCACCTCCTCTACCATTTCCTCCTCCACCAAAAAACCGCAACAATCTAAGCCTGAGATAGACAGTGTAGAAATGTATTATAATATTCTCAATCCAAAAGTCCCTCCCTTAAGTCATCTAGATTTCTGAGACTTCTCAGTCTTCTTCCACATCTGTAGTGACATGCCCAAGGTCCCAGATTGGATTGTGGCAGAAATGGGCCCAGGAATCAGGCTTTCTGGCTCCTACCCTCCTTCTTTCCATTACCCCATAACACCCATGGGACACATTGTAAGATCCAGAAATTGATGGCTGGTAGCCTGCCTCCATGTTATTTTGATGAGGGGAATCCAGGACAGTTGCTGCTATTATAAATGATTATGGCACTTTCCAAATCCTAGCTTTCATAACTTCATTCCGTTTGTTCTGTTGCCAGGTTCATATTCAGATATTGTTTTCATTTGGTGTCTGGGAGGTTGTCTTTTTTTTTTTTTTCTGTCAACTCTTTATGGACAAGTGTTTGCTTATTAAGTTTTCTTCTGTGCTATAGTGTGAAAACATTTTTTTTCCCCTTTTGGTTTTGTTTTGTGTGTTTTATGCTCAGTGACTGTTGTGGGATTGGGTAGATGAGCCCACATACAGATTTAGGTTGGTCCTCTGTGGGTGGTTTAGAATGTTTGTGACATTTATGGTCTGCAGAAGCCGAAGGGGTGGCCTGTTCCATACCCTCCTTGCAAGGATAGGTATGTCATGTGTTTGCCAGACCATGCTTAGCTATTTGCCTTTGGAATTTTACCATAACTTCTTTTTTGGGGACTGATTCTCCACACTTTTTTCTTTAATCTGTAAACTATTATAATTTCTTGCAGCTTTATGAAGGATTTATATGTTGGATAGATTGTTGGGTAAGGAGAAAGAGAAAGAAAGAGAGTACGGATTTGGGGAATGAGTGGCATAAAGGGGGATGCAGGGCTTGGGTCTTCCGCTGCCAAAAGTTAAATACTTTTAACTTTTTGAGATTGATTTTTGAAGGTGTTGATAGAGTGTAGGTAGTACTGCCTAGTTCAGCGTTTATACCTCTGGGTGTTTTGATAAGCCTTGTAGCTCACACATAAAGCACTCACATTACCAAATGTTAATTCATTTTATTAACTAAGGATATTTCTATGTATTTTATGTGGCACATGATTCCTTCCATCCCATTGGTGAATATGTCCAGCAAATAGTTTATGGTGAAACATCTAAAATGACAGTAAAACTTAGATTAAAAGAAGTCATTGGTAACTGACTTGTTATAGTCAAGTAGTCACATGTTTTTCATTCGCTGACTAGGATGCGTGTTTAAAATACAGCTTTGGAACTCAATTAGGAGAGACAGAGTTGGAGCAGAGATGAACATGTATTAAATTAACCTAGTCATTAGTTTTTAATTTAAATACTGTTCAGCTAAATAATTTGGCACCCAGTAAGTTTCAGTGGTGCTCCGCTGGCAGTTTAAGCACATCACTAATTATTCACAGGCTTTCTCCCCCCTCCTCTTCTCAAAGAAATGTGGAGCCAGCAATTTATTGTGGTAAAAATATTTTCGTGCACTTGCTTTTTCTGTGGAAATATTTTTCGCACATGGATGACTGGTACTACAAAGTTAGCTTTCACCGCCTTCAGGTCAGTTCGTTTTAGAACATTTGGAAAACGATACCCTTGAAATAAGAAAATTAAGCAAGGGAAAGAGCAGTCTGCAGCAGCTTGCGGAGGATTGGGTTTGAGGCCCAAACTGAAGATTTTTCCTGTCATATGATTAAAAGTTGAGAGTTCTCTAAATCAGCCTACTCAGCTTTTTCTGGAGAGAGACTTCCTACCTCGTTTGTTTCTCTCTCCCCCACCTCACATGTCTTTTATTGTCACATACTAAACCAACTGTGGGAGTTTTGTGGATAGGCTGAGAAACAGTGAAAACAAAGGACTTGATGTGTGAGAGAGATTTCTTAAAAATGTTTGTTTATTTTTGAGAGAGAGAGAGAGAGCGCATGCAAGGGGGGCAGGGGTAGAGAGAGGGGGTGGACAGAGGATTTGAAGTGGTCTCTGAGCTGTCAGCAGCGAGCAGCCCCGATGCGGGGCTTGAACTCACAAACCCTGAGATCATGACCTGAACAATGTCGGACACGCAACCGACTGAGCCGCCCAGGTGCCCAAGATTTATATATATATATGTATTTTAAAGCAGACAACAGGACTTTGCATAATAAAGAGCAGGGTTCTTTCTTCTGCGTACAGAACCTAGATGGTCATCCCCTCCACTTATGTGAATACACGGGAAAGTCTACATGAAGTAGCAGACAGAAGGTGGGTGTTAAAGTCTGTCTTGATCTGGATTCTGTCTCTTCCCAGCTGAAAACTCTTTACTGGCTCCCCATCACCCTAAAGCAGCGTAAATCTGAACATGCATCAGAATCACCTGAGGGCTTGTTAACACGGAATACCAGGCCTCACTCTCTGAGTTTCTCATTATAGGGAGGGGCCTGATAGTTGCATTTCTAGCAGGTTCCAAGGTGATTCTGATGTTGCTGGTCCAGGCACCACACTCTGAGAACCACAGACTCTAGAGAGTGAGTTGGGAGTTATGCACATAATAGAAAGTCTTTGATGAACCCATCCTCTGCCTTTCTCTCCAGGCTTATATCCTGTTAATTCCCTCTTGACTAGTAAGCTTCAGCAATGTCCAACTGCTTTCAGTTCATCAATATACATGTGTTATTACTCAAAATGAATTACTCGTGCTCTGCAGAGAGAGTGAGGGTGATTTAAAGAGTGAGGATGGTTTTGTCTGTCTTACTAATCCATAAACACACACATACGCATCCATGAGCATCTTGATAAGGGTAGGAGCCAGAAGATGAGAATCTGCTGTTCCCCCAATGGTCTCTTCTGCTCGCCTTTCCTAGAGTAGTGAACTGATCATGCTGAAAGGGATTCTAGTGTTAAACATGAATATCTCTGTATAACATGAGTTTTAAACACAAGCCCACCATTTCATCTGGCTCCTAACTGAAGAATCAGTAACCCATTTCAATTCCAGAGGAAACACTGTGATCAGCTTCTTGAGAAGTAGGACGACTTTATACCTTATGGGTGTTCTCAAGGATTTCAAGGGATAATTTTGACTAAATATGACTTCACCTTGTATGCCAACTGTAGGGTTCATTGTCTTGTAGGATGAGTCTTTACTGTCTCTGTGTATTTACATCCTTTCTTCTTTGTTGGATCAGCATACTCTGAAGCCATATCTGTGTCTCCATTTGGGGCTTTGTGGAGAGTACTCTGGACTGGCTCACTCAATGTGGCAATACATCATCTATCATGATAGCTTATTTAATAAGTGTTCAATGAAACTTCTTGAATAAATGAGTAAAATAACAAAGGAACAGTGGAATTGGATGCTCTTATTAGAAAGAAGAAGATACAGACTTTCTTTTTTGTGAGAGACAATTGTGGATCAATGGAGTATCAAAGAAGGAAGGCACCTTGGGATTGTTTAATTAAAACCCCTTTTATGATAAATCCTAGAAAAGCAAAGTGATTTTACCCAACATTTCTTTCATTTAATCATTCTGCTTATCCTTTTCTGGATAGATTTCTAGGTTAGCCAAATCACTTTTAAAGTACAATAACTAGATAAAAAAAAAAGACTCTAGTATTAACTACCATGGTCTCTCTGTGGACAGATTTCCCCTTTAGCATTTGCATGTTACACTAATTTAAATTATTTCAGCATTTTGTTGACTCTTCATCATAAAAAAAATGAATGACCATGTATTGTTCCTGCAAAGGCAAGTGTTTTATTCAGTTTGTATCCTCTTTGCTCGGGATACTCATTGGCCCTTGGGCATTCAAAAGTTTGGTCGTTGCTGAAATAAGTGAACTGGGGGAAGCTTTGAATCAGTTATTTGCCCCTTTTATAATCTTAGAACCACAGTGCTATTAAGGATCTCCAGAGATCCATTGGAAATCATGGCTTTTAAAATAAGAAAGCACTTATATCCCCTTGGCATAGACTCTGTCACATTTTAATTCCACTGAGATAAATTCTTTTTAAAAAATTTTTATTGATTGGGGCGCCTGCGTGGCGCAGTCAGTTCAGCATCCAACTTCAGCCAGGTCACGATCTCGCGGTCCGTGAGTTCGAGCCCCGCATCAGGCTCTGGGCTGATGGCTCGGAGCCTGGAGCCTGTTTCCGATTCTGTGTCTCCCTCTCTCTCTGCCCCTCCCCCGTTCATGCTCTGTCTCTCTCTGTCCCAAAAACAAATAAAAAACGTTGAAAAAAAGAAAATTAAAAAAAAATTTTATTGATTGATTGATTGATTTGAGGGAGTAGGGAGGAGCAGAGAGAGGGGGACAAGGCATCTGAAGCCAGCTCTGTGCTGACAGCAGAGAGCCCGATGTAGGGCTCAAACTTACGAACTGTGAGATCATGACCTGAGCCGAAGTCAGACACTCAACTGACTGAGCCACCCAGGTGCCTCCCCCACTGAGATAAATTCTTAAATTTAAAAATTCTAAATATTTTAACATCTTATGTAGCTAAATTTCATGTCATTTAATCATGGACACAATTACAGCTTAGCTTCTGTTGTCTTTTTTTTTTTTTTTTTTTTTTTGTAAAGTACTTCTTTTTGTCCAGTTTCTCTCCTCACTTTCATGTACTTATGTCGTTCAGCTTTCCTTCCTCAGGATGGATAGACTCTGCCTCTTCCCTACTCCACTTGCTTCAGAATTCAAGTATTTCGTGCATATGAGTAGCAGAACTGAGTCACACGTGTAACTTGAACCACACGGGAGTCTGGGTGATACAGTTTTTAGTTGTCCAGATTCTGCATTTCAGGGGGTTGGAACAGATCCTGAGCGAGCTAATCCACAGCATCTACTGACACCTACTGAAATTATGTGTCAGCTCAGTGTTTAAAGCAGTCTGTAGTCATGAACCCAGAGTTTTGCAGTGCACTTACTAGGGGATGTGCTGGAAATCCATGAAGAGATCACTTGTTTCAGCCATAGTTTTGCTTTGTGAGTTGAAAATGAAAGTAATTGCTGACTACCTGCCTTACACCCTGCCCTAGCCCCTGTGTGTGCTGGGGACAGTAACCCATGCAAGGGAGTTATTGCCACCCTGACCCTGGCTCTGATGACGGTAGCTCCGAGGTAACTGCCAGTCTCCCGAGAGCCTGGGGATGGCTCTGCTTGTGGGATGTGAGCATTCTACCTCACCAACTCAAGAGCCAGCAAACAAAACTCCAGACTGCTACCAGGAGAATCTTCCTAAAACACAAATCATAGTTACTTCCCAATTTAGGATTTTCCCATCCCATCCTATTTCAAGGATCAAGATAAGCTTGTGCTTCTTAAAATGGCATGCAAAGCCTTCCATGATTTGGTCCTATCTACCTCATCTACCTCAAGTCTTTCCTCTGTTCCTTAAACAATTTTAACTATGAGCTATTCTAGTTATATTCTAACTGCATGGAACTGCTGAAAATTACCCACATGTACCATGCTGCTTCATGCTTGTGTGTCTTTACTGATAAAACGCCTTGGTTTGAATCCCAGATCCACCATGTTTATAGGGTTATTGCTTAGCACAGGGCCTGGCCTAGAGAAGGTGGTTAGTACATGCTAGTTTTATCAGTATGTGAGGCAATAAAATCGTAAAGAAGGGGAAATGTGCTGTCTTTGGGACCAGATAGACTTTTTCGATAGCCCCGATTTAGCACTTCATTGCTCTGAATCCATAGTCCATCACATAACTATCTTGAGTGTCCACTTTCAATAAAGAATGATCTCAGGAATGTGGAAAGCTAGTGCATTTGAAGTGTCTGTCACATGCTTGCACGTGGTAGATGGCCAGTTAACGGTAGTTCTTGTCTCTTCCGTTATTTATATCAACTGTAACTTAACTCCTTTCTACTGAGTAACATTGGCTACTGAGGGTCTCAGAATGTCACAGTCCCTCTAAATTTTTTTTTCACTGGGTCATTATTTTTCTAACTTGAGTAGCAGGAAATGTCTTATTTGTTCATAGAACTAACTAACTGGCATTCTTGACTTTGGATTATCACAGCTTTGTGTCCCTCTGTCCACCAGGTGTGAGGGTAGGAGGCAGAAAAAAGAAAGGAAAACAAATAAAGGCCGAACTTGCTCTCTTGTTCCATGGATACTCAGAACTAGAAGAAATCTTTTCCAGATGGTCTTTTGCAGTATACTGTACTGTTTCCCCAACCCCAGCTAATATTTTATGTCCATTCTCTACCAAGCTTAATTCAGTTGCTTTCTCCTACCAAATGAATCTTGTCTTTGATATCAGCAGACTCATTTATCTGTTTAGTCTAGTGATAGTATAATTCAGAGATCGTATTTGACATTCAGGTAAGTGATGCCTGTTTGAATCTCATGTTTGAAAGACACATGCAGTTAAATATATTTATTGAAGAAACCTTGTACACAATTTACTGGCACTTGTCATTACTTGTCCATTGCCCTATACATGTCATTTTTGAGGGGAAATCTTAACCCTGAGGCCTTTTGGCCAGTAGACTGACTTTCATATTGAATTCTATTGTCCATGAACTTTAAATTCCTTAGAAGGGGAGATGATCAGACTTTAGAGATGTGACGTTATCTGACACTAAAAAAAATATGTATGTATTGGGGTGCCTGGGTGGCTCAGTCAGGAAAGTGTCTGACTTTGACTCGTCATGATTTCATGGTTTGTGGGTTTGAGCCCCACATCAGGCTCTGTGCTGGCAGCTCAGAGCCTGGAGCCTGATTCACATTCTGTGTCTCCCTCTGTCTCTGCCCCTCCCTGATATGCTCTGTCTCTCAAAAATGAATAAATGTAAAAAAACAATTAAAAAATATGTATATATACGTACATATATATGGATATTTTTACATATGTATGTATATATTTCTAACTCCAATATTATGACATCCTACCATTTATTAAATTTTAACTATGGTATATCTAGCAATCTCTTAGTAAAATTTGGAAGAATTGATGTTCTCCCTAGGACATTTACTAATCCAAGGGGAAGGGCTAGATGTCTTCTACCACCTGGATAGACATTTATAAATTAATCTACATGAGTAAATAGTTCACTAAAGGTATCCTAAAATAAGTTAATATTCTGAAAAAAGAAACTTGATTCCAGATTTGGAGGGCAAAATGGGAAAAGACACAGCCAATCCACTATTTATTTGTTATGGAGATGGAGATGCCAAACATGTTTAATTATTTACTCAAAGTTACAGAGCTACTTAATGCAAATTGGCATTCAAACTCACTGTTTGAATATTGTTGTATATTAACTGACTGACTTTAAATAAAACTTGGCAACATTTAGTAATTACTGTGAAAAGCTCAGAAATGTTAGTCTCTCTTTCTCTTTCTCTCTTTTTTTCCACAGTGAGAGGAACGGTGTTGAAATAGTCTTAAATGAAGAACACATTGTACTTAATTTTATCCTTTTGGGCAAGGCATTGTACTTTAGCTTTCATGGCTCCTGGGGATGAAAGAGATAACGCGAGTGTTTTTTCTTCTTCCTTTACTCATTCTTCCCTAGTAACCCACCTGCTCCTAAGAGAATAGCATTGCTTCATAGAGACCAGGTGTGTATTTCTTTCCAGTTCCAAAGAAACACAGAGATACTGCATAGGGAATTTCTGCCACAGTACATCCTTATTTCATGGCGTAAGTACATTGGAAAGGAAGGATTCAGTGGGTTCCCTTATCTGTAGTCAAGGGATTTCTAAGCTCCTAAAAGAGAAGAGGTAATGATTAAGTACACAAAACTTTATGTATGTATATATGCATATATGTAAGTGTCAAGTCTTCTGTGAGACAGTGAGTTTCTGGTTTATACAAATTTAAGACCTTATTTCCCCAAATCTATCTTACAGACCTTTTCAGAGGCAATTAGATTTAATGCGGATTATGGAGTTTTTGAAGTAGTTAACAATGCTCCACAACTTCTGGAAAAGCAACTGAAAAAAATTCTACAAAACCAGCAACCTCGAAATCCCATCTATGATGTTGTAAGGAAAGGAAAGAATGATATTAAACCTGTTCAAATGAATGCCCCCTATGAAAATGAGACCATTAATGTCAACTACAATATTATGGTAAGAAAGTATACTTGATAAATATACTAGGTAACTAAAGCATTAGGTAAAATTAACATGAGGCTCCTTGGGCTTGCCTTTCTGAAATGTAACTATATTTATTAAATTTTATTGTACTTATACATAGAATTTGTTAGTTGTTGTATCATCTTTTTCATATCAAATGGCCAATTTAATCTAGCAGTTTTGTTGATATTTGATTTTTAATATGAGAAGATTCACATAACTTGCTTTCAATACTTAGGATATAAGGCTAATTTGGGGGAAGTAGAAATATGTATATCCCTTATAGTCTAGATGTACTCTAGAGAATGCGAGTACACAGTAAATTTATCTCCTTTGGGTTCTATCCTAACAAGCAGTTGGGAATTATGATTTCTGACCCTCAAGTTAGGCTATGTGACTCTGACCTCCCTGGCATTAAATTCTACTCTCAGTTTCTGGATTTTGTCTCCTTAACATGAGGTAAAAACAAAACAAAACACACACAAAAAAACCCCAAAACTGGGGTTCTAACATTGGTTCTTTAACTTACTGGTTCTGTGTTCTTGAACAAATCATTTTGATGAGCCTTATTTTCATCACCTGTCAGATGATACCATCACCACTTACTACTTAGGTTTGTTGTGTGGTTCAGCTGAAAATAAATGAATGTTTAACATTTTCCATGATTTGAAGTGTCTGATGGAACTAGACTAAAATATGTTCAGCCCTTAAAACATAGCTCTTCTCCAGCCTGACACTTGTTCAATGCTTCTTTTACTGAATTCCAATATATTTCATCTTTGTTTACTTTCATCAAATTAAATGCATTAATAGTAATACTAATAGCATTTAAAATACTTTTATAAATACTAAAAAAAGCTATGTCATAACATTGTTTTGAAGTTTAAACAAAGAAATCTATTCTGATCTATAAAGCACCATATCAATTATTACAATATTCATTCATGATAAAAAGTCTCAACAATCTAGGTTTAGAGGGAACATACCTAAGCATAAGAAAAGCCATATGTGAAAAACCTACAGCTAACATCATCTTCCATGGGGAACAAGTGAGAGCTTTTCCTCAAAAATCAGGAACAGGACAAGGATGTCCACTCTCACCACTTTTATTCAACATAGTACTAGAAGTCCTAGCCACAGCAATCAGACAAGACAAAGAAATAAAGGGCATCTAGATTGGTAAGGAAGAAGTAACATATTTCACTATCTACAGATGACATGATACTATATATAGAAAATCTTAAAGAATTCACCAAAAAACTACTAGAACTGATAAATGAATTCAGTAAAGTTACAGGGTACAAAATTAATATACATAAATCTGTTGCATTTCATGCAAACTCATTCCTAATAAAAACTCATTAAAAAATAAATTACTTAAACTATTAAAGGCTACCCCAAATCAATAGTAAACTCTGTAACCATTTCCACTAGATCATAAGAAAAGAAAAAGAATATATCTTCCTTGCAATTCAAAATTGTTTTAGACTTCTGGTCCATTGGAGTTGGTGACCTGCAAGAGCAGTTTTGGTACCAGGTGATGGCAGAGGCCAGGCTGGAGTGGTTGAAGGAAAGCCGTGAGAAAGTGTGACAATGCTTATTACTTGAGGAGTTTTCAAGTGTTGTAAGAAAAAAGAAAAAAAAAGTGTTGTAAGAAAAAAGAAAAAAACTTTTGTTGCACAAAAAATTTTGCAATCAAATAAGACACATCTTTACAGCTTTTGACAGACACTATTATGGATATTTAACTTCAGAAGATGTCAAGAAAGCATTTAGTCAGGTGGCTCCCAAGTTATCAGAAAGGACTGTTATGCAGGTATTCAGGGCTACTTCAGTGAACAAATCAAAGCACACCTGGTGGAGGGTCCAAAACATCACTATGAGTAGGGAGATAAAACAACCAGAGTCACAACAACAGAGAGCAAGTAACACACTCAAAAAACACCTCCTGGAGGGCCAGGCCCTAGACAGAGTATGACTCCTCTTTAATATGGTAGTGCTCACAGGTGCAGGACACATAACAAGCTTTTAAAACACGTGAGGGACAAAAAACTAGCCAAAATGACAAAATGGAAGAATTCTCCTAAAAACAAATTCCAGGAAGAAATGACAGCTAAAGAATTGATCAAAACAGATATAAACTGTGTAACTGAGCAAGAATTTAGAATAATAGTCAGAAGATTAGTCGCTGGGCTTGAAAAAAGCATAGAAGACAGCAGAGAATCTATTGTTACAGAGATCAAGGAACTAAAAAATAGTCATGATGAATTAAAAAAAAATGTTGTAAATGAGGTGTAAAATAAACTAGAGGCAGTGACAGCTGGACTGAAGAGGCAGAGGGGAGAATAAGTGAAAAAAGATAAAATTATGGAAAAAGATGAAGCTGAGAAAAAAGATAAAATTCTGGACCATGAGGGGAGAATTAGAGACCTAAGTGATTAAATGAAATGGAATAATATCTGTATCATAGGAGTTCCGGAAGAAGAAGAGAGAGAAAGGGGTGGAAGTTGTACTTGAACAAATCATAGCTGAGAACTTCCCCAATCTGGGAAAGGAAACAGACATTGAAATCCAGGAGGCACAGAGAAGTCCCTTCAGATGTAACTTGAATTGATCTTCTGCATGACATATAGTAAAACTGGCAAAATACAAAGATAAAGAGAGAATTCTGAAAGCAGCTAGGGACAAATGGGTCTTAACCTACAAGAGTAGACACATAAGGGTAGTAGCAAACCTATCTACTGAAGCTTGGCAGGCCAGAAAGGAGTGGCAGGAAATTTTCAATGTGCTGAATAGGAAAAATATGCAGCCAAGAATCCTTAATCCAGCAAGCCTGCCATTCAGAATAGAAGGAGAGTTAAAGGTTTTCCCAGACAAACAAAAACTGAAGGAATTCATCACCACTAAACCAGTCCTACAAGGGATCCTAAGGGGGATTCTGTGAGTGGAATGTTGCAAAGGACCACAAAGGACCAGAGACATCACTACAAACATGAAGCCTACAGATAACACAATGACTAAATCTATATCTTTCAATAATAACACTGAATGTAAATGGACTAAATGCTCCAACCAAAAGACAGAGGGTATCATAATGGATAAAAAAACAAGACCCATCTATTTTCTGTGTACAAGAGACCCATTTTAGACCTGGGGACACCTTCAGATTGAAAGTGAGGGGATGGAGAACCATCTATCATGTTACTAGAAGTCAAAAGAAAGCTGGAGTAGCCATACTTACATCAGACAAACTAGATTAAACTAAAGGTTGTAACAAGAGATGAAGAAGGGCATTATATCATAACTACAGGGTCTATCCATCAAGAAGAGCTAACAATTATAAATGTTTACGCACTGAATTTAAAAGCACCCAAATATATAAAACAATCACAAACATAGGCAATCTTATTGGTAAGAATGTGGTAATTGCAGGAGACTTTAATACTCCACTTACAACAATGTACAGGTCATCCAGACAGAAAAGCAATAAAGAAACAAGGGCCCTGAATGATACACTGGACCAGATGGATTTGAGAGATACATTCAGAACTTTTCACCCTAAGGCAGCAGAATACAACATTCTTCTCAAGTGCACATGGGACATTCTCCAAGATAGATCACATACTGGGTCACAAAACAGCCCTCAATAATTATAAAAGAATTAAAACCATACCATGCACATTTTCAGATCACAATGCTATGAAACTTGAAATCAACCACAGGAAAAAGTTTGGAAAACCTCCAAATGCATGGAGATTAAAGAACATCCTACTAAAGAATAAATGGGTCAGCCAGGCAATTAAAGAAGAAATTAAAAAAATGTATGGAAACAAATGAAAATGGAAACACTGTAGTCCAAACCCTTTGGGATGTAGCAAAGGCAGTTCTCAGAGGAAAATACATTGCAATCCAGGCTGAGCTCAAAATAAGAAAAACCCCAAATACAAAATCCAACAGCACACCTAAAGGAACCAGCAGCAGAACAACAAAGAAACCCCAAGGCCAGTAGGAGAAGAGAATTAATAAAGATCAGAGCAGAAATAAACAATGTAGAATCTAAAAAACCCCAAAAAACAGTAGAACGGATCAATGAAACTAGGAGTTGGTTTTTGAAAAAATAAACAAAATTGATAAACCCTTAGCCAGGCTTCTCGAAAAGAAAAGAGAGAAGACCCAAAGAGATAAAATCACAAATGCAAATGGATTTATCACAACCAATCCCTCAGAGGTACAAGAAATTATCAGAGTATACTATGAAAACTATGTCCAACAAACTGGACAACCTGGAAGAAATGGACAAATTCCTAGACACCCACACACTACCAAAACTCAAACAGGAAGAAATAGAAAATTTGAACAGACCCATAACTACTGAAGAAATTGAATCAGTTATCAAAAATCTCCCAACATATAAGAGTCCCGGGCCAGATGGCTTCCCAGGGGAATTCCACTAGACATTTAAAGCATATTTAATACCTATCCTTCTCCAGCTGTTCCAAAACATGGAAACAGAAGGAAAACTTCCAGACTCATTCTATGAAGCCAGAATTACCTTGATTCCCAAACCAGACAGAGACACCACAAAAATGGAGAATTACAGGCCAATATCCTGATGAACATGGATGTAAAAATTCTCAACAAGATAGTAGCAAATCGAATTCAACAGCATATAAAAAGAATTTTTCACCATGATCAATTGGGATTCATTCCTGGGTTGCAGGGCTGGTTCAATATTTGCAAATCAATCAGTGTGATCCATCACATCAGTAAAAGAAAGGATAAGAACCATATGATCCTATCAATAGATGCAGAAAAAGCATTTGACAAAATACAGCATCCTTTCTTCAAACCCTCAAGAAAATTGGGATAGAAGGAACATACCTAAACATCATAAAAGCCATATATGAAAAGCCCAAAGCTAATATCATCCTCAGTGTGCAAAAACTGAGAGCTTTTCCCCCTGAGATCAGGAACATGACAGAGATGTCCACTCTTCCCACTGTTGTTTAACATAGTATTGGAAGTCCTAACATCAGCAATCAGACAACAGAATGAAATAAAAGGCATCAAAATTGGCAAAGAAGAAGTCAAACTTTCACTTTTTGCAGATGACCTGATACTCTACATGGAAAACCTGAGTACTCCACCAAAAGGCTGCTGTAACTGATACATGAATTCAGCAAAGTTGCAGGGGACAAAATCAATGTACAGAAATCGATTGCATTTCTATACGCCAATAATGAAGCAACAAAAAGAGAAATCAAGAAATTGATCCCTCTAACGATTGCACCAAGAACCATAAAATACCTAGGGATAAACCTAACCAAAGATATTAAAAATCTGTATGCTCAACTATAGAAAACTTATGAAGGAAATTGAAGAAGACACAAAGAAATGGAAAAACATTCCATGCTTGTGGATTGGAAGAGTAAATATTGTTAAAATGTCAATACTACCCAAAGCAATCTGCAGATTCAATGCAGTCTCAATCAAAATTGCACTGGCATTCTTCTCAAAGCTAGAACAAACAATCCTGAAGTTTGTATGGAACCACAAAAGATCCCGAATAGCCAAAGTAATATTGAAAAAGAAAACCAAACAGAATGCATCACAATCCCAGACTTTAGCCTCTACCTCAAACTGTAGTCATCAAGACAGTATGGTATTGGCACAAAAGCAGACACAGACCAATGGAATAGAATAGAGAACCCAGAATTGGACCCACAAATGTATGGCCAACCAATCTTTGACAAAGCAGGAAAGAGTATCCAATGGAAAAAAGACAGTCTCTTTAGCAAATGGTGCTGGGAGAACTGGACAGCAACATGCAGAAGAATGAAACTAGACCACTTTCTTACACCATACACAAAAATAAACTCAAAATTGATGAAAGACCTAAATGTGAGACAGGAAAACCTACAGGAGAAAGCAGGCAACAACCTCTTTGACCTCAGCTTCAGCAATTTCTTGCTTGACACATCTCCAAAGGCAAGGGAATTAAAAGCAAAAATGAACTATTGGGACCTCATCAAGGTAAAAAGCTTCTGCACTGCAAAGGAAACAATCAACAAAACTAAAGGGCAACCGACAGAATGGGAAAAGATATTTTCAAATGACATATCGGATAAAGGGTTAGTATCCAAAATCTATAAAGAACTTACCAAATTCAACACCCCAAAAAACAAATAATCCAATGAAGAAATGGGCAGAAGACATGAATAGACGCTTTTCCAAAGAAGACATCCAGATGGCCAACAGACACATGAAAATGATGCTCAATGTCACTCATCATCAGAGAAATACAAATCAAAACCACACTGAGATACCACCTCACACCAGTCAGAGTGGCTAAAATGAACAACTCAGGAAACAAAGATGCTGGTGACAATGTGTTTTTGGTGGGAATGCAAACATGTGCAGCCACTCTGGAAAACAGTGTGGAGGTTCCTCAAAAAATTAAAAATAGAACTATCCTATGATCCAGCAATAGCACTACTAGGAATTTATCCAAAGGATATAGGAGTGCTGATTCACAGGGGCACATGTACCCCACTGTTTATAGCAGTGCTTTCAACAATAGCCAAATTATGGAAAGAGCCTAAATGTCCATCGACTAATAAATGGATAAAGAAGATGTGGTTTATATATACAATGGAATACTACTCGGCAATGAGAAAGAATGAAATCATGCTATTTACAGCAACATGGATGGAACTGGAAGGTATTTTGCTAAGTAAAATAAGTCAGCCAGAGAAAGACAGATATATGTTTTCACTCACATGTGGATCTTGAGAAACTTAACAGAAGACCATGGGGGAAGAGAAGGGGAAAAAGTAGTTACAAACAGAGAGGCAAACCACAAGAGACTCTTAAATATAGAGAACAAACTGAGGGTTGATGGGGGTATGGGGGAGAGGGGAAAATGGGTGATGGGTATTAAGGAGGGCACTTGTTGGGATGAGCACTGGGTGTTGTATGTAAGCAATGAACCATGGGAATCTACCCCAAAAACCAAGAGCATACTTTACACACTGTATGTTGGCCAATATGCCAATAAATTATATTAAAAAATATTATTTTAGATTTCCTAGACAGAACTTCAGCACAATAAATATAAATAACTACTATCAATTTGCAAGAGTAATCTGAATTGTCTTTATTTGCAAATGAATAAATGGCTTAAATGGTTTTTAAACTGAAATATTACAATAAAATGATTTTTTAAAAAAATTTTTTAATGTTTATTTTAGAGAGAGAAAGAGCACAAGCAGGTGAGGGGCAGAGAGAGGGAGACACGGAATCTGAAGCATGCTCCAGGCTCCGAGCTGTCAGCACAGAGCCCGACGTGGGGCTTGAATCTACAAACTGTGAGATCATACCTGAGCTGAAGTCAGAGGCTTAACTGACTGAGACACTCAGGCGCCCCAATCCAGGAAAATTTTTATGTAAACTAAGCATGTGAGCCATCTTCTCAAGAAGTCAAAGACTCCAGAATCTTTAAAATAATCAAAAAACAAACCTGGATACCAAAATCAAAATGTGTCACGTGTTAGAAAATGACATAAAGTTAAAAACCAATGATTCAGAAAAAAAACTTTGCAAGTACGAGGAAATGTATTTTATTTAATTTCTTAATTACCAATCTTATTCAAGAAAAAGACAAGTAATCCAATAGAATAACTGAAGTAATTCAACAAACTATTTACGAGAGGAATTAAAATGGAAAATGAGCAAATAAAAGGTGTTTCATCACACAGACTGTCAGAAATATGCAAATTGTAAGTACAACCATACCATTTTTTAAGACGTTAAATTGGCCTACACTTTTTTTTTTTAAGTTTATTTATTTTGCGGGAGAGAGAGAGAGCGTGTGTGCATGTACAAGGAAGGGGCAGAGAGTGGGGAGAGAGAGAATCTCAAGCAGGCTCTGTGCTCACAAATGGTGAGATCATGATCTGAGCTGAAATCAAGAGTCAGACACTCAACTGACTGAACCACCCAGGCCTTCCAGCCTACGCTTTTAAAAAATGATAACATCTAGTGTTTGTAGAATTTTAATTGCTACAGTCTTTGGGAGTTAATCTGGCAAAATCAATTAAAATTAAAAGTACTATGACTTATGCTGGAAAAGCTGCGTAAGGATTTATCCCATAGAAGTAAATGTGTATTACAGGAGCTACAGTGCAGCATTGACATAAGTAGTATAAACATACTATATATTTATCAGTGGAAGAATTATGGACTATTATATGACGATTTCAAAGAATGTGTTTGAGCTGTCTGTTGTCCTCATGAGATAGATGCACATGTTGTACTGTTCAGTGAAAAAAGTTGTAAATGAAAGTATATAATATGATTCAATTTTTATATAAAATAAATCCTACATATGTGTTCCAAAAAACCTGTTGCATTTCTATACACTAATAATAAAGTAGCAGAAAGAGAAATTAACAATCCCATTTATAATTGTACCAAAATAATAAAATACCTAAGAATATACCTAAGCAAAGAGGTGCAGGACCTATACTCTGAAAACTATAAAACATTGATGAAAGAAATTAAGGAAGATACAAATGGAAAGATGTTCCATGCCCATGGTATGGAAGAACTAATATTGTCAAAATGTCCATATTACTGGGGAACTGGATGACTCAGTCTGTTAAATGTCTGACTTCGGCTCAGGTCATGATCTTGCCTTTCCCAAGTTCGAGCCCCATGTCAGGCACTGTGCTGACAGCTCAGAACCTGGAGCCTGTTTCAGATTCTGTGTCTCCCTCTCTCTCTGCCCCTCCCCTGCTAGAACTCTGTTTCTCTCTCTCTTTCTCTCTCTCTCTCTCTCTCTCTCTCTCAAAAATAAATAAACATTAAATTTTTTTAAATGTCTGTATTACCCAAAACAGTCTACAGATTTAATGCAATCCCTGTGAGAATACTAACTACATTTTTTCACAGAGCTAGAACAGATAATACAAAAATTTGTGTGAAACCACCAAAGACCCTGAATAGCCTAAGCAATCTTGAGAAGGAACAAAGCTGGAGGTATCACAATCCCAGATTTCAAGATCTACTTCCAAGCTGTAGTAACAAAACAGTATGGTACTGGCAGAAAAATAGACATATAGATCAATGGAATTGAATAGAGAGCCCAGAAATAAACCAACCTTTGTGTGGTCAGTTAATCTACAACAAAGGAGGCAAAGATGTACAATAGGGAAAAGACAGTCTCTTCAACAAATTGGGCTGGGAAAGCTGAACAGCAACATACAAAATAATGAAACTAGAACACTTTCTTATACCATACACAAAAATAAATTTCACATGGATTAAAGAACTAAATGTCAACCCTGAAACCATAAGACTCCTAGACGAAAGCATAGGCAGTGATTTCTTTGACATTAACCATGGAAACATTTTTCTAGGTATGTCACCTAAAGCAAGGAAAACAAAAGCAAAATTCAACTATTGGGATTACACCAAAATAAAAAGCTTTTGCACAGTGAGGGAAACCATCCACAAAACAAAAAGGCAACCTACTGAATGGGAGAAGATACCTGCAAATAGTGCATCCAGTAAGAGGTCAATGTCCAAAATGTGTAAAGAACTTATACAACTCAACACCAAATAAACAATCTGATTAAAAAAATGGGCAGAAGAGGTGTCTAGGTGGCTCAGTTGGTTAAGCATCCAACTTTAGCTCTGGTCATGATCTCGTGGCTCTGGGCTCTGGGCTCTCTGCTGACACCTTGAAGCCTGGAGCCTGCTTCAGATTCTATGTCTCCCTCCCCCACTCACTCACTCTCTCTGTCTCTCAAAAATAAATAAACATTAAAAAAATTTTTTTAGTGGGCAGAGGATTCTGAAAAACAGTATGGAGTTTCCTCAGAAAGCTAAAAATATAACTACCCTATGATTCAGTAATTGCACTACTAGGTATTTACCCAAAGGGCACAAAAGTACTGATTCAAAGGTATACACGCACCCTGATGTTTATTGCAGCAGTATCAATAATAGCCAAATTATGTAAACAGCCCAAATATCCATCAGCTTATGAATGGATACAGATGTGTTATATATGTACAATGGAATATTACTCAGCAATAAAAAAGAATGAAATCTTGCCATTTGCAATGATGTGGATGGTGCTAGAGAGTATTATGCTAAGTGATGTAAGTCAGAGAAAGACAATACCATATGATTTCACTCACATATGGAATTTAAGAAACAAATGAACATAGCAGGGAAAGAAAAAAAGGAAACCAAGAAACAGATTTTAATTATAGAGAACACGCTTATGGTTACCAGAGGGGGTGTCAGGGGAGATTGGTGAAATAGGTGATGGAGATTACGGAGTGTGCTTGTTGTGATAAGCACTGGGTTTTGTACGTAAGTGTTGAATCACTAAATTTTACCCCCAAAACTAACATTACACTGTATGCTAACTAACTGGAATTTAAATAAAAGCTTGAGAAACCTAAAATAAAAAATAGGCAGGGGACTTGAACATACATTTTTCCAAAGAAGACATGCAAATGGCCAACAGACATATGAAAACATGCTCTACGTCACTAATCATCACGGAAATGCAAATTAAAACTACAATGAGATATCACCTTACACCAGTCAGAATGGCTAAAATAAAAAAGACAAGAAATAGCAAGGGTTGGCAAAGATGTGGAGAAAAAGGAACCCTCATGCACTGTTGGTGGGAATGCAGATTGGGGCAGCCACTGTGAAAACATTATGGAGGTTCCTTGAAAAATTAAAAATAGAATTACCATATAATCCAGGAAATCCACTACTACATATTTGCCCAAAGAAAATGAAAACACTAATTTGAAGAGATATATGAACCCTTATGTTTATTGCAGCATTATTACAGTAACCAAGATAGGGAAGCAGCCCAACTGTCCATCAATAGGTAAATGGATAAAGAAGATGTGACCTATGTGGCTGAATATTACTCAGCCATAAAAAAAGAATGAGATCTTTGAGATCCTGCCATTTACAACAATATGGATGGACCTAGAGGGTATAATGCTACGTGAGATAAGAGAAAGACAGCTACCATATAGCTTCACTCATATGTGGAATTTAAGAAACAAAACAGACAACCACAAAGAGAGACAAAAAACCAGACTCTTAACTATAGAGAACAAACTGTTGGTTGCCAGAGGGGCAGGGGCAAGGGGTGGGTGAAATAGGATTAAGAGTACACTTACTGTGATGAACAATGAATAACGTATAGAATTGTTGACTTAGTATAGTGTATACCTGAAACTATATAACACAGCATGTTAATCATACTTTAGTTTTAAAAAATGGACATAGGATCTGAATAGACATTTCTCCAAAGAAGATGTACAGATGGCCAAAATGCATATGAAAAGATGTTCAACATTCATCATAAGAGAAATGCAGCCAACATTGGGAGATGTGTGTGGGGAAATTGATGTGAAATGGAGAGTGATTGCTAATGGGTATGAGGTTTTCTGGAAGGTGATGAAAATGTTCTAAATTTGATTGTGGTGATGGTGTGTGAATATACTAAAAACCATTGGATTATACATTTTAAATGGGTGAATTGTATGGAATGTGAATTCTGTCTCAAAGCTGTAATAAAGAAAAGGCAGTGTGCATGCACACACACACACACAACTCTCAACAAACTGTGTCTACACGCCTATTAAAATGAGTAAAATATGCAATGCACATTGACAATACCAAGTGCCATTCAGGATGCAGAGCAACTGGAACTCTCACATTGTTGAGAGAATTCCATTTTGGAAAACAGTTTAGCAGTTCTTTCTAAGTTAAACATATACCATCCTACCCATCTATCCTACCCTTGCATTTTACCAGAGAAATGAACAGTCTCTTCTGTTCACACAAAAATTGTATGTGAAGTCTGTAGTTCCCTTATTTATAATCACCAAGAACTATAAGAAAAACCCAAATTTCTTTTAAGTGGGGAGTAGATAAAGTGTGGTTCATCTCTACAGTGGAGTACTTCTCAGCTGAAGAGAAATGAAGAGGAAGGAACTAGTGATCCATCTAAGAACATGGGTCAATCTCAAATGATTATGCTAAATGAAGAGAGCTACAACTGTATCCCAGTTGTATGACACTTTGGAAAGGGCAAAACTGTGGAGAACCAATCTGTGGTTGCCAGGGCCTAGGGTTAGAAGGTGTCACTGAATGCAAAGTGACATGAGGAAGTTTGGAGGAAGTTGGAACTATTCTATATCTTCATTGTAGTCATGGTTATACGACTTAAATATTTGTCAAAACCTTACAGAACTGTTTACTAAAAAGGATGGATTTTACTGTATGTTTTTTTTTTTTTTTAGTTTTAAGGACTAAATAGTTTTACCTTAGGTAAATTATTTTTGTGTTTTTTTGTAAGTATTCATTAAGGTGTCATGTTATGTCTAACAAGATTGTTCTGTATTTTTTGCCTTTATTAAAATTTTTTTCATGTTTATTTTTGAGAGAGAGAGAGAGAGAGAGAGAGAGAGCGAGCATGAGTGGGGGAAGGGCAGAGAGAGGGAGACACAGAATTTGAAGCAGGCTCCAGACTGAACTGTCAGCACAGAGCCTGATGCGGGGCTCGAACCCATGAATCATGAGATCATGACCTGAGCCAAAGTCGGATGCATAACCGACTGAGCCACCCAGGCACCCCTGTTTTTTTTTGCCTTTATACTTTTTTGTCTGTATACTTTATACTTTATTTGTAAACACCTTGAAGGGACTTTTTGGAAGTTTGACTAAAAGACTTTTCTTCGATTTTAATTTTATCCCTTTTAAACTTTTCATTTCATTTCATTTTTAGATCAGATAGATGCAGAGATATTCAAAAGGGGATGGGTTGTCAGTGACCTGTTCATTAAGTAAATATTAGGCAAATTGATTTTGTGTGACTGACCAGCTTTCACAAGCTTGTAGTATTCCTCAAGGGTGTGTATTGATCTTTATATGTAGTCTGGTGCCTTTCTGTGATACGTTGAATGCATTGCTAATGAAAATTCAAGAGTCCTGTATCATCGTCAGTGTGTAGCATATGTGGAGGCATATTTGGAGTTTTTCTAACTACAAGATCCAAATGTCCTTCAGATTTCACTCAAACAATAAGACCATCCACAAGATGTTACTGTTCAGGTGCTGGCTGCTTCCAAAGTTTCTTCTATTTTTTCATTACTTGGAAGATAGTTTTTGGTAAGGGCAAATGGGTGCTTTTGGCTGAACAGGAGGAAAGCATCATTGCCTCAGTTTTCTGGTCTTGGAGAACCTAATGACTTCATGCCACATGCAAGCAGTGTTGAGCACCAGTGCACGCTCAGCTCATCAGGGGTGCCTGGGTGGCTCAGTCGGTTGAGTGGCTGATTTCGGCTCAGGTCATGATCTCGTGGTTCACAAGTTCGAGCCCCGCGTCGGGCTCTGTGCTGACAGCTGAGAGCCTGGAGCCTGCTTCAGATTCTGTGTTTTTGTCTCTCTCTGCCCCTCCCCTGCTCACACTCTGCCTCTCTCTCTCTCTCTCAAGAATAAATAAACATTAAAAAAAAAGAATGTCAGCTCATCTGATGTTGGCAGTACTACTATGTGAGCCTTTAGCCTCCTCGCTGGAGTTAGCAATGGTCTGTGTTGACTGATATTAATATCACAGCACACCTGTTGCTTTAGCAGATAATCAATGGAAGTCACATAAATACAGACACCCTTGCCTCACTGAGATGTGCACCTTACTGGTGGTTTTCCTTATCTAGTAGCATTGGTTTAGTGTTCAAAGTACCGACCTTCTTTAGCATTCTGGAAAACAGTGAATATAAGACAGAAGAGAATCAATGGTGAGTAAATATTTTAGGATGAATAGCAACTCAGTAACTCTTCCCTTGAGTTTGTATGGCCCTCGCAACCTCAGAATAAAGTCTAAACTCCTTACTGTCACTTAAAAGATGATTCACAGTGAGGCCTATGCCTGCTTCACCAGCTTGCTTCCCTCCATTCCTCAAATCTCACCCCATGATCTAGTCATACTGTGCTTCTCTTCGTTTCCTCTCCTGCCCACCCCTCTTCACCCCTTCACCAGGCTAATCATGCGTTAGGTGAAAGAGTGAGTGGCAACTTCTGTGGGAAAAGCCTTTGCTGGTTTTAGTGCCTACGTGCCCTCCCACAGAAACCTGAACCTATGGTAGTGCTCTGTTATTATTGTTTACTGAATTACCTGGAAGCTCCTTCAAGGCAGGGCCTTAGCTTTCTTGCTAACCTTGGTATCTCCAGGAGAGTGGCGGAGGATGGTAAATATTTAACCAAAGTTCCTAAAGTTGGAAGGACAAGGGGACTGTAGTGACCATAGTGGCCTTATCAAGATTCTGGTTAACTACTTTCCTGTTTATGATTACTTTTAACCATTCTATGACTGCAAAAATACTGAAAGTGACTTTTTTTTCTCATACCTCCTTCTCCAATACATTACTTAACTTCTCTGAATTCAGTTTGTTAATCTGTAAAATGGGACTAATAGTTGATGCAGGATTGTTGAGAGAATTAAAGAAATACCAGAAGGCAAGCAATGGCTTCAGATATGTAATTGGAGGTTCTTGCTCTCTCTTGTGCAAAAAGAAAGTAGAAGCAGGGCTCCTAGAAGGAGCTGGAGGTCATTATTGCTCTATTGATTAGGCCTTCATTGTCCTGAAAGGTGACTTTCTTTGACTCGTTTTCTTTTTCACTTGTCCCCTCACAGTGTCTCAGTCGTGAACAAGGTATTAAGTGGATCAAAAAAGAAAGACTTCCAGCATTTCTGGAAAGTGATTGCTACTTTGAATACAGGTATTATAGTCCCATCAACAAACACATTTTTTAATTGCCTGGATTTTTTTCACCTAAAATCATTTTTCCTGTACTTTCTTAGTAAAATCGTATACCTTTAAACCCACTGCATTTGTATCCTACCTGCTATAGTATGCAAGTGATAGAGCATTTGTAAAAATCACTTAACTTTTCCAAAGAGATCCCATAGAAACAGTACCTAATAAATGTATTTCAGTTGTGCTTCCTTGATCATTATGTTTTTAAAATTAGCTACTTGTGATAACGGTATTTATGTGCAAGCTGTTAAAAAACAAATATAAGTGTGTCATGAAAAAGAATGTCACAGTGGGCCAAGTTTTTCTTTTATGTTCTCTGGCTTTTAATGTGTAAGTACCTAAACATTCCTTAAATTTAAGTAAAATTTGACCTATATTTAGAACCACCATTTTAAAAATCCAAATAAAATAAATTATAGCAGAATAATCCTTAATTAGTTCTGTGAATAAGCCATTAATTTTAGCAGATCCTAAGAGAATCATTGTGCAGAGTTAGGAGATTGGCTTGAATACATAAAATAAAATTTAGTGTTTTTTTCCCCGAATTCTACCATATTTGAAACTTATTTCAAGTTTTTATGATTCCTAAAATGCAGATTAGCCAAATTGGTCTCACAAGTACGATGGAGCAGATCAGGCATGAACATTACACTCGATGCAGACTTTTCCCCCTGGGTCCTGAAAAAACCACCCAGTCCACCACCACCTGTCACTGAAGAAGAAAATGTTATAATAATGAAAAAGTTCTACATTTCTCTTGGTGAGGTAAGAGTATGAGTATTTCTTCATGATTTGGCCCTTCAAGGAGACTTATCATTTTAGGGATAGGAATTTCATTTTTACCACTTGAACAGGGGAAGGGATTTCAAGTACTTCTAAAGCAGATTTAGCAAAACCTTTTGTGGATTTATGCTGACTCATTTGCTTTGCCTTCCTTCACCTGAAATGTAACTGGTATTATCCTCCTGTGTGCAGAGCAACATATGCAAGATTGAAGAACATGCTCAGTGTCACCCGGGAAGCAAGGAAGGGTAACTTGAATTATATCCATGGTTTCATTGTTCATTCCAAATTTTTCATTATTTGGAGTCTATAATTTTTGTAAAAATAATGATAAATTGGGTCTTCTCCTCCCTCTTGCCAAAATTATTCCTCATTAGCAAAATGCATTACTGTGTAACCATTATCAGATAAATTTGTCCTCCAGGAAGAAATGTTGGGTTGTATGAGTGCTTTTGAAAAGATCTAACCTAGAACCAAATGTCCTTTTGGAGAGTCACTTTGTAGTAAAATCTGCCGTTTGGTCTCTGGGCTCTAATTATCAGCTCATCTTTCTGGAAACACAGTTCCTACACATATTCTGTACAAAACCAGGAATTGCAAATATGTGGCCCATGTGTTCCTGTTCCCCTAGATTCCATTCATGACAGACATTGCTTATCAATCATGGCAATTTTCCTGCTGAGCCAGGACTTGGCTTCAAATTGTTTTCAACACAGCACCCTGGACAAGCACTTCCAATTGATCAAAGATGTCATACGAGAGAACTATTTGCCATCTCTGTTGGAATAGACTTATCCTATCTTACTTGACCATTTTTTTTCATGTGCAGTTCTTATTTAATTCTGTAGTTTGGCATTTATATCAGTAATATTTGGCAAAAAAAAAGTTTGAGATTTTGCCAGTTGCATTATTTTCACTGACCAGTGCTAGGGATATACTAAAAGCATATTTTTCTTCTCTCTTATACCTATTTTTAAGTATTTTTTTTCTTTTATGTATTATAGAAATGTCAGGAGTGTCATAAAAATATGTTCTCATAGTACAGGTCAGTCAGTAAACATACAACTGGAAGAATCAATCTAGGGAAATAAGATCTAATTCCTTACATGTAAATTAAATCAAATGTGAGAGTAAAATTTAAGCTAGTTTATTTTTGCTATTTTCTGTGATGAAAAAAACTCATTTCTGTTCACTTGATTAGTACTTTATCTAAAATCTTCTTAATGGCTTTTGAACTTTGAGGATTCAAAATTCCTTGGGCCCTTAAATCATTTCAATCATGACTACAAACAAAGATGAATCTTTACGATGACAATTCATCTTTATGACAATTCAGCTTTATGACGATAATTCATCTTTGTGATCATTAATTTCTTTGGGTCTTCAGTTATACCATCTAAACACAAACAGTGGACTCATCTCTTTAAGAATATTAAGTGGACTAGTTACTGCTTTAATGTCTGACTGACTTCTTTCTCTCCTCATTTTTACTCCGCCATCTTTTTTTGTGCAGTTGAAATAACAAGGACTCTTGTATGTTGGTCTCTCTCAATTCCCTGACTGTTTCTTCATTATTTTGAGCTTCTCTGAGTGCTTAGGATAATGCTTAGAATACAGTAGTCACTCAGTAAATATATGTTAAATGAACATATAATTAATAATAAATGACCTGGTTTTAAAGGAAGGAAAAGAGGGAACAAAAGGAAATTAGAGTCTGTCAAAGCTTTTATCCACCCAGGAAACCTTACGTCTAAGAGGGGCAGTGACTTACTTCTCTTACTTTTTGGTCTCCTTGTGTGGCCTGACTTGCCCTGCCAATTAGGGAACAATACCTGTTCCATTTGAGCCCTGCCTCTTTTGTGAGTATTCCTGAGGCTAAGCGCCAGCCAGCTCTGACTCAGTTGGACAAAGGAGAAATGAAAATAATGCTACACACTCCCTTCTCTGCTTCTGTTGAACAATTTGGATTATTTTAGAAAAATATGAGGGCATTATTTAGTGAGAGGCAGGCAGAAGAATTTTCCCAGGAAAGCTGAGATCAGGGCTTCTCAGGTTTGGGGTTCTGGAAGCTGAGGGTCAACTTGGGAATTGCTCAGCTGGCTCGAGGTACACAAAAGCAAAAGAAAAATTGAAGGCTATGTCCAGAGGCAGCCGGAGTCAGGAATCGGTCTTTGGGATGCATACAATGCAAGCAAAGCTGTGAAAACTGAATCTACGGCAAAGGGGTAGTTGAGCCTGGAGAGGTTTTCAGTGCTCCTGAGAGTAAGTTTCTCATATTAGAGAGGCCTTGTAAAAAAACACTGAACGAGATCAGACAGAATTAGGGGTATGGAATAATTGTGAAGTTGTAAATGGGAGTAGCTGACAAAAGATGCAGCCAGGGACTAATGAGCCATGTGACTGCTCAAGATACAGTTGGATGGCATGAACCTATAATGAAGCCAGGAAGTAGGGTTGCATGCCTCTGGTGGAACAGTAGAGAAGAATTTGATGGATATTGGGCTCATTTTTTCTTTTGGTCATCTACTATGCAAATAATCTGAATTGAGATTCCTTCCCATTATTCTCAGATAATGAATTTTTCTGTGGACAGTATTCTTTTCTTTGATGGCATAAATTTTCCTTTCATATTGTACTGTGCAAATTTAATATTACCCTAATGATGTGTCAAGGTTTGTGATTGGAAGAATACTGCCAATCTTAACATTAAACAAAGGTGCTCCTTTTCTCCTAGGCCACCTATACTCAAACGAAAGATTGGTTTACACTGGCAAAACAGAGTCTGCAAACAGTATCAACGTTTTCATTACCATCTTGTGTTCTCCACAGCAAAACTGAACCACCGGTTATTTCATCTGTTTCTGGTAAGCAGAAAGGACAAGAATGATTTCAGAACTCTTTTTTTTTTAAGTTTATTTATTTATTTTGAGAGTGAGAGCTTGAGTGAAGGGGGGGCAGAGAGAAAGGGAGAAAATCCCAAGCAGGCTCTGCACTGTCAATGCAGAGCCTGACTCGGGGCTCCATCTCATGAACTGTGAGGTCATTGCCTGAGCTGAAATCAAGAGTCAGCTACTTAACCGATTGAGCCACCCAGGCCCCCCTCAGAACTCCTCTTTAAATCTTTTTTCATTGTTCTAATCTTACAATATCATACTTAGTGGTTGGAGAGAAAAATTATCTCCGTCCCCATCCCCCCCTGCCCCACTTCACTTTCTGTTGGTTTTTTAGAGGCAAGTTGGCCTAGTAGAAAGAGGATAGGTTAGATGGGTTAAAACTTACTAGCTGTGTGACTTTTTAAAGTTATTCCACTTCTGAGAGTCTTTTCTCATCTGTAAGATTAGAATAATGACACATACTAAGTGTATAGAAAAAGCCCAGCCTAGTGCCTGGTACTTCATAGGCAGTCAGTAAGTGTTTGTTTTGTCTTTATTTCCTATGATAGTTTATAAATTATTATTATTAAGCCTTTGAAATTAAGGGGTGCAAACTTTCTTTCCTCTTGAAAGTATATAATCATTCATACAACTTGAATTTTCCTTCTGTTTTTAAGTTCAGACTGTTTTTCTTCTTGAAAAGCAGATATATTTCTACTGTGGGGAACTTTTGTGGATGATACCAACTTTTCAGAAATGTAGATGGAAACTTCCAGAAGTGGGAGTCATTAACATGATATGGCTAGAGAAAAAAAAATCTAGCAACATGATTCAGGAGAGGAACTTAGCAATTCCCTAACAGTTGTTACCTAATTCTTTGGAAAAGTGTAAGTAAGCAGCCTTTGGGGGACAGTAAATCTGGATTCTCTAGAATTGAACCTAAATCTAGAAAGAGGAAAAGAACCTCCTTAATTTGAAAATAGGTGAATTTATAGATTTCTTGCTGTTTCCCCCAAATAGTGAAGTAGAAAATTGGAGAGCAAAGGTAGAGGAGATGGTAAACAGGAAGAGAAAGGGTAGCAGGAAGGTGATGAACAGAAATGCTAACCTTGCTCTTTTCCTCTACAACTGGGTTGAGTGTATACCCACATCCTTTCGTAGGCTTACAAAAGTCTAATCTCTCAAGATTGTGGAAACTTAGTATCTTAATTTTCAATAAAAATTGTAATGAAACATTTCTAGTTCGCTGAGATTTGAAAACTATGCCTGAGAAAATGCCCATGGAGGTGCGGCACAGATGACAACAGAGTTTTCCTGATCCATGGCATTTCAAGGGGTAGATTTGGCATGGGAAATAAAGCACTGACATCAGATCTTTCTCTGATTTCTAAAGAAGGAGGAAATAATTAAAGACTATACTTTAGAAAAAGTATAAAACAACCCATTTGTATTTGTAATCTCTCGTAAGTACTTTATGTCATTTTGTAATTTTGATGATAGGTTAAAAGTATGATAGTAATTGAATCTTTCTGAGAAAATAGTGAATTTAAAAAAAATGTTTATTTTGAGAGAGAGAGAGAAAGTGCACACAAGCGGGAAAAGGCAGAGAGCGGGAGAGAGAAGGAATCCCAAGTAGGTTCCACGCTTAGCAGGGCTTGATCCCATGACTGCGAGACCATGACCTGAGCTGATATCATGAGTCAGACGCTCAACTGACTAAACCACCCAGGTGCCTCTAAAATAGTGAATTTTAAAAAATTACTGATATGACTCTGGTTCTGATCTGTTCATTGACTGTTTCATCATTAATGGTAGCTAGTTTTATTTTACCATGCAGCATGAAATATTGGAATACATACAGTTATTTAATGCACATATTCTAGTGTTTAATAGATTTGGCCTTTATATATTAACATTCTATATCAGCCTAAACTATTACATTTTAAAAGTGCATAATGTCTTTTTGAAGATCTCTGTATTAGTGATATCAAATATTTAGTTCGTCTGCTACCAGTGTCCCTTTTTATGTCCAGGGAAGACATAACCAATCCTTTGGGCAGGTTTTTCTCTTCTGGTACCAAATGTGGTTTTAGAACTCCCCTTTAAGCGCACAAAGTCTCTACCTGTGACAGGCCCATTTACCATGCTGGCTCTACAACATCTAGTTAATAATCAAAACATATTTGTATTCATATCTGATCTAATAGCCTTTTATGATTTAATACAGAAAGTTTTATCTTTGATGATGGAATTCACCCGAGGACAAAACGGGACTCATCTGAATCCACTAGATTAATTTCTCATTTCAAAGAAGAAGACGGGTCTGTATGTCTACAAGACACTCCTTCTCAAGCACTTCTGAGAATATACCTTGAAAAGCAACAGGATGCTGATGATGGCCTTATATTGCATTTCTCAACATGTGAAGAATTTTTAAGATCTTACGTAGCCTTTATTTTGAGAGTAGCAATTCATCACATTTTTGAAGAGCCACTTAGAGAAAGCCCAGATTTTATAAATTTCAACAAGGTAACAGAAGTGGTGATTGAGGAGGGTTTTGAGCCTGTTCCTGGCAGGAATGTTGTGTCAAGTGAAACATTTCAAACCTATGTCAAGTCAAAAGAGATGCTAGAACAAGCAAGTTTAAAAAGTGAGAGCATTGGACAAGAGAGCAGGGCTGATTGGTGTATTTCTCACAAAGCTTATGATATTGGCAATAGAAAAGAGTTTGAAAGATTTAAGAAATTTATAAAAGGTACACTAGGAGAGAGATATTGGTTGTTATGGATGGATATTGAGAGGTTAAAAGTTCTTAAGAACGCTGGAAGACATCAAAGGTAAGTCAATTTTTTACTTTTCAGTAGTTTTTTTTAAAAAATTATGGAATATTAGTTTGGGTCATTTAAGCACAGACAGAAAGCCTGAAGTAAATATAAAAATGTAATTTATGCTTTCAGAGGAATTAATATTAACATTTATTTTATTATAATAATATTGATTTCACTATTTCTGTGATTTCATAATTATCAGATACAAATAGTGGCAATTGTTTGGGTTTGCATAATGTTTCTTCTCATAGATTCTAAACTTGCTTTCAAATCAATCATTCTTATTTATTTATTTCTTATTTATTTATTTATGAATGCTTATTTATTTTGAGAGAGAAAGAGCATGCACGTGCCTGTGCATGCACATGAGCAGGGTGGGGGCAGAAAGAGGGGGAGAGAGAAACCCAAGCAGGCTTCGGACTGTCAGCGCAGACCCCAGGGATGCAAGGCTTGATCTCATGAACCATGAGATCATGACCTGAGCCAAAATCAAAAGTCAGATGTTCAACTGACTGACTCACTCAAGCGCCCCATTCTATTTTATTTTTATAATATTCTCACGATTTATTTTTATAGAAAAAATAATTTTTCAGTATATAACCATACTGGCTTAAGATACCTTTTATAAAAGGCACCTTAAGCCATTGTAAGAGACTACTGATCCTAACAACCTGCTCTGTTAACATATCCCATGATCTTTTGTTGGATGCCACTTAAGACATTCATATCTGAGTAAGATATCTCCTAGGTATCATACTAGATATCCTCTAGAGAACCTCTTAGATCTCTGATGGGTCCAGGTCCTTGTTTTGCTGTCCCATACATTTTAGATTATGTAAGTCTTAAGAACCTTAAGAGGACCCTGCTTTAAGAAAGTTTTTATACTGTCTGTGTTCTCCTTTTTGCTTTGAAGCAGATCAACTACAGTAGATTGCAATTCTCAGTAAGGGTTTGACTGAGTACATACTAGTTACTGGGTTATTCCAGTTATTTCGATGGCATTCAGATCATGTTGTACATGCTTATAAGATCAGGGGTTACCAAATGGTTGGTTATGAAGCCATGACCTGATCGATTATGGAGTGGAAAGCCACTACTGCTTTTCAAGACATATTGGGAAGTTATATGCAAGCAACCTACATAAACTCTTCAGGATTTACTGTATTAGTTCCTATTGTTGCTGTATCAGATTGCCATAAATTTAATGGCTTTTAAAGCAATGAAAATGTATTCTGTTACAGTTCAGAGATAAGAAGTCTAAAATGGGTAGGCAGGGCTCCATTCCTCCTGGAGGCTCTAGGGGAGAGTCCACTTCCTTGCTTTTTCTAGCTTCCAGAGGTCATCTATTTTCCTTAGTTGATGGCCTTTCCTCCATCTTCAAAGCCAGCAACATAGCATCTTCTCTTTGGCCTCTGCTACTATCCTCACATCTTTTCTCTGTGACTGACTCTCCTGTCTCCCTCTTAGAAGGACCCTTGTGATTACATTAGGGCCACCTGGATAATCTGGGTTAATCTTCTCAAAATCCTAAGCACATCTGCAGAATCCCTTTGACCATGTAATGTAACATTCAGAGGTTCTGGGGTTTAGGACATGGATATCTTCGGAAGGCCGTTGTTCAACCTACTAAAAATATCTTTCTTATCCTCATTATTGTAAGAAATATTTTTATCTCCACATTGGTACTCCTGTAATTCAGTGTTGGTTTTGAGATAGTTCATTACTTGTGTGAAACATTTTAGAAGTGAAAACATTTGGTTTGTTGAATATCGTGGCAATTTGTATGTCTCGTTTTAGACATCTTGAAAAGATGAAAAAATGCTATTTAGTGAGCAGTGGAGATTGCTACCTTTCTGCAGAAATATTATCAAAACTTAAACTGCTAGATGCATCTCAGTGGAATGAAGAACATTTAAGAAATATTCAGATTGAGGTTGTAAAACCCTTACTTCTCTATTGGTAAGAAAAATAATATGAAACAAACTTACTTGCTTTTACTTTTCCTAGGCTAATTACAAGTTATAATTTTTGTCTT
This sequence comes from Felis catus, assembly GCF_018350175.1. NCBI lineage: Eukaryota > Metazoa > Chordata > Mammalia > Carnivora > Felidae > Felis > Felis catus. Next base: position 46,091,574 of record NC_058385.1, on the reverse strand, counting down.
ACTGATTTATAATTTATGGAGATTTAAAATGACAAGATTATCATATTTTTCACCTTCCTTAAGTACTCACCATTTAGATAATTCAGTGTTTGGGGTGTTTAAAGTCGGTAATAAGACTGGACATTCATTTTAACTTTGTGAGCACACTACCCCTGACTTTTTTATGGTCAGTATCTCATCAAATTGTGTGTGTGTGTGTGTGTGTGTGTACATCTTGAAAAAGTTATAGATTTATTCTGAGCACTTACTATAAGCCAAGTGCTGTACTAAGGACACGAGGGTAAAATATAGACAAATCTAGTGATTACAATCTAATAAAAGGAACATACATGGGAAATGAGTATAGTAAAAGAAAGTGTGGTGATCACACAGGATACAGAGGAGAGGTAATGTTTTACTTGGAACTTTAAGGACTCAAAGTAGGGAACTTAGAGGGGACATAGTGGAGAAGATGTGTACCATTTGAGGGTTATTGAGCTGCCTTGCGGCTGTAATGGATCTGATTATGTTACTTTTCTGCTTGAGATCTTTCCCCACAGCTTTCAGTGCAGAGTTCAAATGCCTTAAATTAGCAAATAAGGTTATCATAATTTGTCCCTCACACACTTTTCTGGCATCATCTCCCATCTAGGTATTCCAGATTACATATATGCTTTGTACTTTTCCGTATGTAGATAGAATGTTGTTTTTCTCCCTTTCTTTCTTTCTTTCTTTCTTTCTTTCTTTCTTTCTTTCTTTCTTTCTTTCTTTCTTTCTTTCTTTCAAAACTTAAATATGTCTACGCTCACCACGTTAACGCAGTACTAGAAGTCCTAGCCTCAGCAATCGGACAACAAGATGAGGTTTAAAAAAGATATCTAAGTCAGCAAGAAAGACACTGTTTGCAGATGACATGATACTCTATGTAGAAAACTTGAAAGACTATACCAAAAAAACTGCTAGAATGGATATGCAAATTCAGTAAATTCACAGGATATAAAATCAAGGCATATAAATCTGTTGCCTACCTGTACACCGATAATGAAGCAGCAGAAAAAGAAGTCAAGGAATTTATCTCATTTATAATCACACCAAAAACAATAAGATACCTAGGAATGAACCTAACCATAGAGGTAAAAGATCTGTACTCTGAAAAGTATAAAACTCTGATGAAAGAAATTGAAGATGACACAAAAAAATGGAAAGACATTCCATGCTAAATTTGGATTGGAAGAACAAATATTGTTAAAATGTCTATACTACCCAAAGCGATCGACACATTTAATGCAATCCCTGTCAAAATACTACCACCATTTTTCATAGAGCTACAACAAATAATCCCAAAATTTGTATGGAACCACCAAAGACCAAGGTTGCCAGAGCAGCCTTGAAAAACAAAAGCTGGAGGCATCAATTTCCAGACTTTAAGTTATATTGCAAAGCTATAGTGATCAACAGTATGATACTGGCATAAAAGTAGACACATAGATCAACAGAACAGAATGGAAAACCCAGAAATGAACCCACAACTATATGGTCAATTAATCTTCAGCAAAGCAGGGAAGAATATTCAATAGAAAAAAAGACAAGTCTCTACTATAAATGGTGTTGGGAAAACAGCAACATGCAAAAGAATGAAACTGGACCATTTTCTTACACTATACACAAAAATAAATTCAAAATGGATGAAAGGCCTAAATGTGAGACAAGAAACCATAAAAATCCTAGAGGAGAACATAGGCAGGGACCTCTTTGACATCAGCTATAGCAACTTCCTTCTAAATATGTCTCCTGAGACAAGACAAACACAAACAAAAATAAATGATTGGAACTTCATAAAAATAAAAAGCATATGCACAGCAAAAGAAACAAAAAAAGTAAGAGGCAGCCTACAGAATGAGAGAAGATATTTACAAATGACATATCTGATAAAGGGTTCATATCCAAAAAATATATAAAGACCTTATAAAACTCAACACCCCAAAAATGAATAATCCAATAAAAAATGGGCAAAAGACATGAATAGACATTTTTCCAAAGAAGACATACAGATGGCCAAGAGACACGTGAAAAAAATGCTTAATGTCACTCATCATCAGAGAAATGCAAATCAAAACTACAATGAAATGTTACCTCACACCTGTCGGAATGGCTAAAATAAAAAATGCAAGAAACAGCAAGTATTGACAAAGATCTGGAGAAAAAGGAATCTTTTTCCACTGTTGATGGGATTGCAAACTGGTGCAGCCACTCTGGAAAACAGAATGGAGGTTCCTCAAAAAATTTAAAAATACAACTACCCTAGGATCCAGCAATTGCACTACTAAGTATTTACCCAAAGGATATAAAAGTACTAGTTCTAAGGGATCCGTGCACCCCAATGTTTATTGCAGCACTATCTACAATAGCCAAATTATGGAAATGACCCAAGTGTCCATCAACTGAAAATGGATAAAGAAGAGGTGGTATAGATATACAATGGAATATTACTCATCCATAAAAAAGAATGAAATCTTGTCCTCTGCAATGACACGGATGGTGCTTGGGAATATTATGCTAAGTGAAATAAGTCAGAGAAAGACAAATACTTTATGATTTCACTCCTATGTGGCATTTAGGAAACAAAACAAACAAGCAAAGGTGAAAAAACTAGAGGGAGGCAAACCATGAAACAGACTCTTAACCATACAGAACAAACGGATGATTACCAGAGGGGAAGTGGGGGTGGGGGGAGATGGGTGAAATAGGTGATAGAGATTAAGGGAGTGCACTTGTAATGGACACCGGTGCTGTGTGGAAGTGCTGAATTACTATATTGTACACCTGAAACTAACGTTAAACTGTATGTTAACTACCTGGAATTTAAATAAAAACTTAAAAAGAAAGCTAAATAAATAAATTAATTAATTAAAAAAACATATATTTAAGGCATACAGAAAGGTATAAATTATAGTGGGTGCCTATGTACACACCATCCAACTTAATAAAATATTACTATACAGTAGAAATGTTTTTTTAATTTAACTTTTTATTTTGAAATCATTATATATTCATATGCGGTTGTAAGAAGTAATAGAGAGGATTCTGTGTAGCTTTTACCCAGTTTCCCCTAATGGTAACATGTTGCATAACTTAATCCAATATCACAACGAGGAAATTGACATCATTAATATAATTCACCGGTCTTTTTCATATTTTACCAGTTACGCATGCACTTATTTGTGTGTTTGTGTATAGTTAGTTCTATTCAATTTTATCACATTAGAGATTCATGAATTTGCCACCACAGTCAAGACACAGAACAGTTACCACAAACTTCCCTTGTACTGCCCTCTTGCAACTATGCCCACCTCCTTCTCTTCCCATCCCTAACTCCTGGAAACCACCAATGTATTATTTAATGAAATAATGCAATTTGTAATCTTTGGGGTTACATTTTTTCATTCAACATGATTCCCTTGAGATCCATCCAAGTGGCTGTGTGTGTCAATAATTTTTTTTTTTGCATTGTTAAGTAGCACTCTGTTGTATGGATGTTACACATCCATTCACCCACTGAAGGTCACTAGGGATGTTTCCACTCTTTCACTGTTACTAATCAAGTTGCTATGAGCCTTCATGTACAGGATTCTGAATGAACATAAATCTTCATTTCTCTGGGATAAATGTCTAAGAGTGAGATTACCGGGCCACATGGTAAGTCTATTTTTAGTTTTAAAAGAAACTGCCAAACTATTTTCCAAAGTTGGTGTACCATTTTTACATTCCCACCAGCAACGTAAAAAGGATCCAGTTTCTGTGCATCCTTGCCATTGTTTGGTGTTGTCACAATTTTCTATTTTTAACAGAAAATTCTAATATGTGCACATTCTAATAGGTGCACAGTGATATCTTGTTGTGTTTTTACTTTGCCATTCTCTAATGATAAATGATGCTGAACATCTTTTCAAGTGCTTGTTTTCCATTTGCATATCCTCTTCAGTAAAATATCTGTTCATGTTTTTTGTCTATTTGTTAATTGTTTTCTTATTGTTGAGTTTTAAAGTTATTTTTATATTGTAGATACTAATCATTAGACATGTAGTTTGCAAATATTTTCTCCCAGCCTTTAGCTTGTCTTTTCAGAGACAAGCTTTCCAAAGACTTCTTCAAAGGGCCTTTGAGAGCTTCCTGGTTGGTGAACACATGGAGATTTGGGGAGAGTGGTATGCTTAGAAGGCATGGAAGCTCTATGCTCCTTACCACACACCTTATTGTATACATCTTTTCTATCTGGCTGTTCTTGAGTTATATCCTTGTATTAAAAAAATCTAGACTAAGCAAAATAGTAAAAATTATATAGATAAGGAGAACCAGAATTCTCATCGATGTGGAAGAGAGTTACAAATAGAAGAGAACAGAGTGAACCCTGTGGTGATGGACTGGAATTGGAGGTACAAATGGAAAATGCAATTTTCACAAACTCAAGTTACCATACTCAGTTATGAAGACCATAATTAACTGAAGAAAAAAACAGGACAAACCAAGCAACAGATGCTCATGAAGACAAGTAAGGAAAGACCTTGCAAGAGAAATTCTGAAGTTCATCACATGTGGGATTGTCCCTGGGAGGGTGACCTATGGGGGACAGTCTCTATCAAGGGCTTCAGGTAAGTTTCAGTCCAAACATTTCATCAGGGTAGAGGCAAAGAGGTCTTGGGCCACGTTTATTCAACCAACACAATGTTCCTATGTAAAATGTTGCTGCCTGCACCTACTATTCAGAATAAATATAACTATCTGAAAGAAAAAAAAAGAGAGGGGGGTCTTTCACAGAGCAAAATTTTAAAATTTTGATGAGGTCTAATTTTTCAGATCCTCCTTTTATGGATTATGCTTTGGTTTCAAACTGAAGAATTCTTAGCCTAGTTCTAGATCCTAAAGATTTTCTTTTATGTTGTTTTCTAAAACCTTTCTAATTTTATGTATTACATTTAAGTCTGTGCTCCACTTAGAGTTAATTTGTGTATAAGGTGTTAGGTTTAGGTCAAGTTTTGGTTGCTTTGGATTTTGGTTTTTGAGAGATTTTTGCTTTTACTTACGGATATCCAGTTGTGCATCTTCACTTATTGAAAAGGCTATCCTTCCTCTTTCCTTCTTTTCTATGTTCTACATTAACATATAGGCAAGTCAAGTTGTAGAGCTTCATGTAGCCACCATGACAATCAAGATGCAAACACTTCTTTTTTTTTAATTTTTTTCACACTTATTCATTTTTGAGAGACAGAGAGAGACAGAGCACAGGCGGGGGAGGGGCAGAGAGAAAGGGAGACACAGAATCTGAAGCAGGCTCCAGGCTCTGAGCTGTCAGCCCAGAGCCCGATGCGGGGCTGAAACTCACGAGCTGTGAGATCATGACCTGAGCCAAAGTCAGACGCCTAACCGACTGAGCCACCCAGGCGCCCCGAGATGCAAACACTTCTGTCACCCCCCAAACTCTCACACTAACCTTGTTACACTCCTTCTCCACTCCTGACCCCTGGCAACCACTGGTCTGTTACTTGTCACCACTTTTGTCATTTTGAGAATGTCACATAAATGAAATCATACAGTATGCAACCTGCGACTGACCTCTGTTGACAGCAAAATGCCATTGAAGCATAATGCATTCAAATTGTTGCATGTATCATAGCTTATATTTTTTAAATATAGCTTTCCAGTTCATTGTTGGTAAATAGCAATGTGATTCAATTTTGGTGTACTCAGTATTAGAGAGGGCTAGAGCCCTCACATGGACCTGCTTTGCTTTTCTAGCTGTTTTGGTGCTCTTCCATTCTCAGGTCTGTCAGAGACTTCCTTCTACCTTCGTGCCAACACCATGCACGTCTTGTGGCTGACAGTAGTCTGTCCTACCTACTTGTATCTTGGTGTTTGTGGGGATACCTTAACATTCTGTTATAAATGTTGTCCATGAGTTTTCAGTTTTGCTATCTAGTTGTCCTGTTTGTATGGAGGGATTCTGAGAGGTAGAAAAATGAATTGGGCCACATTGCCATTTTCCCAGAATCCTCTTATCTTTTTCTTGATCTAGCTAACTCATGTGTATTTAAATTTCAAACTAAAACATAAACCATTTGATGAATATTATGAAGCAAATACTTAGGTAACCACTACGTGGGCTGTAAAATAAAACATTGCCAAGATCACTGAAGATCCCTTATTGATTACAATATCCTCACTCCTCCTCAGAGGCAACCACTATCCTGACTTTTGTAATTGTCACCCTCTTTCTTTTCTTTATAGTTTTAGCAATGATGTATGCAAATAAATCCCTAAATGTATACTTTTGTCTGCCTGTTCTACAACTTTATGTAAATGGAATCATGTTGTATGCATTCTTTTGTGTCTTCTATCAACATTAGATGGGAGATTTGTCTGTAATTAAGAATTTTAGGGGCGCCTGGGTGGCTCAGTCGTTTGGGCGTCCGACTTCAGTTCAGGTCATGATCTCGCGGTCCGTGAGTTCGAGCCCCGTGTCAGGCTCTGTGCTGACAGCTCAGAGCCTGGAGCCTGTTTCGGATTCTGTGTCTCCCTCTCTCTCTGACCCTCCCCCATTCATGCTCTGTCTCTCTCTGTCTCAAAAACAAATAAACGTTAAAAAAATTAAAAAAAAATTTTAATAATTTTCATTGTATATTGGTATTTCTTTAACATTTCGGTTGTTTCCTACTTTTCACAAAGCAATGCTGAAATGTGTATTCTTGTACACATAGCCATTTTTCTACAGCAGCTGTGCCCATTTATTCTTTCACTGACAGAATATGAAAGTACCCATTGCTATAAATCCATTTATATTTATAGCATTTAGTATTGTCAGACTTTAAAATTTTTGCCTATGTCTTGGTGTGTCATTGGTGTCCTGTGGTTGTAACTGGCATTTCCTCGAGTGCTAGTGAGGCTGGTAACCTTTTCAGTGCTTGTTAGTCATTTGGATTTCAATTGTCATGGTTTGCTTTTTTATCTCATTTGCCCATTTTTCTATTGGGAGATATACACACGCTTATGCACACACACACACACACACACATAAACATCTATACATACATATGCACACATCATATTGGATACAGTTCCTTTGATGTTTGATAGTATTATGTGACAGATGCCTTCTCCCACCTTCTAGAGATTGAGAATTAAGATGTGGGCAATCAGTGTAAATGAGAACTCATACGATGGAAGCATGAAAAATAATACAACACCAGTTTAGGATTGACTGTGACGCTTATTCCACAATATTTGGTGAATTTACATAGTGGCTAATAAAAATTAATTCTATGAATGGAATAAGAGTGGAATATTAAAAATGGTGGGGAGCAGAGACTTACACAGTCCATATGAATATAATGATGGAAATCAGAAAATTGAAACACCTAGATTTCCCAGTTAGTACATGTATGCTTTATTGGATAAGATCTTGTAGATATTCCTACTTATTGGTTGATATGAGAATAAGAGGTAATTTTGGATATTTCCAAGTCTGCAAGTAAGGGTTCTGAAATATAGTTAGGATCCCCACTCAGATTTATACAGTACGCTTTCTGAATTTAAATGAATTTGAACTTTGGATTCTCTTCCACTCCCAACCTGTGTTCACATCAGGGGAATATCTACTTTCTTTCTATTTTAGAGGGAAGCAATTTTATACCAAGACCTGAAATATGGAGTGGGAATTAGTCTTTGGGCTGTGGCATCAGGGGGGAAAACCTGGTCCAAGTAGCAATTAGCATCAGGCCTGACAGCTGGAGTTAACCCTCTAGCCAATAAAGAGCCCACAGACTAAATACCAGGATATCCATCCAATTAAGTATGGCCTTGACATTGTGCCAAACATTCTTTTTCCTGGGTTTCTGGAAGTAGTGTTAGTCTGTCATTTGTATAAATTGTTGTTAAACTAATTCTTACCTTCAGATTTAAGGCTTGAAAATAGATCATATGAATCACAATTCACTTTAGTAGTACAGGTAAACATTTAAAAATGTTTATATATTTTAAAATGTGAATTTCATCTACTAGTTTTTATTTGGTATAGATAAATACTAAACTGCCTTAAAATGATCACAGGTGCATTTTATGTTCATTTTGCTAGAAACTATTTTTAAAAATTTATTTAAAAATAAATTAGTTTTTTAAAAAAATTCCTTCATCAAATAGATATGAGACTTCTTTTTCTGATCAAGCGGACAGTAATTTGAATGTAATTTTATTATTTTTTCCTAATGTATATTGCCTCTTTATATGAGTGAGTGTGATTTCAGGCAGTTGATATATCATAGAGAAGTATATTTTTAAGGCCAGGCATCAGAAACAGAAGTGGAAATTTTTAGAAAAAGGGTTTGGTAAGACTGATAATTGTGAGCTCTGGTATTATAGATTTTGTAGGCTTTCCATTTTGGAGACTTACTGTCTAGCTTAACCTTAAATTTGTTTTTCCTTTGACTAGGGCGCCAAGATTCTGTGTTAGTCATTCATCCCCAGCAAAACATGCTAGTGCTGAACTGAAATTCTGGCATCTCCGTCAAGAGAAACCAAGGAAGGATGTTGACCCTTTTCCACAAATGGCAACCCTCTTGCCATTAAGACCTAAATCGTGCATTCCACAGGTATCTGATATGCAGGTAGGGTGGACATTGATACTTTGATCTCCTTATCAAGTGTATGGTAAAATATCCATGCTTGGGTTTTGTACACTAATACTTAAGTTTCATCATAAGTTTTTTGGGGGGTTGTTGTTAACATACATGCTGCAACAGTTATGAATTAAGAAAACCTACAGTTTGTTCCCTACCAGTCAGCCAGAGTGATCCTTTAAAATACATGATCAGGTCACTCACCTGCTCCAGATTTTCTAGTGGCTTCCTCTCTGACTCAGAGGAAAATCCAAGGTCTTTACACAGCTATCCCTCCCCCTGCTAACTTCCTGACCTCATTTCCTACCACTCTTCTCTAACTTAGTCCACTCCAATCACACTGGCCTCTCTGTTGTTCTTTGAACACACCAAGCAAAAATCTGGAAGTTCTCTACATAATACACTTATTTTTTTTTTTTTAAAGAAAACTTATTTCAGGGTGCCTGGGTGGCTCAGTCGGTTGAGCGTGACTTCGGCTCAGGTCATGATCTCACAGTCCGTGAGTTTGAGCCCTGCATCGGGCTCTGTGCTGACCGCTCAGAGCCTGGAGCCTGTTTCAGATTCTGTGTCTCCCTCTCTCTCTGACCCTCCCCCGTTCATGCTCTGTCTCTCTCTGTCTCAAAAATAAATAAATGTTAAAGAAAGCTTGTTTCATTGTGGTGAAAAACACATAAAATTTATCATCTTAACCATTTTCAAGTATACACTTCAATGGTAGGTATATTTGTATTGTCGTGAAACAGATCTCCAGAACTTTTTTATCCTGCAGATTTGAAGCTACATACCCATTAAACAACTCCCCTTCTCCTCCTCCTACAGCCTCTGGTAACCACCATTCTACATTCTGTTTTTATGAATTTGACCGCTTTGTATGATTCTTTTAATAAGCTCAGCCCCCTATGGTACCACTCATTTATTGAGTGTCGCTTAATGTCGTGCTGTGTTCTGAATTACTGAAACAGATGTGAGCCCTGATACCTAGGAAGTTATGTGTAAAACATACTTAAGTAATTAATTTTATTTATGGAATTCTTAAGAAAATATTAGTAGTTGTTAGGGACCTAGAGTGTATATAAGATTTTATTGTGTGTTCTGGGTAATAAAACATCGCAAATATATTCCTTGCTCTCCAGGAACATATATTATATTCTGTTAGAAGTTGACATATAAGAAAAGTTGGCGTTTGTTTTTCAAGTAACAAAACTACTGGAAATTTGGAAACTGAAGAGACAAATCACTCCTGATTTCACCTCCTTCTAGCAACTATTACTTATTTTCTCTTGGTCTTGTTGTGAATCTTAATTTTAATGCACTTATACTTCTGTATTCTGATTATTTCTTCTAACATCTTCCTCACATTTTTCCATGTGTGTCATAATTTCATAATCCTTACTCTTAAATTTTATATAATGTTACATTTATGTATGCCTCCCGTACTCAGATCAAAGTTGGACTTTTAAGTGTTTGTACTTTTTTGATTCATACATGTAGCTTTTACCAAATAGTTGACTTTTTACCATAAATAACATTTAAGAATGGGAACAAAAATAAAATGTCCAAAAATGGAAGGAAATAGTTTTGTTAAGATATAGGTCTTTAGTATGGACCAGTGGTATCCTTGCTTCCTTTCCCTACCTCCATTCCTCATCCTCCCATCTCCACCCCCAGACAGATGAAAACCTATTTGATTATAGAATAAAGAAAAGGTTTGTGAGGTTCTCCCTCTAGGAAAGAGTTTTCTTTCACAATGATATGAGTAGGGGTATACCAGCCTTTGGCCTTTCTTATACTCTAAAGAAGTTGTCAGGGATTCAGCATGTTGGTTGTAGAAAAGTGGGAGTTTAGGAAGGAGTACATTTTTATTCTAGTGGGAAGCACAGTAGAGCGAGAGAGGAGATCCTCTAGTGATGAAAACAAACTCAAGGTATATGTACAGAGCTATGCTTTGTTTCCCCTTCATATTGGCTCATTTTTCACTGGTTTATTATTTTACCACTTGTTAGAAAGAAGAATCCAATTTATTACAACATCCTAAATCTCCCAAGAAACCACCTAGAGCAAAAACGGCAGTTCAAAAACCTTGGAAGAGCAAGTCTTTGTATCTGATTTCTTCGAAGGACGATGCGATTGAGAAAGGGTAGGTGCGGCTTTTTACGTGCCAAGTGTTATTCTGCAATGGTAAGACTTTGGAAGAATTGACAATTAAATTGAAATAGAAAACTGAATACATAGATAGTTTTTACATGAGTTCCTTGTGTTTCAGTGATAGGTATTAGAGTCAGGCATAGTCTAAATTAGGAGCACAACTCCTGAGATGAGTAATTTGAAATGGATGGTGCCTCTCATCTCCAGCCTGTCATGAGCTGTACAACCAAAAGACTTCTGAGAAGATTGCCCTCCAGCTCTCATTTGGTCTTTTTCAATAGTTTGGTATTTCTCAAATTTGAGTCTTGACTTGAAGTCATACGACTCTCAAGAATATTGTCATTATTTAACACAGTATATTTATTCATTTAGCTTTGCCCACATATTTACTCTTTTCGTTGTTCTTTATTTCAAGTGGGATTATTTTCCTTCAACCTAAATAAATACCCTTTGATGTTAACTTTGGTGTGGGATCTGTTGGGGAATCATTTTTTGTTTACTAATTTATTACTTCACTTTCATTCTTTCCCTTTGAGATAAAACTCACATAACATAAAACTCACCATTTTAAATTTATTTTAATTTTTTTTTATTTTTGTAGACTGTGCCTAGGATCAACCTGAGGTAAAACTTAGGGTCTTCTTAGGTCTTTCCCAGTATGTGCATTTTCCGGGCCATGTGTGGTTACTTTCTAACTTTTCCCTGCATATACAGTTGCATTTGAGTATCCTAATCTTTAATATCTGACTTCTAAAAGGAGGAAAAGAGAAAAATGGAGGTGGGGTTGGGGGTGGGGAAGGGCAATGTCTCTTTAAATTCCCTGGAAGTCACTTCGGCCTGAGGAGGACTGGGTGCTACAACAATGGCCACCTGCCTCTTGCACATCTGTGATCTGCAGCAGCGATCAGAGATCAGAACACAGATGCCTGATAATTTGGTAGACATGGTCCTTTCTGCTCACCCTGGCTCTTGCAGCTGCGTGCGGAATGCTCCAGGAACACTTGCTCAGCTGTCTGCCACAGGGCTGGGGATGGGGGAAGGGTAAATGCTGCTGTGCTAGGAGCTCTAACTGACCAAAATTAACCACGGTTTACTGTCCAAGCCTTCCCCTGGAAATTGAAAGCCTTAAGTAGATTCCAGAGCTCCGAAATAGTTACGTTAGATTCTGCCAGTTCATTTATTGTCTAGGTGGGGAAGTAGGTTCCTGGTGCTTCCTACTCTGACGTCTTCTCAGAATCCTCACCCCTGGGAATTTTTTTTCCTCAATGAGTTTTGGCCCCAAAACTCCTTTTTTCAGTTTATTCCTTTTTTAATGTATTATCATCATCATCATCATCATCATTAATTTTAATTCTAGTGTAGTTAATATATAGTGTTATATTAGTTTCAATGCTATATTAGCTTATAGTTGATTAAATTATAAGGTTTATAGTTGATTAAATAGTTCCATGTATTACTCCGTGCTCATCAAGATAAGTGTACTCTTAATCCCCTTCCCTATTTCACTCTTTTCCCCCGCCCTCCCATCTACCTTCACAATCATCTGTCTGTTCTGTACAGTTAAGGGTCTGTTATTTTAGTTTCTCTCTTTTTTTCCCCTTTGCTCATTTGTTTTGTTTCTTAAATTCCACATATGAGGAAAATCATGGTATTTGTCTTTCTCTGACTGGCTTATTTTGCTTAGCATTACACTCTCTAGATCCATCCATGTTGTTGCAAATGGCAATATTTCATAATTTTTTTATGGTGAATAATATTCCCTTGTATATATATACCACTTCTTTTATGTTGTCCATTATGTTACCTTTTTAAAAGTTTTTTATTCTAATTTCAGTATACTTAACACAGTGTAATATTCGTTTCAGGTGTATAATATAGTGATTCAACACTTCCATACAACACCCTGTGTTCATCACAAATGATTCTTAATCCCCATCACCTATTTTGCCCATCTCCCCATCTACCTCCCCTCTGGTAACCATCAGTTTGTTCTTTATGATTAAGAGTCTCTTTCTTGATCTGCCTCCCTCTGTCTCTTTTTTCCTTTGCTCATTTTTTTTTTTTGGTTTCCTAAATTCCACATATGAATGAAATCAAATGGTATTTCTCTTTCTCTGACTGGCTTATTTCACTTAGCATTATATTCTCTAGCTCTTTCCAAGTTGTTGCAAATGGCAAGATTTCTTTTTTTATGGCTGAATAATATTCCATTGTGTGTGTGTGTATGTGTGTGTGTATACACATATATAAAATCATACCACATTGTCTTCATCCATTCACCTATTGATGGACAGTTCGGCTGCCTCCATAATTGTACAATATGCATACGTGTACAATATACATACGTGAATTAGTGTTTTTGTATTGGGTAAATACCCAATTGTGCAATTACTAGGTTGTAGGGTAGTTCTATTTTTAACTTTTTGAGGAACGTCCATACTGTTTCCCAGAGTGGCTATCCCAGTTCACATTGCCACCAACAGTGCAAGAGGGTTCCTTTTTCTCCACATCCTCACCAACACTTGTTTCTTGTGGTTTTGATTTTAGCCATTCTGACCGGTGTGAGGTGATATCTCATTGTAGTTTCGATTTGCATTTCTTTGATGATGAGTGATGTTGAACATCTTTTCATGTGTTTGTTGGCCATCCGTATGCCGTCTTTGGAGAAATGTTTGTTCATGTCTTCTGCCCAATTTTAAATTGGATTATTTGTTCTTTGGTGTTGCATTGTGTAAATTCTTTATATATTTTTGTTCCTAACCCTTTATTGGATATGTCATTTGTAAGTATCTTCTCCCATTCTGTAGGTTGTCTTTTAGTTTTTTTTTGGTTGTTTCCTTTGCTGTGAAGAAGCACAGCACTTACTTCAATCAAGTCCCAATGGTTTCTGTTTACTTTTGTTTCCCTTGCCTCAGGAGACATATCTAGAAACGTGATTATGGTTGGTGTCCATGAAATTATTGCTGGTGTTTTCTTGTAGGGGTTTATGATTTTAGGTCTCACATTTAGGTCCTTAATCCATTTCGAGTTTATCTTTGTGTGTGGAGTGAAAATGTGGTCCAGCTTCATTCTTTTGCATGTAGCTGTCCGGTTTTCTCAGCACCATTTGTTGAAGAGAATGTCTTTTTCCCATTGCATATTCTGTCTCTTTTGTTGAAGATTAATTGACCATATAATTGTGGGTTTATTTCTGTTGGCCCCTAAATTCTTAGCTACATTGTTAGCACTCAATTTTTTTTCTAGCAGATTAATTTTTGTATTTTTTTTTTTTCAGTTTATCTAGTTGGTCTTCAAAGGGAGAGTTGGTCTAAATCACCTTGTCTGCTAATTCCAAAAATAGCAGTTAATAAGTTTTGGTTGTAGATACTTTTCTTGCATTATATTAGTTCCCATGAATTCATCCCCATGAAGAAGACATTATCTTAATTTTTCAAGTGATAAAACAAGTGAAAAGACATACAGGTATGAACTGAGAGAAAAGTTGAATTTTGAGAACTATGCATTGTTTTTATGTTTAAGTTTTGGCTAGATATAGTGTATTATAGTAAAAAGGCAAGATAAAAGCTAAAACAATAATGGAGGTTCAGATAGTGACATTTTTCTGTGTCACATTAGGGAATTTGGAGTTGATTTCCCATGCAGTGAAGAACATCTAGAGAGTTTTGTGTGTGTGTCATTTATTAAAATTAAATTATTTTATTTTCAAAATTGGAAATATATATACATGGTTCAAAATAGTATCATGCTATACACTTATTGCATACCTTTGTATTTTTCTTAATATTTAAAAAATATTTATTTATTTGTTTTGAGAGAGAGGGAGAGAGAGAATCCCAAGCAGGCCCTGCTCTGTCAGTGCAGAACCTGACATGGGACTTGATCTCATGAACCATAAGATCACGACCTGAGCTGAAGTCAAGAGTCAGACACTTAACCAACTGAGCTACCCAGGCGTCCCTATGTATCTTTGTTTTTACTGAATTTATCTAAAGTGTTTCATAGCAGTAAATGTACTACAGTAATAGATATACTGTAATCTGTGTTTTCTGTCATTTCTTGTTCTTATAATCTTATCTCTCCTTATGTCTGGTTATCTTTCATTTTATGCCAAGTATTGTTGTATTTGTACTCTATTAGGGGACATGGACATTATTTCCAGTATCTGTCATTATTAAAAACAATGTTGCAATGGCTATTATACATTTGCTGTATTTCATGTTAATGCATATGTCTACAGGATAATTTCCTAAAAGAAGAATTTCTAAATCCAAATTCATGTGATTTAAAAAATTTTTTAAGATATTACCAAATTGTATTTAATATGAGTTGTAACAATTTATACTCCTTTCAGATGTATGAGAGCATCCAGGCTACTCTGTGCCTTTTAATTAGAGAGTTTAGTCCATTTCCATGTAAAATAATTATTGATAGGTATGGACTCATTGTCATTTTATTAATTGCTTTCTGGCTATTTTGTAATTCCTTTGTTCCTTTTTTTCTTGCTCTCTTCTTTTGTGATTTGATGATTTTCTGTACAGGGAAAAGATATTTTAAGGTGGCAGAGACTTGAGCTTGTTAATATGCTTAGCGTAGTATCTAGTGAAAAGGAAGAAGTTAAAGATTGATGAGAAAGAAGAAGGTCTGTATTTTCTTTTTTTTTTTTAAGTTTATTTATTTTGAGAGAGACAGTGAATGCATATGTGCATGAGCTGGGGAGGGGCAGAGAGAGAGGGAGAGAGCGAGAATCCCAAGCAGGCTCCGTGCTATCAGCATGGAGCCTGACGTGGAGCTCAATCTCACGAATTGTGAGATCATGACTTGAGCTGGATTCAAGAGTTGGATGCTTAACTGACTGAGCCACCCAGGCACCCTAAAGGTTTATATTTTCAATGGAGAATGGAAAGAAGAGTTCAAGAACAAAGGCCATGGGATTAACCTTCAACAGGAGGTAGGACACTTTTTCCTGAGACAGGATGGAAGGAAATAAGGCTAGGTATAGGTGGATGTATTTGTTGATGAATAATTTAAGTCTTTTCAGCTGCAAATTACAGAAAACTTGACTGACTATGGAATAGACAAATTTGGCTTATTTTTCTGACAGAATAAGAAATATGAGGGTAGGTAACTGCCAGCATTGCTTCCCTGGATCAGAAGTATTAGGGCCTGAATTTTTGTAATGTTCTTTGCCATTCTTTCATGTTCATTGATGTTATAGCTCCAGACATCAAGCTTTCCAATCATAAAGGAAGAAGGGCAATTTTCATTCATCTTTTCCCTTTGGTCAGAAAAGCAAGCTTTCTTAGAAACTCCCCAGCAGACTTCATTTTGTATCTCACTAGTCATAATGATATCACATGACAATCCTTCTCTGCAAGATGGTCTTAGAAAGTGAATATTTAGCTTTATCAGTATGTCAGTGGTGCTAGTTATAAAGCTATGTCACTGGGAATGGGTGTTGAGTTAGCCAGTCAAACTATCTCCTTCATTGGGGAGTGGAAACTGAAGCACGTTGTACCTACCTTTTCCCTGAGAAACTGAAGCATATTTTACCTACATTTTGTCTGAGAAGAAGCTGCAAAGTAATCTGCTGGCAGATTGGAATGCAGATATATTGGTGAAGTGGAATGGGCGTTTTATGGAGCTGGAAAATAGGGTTTAGAATAATTGCAGTGCGTTATGGAGAGGGAGCTGGATAAGAAAATATAACAAGATAATGTCTGAAGTCATTAGTCTAGCTCCAAAATCTTCCATTATCTCACCCCACGCTACCACATATAAATCCTTATGAATCCCACCTGTTGTGAGGATTAAATATGACAATGTGAATTGTATTTAGCACAGTGTTTGGTATGTGTTATATAGTATTCACTTAACTGTTAGTGTCCTCTTACCCTAAGCAAATTAGTTAACTTGCTGCCTCATTTTATTTTATTTTATTTTATTTTATTTTATTTTATTTTAATTTAATTTAATTTAATTTTTTACTTGCTGCCTTTTAAACAAGGCACACACACACACACACACACACGTACGCACACACACACGCACACACATATACATGCACACACACACGTGCACACACAGAATTCATCTCCTACCCAGTTTTTCAGGGAAAATATCATTTCTTTCATTACTAATACAGCTCAAAGAAACTTCTTGTTCTTACATTCTATAGTATTTATTATCCATTCCCATCATTTGGCATCTATAATATATTCTTGAATTCATTCAATCAACAGTTACGTTATTGAGAGTCATCTTTCTGTAGGACTAGATTTCATTTTTTCAACCATCTCTTAAAGGCTGTACCTGATACTTGCACTGTTTTTCTCCCTATTCTCTCACAGTGTCCAGACGCATTTGTAAGATTTATATATGCATATAAATAAATTCAAATATTATATTCAAATATATATGTACATATGTATTCAAATACATATATATGTGTATGTGTAATACACTTCGATGGAAAAAGAAAAGCTTCAAAACCGGAGTGTGTTGCCCTGTTAAGAATATCTGATATGCATTTCAAGTATTGGAAGGCAGTCATTTTTACCAAAGGACAATGTCACTAGGACATATGGATTGTAATTGTAACACAAAGTATGGAAATGCAATGGTGAATGGCAGCAGAAAGAGGAGCCATTGGCAGAGACACAGAACAATGAGTGGGTGCTTTGGGAGTAAGGCTCTGGGAGATGAAGGACACTGGCCCCAGGTCTGGGGTGGATGTCTGGCCAGACATCTGGGCTCCAAGGGGGATGCACATAACTGGCAGGATTCTAGGAGAGGGCACCACTCAGCCTCCAAACAAGCCTCTAGCTCACAGTCCCAATGGATATGCTTTCTGACTTCCAGGAGGATTTCTTTTCTGACATGTAGTAACAATACAGGAAACCTAAGACAATAGTACCTATGATGGGCAAAATCCAATATGACCAGCAACTTTTGCACAGGTATCTTTTGAAGGGTCCTTGTTACCACTTTCAGGTTTAAGATCACTTGGATGCACATCACCAATATAGTACTACTTGAGCATTTCTGTGGCATCAGAGGAGTGGCCTACGTCTTCAAAGCTTTTACTTGTGTCTGCACCAGCTTGTTCCTGTAGAACCTCTTCTCCCCCAGGATGCTTGTTAAGGAAATGGGTGATATCATAGACTCTCCTGTGGATCACCAGCCATATCTCCTTCATGGAGTTGTGCTTCGCTGCCTCCTCCAGTCAGTAATACAGCTGATAGAGGTCTTGACCCCTTGCCTTTTTCCATTTTTGCTGCTTGCTTCCACAGTTGCAATTGGGCCTAAGACACCTCTTCTCCACCACTATCTGGGTTTCTGTCACTCCCAAGAATTGATGCCATGTATACCAAGGGTACTCAAAATATGTTGATCAATTAGTTCTCATTCTTATAATTTAGGTTGAGGCATAGATCAGAAAGCACCAGAGTTATTCGCTTAACATCTTTTACTGATATTTCTGAATGTCTGAAGCCCCAGCTGGATAGAAGATACACTTATACAGAAGAATCTTTGGTAAGTATTTTGAGATTAATTTGATTCTTCATTTAACTGACTTTAGAGAATTCTTTTAAATGTTTATTTATTTTCAGAGAGAGAATGCACGTGTGTGCAAGCTGGGAGGGGCAGAGAGAGAGAAAAGGGAGAGAGAATCCCAGGTAGGCTCCATGCTGTCAGCACAGAGCCTGATGCATGGCTTGATTTCATGAACCATGAAATCATGACCTGAGCTGAAATCAAGAGTGGGATGCTTCACTGACTGAGCCACCCCGGTGCCCCACTTCAGAGAATTTTTATTGATTTACTGTAGTATTTTTTCGTTACTAAACAACGCATTTTATTTTCTCCTTCTGAAATGATTTTTTTAATGTTTGTTAAATTTATTTTTGAGAGAGCGAGAGACAGCACGAGTGGGGAAGGGGGCAGAGAGGGACAGAGACACAGAATTCGAAGCAGGCTCCAGGCTGTCAGTACAGAGCCCAATGGGAGGCTCAAACCCACAAGCCATGAGATCATGACCTGAGCCGAAGTCAGACACCAACTGACTGAGCCACCCAGGTGCCCCCCTGAGAAGGATTTTTATACAGAAATTTCCTCTGTGTTTCCTTTTGTAGTACCATGTTGCTATATACTCCCATTGGTTACTATTTTCAAAAACAGCTGTGTTCTGGTTTAGACACACAATAAGGCTATTATTTTTATTAAATTGTTAACATTTGATAAAAATAATTTTAATGTTCTCTTGGGAACTTAGACTTTTTATGAAATTCTATTTCCAGTGTGTGTCTACCTTGATAATGTGGATTTACTGTATCAGTTGGAGGTGACAAGTTTACGTTCCCTAAGGACTGTACTTTAGGTAGAAACCTTGGTAGTCCCAATAGAGTCTGAACACTTAGATATAATTTTGCGTATCTTTTTATTTTATTCTAAGCAAACAGTGCTCTTTTTCTTCCAACTAGGATTTTTTTCCCACCAAAATAATGATTTAAAAAATTTTTTGGAATGCCAATAGTTAAACATCATAAAAACATTAAATTCTCACTTTAGAATTTGTTTAGCAGAGGGATAGAGATAGAGAGACACTATGACAATGCCTTAAATTGTTCATGCCACAGTTATCTCAAGATTACAAAGAAGTCCGAGTTCCACAGAGCAAATACCAAAGAGTTCCTATGAACAGTAGATATCCTTTTGTTTTGTAGTCACTCTTGTGCTTGGGGAAGTAGCCAGCTTTCTGTGTTTCAAGAATGGTATTAGGGTTGCCAGCATTGTTGGCAGAGAGGCCCCAAAATAACAAAGTTTTATGAGAACTTACATTGCCATTGACTCTCTGAAGGCCTTGACCTGTACAGGGTGAGACTGTCCAAAGAGGGGACCCCCTGAGGACAGTTAATGAGCAGCACTGAGAAACCTTGAAGATGGTTCTTTTTATAACTTTCTTGTAGCTATTATAGCATCACCTCAAGGCTAAAATAACAGTAAATATGTAGGAAAGAGGCCACCAGCAGAGATTTGGAAGCCTCCTAAAATGGTATCACTGTGCCTGAAACATGAAAATAATTGAGGTTGAGAAGTCGCTTTAACATTAAGTTTGAAATCAGATTGGTTTATAATAGAATGAAGTCTGCTGCTAGGGTTGGCTCCATAAATGGATCTTAAATGACAGTCAGAGGCAGACATACTGCATTAATTACTTATATGGTACAAAAGTAAGATAAAAAGTCCAGCAGAAAAATGAAAGCCTGGAAGAATTTATGAAACCCTGTTGTTGGACAATGTCGTAAAAAATCACCATGTTCTTGGGTGGATCATGGACTTCTGTTTTGTTATCTAGGTTAAAACCATGGAAGATGGTGCCTTGGGAGGATTTGACATGGAAAATTTGTTGCAATCTTTGTATGTAGAAAATAGAGCTGGATTCTTCTTTACCAAATTCTGTGAGCACTCAGGAAATAAGGTAAAAAACAATGATTTTAAATCTAATTTTATACCTTTGCCTTAGTTTAAAATAAGAGAAGTTGAAATAATTCAGTGCTCAAATAATTACATTTGATGTTAAAATCCCATTTCTTCTGGTAATAAATTTTATTCTAAATATTTAGTAACAAATGTAAACATCTCAATTATCATTTTCTTTGTTCACTATCCTAGTAAAATTACAAAGAAAACAAAATACAGACAAGGATTGACTTGCATTATTAGCAATTTATTCTCATGTAATTTTGTTTTAGTGTAATATAAATTAAATTCAGAGTTGGTTTCTATCAGTCCTTTAATTTTTATTACAAATAACTCTAATAATTAGAAATTGCAATGGATAGTGGAAAATTTGCCAGTTTTTTTGTTTTGTTTTGTTTTGCTCGATATAAAGTATTTCAGTGGTTCAATTATGAGAGTAGTGGTTGGGTTTAATATGATATGCATTTGCCCATATACATCAAAATACCTGGTTTCATGCCAGAAATATGTAATTACTCTTTAATTGTTAACTAGCATGCTTCCTATTTTAATGGCCAATTATGTGAGAGGCATACATGCAAAATATAATATTTTAGTGACAATACCAAGAAATATTTTGTATGTTGCCAATTTGTAATAGAAGATAAAACCGTCTTAAATTGAACCTGATTTATGGCAACACCATGGAACTAAACAATTAATTATATTTGAAATCAGAGCTTTGCAGGGCTTTAATAATTGGGTGGTAATGATTTATGTATTTTTTCCATCTGCAGTTGTGGAGGAATAGTGTGTACTTTTGGTTTGACCTACAGGCTTATCATCAGCTCTTCTACCAAGAAACACTTCACCCTTTTAAAGTATGCAAACAAGCCCAAGTAAGTACTAAATAATGTTGGCTCAATGGGCAGCTCTGAGTACACAGAGACGTGAAGAAGTTGTGTCCAGCCCCAAGCAAGAGAAATCTGGGAGTACAGGCAAAAAGGGAGCTGTTCCCTCGCTGCCATGGGATTACTTTATTTAAATGTCAGTAGAATATTGTTTTGTAATCTGATTTGTGGGTTTCCAGTTTTATCTATTTTGTTTGGTTTGCTTTATTTTCTCTTTGCTAGCAATTACTTGGTCTTCCAAAAAAGGACATCCCATATTTTTTTTGATTTATGCCTTTTTGGTTTGGTTGTGAGTGATTTAAAAGAGAACCCAAGAGAGGACTTGTCATGAATCATTGAAGTGATGGGGAGCAGAGGCATTGACCAAAGTGTTTGCTGAGCTTCTTGCAGAAATCAACTGTGGACAGACTCAGGCTGGTGACCTTGTAGAGGGCGGGAAAGGATGTTGACTGTGTGTGGTGTAGGCTCTGTGTCGTCGCCTGTGCTTGTGTGTTCCACACCATGGAGACCAATACTGAGTGGCAGCGAAGAGAACATCTCACGACCACCCTGAAGCAAAACAGAGGAGGAAAAAAAGATAGAGGAGGAAGAATAGAGGATTCCCCGCAGAAGGAGACAGAGAGAATGGCCTCTTTTGAGGGGGGAGAATGAAAGGGAATAGAATTATGACTCAAGCTGACTTAATCTTTTCAGTTTTTTATTCTTAGGATTTTATGATCTTTTATGGAGAGAAGTCTTCAAGCCTAGAAAACTGCAAATCACGTCCGTATCTGTTGACCATTTAAGGGGTTCTTACAAGCTGGAATAGTCCCATTCCAGAGAACCTCTCCCTGAATGATGCGGAGTTAGTTGTGTCATATTATTTATTACCTTACACTCTTATTCAAGATAGTGTAGAGTATTGCTGCTGGATGTTTGTTGTTAGCTTCCACCACCTGCACTCTGGCTTTGATAACCGTGCTTTGGAAATCAGCTGACAGAGCTTTGTACTATTTTTACTATGCAAACAAGGGCTTCAGCTTCTACCTGGTCTGGATCTGGCTCTGTGCAATCGTAGAGTTATATCTCTAATTTGCCAGTGCTATTTTTTGAGACCGCACCGTGGGCTCTTCCGTTGTTAACCCTTTACCTGTGAGTCTCCACTTGCCCTCCTCCCCCTAAACTATTGCCTCTTGGGTGGAGTACCATCTGTTATTTATTATGTTCTCACTACTGCAAAGCCTCCTCCTCCAAAAATCTTCAGCTGCTCAATCAAGTGGGTCTTTGTTGTTGTTGTAATCACCATATTTCCCTGCACTTGTAAAAGTGGAAATTCTTTTTAAGTTTGTTAGACTTACTAACTCTTAGTAATGATATTATTCAATCTGCTATAGAAGTATTGTGAGATAGCATGCAGCTAAATTTTGGTTATTCTGAGGTGGATTATTCTGTTTTGGGGTTATCAAGGTCCATAAACTTTTTATCCTCCTCTAGATTATCTTTAAAAAAATTTTTAAAGGGGCACCTGGGTGGCTCAGTTGGTTAAATGTCCAACTTTGGCTCAGGTCATGATCTTGCAGTTTGTGGGCTGGAGCCCCACGTTGGGCTCTGTGCTGACAGCTCAGAGCCTGAAGCCTGCTTCGGATTCTGTGTCTCCCTCTCTCTGTCCCTCCCCCACTCATGTTCTGTCTCTCAAAAAAATAAGTAAATGTTAAAAATTAAAAAAAAAAAAAGAACTATAATTGGCATACAGTGTTATATACAACATAGTGATTCAACACTTCTGTACATTACTCAGTGTTCATCATTGTAAGTGAGTCACATCCATCACCAAATATTATTACATTATTGACTGTATTCCCTATGCTCTACTTGTCATCTCCGTGACTTATTTTATAACTGGAAGTTTGTACCTCTTAATCCTCTTTATCTATTTTATCCATCTCCTCACTTACCTCTCCTCTGGCAACCATCAGTTTGTTCTCGTATTTAAGGGTGTTTTTTTTTGTTTGTTTGTTCATTTGTTTTGTTTTTTAGATTCCTCATGTAGCCCCAGAGGGTATTATGTTAAGTGAAATAACAGAGAAAGATAAATACCATGAATTCACTTATCCTTCCCTAGGTTATCTTTTGGGGAGTCACAGCAGCTGGGGGGAGGGAAACAATGGAGAAAATTACTTTCAGGTGAATAGGGGGACACCAAAAGAGCAAGTCATGTTTTTGTTTTTGTTTTTTTACATCTATGGTTACTTTATGTTTTAGTTAAAGGAGCAATTGTCTACATTGGTTTAGGTTTAATTATCCAAGATTTCTGTGCCTCCAGAGGCAAGAATTGCCTCTAATATCATAATTCTATGGATTTGTTTCACAGTGTGAAATGCTATTCATTTCTTTATAATAGAAATGCTATATGGCTGTCTTCAAGAGTATATCTACAATACAGATATTTGGATCAATGGTGTCAATGGCAGAGTGCAATCAGCTGGCATGGTGTTAAAGTCACTATGAGCTTGATTTTATCTTTTTTTTATACATCTGACAAGCTGTATGGTAGGAGACCAAGAGTTGCTTCCAAGAGACTTACATGCTTTTCTGTATGCTAGTAGGCAGATGACATACCTTGGTGGCAGTGATTTGACATGAGGGACTATGGTCTAAGAGTTTCAGCTACAGTCTTGGGCATATCCTGAAGATTTTACTGCGTGGCCTCAAGATAGAATAGTGCAGTTAGAAGCCAATTGAAATGGCAAGGAGAAAATTCTCTGCACTACCATTGTGCAGAGATAAAGTCTTTCACTAGCAACCGTTTGCTGGACTACTATCTATCACTGCTAAGATTTGGAGCCTAGATTGTTGCCAAAGATAGTCCTACTGCTTTTTCGATACTACCCACTTGCTCTGATGATAGAGTGCTACAATAGAATGGAGCAGAGCTGGGTACCACTGTCTTTTATAATGTCTTTCACCTTTGTAGAAATCTTTCCGACAAACTCCATCCCAACAAAAACTATGCATTTAGAATTTACCACTCTCCATAGTGTATACATTGAGAATTTTTTGCAATTAGTAAACAAATGTGATCATAAATATTATACATGTTCACACATGTGTGCACCACTTATTCTTATTAGTCATACACACAATTAAAAAGTGGGAAAGAGGAAGAGAGAAAAAAATGGTAAAAATTAGAGCCTGGAAGAGAGCTTACTTGGGGAATGTAGGAGTTAATGAGTGGAGAGGGTAGGTAAGAATGAAATGTAAATGAGGATTAAGAGGATTTGCTTACTTTTACTACAAAGTGCTACTTAATATAAAGATAGTCTTGCAGCAGTGTGAGATTTTTGCCTTATTCAAATGGAACGTCAGGAGAACACATTGTTGTTTTACTGTATCACTAGATCAGAGGGCATATGACAAAGAAGGAAAAGAATCACAGAACTTGGAGTTGAAAGAAATGAATTTAAATCACATGCTATTATTATTATGCTAGTTCTTAGCTGTGTAAACATAGTCAAGTCACTGAGTTTAAGAAGCCTCTGTTTCATGTTCTATAAAATGTGGATGGCAATAATGGTTTACATTTTATTTCCTTATACTGCTTTAGAAGTTACATATTCTATTTCTGTTTTCACCCTTACAGTTTTAACATGCATACCAAAATTAACAACGTCTACAGTTAATCATCTGTATTCTTTCAAAAGGTTTAGGATATTAGGACACTTTAATTCCACCATACCTTGCCCATTTTACATATCATTTTTGTATGGCATTTAAAATTTTCTTATATACCTACAAAGTAGTCATCATCATCTGTTTTTGATACTGTTGATGCTTGTGTAGATTTATTCACACGCGAATTTCATGCTTACCATTGTTTTTTGTATCATACTCCTTCCTTTGGGTTTCATTTCTGAAGAATATCTTTTAGTAGGTTTTTTTTATTATTAGAATTTACTAGTGGTAAACATCAGGTTTTGTTTGTCTGAAAATGTCTATTTTAATTCTCTCGTTGATCATGTAGCTGCATATAGAATTCTAGGTTGACAATTTTCTCTTAGCACTTTGAAGGTATTATTTTACTGCCTTATGGTTTCTATTGCCATTATTGAGGAGTCTGCTCTTGTTCCTCTGCTTTTTCTCATTATTTGATTTTAAATCATTTCTTGGACTTCAGTGTTCTATATTTCACTTCAGTGTGTTTACCACAATTTCTTGGATCTGAATTGCTTGCAAAATCTGAGGAATCGTGTCTTTCATCACTTCTGTAAAATCCTCAGCCATTTTTTCTTTCTACTTCTATTTCTTTCTACAGTCTTTCTCTTTTCTGTGTTCTGTCATTCTGGATTCCCTGGTTGGTCAATGTTGTCAATCCTATATCTCTCTTAATGTCTCTTTCAAGTTTTTCCATCTTTTAATATCTGTGTTGTATGTTGTAAATTGAAATAGAACAATTTTCTTTGATTTTCCATCTATTATTTCTTCAGCAGATTTCAATCTGCTATTTAACCCATCCATTGAGTTAAATTATTTTAAGAATTATGTTTATTATTGGACATTCTACTTGTGTTTTTCAAATCTTCCTGATGTTTTTGTCTCATTTTCCCTCATGTTTTTACTTCTTCTTTCATGTCTTTAAGCATTTTAAACATATAATATGTAGCTGTGTTAGTTATCTGTTCCTGCATAAATAGTATTACCATAACTATGTGATTTAAAATGATACACATTTACTATTTCACAGTTTACATAGGTAAGGAGTCTGGGCACAGCTTTGCTGGGTCCTCTGCAAGGCTGTAAATCAAGATGTTGGCCAGGGCTGGTTTCTCATCTGGAGTTCCCCTGGGGAAGGCTCTGCTCCATGGTAGTCAGCAGCATCTGGTTCCTTGCAGCCACTGGCTGAGAGCTCAGTTTTTTGCTGGCTGTCAGCTAGAAGCTTTGCCAGCTCTGTGCCATGTGGCGTGGCCCCCTCCATGGCGGCAGCTCCCATCATGGCAGCTTGCTTTTCCAAAACCAGCAATGGGTGGAGTTTCTTAGCAAGACAAGCATATAACACACACACATATAATCATGTGTATCTCATCACTGTTGCTATATTCTATTGGTCAGAAGCAAGCCACATGTTATGCCCACACTTAGGGGGAGAGAATTCTAAAAGGGCATGAAGACTAGGAAGCACTGTGTTGATGGGAGCCACCCTAGAGTCTGGCTGCTAGAGCGTCCAATGATTTTATGCTTTGCAGTTCTTGGGAGAACTAATTTTGCTATTTATTATGTTTGCTGACATGTTGGAGTTCTTCTTTTGTGTACTGTAATTTTGAATTATGAGCTCTTCAGTGAGGTGTTTATCTGTGCTGCTTATACTAGGCACATTTTCAATGCTAATTTCTCATCTTGGATTTTCCTTATTTGCCAAGTGTAATCTTGAAAACCAAACCCTTATGATGGTAAATTCACAATAATTAATCCTTAGTAGATATTTTTTTTCTTTTTGCATAGAGTCTAGGCCAAGACAAGCAAGCTTCTGTTTTGTTTCCTGGATTTGGTCAATGTAGGTATAGGTGGTGACAGAGACAGAGACAGAGAAAGAGACAGAGATAGAGATACAGAGATACACACATACATGCATTTTTTTTCCTATTCTGAATTTTACATTGTGTATACCTCTTCAAGGACCTCTGTGTATGTATAGCTCTTAATATAACTTTTCCACCTAGTGAGGGTCCAAGGCCTTATCTCCCAAACCCAGTGGCTCTTAAAATCCATACCCTTGGTTTACTCCATGCTAATCCCATTGTCAGCTCATACTTATCACCCTGATTTTTAGTATATTCCTTAATTTTGGCCCCTGGTGGTTTTCCTTACTATCTCAGCCATATATTTAAAAGAGTATTTGTCATATTTTATCCAGTATTTCTAGGTATTTTATAGAGAGAGGGTTTTCATTTTCAAGTAATCTAGCCTGTCTGTATGCCAGAAAAGAAGTCTCTGCAAGAAGCAGTCATGTGTTTTTGAATTCAATACCCACAGCAAGTATATAAGGGATTTTATCCTGTTTTTTTTATGGATAAAAAGAAACTAAATCTCTGAAATTTTAACCTTGCCAAAGTTTCATAGCTAGAAACAAAACTAAGCCCAAACTTGAGATGCAGAACCTATTTCAATGTTGCACTTTAGCCTCCTTTACCCTATAAAAGTTCTCATGTCTACTTCACAGGACTTTTGTAAGGATTGCATAAGATAATGTGGGTGGATACAGGCATACCTTAGAGATATTGTAGATTTGGTCCAGAACACTGCAGTAAAGGAAATATCACCATAAAATGAGTCAAACAATTTTTCTTTTGTTTCCCAGTGCATATAAAAGTAATGTTTACACTACACCGTAGTCTGTTAAGTGTGTGATAGTCCTATGTCTAAAAAACAATGTGTGTACTTTAATTAAAAAGCACTTTATTGCTAACAAATGCTAACCATCATCTGAGCTTTCAGCAAATCATATTTTTTTTTGCTGGTGGAGGGTCTTTCCTTGACATTGGTGGCTGCTGACTGATCAACAGAGTGATGGTTACCGAAGCTTGGAGTGGCCGTCGTGATTTCTTAAAATAAAATAACAATGAAGTGTGCTGCATCGTTTGACTTTCTTTTACTTGACACTCAGAGGCCATTGTAGGATTGTTAACTGACCTAATTTCAATATTGTTGTGTCTCAGGGAATAGGGAGGCCCAAGAACAGGGAGAGAGACGGGAATGGCTGAGTGGTGGAGCAGTCAGAACACACACAACCATTAAGTCTGTCATCTTCTATGGGCATAGTTTGTGTTGCCCCAAAATAATTACAAAAACATCAAAGGTCACTGATCATAGATCACCATAACAAATAGGATAATAATGAAAATGTGTGAAATATTGCGAGAATTACCAAAATGTGATATGGAGACATGAAGTGAGCAAATGCTGTTGGAAAAATGGTGTCAATCGAGTTTCTTGATGCAGAGTTGCCACAAACCTTCAGTTTTGTACAAAAATGCAGTATCTGCAAAGCACAGCAAAGCAAAATGCAATAAAATGAGTTTTGCTATATAATGTAGAGCACTCCGTGGAATAAGTAGGTGTTATTATTGTTAGAGTCGATACTTAAGTTCTCTCAATTATCTAGATAATGGGGAAGGAAAAGAGCAATTTGAAGGTATTGAAGCCAATAGGTTGGAAGGACAGCAACTCCTAAATTCATAGCTGTTCATTTAATCAATACCGGAACTTAATTGAGTTTCAAAATACAGTTTAAGTCAAACATATACTTCATAGAATATCTTTTACAGTATTGTTGCTCATTAATTAACATTCACTGAAAGCAGCTATGTGCCAAGCAATTAGAACAACGTTCTTGGCTTAATGAGCTCACTTTCTAGTGGGAGGGGGTGTAGAAATGATTAGTGAAGTATTTCAATTTTATTTTAAATAAAACCAAATTAACAGCACCTTAACTGGAGATTAAATTAGTTCTTTCTTCACCAGCAGGTCACAGTTTTTATTTTTTTTGTTCTCTTTAAAAATATTTTTTTGTGGGGTGCCTGGGTGGGTCAGCCGGTTGAGTTTCTGACTTTGGCTCAGGTCATAATCTTACAGTTCATGAGTTTGGGCCCCATATCGGGTTCTGTGCTGAGCCTAGAACCTGCTTCAGATTCTATATCTCCCTCTCTCTATGCCCCTCCCCCACTTGTATGTGCTCTCTCTCTCTCTCTCTCTCTCTCTCTCTCAAAAATAAACATTAAAAAAATTTGTCTAAATATATTTTTTTGTGGGGCTGCCTGAGTGGCCCAGTCATTTGGGCATCTGACTCTTGATTTCGGCTCAGGTCATGATCTCACAGTTCATGGGTTCAAGCCCCGCACTGTCCTTGGTGTTGGCAGTGCAGAGCCTGCTTGGGATTCTCTCTCTCTCTCTCTCTCTCTCTGTCCCTCTTTCTTTCTGCACCTCCCCCACTTGTCTGTCTCTCTGTCTCTCTCTTTCTCTCTCAAAACAGGTAAATAACTTTAACATTTTTTTAAAGATTTTATTTTTAATTTTTTAGATGTTTATTTATTTGAGAGAGAGAGAAAGAGCATGAGTGGAGGAGGGGCGGAGAGAGAGTGAGACAGAATCTGAAGTGGGCTCCAGGCTTTGAGCTGTAACCACAGAGCCCGATGCAGGATTTGGACTCATGAACCGCAAGATCATGACTTGAGATGAAGTCAGATGCTTAAACGACTAAGCTACCCAGGTGCTACTAAAGATTTTATTTTTAAGTAACCTCTACACCCAACATGGGGCTCAAATATACAACCCTGAAATCAAAAGTCACATGTTCTGCCCAGTGAACCAGCCAGGCACCCCCTCCTTCTTTTAATTATTGAATTATAATTTACATACAGTGTTACATTAGTTTCAGGTGTACAACACAGCAGTTTGACAATTGTATATATGACTCAGTGTTTACCATGATAATTGTAGTCACCATACAAAGTTATTACAATATTATTGTATATTGTTAATACAATATTATTGTATTGTTAATACAATCTATTCGCTATGTGATACTTTCCATCTCTGTGACTTATTTATTTTATAACTGGAGGTTTGTAGCTCTTAATCTTTTTTTAATCCATTTCACCTGTCCCCTCACTCATCTCCCCTCTGGCAACAACCGATTCTATTGGTTCTATATATTTAAGATTCTATTCGTTTATTATTTGGTCATTTGTTTTTTTTAGATTCCATATATGAGTGAAATTGTATGGGAGTTGTCTTTCTCTGTCTGATTTATTTCACTTAGCATTATACCCTGTAGGTCCATCCATGTTGTTGCAAATAGGAAGCTCTTTTCTTTTAATGGCTGAGTAATATTCCGTTATATATATGTGTATACACACATATATACACACACACACACACACACACACACACACATACACACCACATACTTACCCATTCATATATCAATGGACATTTAGGTTGCTTCCGTATCTTAGCTACTGTAAATAATGCTGCAGTAAACATAGAGGTGCATATATCTTTTTGAATTAGTGTTTTCAGTTATTATTTTTTAAGATAATCATCAGCTTCTTTTCTAATACCTGTAGGAGGGAGAGAACTATTTCCTTCTTTTCTCACTTTTGAGCCCAAAACTTTCATCCTTTGGTCTTATTCTTACCCTATGAAGCAGTGCAAAATAAATGTTTCTCTTTTGGGTGACAACATTTCAAACAAAAAACTATAATGTCATGTTTTATTCATAACAACATTAGACTAAATCTCAAATCTTTTCAGTATCTTTTACCATAGCTAGATGAAATCTTGACATTTGGAAGTTCCTCTCCTGACATCTCCATTCAGTAATTTGAGAGCTTGGAAATATTCCAGCCTCTAGTGAGAGACCCTGTTGCTTCTATGTATGTACATTCCTCAAAGAAATCACTTGATGGGTGGGTCCCATGGCAAATAAATCAGTCTTAAGTGACTACTACTATCTACCCGGAGTCTGTAGTGCTGTCACTGGTTTATTCTTGTGTTTGCAAAATTTCACAAGAGAGAAAGAACACACAAAAGCTGAGTCAATAAATGTCATCAGACCCATATTATGCACTGATATTTTGGGGAAGCCTAAGTTATGATCTGATGGTAATGCAGAATTCATTAATATATTCATTCAGCAATTATTTACTGCTATCCTCATTCTCTCTGGCCCCAAATCACTTTAGTTTCGTATTAGGTTAGCTTAAGACACAGTGTAGAGCCAAATGAAGTTCACACCAGGTTGTGCAGCATAATCCTACCTGAGGGTTCTACAGGTGCGTCCATGTATTTGGCTCCTTTTCTCCTTCCTATTCCTGTCTATTACTGTAGAAACAAGAAATCAACATAAACTGGATAGCTGTTGGATCACCAATACAAGCATGTGTTCTCCAGCCTAAAAACTTTTCCTGACATTTCCACAAACATCTATCAAACAACTAGGCTCTGATCCATGGTGGGAACCCTCTGGTTGGGGCGGGGGTGGGGGCGGGGCAACAAAACACACACAGGTGCTATCAAGGTTCGAGAATGTGCTCTTCTTTTGCCTACTTTTCCAGAGAACCTTAGAAGGATTGAGAAATAAGAGACCATGTAGCTCTTTACCCATAAAATTTGCATTGCCTGACAATGTTTCCCAATGTAGTTTGAACTAATTTTAGGTAACCAAAACTTTGGGTGTTACCATAAATTCCTTTGAAAAAACTTCTTACAGCACAAGAGGGACAGTGTTGAAATTTTTCCTGATAATCAACTTAGTTTTTTTCCTTGCTTGCTGCCATCCATTACCTTAATTGTTTAGCTCTTCTTACTTGGCATTTACAGGATTTAAATACTTCAGGGTGGTCCTGACATTTTCATTAAAGTGCTATGAGCTAAGTGCTCCCTGTCTAGGCTGATGGTGTATTTTCAGGTGCACTAACAGAGCTCATTATTTCTTTACACAGCAGCAGCATTAAGAATCAAGCTGTGTTTCCTAAAAGATGAATGGGCATGGGTAAGGGGTGAGGTTGGGGTGGTGATTTAATATGGAAAATCATGTGCCTCTTCATAGCTTTATGGTAAGTTTCAGTGTCTTTATAATTAGGCTGTGTCTTGAGTGCTAGGCAATTATTATTCAGGCTTTGTTGCATTATTTGTTTTTGTTACCAGAGAGATGGTGTCCCAAGTAGCAGTCAGGCTTGGAATCCTGAGCACAATGAATCACTGAGCATGAAATCAGCAGAGTTCTCATCTTGCATTGCATTTTATTGCGCTTGCTAGTGAAGTGGATTCAGGAAGAACACATATAGCAGCCAGCTTTCTGGCTAACAGTTATTCATTCATTTCCCCTATTCCTGATGTTTATACCAGCTATCCACATTCAGTCTTAAGATTTTAATACTATGTGATTATTAACCAAAAGAGGATCTCCAAAGATCCTCTTTTAATCCTCTTGTTTCAAGAAAAGTCAACATATAAATTCCTCTAAGCCATAATTATCATTATACCTGACATTTATTTAATGTTTACCATCTCTTAGGTTCTGTGGTAGTCATTTTACGTGGATAATTGTCTTTAATTCTTCACAATCCCAAGAACCAGATATGGGTATTATCTCCATTTTACAGATTAGGAAACCGAGATGTAGACAAAGTGAATACTTTCCTGAGGCCATCCATTTAGCAATTAGTGAGCTTGGAATCAGACCCAAATATGCGGACTCTAGACTCTTAACTTCTAAAGTTGTTGCTTTCTTATTATCGTCTCTAGAAAAAGGAGTATCTGTTTATCACCTTATTTAATCTTTTCATTTTGATATCTTAAACTATCTTTATAGACATCAGATACCAAATTTCATCCTTAACCTTTCCCCCCACCGGACTGTTAAGTTCCATGAAGGCTGTCTGCTTTGTTCACCTTGTGTGTTCAGAACTGGAGCTGGCATATAAAAGATGCTCTGATATTTACTGAATGACCGAATGAGCTCATTGGCAAATTTCTATCCTTAGCAACATATTATAAACCTTATTGTAGAAAATCACTGATTATATATGACTGCCAGCCAGGCATTTTTATTTTAAAACATTAAAAAAAATAAAGTAGTTTAATGAGCCTGCATATACCATTACCCAGCTTCAACCGTGAACAGCATTCTGTCTTTCTAGACATGCTGTGTGTATAGTTCAAGTTTGCTTTTAGAAAAGAGCTCCTGAGAAATTTCACTGGAACAACAGTGAAGTCTCCCTTTCCTTTTCCTTTTCCACTTTACCCGAGGAATCTGAAAAATAAGGTTGCTTCCTGAAACTGAAACTGTGAAATCAATGTGTAAAACAGTGTGTAAATAAAACACAGCAGTTGTCTAGACAATGATTTCACAGGCCTGCAAGACTTAAAATGAAGGTACCAGTACATTTATAGAAGGGATGTTCCCACCAAGAAGAGGCATTAGTCAGCAGTGCATTCACAAAGGGAAGTTTTGCAGAGACTGACCTTGACCTCACACTTGAAGCACTATCCTTAGCTGTCTACTTCCTGAGCACCTTATTAGCCTAATAGATCCAATAGAGAGAACATTCACGGGGATCATAGTTAACTTCCCTTATTCTGACTGTAAGCAACCTCTATACTTAAGCTTGCTTTCTAAGGTGATGTGCTGGCTAACATAAACATCCAACCTGTTTGACGTTGATTTTCTCATTGTAAAGTAATCCCTCAATGATCTGGTTTCATTTATCAGTTTCTCTACCTTTGTTAGCATGGATTAGCTTCCTTGTGAGACAGGTTTTTTTTTTGTGTGTTTTTTTTAAGTCAAAAATGTTAAATAGTCATACTTTTCTCATTGAATTATTCTTTGTTCACTGACTTTCAAGAAATTATTTTTATTGGAGGTTAAATAATTCCATTAGTTTAAATACATGTTTTGTTTTTGTCGGTTAACAGGTTTTTCTGGTTAATTAATCCAAAACTTACCAAAATAATATACTTATTTGTTCCTTAGGTTGCCTTAAATTTTGTAATAATAACTCTTTTTGTGTGTAATTGTTTATTTTATTCCCTTCTATATTAATCAGTTTTGCTTAAAATACCTTAAGCAATGGCCCAAGTTAGTCTAAAGCCTAGTATATTTTGTCCCTTGAATTTGTGGTTTGTTTTTGGCTTTGCCTTACATGTTCTGTTTTCCCTCCTGATTTTTCATTCTGTCCAAAATGATTCAAGTTTGTTTCATTCTTTTATCCTACTGGCATTTTTTTTTTAAGGTTCTCTTTTGCACTGAGTTCTTAGTAGAGTCTGAGTAATTGCCAGAAATTCTCCATTTGATTGTCATCACATTATCTTTTTTTGTGCAACTCCATTTGTGTTGATCTCTGCAGTAGTTTGCCTCTCAGTATCAGGATGTTGCAATCTCTAGGAATCTTTAAGATTCCTAATTGAAAAACCCCAAGGTCCTTCACATGAAAACCCATTTGTGAAAAGCACCATCTGCAATTTATTCCCTCTCGGCATAGCTTCTCAGTAATGTTTTTGAGCTCCTAGTGGGATATGAGAGGTCATTAAAAATCATCATTTTTTCCTCTTTTTGTAGAAAAAAAAACTGGATTGCTTGAACTTGCTCATTATTTTCTTTTTCTGCCTCATATGAACTCAGATAATGATGTTCTATGCCCGGTAGAGCTGTGAATGGTTATGAAAACAGACCTCACTTTTTGCTGAAGTAAATATTTTGTGATTTCTGAAAGTGTCCTGTATCAGGACATTTATATTCCTTTTTTAAATCCCTCTAGGGACTCTTTGCCTCTAGGTTTTTGAAACACAGTTTCATCTTGTTGTTTCATATAAATTCCAAGAATAGAATTTTTGAGCCCAGTCGAGAAGATCCCACATTACTTGCTATTTGCCTCAAGCACAGCAGTTATGTTTTGTTGTTGTTGTTATGGCTTAGCAGACATCTGTTCTGTTGTGTTTGAGGTTATCTGCGAAATGATTTTGGTTTTTTGGGAACCTCGACACTGTATCAAGATCCATTAGTACCAGTTTTATTTCCCATGATGCTTCATGTTTTTTCCTCGTAGCTGTTCCTTATATTCTCTCGGGAGGACTAGTTAACAAGCTTTTCCCCACTAAACGCTTACGTCCTCTGATTTACTAATCAGACTGAAGTTAAACTGAACGTTTGAAGCTCAGCTTTGCCCTTTTCTAAATGAGGACTCTGCAGAATGTAAAGTTTCAAAGAAAAGCTTGTTTTCGCTCTTCTTGCAGTTCAACTTTACTCCAATTTAACTATTAAAAAGAACTTTACTATATCCATGTTTTAAAAACTGGATGTCAACTAAACAGTACTTAAGTAAACTGTTATAAACTGGCATATACTGATGTGAACTGGTGTGAACTGGTATATTCTGGTATGTGACTTTGCCTCCAGTGAATATTTGAACTAATTGGTGTCATTTGCCTTTTTTTTCTGACTTTATTTCTCTCTTTTAGCAATCATGAGAGGAAAGGGGAGTATATGCCTTTTAATCAGTGATGTGATGATAAATATTTAACAACCAGCTCTCCAGGGGGAAGAGCCGCCCTGATCTGTACCATTTGTGTATCTCTGGGTGTAAATACTCTCCCCGTGAATGATTTCAAGCTGCCAACATGACATCACTGAACACAGGGTTAGGAAGAGACATATGTTAGAACATGCGGTAGTATTTCCACCATTCAGATACAACAGAGGTAAACTACCTCAAGAGAACGGGTGATAGTAAAACAGTAAAGTCATTAGGAAGTGATGAATTTTGAGTATTCATTATCTTTGTTTCCAATGTAATTGAATTGTAGGTTTATGTAATTTAGTTTTTGACAATAACTACATTTATCAAGCTGCTTACATAATCCCCAAAAATTCATGAATTCATGAGCTGGTATGAGGTGGTTACCGTAGACCATTGCTTAAGACAGAGGAAAAGAGAGGACAAGAGAACTTTCACTCTGATCCTTTCAAGTTTCTCTAATGTTACGGTTATAGACAACTGCCCTCCACCTTTATTTTTCTCCCATCCTTTAGAGACTGCTTATGAACCCCTTGCTTACACCTACCAAAGAAGGCACATCACCTTTGCTCCAGAATCTCCAGGTCCTGCACAGTTTGCTTATTATGAATTGAAAGAAGGAGCTTATGGAAAAAAGTGTATATTTCAGTAGCCAAAACCTTTTTTCTTCTTTTGTCTGTAGAGTGTTTGAAATAGCGTCATGGGTTTTATGGGATATGTCTTCTTCCTTGGGAGCCAGCTAGGTCTTTGTTGATGCCACCTTATCAGCCCATCTGGCAGAACCCTAAAGCTGCCTCCCGATAAGTAGAAGGAAATAGCAGCAGACAGCTTTATATTTCCTGTGCTCTTGGTGGGCATCTTGGGCAATTACTAGAAGAATGTGAAAGATACGTATCTTCCTACGGCCTTACTAGTTACACGATTAGAATTCCTTCTTTCACCATTGCAGTGGGGGTAAGGAGTCTAAGAAAAATGGACTTTGCTAATGACACCAAATGCTGAAGCATAAATATTTTCTCCTAACAGCTAGCGTACTTTAATAAGTTATATTGAAAATCCACCTTTTAAAAAGTATTTATTTTGAGAAAGAGAGAGAGTGAATGGGGGAGGAGCAGAGAGACGGCTAGAGAGAGAATTCCCTGTTAATAACAGAATGCTCTGTTAGTGCGGAGCCTGACATAGGCTCCAACTCCTGAACCGTGAGATCAGGACCTGAGCTGAAACCACAAGCCAGACACTCAACTCACTGAGCCACCAGGCATCCTGAAATTCCACTTTTTAAATGTCCCCGATTTTAGTTAACCGGTTGATATGCTCTGCTAGATATCCTAGAATTTAGTATTAAGATCTCACAGCATATAGGTTCTGACACATCTTGTCCCTGGTGTACTGTGTGACTCACTTTAAGTCGTACAGTTCTGAAGTTGAAGTTTTACATTTTTCTTTCTTACTTCCAGTCCTGGCCTGGTGGTGACAGCAGCACATCATGCACTCAGTGTTACCAGGCAATCACAGAAAGATATATACACATGATCATTAAAATAAATACATCAGAACCAAGTACGTGAAACTGTTCCATTAACATAACTAACAGCTGAAATGTAACATAACAAATCAACACATGTGCTATAACATTTGGTATTATTCTTGACTTTGCCTTTTAAGGCTGCACAGAAATTTTTCTTGTTTTCATTGGAACTCAGATGAGTGTCAAGCTGAAGCTCATCAAGTGGCCCCTATTGTGAAAAAGATGCTTTCCCAAAAACTAGGCTCACCTTTGGCACAGTGAGAATACTTTGCTGGGTGCTTCTACAGCTTGATAATTGGAATCTAACTCTGTAGCTGTCATCATTTTGTCTTTGCTACAATAAGAAAGCCAATAGCACCGAGAGTTGTGGAAATTCTTTTCTTTTTTGCTTTTTGACACTGTTAAAAAACAAGGATAAATTCAATAAACCCACAATTCTCCTGTCTTAGGTATGTTTTTTTGTAGGCTTTTTGATGCAGTAAGAAAACATCAATACATTCCAGGGTCTATGAGAATGAATAAAATGTGGGACAACTAAGCCTGAAATGAAATGCATTACGATATATTTGAAAGGCGGTTGGAATCCACTTCCATCCGAGAATATGTTTATTATCATAATAGTTTTTAAATGATTTTGAAAACTGTTAAGTGGCAATGCTGAAATCTTACGTGAAAAATTACCTTAAGGTTGAAAAAAATTTTAAATCACAATGGGAAATGGCATATTTTAATTTTGAGCCGTCTCGTGGGTAGAGCTATACACTTCGCATGTATAGGATATTGGCTCTAATTAATGAAGCATCAGAGGTTTCCTTGAAGAAGCAAGCACAGAAACATTTTTATGTTTTTTTCTTGTAATGGCAACAAACTGACGTGTACTAAAAGTAATTTCAGTGAAATATTGTCATTTTGCCATCCTTTAGAAAGCAAAACAAAATGATTGTCAAAATGTTGTTTCTTCCACGTTGCTACAAAAGGCCATATTTCATTCTTTCTCATTGCCATGTAATATTTCATTGTGTATATAAACCACAATTTCTTTTTTTATTTTTGTTTTATTTTTATTTTATTTTTATTTTTTTAATATATGAAATTTATTGTCAAATTGGTTTCCATACAACATCCAGTGCTCATCCCAAAAGATGCCCTCTTCAATACCCATCACCCACCCTCCCCTCCCTCCCATCCCCCATTACCCTTAGTTTGTTCTCAGTTTTTAAGAGTCTCTTATGCTTTGGCTCTCTCCCACTCTAACCTGTCTCTCTCTTTTTTTTTCTTCCTCTCCCCCATGGGTTCCTGTTAAGTTTCTCAGGATCCACATAAGAGTGAAATCATGTGGTATCTGGCTTTCTCTGTATGGCTTATTTCACTTAGCATAACACTCTCCAGTTCCATCCACGTTGCTACAAAGGGCCATATTTCATTCTTTCTCATTGCCACGTAGTACTCCATTGCGTATATAAACCACAATTTCTTTATCCATTCATCAGTTGATGGACATTTAGGCTCTTTCCGTAATTTGGCTATTGTTGAGAGTGCTGCTATACACATTGGGGTACAAGTGCCCCTATGCATCAGCACTCCTGTATCCCTTGGGTAAATTCCTAGCAGTGCTATTGCTGGGTTATAGGGTAGATGTATTTTTAATTTTTTGAGGAACCCCCACACTGTTTTCCAGAGCGGCTGCATCAGTTTGCATTCCCACCAACAGTGCAAGTGGGGGGTGGGAAGGAGGGGTGGGTGGGAGATGGGTATTGAGGAGGGCACCTGTTGGGATGAGAATCGGGTGTTGTATGGAAACCAATTTGACATAAATTTCATATTTAAAAAAATGGTTGTTTCTTTCCATCTCTCTCTGTCTTCTTTTCTCCCAATTTGTTTCTCCATTCCCCTTTCCAATTCTGTTCTTCCTCCCATCTCCATGGTATCCAGACTACATTTTTTTTTTCTTTATGGTCTTGTTAACTATCCTATGGTCATGGGAGTTTAGTTAAATAAGAAAATTAACTCCCAGAATTTCAAGACCGTAGGAGCTCTTTTCAAGGGGAGGCATTGCTTCCCCCCCCCCCCCCCCCCCCCCACTGCCGCCATCTGATACAGAGGCCAAGAAAGTGAGTCACCGGCACAGGTGTAGAGCGGCTGGGCAAGCCGCCCATTGTGCATTTCCTGATTACATAACCTTTGAGTGTCTCCAGGAGAGATGGGCTTTAGAGCCGTGCTGTGTGAAGTGCCAGGCGGTCCGATCACAGACAGGCAGTGCTTGTGTCCCTTTTCAAAAACTTTCCTGTGGGGTTGTTAAAGCATCATAGGTTAATGTTTAAATTGGAATCATGTCGGCCACAGCTGCGCGTGAGGGAATCTTTGCTTTAATGTGAATCAGAGTAGCTGACTGGGATATGAAGGGAGCATTTTCTTCTCCAACATTAGCAACTTGGTTATTTACTCAGTGGTTAGAAAGGAAGAACCGGGTGGCCAATAAAAAAGC
The DNA here is from genome assembly GCF_018350175.1 of Felis catus. Classification (NCBI taxonomy): domain Eukaryota; kingdom Metazoa; phylum Chordata; class Mammalia; order Carnivora; family Felidae; genus Felis; species Felis catus. The sequence continues at coordinate 46,052,353 of NC_058385.1, read as the reverse complement.
AAATGACCCAAGATACTTAAGCAATGTGTAAACCATAATTAGACTATATTATTTAGCTATCATATAGCATAATCCTTATATTTCATTTTAAAGTCCATTCATATCAACTTAAAAATGATCTTCATCAGCTTTGTAGAGGTTTTAAAGGTGTGTTTTAAATTTTTTTAGCCTTTTAACTTTGTTTCATATATGTGATTACATCCTTTGTTATATATAGTCAGTTGTCAATCCACTTACACATTGTCCCTAGATTATTAGAAACACATACTAGAAAGACATTGTCAGATTTTAATGGTGTAATTCAGTTGATTGTACTATAAATTTACAGAGTGGCCTAATAAAGAATTGACAATCAAATCCATTTTTTCCTTCTTACCCCTTAACCACTTTTGTTCCTACCACTCTGGGAGCAGAGAGACCAGAGAATGAGCCTCAAAAGGAGACAATAAATTTGCATAATGTGGTCTTGGGACACTTTGGAGAGGATGACCTTTCAAGCCCCTTTCTAATGTTTCCAGTTCTGTAATTTTGTAATAAGACTAGTAAAGACTCGGGGAGGTAGGGGAAGTATGTGCTCTTAAGGATTATGCTGATTACCATAGTGGGGGTTGATACTTGAACAAAGAGAAATTACTTAAGTCATAATGAACAATGTTCCCATAAACTGACAGTGAAGAAGGCCTCTCCCCTCCCAAAAGGTGAAAGGCAAACAAATATCTAAATGTAAGTGCAATAGAGAGAGGAAATATTTTTAAATTTCTGTTAAGATTTTCATTTAATGTATTTATTCTTTAAAAAAAATTGTTTTTAGTAATCCCTACACCAAATATGGGGCTCGAACTCATGACCCCAAGATCAAGAGTCACATGCTCTTCCTACTGAGCCAGCCAGGTGCCTCTAATGCATTTAGTCTTAACAGAGAAGTCTGTGAAGCTTTAATCCAAGTTCTAAATAAAATACTTGGGATTTTGGTTTTGATAACAGCTATTCAATTCGTATGATTGCAGTCAGAAAAATGTGTGTTTCATAGCAAGGAATATTTTCTGCCTTTCTTTTCTTTATTTTTAGCTCTAAATATATGTGAAAATTTCTAGGATTCTTGTTTGAGAGAAATCTTATAGTTTAATCTAACTGGTGTCTGTTAAATATAGGGAGAACATATAACTTATTACTTAAACCAGGGTTCTTTTTGGAGTGAAAGGGAAACTGTTAATTATGCCAGGATGATAGGCTTAAACCAGAGTAGGGTCATATGTCTATCCTAATTATAGTGCCTTGAGACTATGGAATGTGCAGTTAAATAATATGCAAAAAACCAAACTCATCAAAAAGAGATCAGATTTGTAGTTACCAGAGGCAGAGGTTGGGGGGAGAGGAAGATTAGTGAAGATGGTGAAAAGGTACAAACTTCCAGTTATAAGATAAATAAGTACTTGGGATGTAATGTGCAATGTGATGACTACAGTTATCATTGCTGTGTGGTATACACAAAAGTTGTTACGAGAATAGACACTGAGTGCTCTTCACGAGGAAAATAAATTTTTCTTTTTTTTTTGTATCTATATGAGATGATGGATGGTTAAACTTACTGTGTAATTATTCCACAATATGTGTAAGTCATAGTATGTTTTATACTTTAAACTTGTATAGTGCTATATGCCAATTATTTCTCAGTAAAACTGGACAAAAATAGTTGAACAACAATAACAACAACAAAAATATGTATGGACCCCTGTGGCCTCATAGAGCAAAGTAAAAGTGTGAGGTCAGGAAGGAAGGTAGTAGACAATAGCCTGGAAAGAGTCTCACTGCACTTGGCCAGAAGTCTGAATTTTATTTTGTTTCTTTTTGGAATGGAACTGCGGCCTCTTATTTCCCCCTCATATTTTTTTTTCATTATATGAAGTTTATTGTCAAATTGATTTCCATACAACACCCACCCCCTCATATTTTTATACTTGTTCTTAACAGTTTCTCCTTGTCTCAATGTAGAGAGTTAAATTCATAGGACTTGCATTTGAAGAAGAAGGCGAGGAAAGTGCGAGAGTCAAAGATTGTGCTGTGACTGGTGTGTTATTCATGAAAACTGGAAATACAGAAGGAAGGGAGAGGCTTGGGAGGCTCTGAAACAATAATTTGTTATATTATTGAGTCACTGGGTTTGAGGGTCTATAGGCTATCCATGTAACAATAGCAAGTTAGCAACTAGAAGCAAAGATTTTAGCTCAGGAAAGATATCAGGCCTAAAGATATATATAAAGATATATACATACATATATATATATATATACATATATATATATATACATATATATACACATACACATATATATATGTATATATGTATGTATATATGTATATATATGTATGTGTATATATATATATGTATGTATGTGTATATATACGTATGTATGTATATATCTTCTGCATATATAGTTAACTGTTAAGTCTTTGGGAATGGACAAAGTCTTTCATTCATCCACTCATTCATCCTAAATTTAGCATTATGCTAGATGCTAGGAGTACAGTAATAAAGTAGACCTAATCTGTTTTCATAGACCTTGTGGTCCAGTGGGAGACACTTACAAGTATAGGGCCCCATAGGAGCACGTAAGAATTATACTGAAGCCAGACGAGTCAAGGAAGACTGAGTCCTTTAGGATGAATAAAAGCCCATCAAAAGGTGGAAAGAAGTAAGGCTGGAGTGCATAGAAGGCATAGAGGGCACCATGTGAAAGTCCTGTGAGAGGGTGCCTGGCATGTGTGAGAAACTGAAAGAATGTGGACTGAGAAGAAAATATAGTTGAACATAGGGGTGCCCAGGTGGCTCAGTCGGTTAAGCATCTGACTCTTGATTTTGGCTCAGGTCATGATTTCACAGTTTATGAGTTTGAGCCTATGTCAGGTTCCACACTGACAATGCAGAGCCTGTTGGAATTCTCTCTCTCTCTCTCTCTCTCTCTCTCTCTCTGCCCCACCCCCATTCATGCGCCCATGTGTGCTCTCTCTCTCTCAAAATAAATAAATAAACTTAAAAAAAAACATTAAAAGAAAGTTTAAAAAAATAGAGTTGAACAAAGAATTTTAATGGATGCTTTCCTTTAAGGGAGCAGAAGAAAAGGAATCATCAAAGGAGTCCGAGAGTGGAAATAAACAGAGAATCAGGAGACAGTGTTGAGGGCAGAGAGTCAAGGAGAGGGTAATCAACAATGTTAAAGTTGCAAAAGGAAAAAAATATGATGAAGATTAAGGAGAGAAGCTATTGAATTGGTGTTCCTATGGTTGTCAGTGATCTTAGAGATCACTTTCACTGGCATGAAAACCAGACTTCAGTAGATTGAAGAGTGGAAAGGGAGTATGAAGATTTGTAGAGATGAGAAAGAGAGAAAGGCGGTAGGTGGTGGACAAAACAGTCAAGAAACTTATTTTACAATGGGAGAGACACCTCCTTTGAACACCTTTGTAGCATAAGGAAGAAGATAGAATCAATGGAAAAGTAAACTAAGGACAGCACTAAGGACATAATCGATGTTGCAAGGTTCTGGGGAGAATGAGTCAAGACCACACATGAATGGTTTAGTCTTGGAGAGGAGTCTTCCTTTGAAACATCAGAGAAAGAAAAATATTTACAAGAAAGCTCTTGAGAAGAAAGTTGAGGGCATTCATACCAGAGTTTTTTCCCAGTTAAGTGTAAGATAAATCTTCTGAAAGTGAAGAAGTATAAGGATAGAGTTGGGAGCTTTACAGAGGAAGGCAAAGCTTAAAAGTGGGGAGGTAAGATTTGATTAGAAATAAGCAAGAACTCACCAAGCTTTGTGATCACAGCTGAGGTTCTTTTTTTTTTTTTCTTTTTAAGTCTATTTATAATGGAGCCAGTTGTAGTTTTTATTGGGAGCGTGAGGATAAAGTTGGGAAAATGAATGAATGATTCAACTGACTTAGAATTGGGCCTTGATAAGGCAGAAGATCAAGGTAGGAGGAATTAAGGATGTTTAAGAGTGTACTTGAAATGATGGGCAGTCTTCAGACCCGATTGTGGAAGAAAGTAAGAGGAACCAGGTGGTGCACAATTCATTTGAGGGATAGAAAGAAGCTGTATATTGGGCTGAAGGTAAAGTTATGTTTGGGAAGAGGTCTAAAAGGATGAAAAGCAATGATCAGAGAAGAAGTGGTGTTGTTAATATAGTGAGTGGTGAAGTGAAGTGACACTCATTCTGAAGAAAATCATAAAACAAAATTTCAGAAGGTAAAAGCCCAAGCCAATTGGATATAGTCACATACAACAATCTGGCTTTACCATGGTGTCATGCAATGTCCACCAAGGTATAATGATAGACAACATAAATAGCATTTAGAGTCTCTCTTGGGACTGTGGGTAGCAGCAAATCTTAAAAGACAAACAGAAAAAAAAAAAAAAGACAAGCAGAGTGAAAGCAAGACTGGGAGAGAAAGGGAAAAGAATAGATTCAGGTGTGCACCAGAAGGTGACTGTCCTTTCTCTTAGTGCTATTCTAGTCATGACCAACTTCTTTTGTGCTTTACCCACTTCACCGTTGTCATGTTTTTAAATCAAAGAAACCATACTAACTTCTACACAAAGAGTTTGGTATGTGGCATGTCAAATGTTTGTTTAAACTATACTTTCAATGTAGCTGACCTAGTGACTAAGCAGTTGCTTTATTTTTGCCATTAGATGCCATTGCTGCCCAAATAAAACCTGACCACTGGGTTAAAAACATTTTTTTAAATGTTTCTTATTTATTTTTGAGAGAGAGAGAGAGAGAGAGAGAGAGAGAGGCAGAGGATGAGTGGGGGAGGGGCAAGGAGAGAGAGAGAGAGAGGGAGACACAGAATCTGAAACAGGCTCCAGGCTCTGAGCTGTCAGCACAGAGCCTGATGTGGGGCTCAAATCCATGAACCATGAGATCATGACCTGAGCCTAAATCGGACACTTAACCGAATGAGCCACCCAGACACCTCCTAACCACTGTTTTTTAACTTAAGCCATTTGGGGAGTGAAATTTCCTCTCCTTTGAGGTAGATTTGCAATTATTGACGCAAATTCTAGAGATACTTTTCATGTTGTTAATTTGACCATTTTAGTCTTTAGTTTTTGAATTTGCCTTAGTATGACATTATTTTAATTAGTGCACTTTAAAAACCTGTAACTTACAAAATGTTTAAGAATAGATTTGAATCTGACACAAACCTAACTTGTTAGATTATTTAGATTTACAAGTCATTTTTCTGCATCCTAAGCGTCCACCAACTGATGAATGGATGAAGAAGATATGGTACATATTCGCAATGGAATATTACTTGGCCATTAAAAAGAATGAAATCTTGCCATTTGCAACGATGTGGATGGAGCTAGAGAGTATTATGCTAAGTCAGTCAGTCAAAAATAAATACCTTATGATTTCACTCATATGAGGAATTTAAGAAACAAAACAAACAAGCATAGGGAAAAAAAGAGAGGCACACTAAGAAATAGACTCATAACTATGGAGAACAAACTGGTGGTTACCAAGAGGAGGTGGGTGAGGGGATGAGTGAACTAGGTAATGAGGATTAAGGAGTGTACTTGTGATGAGCACTGGGTATTGATGGAAGTGTTGAATCACTATATTGTACACCTGAAACTAATATTACACTGTATATTAAGTAACTGGAATTCAAATAAAAAGTTTAAAAAAATATTTAACTCCCAAGGTTAGAAAAAAATTATGTGTATGTAAAGCAAATTTCATTTTAAATATCATATAATCATTTGGTAAGAGTATGGTTCAAGGGACGCCTGGGTGGCTCAGTCGGTTAAGCGTCTGACTTCAGCTCAGGTCATGATCTCATGGTCCGTGGGTTCGAGCCCTGTGTCAGGCTCTGTGCTGACAGCTCAGAACCTGGAGCCTGCTTCAGCTTCTGTGTCTCCCTCTCTCTCTGCTCCTCCTCAACTAGAGCTCTGTCTGTCTCTGCCTCTCAAAAAAAAAAAAAAGAGTATGGTTCAAACTGGACTATTCTGCCCAATGGACTACGTACCTTTGTTTTAGGGAAGGAAGTTTCCAACACATGGATCGCCTAATTAAATAGAACATCCAAATGTCTCTTCAATATGCCCCTTCTCTCACATTTCACAGCACTTAGTAATAAAAAGAAGTTCCCTGTTGCTGTTCAAGTCTTATCTTTTTTTTTTTAATTTTTTAATTTTAATGTTTATTTATTTTTGAGACAGAGAGAGACAGAGCTTGAGCAGGGGAGGGACAGAGAGAGAGAGGGAGACACAGAATCTGAAACAGGCTCCAGGCTCTGAGCTGCCATCACAGAGCCCGATGCGGGGCTCGGACTCATGGACCGCGAGATCATGACCTGAGCTGAAGTCGGCCGCTTAACCGACTGAGCCACCCAGGCGCCCCACAAGTCTCATCTTTTAATACTTCAAAAAGTTTAAAGTCTGCTCCATCTAGTAACTTCCCCTCCCCTAAACCTCCTTAATGCTGTCTAAAGATCTTTTAAGTTCTCTTTATGTTTTTAGAAAGTTTCAGTGCATGACTCATGAAATTTCTCTGTACATTTTTATATGAAGCTTTCTCAATATCCACACAGATAGCCCTAATAACGTATATGCTACCCAATAACTTACCCAATTCCAGTGTCTATCTCCATTTCTCCTAAGTTAACTATGGGCTAACCTTATGTTGGAATTCATCAGAATTTAGAACTACTTGTGCTTTAAATTTTTGAACTCTGAAAATTCCCCTTTCGGGTCATCATTTCACTTGAGGATACTAGTCTTCCATTCATCCATTTAGCAAATATTTATTGAGTGAGTGCCTTGTTATGTACTGATCTTTATAGTACTCCCTTTTAACTGCTCTCTACATGTCCTTCTCCCTTAGCTTCACTCTTTTTAATAAGCTCTACACCCAGAAAGGGGCTTGAACTCATGACCCTGAGCCAGTCAGGCACCCCATTTATTCTAGTTCTTTGAGACTCCACTCTGAATATTACATTACTATCTTGTAGTACGCTTTATGGTAGATCATTTCAATTGTACCTCAACCTGCCCACTCAATTCCGACCTTTCTTTCTTAGGCTCTTTTACTATTTCCTCTGACTTTATTAATTGTTATTATGTTTTACAGTCAACATTTATTGATATTTACTTACATATTTATGCAATTCTATTGTTCTCTATTCCATCCTGCTCTTACCTTTGTTTATTTTATGTGCATAGTACAGTTCTGCTGGTGATGGATTGTCTGCTTCTGTTTATTGGTTTGTGACATCTTTGTTTTCATTTTATCAGGTATTTTTGCTGGGTACAAAATTACAGATTAGCAGTTATTTTTGCTCAGCACTTTAAAGACTCAAGGCTAGAGTCTATACCTGGTCTAGTCCTGCTCTTAGGGTGTTTTGCGACCGTAGGATATTTACACGGGCTTCCGCACTGGCAGGTCCTGAACTATAATAGTTGTTCCCTCAGTAATGAGAAAGTTTCAAAAACTCCAGCTATAGGTAGTTATAAAGACTTTGACTGTTAGTCTGTGTGAGATGAGAAGTCACTGAAGAGTTGAGAAGAGTGATAGGCAAAGGGACCTCTCTATTTGCTGTCATAAGAAAACACTAAGAAAGCAAAGAGGAACCTTTGAAGACCAGTTAAGAGGCTATTGCAAAAAGCAGGCAAGAGATGAAGGTGGCATATAATTTCTTATCTGGCTATTGAAATAATTTCCAAACTACCTCAAATCTTGTTCAAACTGTTCAAACTGTTTCTCTTTCCTGATGCCATAGTGATTTATTTCTAAGATTCATATCCAATAATGTCACCCCTCAGAGAGCCCTCGTTATATATCTTTAGGTAAAATTCAAATTCCCTACCAAGGGACAAAAGGTCATATCCATGCCCTGGCTCCTGCCTCACTTTATAGTATCCTCTCTTATTCTACCTCTTTCCATTAGCCAGTGTTATCTCCTTGGAGTCTAGAATCTCTCCATAGGTTATAAAACCTCCCTAAGCCTTAATGCCTTGGCCCAGATTTTCCTTCTTCTTAAATCATCTTTCTCATCAATTCCCTTTTCTTGCCTGATTGACTCCAACTCATCTTTAAAGATTCAGCTGAAGGATTAAGGATAAGACAAGCTTATCTTTTCTTGGAAAGATTTCTAAACCTTTTCCTTTCCCATTCCAAGACATAAATGAGTCTTTTCTATGGATTTAGTGCAATTCAGTAACATTTACGGCATCCACTCTCTGCCAAGAACAGTTTTAGGAATTGGAGAATGACAAAAGAACAAGCTATGGTATTTGCCCTCAAGGACCTCGTTCTAGAAGAGACGATACATAATACATAACTGCATTATAGTGTGGTGGGTATAGCAGTAGAAAATGATCTTGGGAGGAGGATGTGAGTGAAGGCTTCCTGGAGGAAGAAAAATCCATGTTGGTGTTTAAAGAATAAGTCAGGGTTTATCAAGTGGACAAGGTGCGCACGGTAAGGTGAATATCCAAGATTGAAGGAACAATACATGCAATGGTGTGGAGTGGCAAAACAGCAAGGTTTAGGAAAATAACAGAAGAATTAGCATTTGAGTATGATGTTTAAAAGGTGATTAATGGGATGTGAGTTTGAAAAGAATGGACAGGCAGTCATTGATGTTCTTATTTGCAATGCGTACTTCTGTGGTAGTACTTACACTGTATTTCATCTGCTGATTTTCATCTCCATGTCACCACCAGTGGGCTCCTTCAGAACAGGTATTGGGTCTTAATCATTAATCTTTGCATACGTAGCACCTATACAAGTGTCTAAGATGTTAGTAGATACTCAGTAAATGCTTGTTATTAATGTGGACCCTTTACAACTTTTAAAAGATTATTTTACGTAAGACTATTTATATTTGGGATTTGGTATGACTCTCTCTGTCTCTCTGTCTGTATATCAATCTGTCTGTCTATCTATCTGATCTACTGCCTGGGTGGAGTCTGGATGTTATCAGGTCCAAAAACTAAGTAAAAAATTAAATTAAGTGCAATTAATTTGACATTGTTAGTACAACTACATTTAAATCCGATATGCAGGGCATGACATATTCAGTATGTAACATTTAAAAAAATAAAATGTTAATAAATTACTTCTGAGATGTAAATAGCTGTTATTTAGAGAAAAGACAAATGAGTAGAATGGAATAGACATTTATGCTTTTTCTAGGAAGCTAGAAATTCCATGTGTATCTTTCCATTCACTCTTACTTCTTTCTTGTATCTCTTCCACAGCATTCTACACCAAGTGGAGATATTTTTACAGCAGAAAGGGGTAATTAGCAACAGTGTTAAGAAGTCTGCAACTCAGTTGGGTAGGGCAGGTAGTTTGTTGGGTCCCTATACTAGAAGACCAATAGCCAGTTTTTCAGTCCTTGTTTCTTGCCTCGTGTGTCCAAAAGGGCATTTCAAACCATTTTGGAAAGTAGCCCTAATGTGTTAGAAATATTGTGAACATAAGGGAAAAAGGAAGCATATAACCTGGAATCAATCATAATACAAAGTAGGAATCTGATAAAAAATATTAAATATCCAAATGATATACTCTTGTGTTAGATCCATGGCAAATTGATTAATTACCATTGAAGAAATAGGAAAAGGAAAGAGAAGCCTTTTGAATAAACAGATTGCTTTGACTTAAGTAGTTTTATGCATCTTTTCAAGAAAAAAAATCACTTGAGCTTGTGTCTCTTCTCTTACCTTTTTAAAATGCCTTTGCTGAGGAACCTACTAACCATTATGGTTTCTCCCAACAACCTCTCATTTCTCCCCCTTCTCCCTTAGTATCTTTTTGCCACATACATTGCTCCTTCGGCCACTCTTGACATTGGACTCCAACAGGAAAAGAAAAAAGAAATTTATATGAGAATACGGCCACCATTTGAAGACCTTTTTGACACAGCAGAAGAATATATCCTTCTCCTCCTTCTTGAGCCCTGGACCCAGATGGTAAAATTAGACCAAGTTGCTCTTAGAAAGGTATTGTGGCACTAAGAAACGGTGTGTGAACCGTTCATTTACTACAAAACTGATGATAAGCAGCATTATTAATTCACAAGAGAAAAACTGAAAAATGTCTTACATGGGCCAGGGACTCAGAGTTAAGATTTGGCAGTCTCAATATTAGAGCCGGGAAAGTATTTATTAACTTTATTTTTTGCCAGTTTCTCTATTGTGTCCTAACGAAAGACTAAAATCTTTGTCATTTTTTAGTTCTCCGTACAAATATGTCGACAGAGAGAAATCTGAGTTTTGGTTTCCTGCGAACCAACAAAATATGCCATGATAACGTTATTGGCTTTGTCCTTTCTTGCCATTTCTCTGCAGTGGCCTTAATTTTGATTAATGGAAAAAAAACCCTTTAATTTTATACTGGATGAGTTATAGTAAATATTGCACCCATGGAAAATAGAAATGTTTCATATGTACTGTGGAAAACACATTTTCTAACTTCAGTGTTGCTATTTTAAGATGCCCCTAGATGTTCATCAGGTCAGACTGCTTGATTAGATAAAAATGTCAACACATCTTTTTCAATTCCAGCAGAGGTCATTTTAAATCTCAATGCCTGAATATTTTCACCATTCTTATTGATGGGTGGAAGACATTTCTTTAAATATGTATTTTAAATCACAGATTACAACCATTCATGGGTATCTTTTATATTAAGTTGTGCATGTACCCTCTATATGAGGTCATTTCCAGTAGAACTCTGCTACCCTCGTATTGCTATTCTTTGTTCATGTCTCAACAACTTTTTAGTCATATCTTCTACCAGAAAGAATAGGTTAGATAAATTAAGATAAAATTAATACCCAAACACCTCAGATAGAATTACCTTATTGGATTTGATTAAACAGTTCTATGGCTTACTAAATTCAATGACCAAAATAATTAAATTTTCATTCCTGATTTCTCTTTGCCCTGAAAACTTAGTGTTACATCTTTTCTACTACAAAATACATCTGTTATATTAAAAAAATTAGGGTATCATATGAAATTTAAAAAAATGATCTCCTGTCATTTTTATTTAAAAAATTTTTTTAAGTTTATTTATTTTGAGAGGAGAGAGAGAGAGAGAGAGAGAGAGAGAGAGAGAGAGAGAGAGCATACAAGCAGGGTAGAGGCAGAGAGAAGGAGAGACAGAATCCCAAGCAGGCTCCGTACCATCAGTGCAGAGCCTGATGTGGGGCTCAAACTCACAAACTGCGAGATCATGACCTGAGCTGAGATTAAGAGTCAGACACTTGGGGCACCTGGGAGGCTCAGTCAGTTGGGCAACCAACTTCACTCAGGTCATGATCTCACAAATTGTGAGTTCGAGTCCTGCGTTGAGCTCTGTGCTGACAGCTCAGAGCCTGGAGCCTGCTTCAGATTCTCTGTCTCCCTCCCTCTCTGCCCCTCCCCCACTCACATTCTATCTCTCTCTTTCAAGAGTAAATAAACATTAAAAAAATTTAAAACATTTTTGAAAAGAAAAAAAAGAGTCACACACTTAACTGACTGTGCCACCCAGGTGCCCCTCCAGTCATTATTTTAAATACAGTGTATGGTGTAAAGGAAAATGGACCTGAGATAAGTCCTGAGATGTTAAAAAAAAAAAAAAAAAAAAAAAAAAGATTTGGCATTAAAACTAACTTTGCTAAATCAAAAAGGTTTGGCATTGGTAATGATTCTTACAAAATGTGTGGGACAAACCGTACACTTGTGTTTTTAAGTTTATTTAGAGAGAGAGAGAGAGAGAGAGAGAGAGAGAGAGAGAGAGAGAAAGCACGAGTCAGGGAGGGGTAGAGAGGGAGAGAGAGAGAATCCCAAGCAGGCTCTGCACTGTCAGCACAGAGCCCCATGTGGGGCATGAATCCACACACACCGTGAGATCATGACCTGAACCGAAGTCAGACACTTAACCAACTGAGCCACCCAGGCACCCCTATACACTCTTTTTAATAAGAAATTACAAATGCCCTTAAATGCAGCCCAGAGAACGTTTGTAAAAGTCCACCTGACTGGATTGTGTAGGCTGTTTCCCAAAAAGGATAATCAAAGAGGCTACCAAAACTAGCTATTAAATGTAGAAAATTCTCAGTCCGCCAAACTGCTTTTTCCCTGGAAGAGAGAAATGGAGAATGAGCTTGTTCTTCTGATGATAAAACAGTGCAATGCACACTCTGTAGCATGAGACCTACTGTGAGTTCAATTTGATAAATGACTCTCCTCCTCTCTTGCTACAGTTAACAGAACCTTAGCTTGCAGATGAATAATGATGGAGTCTGGTCATTTCTTGTTCTACTGTGGATTATTTGGTCTCTAAAACTAGCAGTGCCTGCTTTCATGACTGTTATCCTATTATAATGAATAGAAAATGGAAATGTGACCCAAAATGTGTGCAGTGTTTGTTAGTTCACGTAGGGTGACCAGAAAGGAGGAATGATCTCTGATGTCACTATATCATTGCATAGAAATATTTTATCGCATGCATGCGAAGTCTGAATATGCTGTAGCTAATATTTTTATGTTGGTTTTCCTGCTTTTGCCTCCAAACTAATTTACTTTATTGGCAAGTGTCTTCGTTTTTTAGCCCGCTGTTACTGGCAAATTGTGCATTCTTTCCGCACTTTTTCATAATGCACATTCTCTTGATGTTATGAGCTTTATTATTGTTTTATTAGGTGGAGCTGGTGGAAGAAACTAGACAGCTAGACTCCACATACTTCAGAAAGCTACAGGCTTTGCATAAAGAGACATTTTCCAAGAAAGCTGAGGTAAGACAGCTCTCTACTTAGAAAAAACAAACTTTTTATCCTGGAGAGGATTACCACTGTGTATATTGGCAGGGGGAGGGGGATAATATATTGAGGAGATCATGTACTGATCAAGTAAGGGATAGGCAGTTCCATTTTTCTGCTACTTCTTGGCCTAGCATGCTGCATTTGACAGGTGTCACTTTTTATTGACACATTTAACAACAAAGCCAAAAGACAAAGCAGATGCCTGCCTTAGTTAAGAGCCTTCAAACCACATTATTCCTTTGAGCATCTCTGATTGCTTTCTGTATAGCAGCAGCTCTATTTGTCAATTCAAAAAAAGAGTTAAATTGAGTTTTCTAAACAGAAAAGGAACTTTTGTGTGACAGAAATAGGCAAAATAATAAAGGAAAAAATATGGAAAGGATTTGGGGGCATCAGGAAAAAGATCATCAGACTGATTAGGATATTAAAGTGTTATTTTGATTTATAAATTTGCAACTTTTGGATTACCTACATAATCCCTTCAGATCCAAAGTCGTAAAATTAAATGTGTGTATCTACATAAAGGTGACAGTTATATTTATTGATGTGAAAAATGCCTAGGGCACATTATTATATAAAAATATAAGGAAAAAAACCACTGGTATCATATAATCCTATTTATGTAAAATTATATATTTTCTCATGTATACATGTATACGAAGAGAGGTATCTGGAAATATCTGAGACATCACCAAAATATTACAGATGGTTAGCTCTGAACAGTAAAGTTTCAGGTGATATTTTAACTTTCTCCCTTGTACCTGTCTGCAATTTTTACTCCTTTACAATAAAATTTTACACAAATAATAAAGTGGACTTTTAAATGTAACCTTTATGATAGTTGCCTTTTTAACACATAAATTCTTTGAGAAACTACGAATTAATATCTTGGAGAGGCTACGTAAAAATCCAAAAAGACAGCACATTTTGTTATTATTTTAAAGTTTATGAATGAAAAAGTTCATGAGGTTGTATTTTAAGTTTGTATTTTAAACTTTGTGAATTGAAACGTAGCATTTTCATTGTATTTTAAGTTGCATTTTATTTATTTATTTATTTATTTAAAAAAAATTTTTTTTCAACGTTTATTTATTTTTGGGACAGAGAGAGACAGAACATGAACGGGGGAGGGGCAGAGAGAGAGGGAGACACAGGGTCGGAAACAGGCTCCAGGCTCCGAGCCATCAGCCCAGAGCCCGATGCGGGGCTCGAACTCACGGACCGCGAGATCGTGACCTGGCTGAAGTCGGACGCTTAACCGACTGCGCCACCCAGGCACCCCTTAAGTTGCATTTTAAACTTTATGAACTAAAATGTATAATACTTCCCATAATCCTTCTCTTCATTGGTAATTGACTTTTTAAATATCGGTAGTTTCTCTAATGGTCTGATGCTTTTCAAAAATAAACAGAGGGGTAAATGAATTATATAAGGAGAGGAAAGGTTTTTGAAAGAATAAGCTTCTCTAGCTCTTTGCCCTTATATAGAGCTTATAAGTTGCAAAACATAAGGTTTTAAAAATGCCTAATAATTAACTTTTATATGAAAAGGTTACATTTAAAGAACATACTATTGGGGCACCTGGGTGGCTTAGTCGGTTAAGCGTCTGACTTCAGCCCAGGTCATGATTCTGCACTTCGTTGGCTCAATCCCTGTGTCAGGCTCTGTGCTTACAGCTCAGAGCCTGGAGCCTGCTTCAGATTGTGTATCTCTCTCTCTCCTTGCCCCTCCCCTGCTTGCACTGTGTCTCTCTGTCTCCTGAAAATAAATAAATATTTAAAATTTTAAAGAACGTACTATTAGAAAAATATTTTGCATTACTCTATAACTTTCAAAATTGTTATAAATAAAAGAACACTTTATGTTCATAATGCATTGTTAAGAAAAAGAACCAAGTTGCAAAACTATACATACTTGTTTAGTCCTGTCTTCATTTTTAATAAACCACGTGTGTATGCAAAGAAGACTAGAAGATTTGTATTTACAAACGTTAACGATTGTTATCTCTGAATGGTAGTATTATATATGCTTTTTGTTTTCTTATTACAAATGATGTATTACTCTTACACCAACAAAAATAAAAAAATTAACGTTTTATAAGCAAATATATAGTAAATGTTTTCTAAATGTTCCTGAAAAGAAGAGAATGGAAGAGAAAGGAACAGGATAGAATTTGATGGGAGTTACAGCCAGATTCTAGGTTTTTTATCTAGTTTTACTATTGAATTGTTAGATGGTGTTGACCTAATAGTTCATTTTTATTTCAGTTTCTCTTTTTAAATTTGGAAAATAATTTGTTGTATTTAGGAGATTTTTTAATGAAAAGTGTTATTTCACTAGGACACTACTTGTGAAGTTGGAACTGGTATTTCACTGCTTCCTGATGTGTGTAAAAAAACAGAATACTGGAATAATGTTCCTGAAGAATATAGGCACTTCAGTTTTAATGATCTGCTTAACAACAAACTGGAGTTTGAACATTTTCGTCAGTTTCTTGAGGCTCATTCTTCAAGGTAAGGAAAATAACCATTTAGAAATGTATTTCTCTCTTAAAACACTGTTTTTCTAAGCAACTTACTTTGATTCAACATATAAAAGTGATTTGGTGCTAGGTTTCATCCATGACAGTAGTAATGGCATACCTATCTGAAATCTGTATCGGTAACTTTTTATTGGGGAGTGCATTTTGATAATAGCAACCTGCCAAATATTATTTTAAGATTTTGTTAATAGTTTTAACTTTGGATAAATTAAGACACCACTATGTTTAATTCTGTCACTTTTCTACTGTTTCTTTCTTTTGCATTTTTCTAGACAGGTGCTTTAACTAGTATTTCTGAAAAAGTGTCTCTTTCATATTTTCATATTTTTCTAAGCTACTGAAATTACTGTAAAACTTTGTAATTTTATTGGCTGATACATAAACCTTGTAGTTTTGCACAAAATCTTGGAAACTTATGACATATTTATCTACTATAAACTGAAATATTCATCATATATTTTTCCAGTAATTTTCTCCCAAGTTAAGAGAAAGTGTTTACACCTGGGAGCCAAATTTCACATATATAGTTTCCCTTCTTAATGAAGAGAATTGTTCTAAATTTAGCATGTTGCCAAGTAGACACACATTGGGTGGAGATTTTCTTAGGTTAGATATCAACAATACTGGTCCATCAGTAATGGAGGAACTCTGAGACCCTACCCATAATGATGGTAGATGATTTTCTGATCCCAGTACACCTGTGTTCATTCATATATTTAGCTAGGATGAGACATGATAACACTGAACTCATTAGTTTCATGATCTACTTGGCTCTGCTAACTAGTCAAGACAATCACATTCTAAGTTCTGTCAAAACAAAAACTTGTTTGGTGGTTAGTAAAATTGAGAGGAAAAATAAAAGAAGGGCTGTGCTTTGGTTTTGTTTTCATTTTAGTGTGGACCTTATGTGCTGGACAGACATTGAGCAGTTCCGAAGAATAATTTACAGAGACCGAAAGCAAAGGGAAGCAAAATCTATATATATTAAAGACAAATACCTTAATAAAAAATATTTCTTTGGCCCCCAAAGTCCAGCTTCTCTGTATCAGCAAGACCAGGTATCAACATGTAAACATATTTCTTTGTTGAAGTGTGAAAACCAATGATTTATTTCTTTTTGCCAACAACCTAAAATTCATCGGTTTTGTCTTTTGCTTTTATGATTTATATGTTAGACAGTTTGGATATCTTACTTTTTCAGTTATTTATAATTATCTAAAAATTAAATGCCTTTAAAATTCACCCAAGCATTATATGCTGTAAAAACTGTGTTATTTTAAAAAGTAATTATAGAATAAAAATAACTTATTCATCCACTCATCCGTTCATTCAGATATGAGTGCCTATGATATATGGTGTCATTATTTACTATATTATTATTGTAATCCTTGCTACATGTCATTAGCATACTATATGGTAAAATGTCAGATTGGGATTCAGCAGTGGCACTGAGTATCCATGAAATGTGGCTCAAGTTTTATGCTTTTGAAATGTAAAGAATGAAGTGTTACAATTAATTTGAAGTTTGGTACTACGTTACTACCTAGAGATCAAATGTATAGCATTTGATATCTTTATTTTGGTAATTTAAAAGGATGCATATCCTAATGGTGTATGTTTATGAAATACAAATCTCAGATTAATGCTAAATTCAGTAAATGTCAGAAAAGTTCAGAAGTGTTCATGGTAGGGCATACCAGATTAAAAAGCTAGATCCTATGGGGTGGGGGAGGGTGGTGGTGGGGGGAAATAAGCAAACGTTTTGGGGAATAAGGGGAGAAGGCAATCTGAAATTAATCAACCTTGACAAAAATGCCTTGCCATTAGTTTCCTGAGATGCAAATCTGGGATACGTTAGCAAAAGTAGCTGGGTATCTCAAGCACAAGTATGAAATAAACACATGGAGGCATTTCTTTTCTGTTTGGCTTGTGCTACATTGTGTGAAGTTTCGTGGTATCTGATGCTACTGTGTGAACCCTCTGTAGGATAAGATGCTGAGCATTTAAAATTCAGTGGAGAAGTTATCCATTGCCATCATAGCAAATGACTGTGTTGACTACAGAAGAGTTTCCCCAGTGACCTTTCTTCCTCATCTTTGGCTTTACTTTTATTTTTATTTACTTATTTTCTACTTAAGGATATCCACATCACATTACATTCTGCGTAGGTCTTGCCAGTCCTAATTTCGGCTGGGCGGCCAAGTTTGCTCTTTGATTAGCAAAGTAGTCTTTTCTCTTTTTCTTCCTTTTTTATATAGAATCATTATTACTAAAAGATGTCCAAGAGGGTTTCTCTTTTGTTTTTATGTTAAAAATTATTTTTATTAGTAGGATTTGATGGGTTTTATTAATCGAAAGGGAACGAAGAAGAAGGTAATTTTTCCATTGAGGGGTCCAGAAGGTTTGAGGGCTGTGTACACAGAAACAGGTAGAAAAAAGAATGATTTATAGCAGAAAATGGCCATTCGTAGCTTGTTGAAACCAGTACTTATGCAGAAGGAAGATTTGGGCCACAAAGAAATTGTGTTTTGTAATAGGTGCTACCTATGCACGTCAGAGACTGTTGTCTGTATAACCTGGTCTTTCTCTCCTTCCTGCTGCCTCTGTATTCCTCTTCGAAGTTGTTGGGGGCAGCCCTGCATTGCTACCACCACCATCTCCAATCCAACGTTTGTTTGTACATGTTGATAATATCTGAGCCAAGGTTGTCTCCTAACTAATTCATGCCCCATTTTCCTCATGCACAAAAGAGAATGTTTTCTCAGATTAGTCAATTTGACCAGATTTACAGATTCATAGATTATTAGACCTGGAAGAGCACTTACAAAACTCATTGACTAATAAATACCCTCATTTCACCTTTGAAGATACTGAGGCCGTGGAGAAAACGTGGCATTGCTTGTGGTCATACAGGATAAAAATCCCACTCCTGTGTTCTCTGAAATATATCGTGAACAAAATCAGACATCTAAAAGAACTGTCACACAAACCACAATTTTCTGTTTGATGTTAGGGGAGTTGTCAGTCTTTACTGTACCTGGTATAGCCAGGAGATAACTTACGGAAAATGAAAATGGTGCTGTCGGCTGCTCGGCAGCTGGTTTGGGGGTGGATGGATAAATTAATGACTATTAGTATGTCTTCACTAAAACAGAAGTTTGCAGTTTCTGTTTCATTTTTATCTTCCTAGATAATGAATTTAAGTGGTGGCTGGGGAAAGATGCTCCATGAGCAGCTCGATGCACCTGTTCTAATTGAAATTCAGAAGCATGTCCTAAATAAGCTAGAAAATGTGTGGTTGCCATTATTTCTTGCAAGTGAACAGTTTCTAGCACGTCAGAAGATAAAGGTATGTCAGTGAGTGTAATCTTTGGGTAGTAATTAACAGTACCTCTAAAAACAGCAAATGTGTAGACCTGTCAACCCAGCCATTGTACTTCAATGGCTTAGTGGCTAAGAGCATAAAGTCGGCCTTCCTAAGTTTTCCCCTCAACCCTATGACATGTTCATTGTACAACTTTAAGGTTTGCTTTTTAAAGTATGTTTTTTCTATTCTATTCTATTCTATTCTATTCTATTCTATTCTATTCTATTCTATTCTCTCCTATTCTATTCTCTCCTATTCTATTCTCTCCTATTCTATTCTCTCCTATTCTATTCTCTCCTATTCTAATTTTAAGTAATCTCTACACCCAGGGTGGGGCTCGAACTAATGACCATCAGATCAAGAGTCCCATCCATGCTGTACTGACTAGGTCAGCCAGGCGCCCCTACAACTTTAAGTTTTATAATCTTAGTTTTCTCATGTGAAAGATAATTAGGGTTAATAAGAGTAATTGCTTCATGAGATAGTTGTGAAGATGAAATAATTATGTTTAGTTTCTTAGCATGGTACCTGGCACACAGCAAACACTCAGATATTACTTATTAATATAGTTATTTTATATTATTATTATTAAGTCCTCATATAAATGGGCAAGGATATACAAGGGGGAAATAAATAAATAAATTATGGTAATTCTGTACTATGCAGATTTCTATAAAAAATGGGAGTATAAAAATGAGATTTCCACATGTACTTATATGATAGACGTTATTTACTGAGTGAAATAAGATGCAAAACAGTACATAGAAGATGATCCATTACATGTACTTACATCTCTGTGTCTGTCTATTTATGTATTCCCTTTTCTTTTTATTTATCTATCTATCTACCTACCTATCTACCTATATTTGTGTTTATGAAAAAAGATCTAAAAGGATCTGCCTTCTGGGAATGGGTTTGGGGAGGAAGAAGGTTTTTACTTCTTACTTTGTAAAGTGGGATGCTTTTTGTTTTTGCTTTATTTTTACTTTATAAAAAGCACATGTTACTTTGATTATTTAAATTGTCATCACACCTAAAACAGACAAACCTGATCTTTATAAACTAACACAGGGGCAGAACATATAATTTTGGACTGTAGTATGCAAAGCGCATACCATTAGTATTGATCAGGAGGAATCTTAAAAAACTGCCCTTGCAATGCCTGGGTGGCTCAGTCAGTTGAGCATTCGACTCTTGGTGTCAGCTCAGGTCATGATCTTGTGGTCGTGGGATCCAGCCCCATGTGGGGCTCCATGCTGAACATGGAGCCTGCTTGTGATTCTCTCTCTCCATCTCTCTTTCTCTCATCTGTCTCCCCCGCTCTCAAAATAAATAAGTAAACATTAAAAAAATGCCTTCTATATTCAGTTTTTCAAACACTTTGAGCCTTACTTATTGGGAAATACCCTCACTCTTCTGAGCACCTTAAGTTATGGAAAACGCAATACAGCTGGGAATATAGAATTTATAGTATGAAGAAGAGCTGTCTTGTTTTAGGCAAAAAGTTCCTGGAAATAAGCTTTGGGACAACTCAAATTTCCTCATTTCTTTCCTTCTTGCTCTGGCTCACTAGTATTATTTACCACATTTTCTATGTTTGCCATAATAACTTTATTGTAACTTGTAGCCATTTCCTGACTTAGCATTCTTTGGGTGGCCAGCAACATAAACTGATTCCGGCAACCTTACGCCAAAGACAAAAGAGAAGGGAGAAAATTTATTATAAAATAGTGCTGGAACATCTCACACACTGAGGGGAAGAGTTGGCACCCAAGCTCTGGAAAGGCCCGGGGCCAGGACAGCCCTGGAAACCCAGCGAAAGTTCCCGGACAGCTGTGGCTATAAAAAAGACTCAGTAGTCATGATCCAAGACCTGGTCTCTCCAGGTCAGTGCCTGGATGTATCCGCTGTGGACAGGGAGGTAGATTCACATAGCACAGATTTGGCGGGAGTGGTTCCCAGGGGAAAATATTGTGAACAGGCAATAACCTCAAGAAATATCTACTATATTTCCTCCGTGTCTTGAATAACTTTTGTGTTCTAAAATTAGTTGTGGCTAGGGGCGCCTGAGTGGCACAGTCGGTTAAGCGTCCGACTTCAGCCAGGTCACGATCTCGCGGTCCGTGAGTTCGAGCCCCGCGTCAGGCTCTGGGCTGATGGCTCAGAGCCTGGAACCTGTTTCTGATTCTGTGTCTCCCTCTCTCTCTGCCCCTCCCCCATTCATGCTCTGTCTCTCTCTGTCCCAAAAATAAATAAACGTTGAAAAAAAAAATTAAAAAAAAAATAAATAAAATTAGTTGTGGCTAGAAAAATAGCACCAAAATCTGAGAAGTCCTCATTATCTCTCCAGCTTCAATTTCCATGTAACCCAAAGTGAAACTTCTATTTGCATTTGGGGCAATACACTAAGGTATTATTATCTTCACTTTGCAGGTGGGAAACTGTTCAGAGAATTTGAGTGACTTGCCCAGGCACTTAGGAAGGGCTTCCATTGCTAAATTAGATCCTCTTTCTCCTAAACTGCACTATCTCTTATCCCTGCTGACCTTTACCTCATTTTTAAAAGTTATTAACTTAGTAAATGATGACAAAAATGTAGGCACTCTGGATAAGTGGGAAAAAATAAATGGTTTTGCTTCTAGGTACAGATGAGGGATGTAGCTGAGGAGCTCTTACTACAGAAGCATGAAAGGAAAATCGGGGTCTGGAAGGCAAGTAGTGTGTGTTATATTCTTCCTCTTGCAACTTCTGCTCTGTCAAAGAATTATTTCTACCCCCCCCCCCACCCGTATTAAAAGAGACCCTCATCATAGACCCTGCTTTCTAAGCCACCAACTGACCACCAACACATTTAATTGGCTGATGGATTCTGGGGGAAAGTGTGATTCTACCAGTGCTGCCTTCTTAAAGCCCTCTTGAACTGCTAAACCCTAGAAGCGTGCTTTGAATATTGGATGGTAAATGTGTATTTTTGTTTATCTTGCTTGTGATGGATTTATTGAGACAAGCTGTTCGTTCCAGCCTATGGTAGTTTATTTATTACTGAGACTGGATTACACAAAAAGAATGAGGTGATGTGTGCAGCAGAATTACTAAGTTAAATTATCTTATATTATGCTCTTTGTTGGAAATTACAGTTTGGCTTTAAAAGAATTAAGATAACTGTCATTTTGGTGATTGTTTAAACGACTATGCTATGGTACCTTACTAGAAAGTGCCTATTTTGTCTTTCAACAAGCATGATAAACAGTTTCTTTTTGAGCTTACGAATTTATGTGTACTCATTCTTCCTCAGATCTTGCTGGAATGTGGGACTAGACCCAGGTGACCCCCTACAAACTAACTAACATAAAATTTTATTTGACTATTAGAGGATTATACATATCTGTTAGGATGCTCTTTTTCTGTATTTTCCTCTTAAAAGGAAATAAACCATTCTTATGTTTGTCTTTTGCTATATTTTTTTTATTGAAATACTGAGTAGAATGGGCTTATATTTCATATTGTGCATTATATATTTTGTTATTTTCTGCTTAGTTAAATTACAGGTTTTAGTTAAATTACTTAAGTTTTAGTATCTTAAGAAGCAGGTCTTAAAACATTATTTGCTGAGTGGGTTTTAAATAAACATCCCAGTCTAATACATAATTGTTCCTATTTATAGGGCTGTAATTTTAATACGGAACATATGCTGAGGGTCTTAACTTTTTGACCAGAGAACATGACATGTGCCTCACTAAAACAGTGTTAGACATCTAATCGCTCTATCTGGGTTAAGGCACTGCTATTCTAGACTGCCTGGTGTTGCCTTTACTTTTCAGTTTCCAATTCAGATGTCATCCTCAAGACTCTTCTGCAAAGCTTTTGCTACTCCAGGCAGAATTAGTTACTCCTTTTGTGTTCCCATAGTGCCTTTTACATTACTCTCTTGAACACATTGATGGTCACATGATTTGTTTCAAGAAAGTTATTTTATGCCTAACCAATAATGGATATTTATCATGGTGCTTTGACTGATTGTTACTATAATTCCTAAATTCATTTAAAACATTGTTGGGATGATGCTTCTTTGGATGGTTGTAGGCTAAACTCAGATTTAGGGAATGTTAATAAAACTTATCCAGTAAAATAATCACTATTCAGTAAATTCAGTAAAATCTATGTCTTATGTTTTTTAATCTGAGAGGCTAAAGAGGAATGGATATGTGATCTAAAATGGTCAAAATTTTAAAAGTAGACATCTTGTATTTCAAAATTGTGAAGATATAAACTAAGTATTACCTTTAAGCATTACTAAAACACTATGGGTCCTTCTGGCTTTTTTGTTATGTAAAGTAAATCCTCAGAGGAAGTTTATTATTAAAAATAATGTATTAATGATGATTTCTTCTATTATGAAGTATTAACAATTTTATTAAAATAATACAAAGATGTGTCACCTGAAAACATTATTTTTTTCTAAATAGAAGCCCCACAACTAATTTCCTGCTTAAATTAACAGGATTTGGTAATTTTTTTTAAAGATGTGAAAAAATATCTTAAATGTTCAAGTGCTCTTACTCCTTAAAAGGCAGGAGAGTTATATATTAATACATAACATATATATTACATATATGGTACATTATGTGCTATATATCTGATATATATATGTAATTACAAAATACATAATAATAATGTAACAATATATATCATAACATTATGATTATATTTTTCTGTTTAAGCGCAGAACTCACACAGTGCACTAAAGTGTAGTTCTTCACCTTAGTCCCAAAATGTAATGACATCCTTAATCAATGTAGTTATATGTATTGAATCATCCAATCATTTATTTTTCTCTCCACCTCTAAAAACCTGATGCCATAAGAATATAAAGGAGAGAAGAGGGAGAACAGAGGGTTTAAGGTTGCCAAATTCTGTTGTATCCTTGCCATAAATTTCAGCAACCCAAAGTAAAGGAGGTTGAATTTGGTAATGTTTAGCCTAATAAATGACTTTATTATTGCTTTTTAGAACACAGCTAATTTTCTGTATTTTCTGTTATGGACAGCCTGTGGAGAGTAAATGGATATCTTCATCTTGTGAAATCCTGGCTTTTCGTAAAGCATTATTGAATCCAGTTACTGCAAGACAGTTTCAACGGTTTGTGGCTCTAAAAGGAGATTTATTGGAAAACGGGGTACTCTTTTGGCAAGAAGTACAAAAATATAAGGTATTATATTGGAAGCTGGAGAAAACCACCTCTTTTTGTGGAGGAAATGCACTAACACACCAGATTCTTAATTGTAACTATATGGACAAGATTTGTATTAAGATATTCCAATTTTGTCATCTTCATACCGATATGTAAATGTTGAGGTATTTATTGTTCTATGTTAGATACATTTATTATTACACGGTGAAGAGTAAGCATGAGCCCTGAAATGATAGAATTAGATTTTTCAAGGTATTCACAGATATTATGACTTAATGAGAACCTTTCTCAAAAGAGTTTTAATTACATTTTTGCATAGCATTTCTCTATAAATGTACTATAGACATTTTTTCCTGAAGATATCCATATTCAGTACTTGAACCAAGACCTCTTTCCCAGAATTTCTCCCAACCATATTTCCAGCAATGGTAATCAAAGATAGCGGATTATTGATAAATAAACCAACAGAGATGAGAGGAGCTTTTCTATTAGCAAGAATGGCCACAGAGCGCTTGGACGGCTCAGTTGGTTGAGTGTCAGAATCTTGATTTTGGCTCAGGTCATGATCTCATGGTCATGGAATTGAGCCCTACATCAGGCTCCACACTGGACTTGGAGCCTACTTAGTGTTCTCTCCCTTCCTCTTCTTCTACCTCTTCCCTGCTTATGTGTGTGCACTCTCTCTCTCTCTCAAAGAATAAAAAATAAAAATAAATAAGAAAGAATGGCCACATTCCAAACAAAACAAAAACAAATAAGTCAAAGAACAAGTGGTTAGGCACTTGTTTTTTAGGTTTAAGTGTTCATTGAAATCATATTGAATCTTTGCATTAAAGAAAGGAAAGGACTTTCTAGGTATTTAATCTACACTTGAATATAGGAATGTTGTTTAGAAATACTTAAGAGGAGGCATCCAGACTCTACCTAAATGCTCCCCTGGGTAACAGATTCATTTCTGGGCAAGTAGCCTATTTTATCCCATTATAAATGTAGAGAATAAAAATAAAACCGGAATTCAAGAGGATAATACTTTCAATTGGTCTTATAATCTAAGTATGAATTATGTAATACAAATATTCTGCAGCATTTATATTCTATATAGTTAGCAATTTCTCAATAAAGTCTATCTCCAAACTTTCTCCAACATGCCGTGAAACTCTTTTCTACCCTTTTCTGTTATGAACAGTTTTTGTACTCTTCTCACCTTAGAAATTTTCTCAGAAAAAAAATATTTTGAGATAAGTTTTTTCAAAGTCTGTCACAAGATAAGCAATATTAAAATAATTTTTTTTTAATTAAGAGGTAGAGCCTGTTTTCCAGAAAAGACAGCTGTTGTGAGTGGGCAGAATTATTTTTAAGCTAATAAGAATATGAATGAGCCCAACCCTGCTAGGACAGAGGTAATACAATAAACTTTGCAAGAAAGGCATTTTAAGAAACCACACTCATAGAAAGTCAACCCTTAGTTGTGTGACTGCTTCTTCTTCAAAGCTGTCCTTGGTCTTCATTTAAATATCTTTTTTTGTGGTATAGAATGGAGGACATACAGCTCTAGGTAGCTATTAAAAATCATGCTGTAGGAGGGAATTTGTTCATTCAGTAAGCATTTATTAAGTACCTAGTATGCCAGCCATTAAGCTAAATAGTAGGAATAAAAGGTAAATACAATACATTGCTTTCCCTCAAGGAGGGGGACATGCATGAAAACAAATAACATGAAAGAGTATTGATTATGATCCATGTTCTAACTAGGTATAGTTTTGGCGCCGAGAGGGAATGATGCAGGGAGCGTAGTAGGTCAAGCAAATCTTAGCAGAAGCGATAATATTTGAATTGGGTCTTGAGAGAATTTGCTAGGTGGAAAGCTTTACACCTGGCAAAATCTTACTGAACCCACTTTTATATAGCTTACTCTTATTAAGTGCTTGCTATCTGGCACATGTTATCTTAATTCTTTTCATGTAACAACTAATTTATTCTTTATAAGAATCCTAGTAGGTCAAAACTGTTATTCTTGCCATTTAATAGATGAAGAAGCTGAGGCACAGAAGGGTTAAGAAACTCCTGACATCACGCAGCTAATTAAGTGGTAGAGCTTGAGTTTGAACGAAGGCATTCTGTTGCTAAAGTTTATGCCCTTAACCACTAAGTTATGTTCCCTGCCCCCAGCAAAGATTGTGGTAATATGCTAAGAGATAAAGATCTGGGTTCTTTCCATATTTTCGCAATTCAGAACAATGATTAATCAGTGTTCTTAAACACTGTTCTGAATTGTGAATATTTGGGAAGAACCTAGATACTCTGCAGCCATTAAAAATCATGCTGTAGGAGAACAATCAATGATGGGAAAGGATATTTTTTTTAAAAAACCTAGTTACTATAAAACACCATACTTTAATCTAAAGTGTGTGTGTACATGTATGTGTGTGTGTGTGTGTGTGTGTGTGTGTGTGTGTGTATGTGTATGTGTGTGTCCATAGAAAAAAACTGGAAGAGTATATTCATCCAGCAAATACTTTTTGAACATCTACCAAGGGCCATGAAAAATCCTGAGGATGCAACCATCATCAAAATAGTCTTCCCTCTTAGAGCTTACACTGCCATGGGAGGGACAGATGAGCGATAGACAAGGCAGTTGTAAGACTGTGACTAGGGCAGTGGTGATGGAAGCTCAGGGGGTAATGGGAGTACCTAAGATAGACATCTCTCCTGAACTGAGGGAGTCACCAAAAGCCTTCTAGAGGAAACTCTGTTTAAACTGAGCCCTTATGCTGCTGTTAGTGCACAGCCCGCTTTGGATCCTCTCTCCCCCTTTCTCTCTGCCCCTCCCCTGCTTTCTCTCTCTCAAAAATAAATAAACATTTAAAAAAATAAAAATAAACTGGGACCTTAATGATAGGTAACGTTAACTGAGCTAATGGCATAGTAGGGCAAAATAATTAGAAAAAAAAATCAATTCTGATTTTTGTCCCTTCACCCTCAAAATGAAAACTCCAAAAACTTGTTATTTCACAAGCCTTATATTCCATAATTATAAATGAGGCTTACCAAATAATTATATATGATAATCTCACTAGTAATGGGAAAAAATACACATTTGGTAACACATCTAACATATGTTGTATAAATGGGCATTTTCTGAGGGGGGGTTCTAAATTGAGTTAAAAATGCTAACTGTTGTCTTAATGTAACATTTATATCAAGTTTTTCCACATATAACTTATGTAGGATTTTATATGGCCAGCACTTAAATTCTTCTTTCTTTAATAGTGCCCATAAGATAGTGATTACAGTGCCCATCAAACAGTGAGTACTTAATAAGTGTTAGCTCATTTCTGGCCTAGAATTACAAGTTTCCAAATTTGTCTGCTTTCTTGTGATTTGGAGAACAATGTCTTTGACAGAGAAATGCCATAAACTCAAGCTAAGCTACCTCTTTATTTTAAAAAATGATAGCCCTGCATTTGTCACATAAAACTGGGCCTTTTAAATGTATGGTCCCTATTTTTGAGTTCTTTGGGTATAAGGAAGATAATTTAATAGGTTAACTATAAAAGTATAAATACCAAAAGATACATAATGGCGCACCTGTCACTGCTGACATCCTGCTTATATTGCCCTTTTTGCTTTAAAGTTTTTTTAAATTTATTTTAATTAATTATATTTATTTTTATTTAAATTCAAGTTAGTTAACATATAGTGTAATAACGATTTCGGGAATAGAATTTAGTGATTCATTACTTACATGTAACACCCAGTGCTCATCCCAGCAAATGCCCTCCTTAATACCCATCACCCATTTAGCCCATCCCCCTACCCCATACTCCTCCAGCAACCCTCAGTTTGTCCTCTGTATTTAAGAGTCTCTTAATGGTTTGCCTCCCTCTCTGTTTTTATCTTATTTTTCCTTCCCTTCCCCAATGTTCATCTGTTGTGTTTCTTACATTCCACATATGAGTGAAATCATATGGTATTTGTCTTTTTCTGACCTATTTAGCTTAGCATAATACACTCTAGTTCTATCCACGTTGTGGCAAATGGCAAGATTTCATTCTTTTGATTGCCAAGTAGTATTCCAGTGTGTGTGTGTGTGTGTGTGTGTGTGTGTGTGTGTGTGTGTGTGTGTGTATAATATCTTCTTTATCCATTCATTAGTTGACAGTTTGGCTACTGATGATAGCACTGCTATTAGCATAGGGGCGCATGTGCCCCTTTGAATCAGCATTTTTGTATCCTTTGGATAAGTACCTAGTAGTGCCATTGCTGGATCATAGGGTAGTTTCTATTTTTAATTTTTTGAGGAACCTCCATAGTGTTTTCCAGAGTGGCTGCACCACTTTGCATTCCCACCAGCAGTGCAAAAGCGTTCCCCTTTCTCCACATCCTTGCCAACTTCTGTTGTTTCCAAGGTTGTTAACTTTAGCCATCCTGACAGGCATGAGGTGGTCTCTCATTGTGGTTTTGATTTGTAGTTCCCTGATGATGAGTGATGTTGAGCATCTTTTCATGTGTCTATTAGCCATCTGGAGGTCTTTTTTGGAAAAGTGTCCGTTCATGTTTTTCTTTTTTTTTTTAACGTTTATTTATTTTTGAGACAGAGAGAGACAGAGCATGAACGGGGGAGGGGCAGAGAGAGAGGGAGACACAGAATCGGAAACAGGCTCCAGGCTCTGAGCCATCAGCCCAGAGCCCGACGCGGGGCTCGAACTCACGGACCGCGAGATCGTGACCTGAGCTGAAGTCGGACGCTTAACTGACTGCGCCACCCAGGCGCCCCCGGTTCATGTTTTTCATTTCTTCACTGGATTATTTGTTTTCTTGGGTGTTGAGTTTGATAAGTTTTTTCTAGATTTTGGATACTAACCCTTAATCCAATATGCCATTTGCAATTATATTGCCCTTTCGAGCCTAAGTCACCTTGGTGTAGAAGCAGTTTTGGTTGGGAAAGCGTTTACATCCACCTGCAGATTGAGTTAGGTACCCGTTTTCAGTGTTCTCCTAGGATCCTGTGTACACCTCTACTGTAGTACTTATTAGCTAACTCATATTGAAGTAATGTGTTCTCTTGCTTCTCCTCCAGTAAGATTGAGCCTTTAAAGGCAGATACTATCTTGGGGCTCAGCTGGTACATAGTAGGCACCCAATATAAATTTGCTGAATGAGTCAAAGTAGACTTTGAAGCTGTTCCTTTACCTAGGAGTAGAAGCACTCAAGGGTAAATGAAACCTGTATTTATGTACGATGTATGCATCAACGTCTTAGGTTCCTCAAACCCAAGAGAAATAGAAGATACCGTTTTATAGAAAGATAGGTTTCACATGTCCTCATGTCCTCTTGATCTGAAGTTAAAATCTATGTATTACTGGAAGATGTATTGCCACAATTCTACAAAGTGTTCTAGGAATGTGTTAATCATATATTGTTCTCTCTTTCCTCCTGTTCAGGACTTGTGCCATTCTCATTGTGATGAGTCCATCATTCACAAGAAGATCATGACTATTATCAACTGCTTTATTAATTCTAGTATTCCACCAGCTTTACAAATTGACATTCCAATAGAGCAAGCCCAGAAGATTATTGAACACAGGAAGGAGTTAGGACCCTATGTATTTAGAGAGGCACAGGTAAGAGATCAGGGCATGTAGTTAAGCGTATTTTAAAATACATTAACAATCTAGATATTCTTTTAAAGATTTTGCATTATTCATATTTGACAGGGTTACGACCTTCCTTCCTTAACTGAGATTACTTCTATTTAATGAAAAAATATTTGCATATTCCACAGAACATAAGAAACTAATAACTTACTATTTTGTTGATAATACACAGCAAATATAATTATTCAAATACTATCCTTGACTTTCTATGATTATCATTTTTGTTTTTAGCTTATAAAACTCCAGCCAATTCCTCCTTCCTTTCCCACCATTCATGTTTCCTTTAGAAAATCTGCTACCACAAATATGTGTAAAATATGTGTGTCCCAAGATTTGTGTATTTTTAAAGATTGGAATATTCACATAGCTCATAAAATAAGTGAGAGGAGATTTAAGTACGTAACCAACATAAAGTACACAAGCTCATGAAAAGAAAATCATGCCTGTTAACCTGCTCAAGTTACTTCTTTTTAAGATAAATAATAGAAAACAGTGATTTGGTGGACATAATTTATTTGCATTTTTAAAAGCCTTTTAGTGATGTTGTTCTTGAAAAATGATTAAGAAAAATAAATTATAATAGGGGTAATAGGGAAGGCCATGTCATGATTTAAGTGATATGAACCAGAGATTTAGGATACGATTGCCCTTGAGCATGGAAAAAAGGCCATTATTCCTTAACATTCATTTGTGAGCCAGCTGTGTTCTAAGTCCTCTGAGGAACTGAAATGGACTCATAATCCAAATTATGCATTAAAATAGGTGAAAATACAGATGAATGATTGAGGAAGTGCTAAAGAGAAATAGAGAAAACATGGTGCCAGAATCGTAGTATGTTTGTGAAAAGATCTTAGAGATCACTTAGCCTAGCCTAGGTCTCTGGATAACCAGGCCAGGGCTTGCCCATCTACATCAAAGACCTTGAGTTTGCAAGTGCATGTCTGGAACTGCTTATATTGGTTGGTTTTGCCATACTGTCTAGGGATTGAAGCCAGCAAACTGTACTGGAGTCCTCTAGTTTATGCATTGTACTTGATTTCCTAAAATAGAGTCCTAGACATAATTTAAATGTGGACTTTAGAGCATCAGAAAATAAGAGAATCTTTCTATAGAGTCCTCACCCCACCAAACTGATTATTCCTCCTGCATTTCCTAAGGAAGCTCAGGGAATAGCATCACCTTCTACCCAGGTGTGCAAACCAGAGGTCTGGTTGCACATCTCTTACCACTCCCTGCCCTCACCCACCAGTCTTGCTGAAATATCTCTGGTTCTACAAAGGAGCCTTATTCTCTTCCCTCCTGAGTTTTTTGTGTTATCATCTTCTCTCCCTTGTGCTTCTGTAACATCCTGCATATGTTTCTGTTTATCGCACAAAACTGAAAATGACTATTTTTATGCTGACTTTCGCATCTGATTGTAAGGTGTTTGAGGGCAAGGCATGTTTCTTATTTATCCTTGTGGCCCAAATGCCTAGCACAGAATAGGCGCTCGATAACATACTGGAACTCATGGATGATTGACATGAGAAGTGATCTATTGTGACAGAAAGGACTAAAATCAAATTGGAAATGAGAGCAAAGTTAAGTGAAAGGGCTGCATAGTAGATAAAAAAGCCTATTGCCTGTTCTAATATTGTTAGCAGTGTGACCTTTTCCTATCCCCCACCGGCACCCCTAATAATTTTGAAGTTTTCTTCACTCAACCAAATTTTCACTGGCCCTTTTAACTCATACTAAAGTCATTGCCCATCTACTGCCAGTGAGCAAAGTAGCTCTGTATTTATTACAACATTTTCCTACCTACAGTTTGATTATCTTTTAAGGTTCTCGTGGTACAGAGTAATTTTTGTGACTAACACATATGTTATTAACTTAAAATCTTAATTGCAGCTTTTAGGAGTAGAGTCGTTTTATGTCTGCCATTGAAAAATTGTGTTCTAATTGAATGACGTTTGCTGGAAGACTTTCTAGATGGAAATAAATGTATTTGAGAGCAGGGAATGACTCAGGTTTTGGATAGATAACTGAGAAGTACGGTCAATAGTTGGTAAATAGAGAAGGAAGAGGAGTATTTGTTTAAGAAGTTCATATAGAAACTACCACGATCCCTTGACATTAGATCAGGGGATTACTTAAATAAAGATATAGCAGGTAAATGTAAATGAAATTTGGTTTAAAGCCTACATTTCAACAAAGAAAGTATCTCTAGCTTTTGTGATCACAATGCCAAGAGGCTACAGAATTAAATGATAAAACTGTATTTTAAAAGGAATAAAAAATTTTAGAATTACTAATAATATTCATGTACAGAAAAGAGGAGTAATGAAATATACCAGCCAGTTGAGGACTCTATTGATCACTGCAGCACTTACTTTTTATAAATTCCTCTTTTCCTCTGAAGAGTTGGCTTGGAGCCTAATGGGATGGTTCAGTTTTCTCTAGGGCATTAGGTAAAGGCCATTCCTAGTAACAAGATGTTGGACTTGATCTGATGTGGCAGGTCCTACCTTCTTGGAAGTAATATATGCCTCTGGAACTAATGGAAATACTTGGCATGGGACTTTGAGCAACAATTCTTATCTCTATAAATATCACAATTAATCACTTAATGTGGAGTGTCCTCATAGAAAGCCTTTGTCCGGGATACCACCCTGCTTTTTAAATGTTACTTTTCTTGCTCTCACATAAAAGAGATTATATCATTTAAAAGTTACTCAAGATTTATTTTTAGATCTGCGGCTTTGTTTAAGAGCTTTTCCAGAGGTATTTCCTTTCTCTAAAAGAAAGAAAAAGGGGGCACAGAGGCGTTCCTCTTGATGGACTGAATATTTGGAATACTTGCATAAAACAGCAGAGTGTGTGGCAGATCAACTAGTGTATGTTTTAAAAGAAAACATAAATTTCTTATTTAAAAAGACCTAATGGATTCTTTATTAATACAATCAATTGGTTAGGGAAACATAAAGAATAAAGTAACTTTTAAGTATATGGTTTTATTTTTAAAGAAAGACTTCTCATTGGTAGTAAAAAACATTGATGATAAGCATGTGCTGAGCTAAACTATGCCAAGATGTCTGGAGACAGTAAGTTGGAGGAAACACGCTGTATATTAAAGATAGAATAGTTAATCCATTATTATGGTGAATTAGAGTTTAAATTGGTACATTTGTGTAAAATTGTAATCTGAGACATACTTTGTTTTTTATACAGATGACAATTTTTGGGGTTCTATTTAAATTTTGGCCTCAGTTTTGCGAGTTTAGGAAGAACTTAACTGATGAAAAAATTATGAGTGTTTTAGAGAGAAGACAAGAATATAATAAGAAAAAAAAATTGGCAGTCACAGAAGACGAGAAATTTGCAAAGGTAAGACAAGACTCATTTTGAGTTGAGTCAGACTTTTAAAAGGTATGTGGTGTGTATGAATTTGCAGAAGAATTCAGGCTGGGGAAAATACAGAGACATTATAGAATACAGATTTTAGTGGCTTTTAAGCCTTTAGCCAGAGGTTTCAGACTTTGTTTTGAATTTCTCAAAATACATCTCAAATGTCACCTCTTCCATGTGAAAGCTTTCTTGACCCTCCTAGGTCGCACAAGCAGTTCACATCCACTGTAGTAACATTCCTACCTCTCTTGGAGAATGCTTTATATTGTCTCATGAATAAGTTTTTGCATCTGTCATTCTCACTGGACTGAGATTCCCAAGGATAGTATTTGTCTTGTGCATCTGTGTATCATAGCGCTTAGACCAGTGTCCAGTACAGGCTCAATTATTAAGCAGTGTTTACTGAGTAAATCAGGAACGAAAACAAAAATGAATGAATGAAAAAAATGTTATGTACTCATGGGAAAGCATTTTCAATATTACAATAACAAACTGATACATTGACCACAAAATTTATAAATATGAATTATAAATTGCCCAGCCTGCCTATTTGTCTGTCAATCTGTCCATTTATTCACCCGTTCATCTGTCTGTCTCTTTATATTTATCTACTTTCTTTGAATTGAAAAAGGCTAACTGCTCATGACTAATGTATTTTATTTACTTGCAAGCTTATACCTATTCTATTTTTTTTAAAGAAATTTAGAAGGTATCAAAAAATACAAAAGTAATATGATGACAAACACTGCTAACATTTTGCCTCATTTTTTTCCCCTCGTTAAAATATTGTAGAAAGAGTAAATACTGCAGAAAGAGCAAACTCTCTTAACCCCAGCTCTGAGTTCCATTACCCTCCCCATCCCAAAGAGCAGCCATTAAACTTGGGATATATTCTTCCAGCTCTTTTTAAAGATAGTGTTTTATACACATATATGGTGTCATAAACAATGTAGAGGACTGTGGAGGTTCTCAAAAAACTGCCAAACTTCTCCAAAGCTGCAAAACCAACTTGCTCTGTTCTGATGTTTGTATGGTGTATCTTTTTTCATTCCTTTACTTTCTATATCATTATATTTCAATTAAGTTTCCTATAAACAGCATATAGTTGGGTCACGGTGGTGTTTTTTAAATCTATTCTGCCAATTTCTGTCTTTTATTTGGTGTGTTTAGTCTCTTTGTCTTTATTATGGTTTTTAATATGCCTGCCATTTTATTTCTTGTTTTGATTGTTCCCTCTATTTTTCATTTTTTTCTGTTTCCTTTGTCTTGCATTCTTGTGGATTACTTGTATATTTCTTTGTATATTTCTTAGAATTTTATTTTGGTGTATCTTTGTTTAGATATTTTAGTGGTTGCTTTAGATACTACATTATAGATACGTAACTTTTCCCAGTCTATTGGTGTTAACATTTTCCCAGTTTGACTAGAGTGTAGAAACTAACCACCCCCCCACTTTAAGTCTTTTTCCCTCTCTTGTTTATAGTTATTTTAAATATTTCTTCAGCATATACTGAGAACCACATCGGTATTATTGATGGTTGAGGAAAATATAAGGCATTTCAAAGTGAGCAGAAAATGGCACATGATATCCATATAAAGCCATCATAAGAATAAAACAGAAAATGAAAACTCTGACATTTTATAATTTTTGCTTCAACCATCGAACATAAATTAGGAAACTCAAGGAGGGAGGAAAAGGCTATTATATTAACCCATACTTCTGCTGTTCCCATTTTTCTTCCTTCCTGATATTCCAAGATTTATTATTTTCTTCTGTCCTGTCCCTATAGGTAAGGTATTGTTTCTTACTTACTGCCTTCAAGATTTTTTCTTTGTCTTTGGCTTTCAGAATTTGATTATGATATGTCTCGTGTGGATTTCTTTGTACTTATTCTGTTTGAGGATTGCTCAGATTCCTGAGTCTGTAGGCTTATGTCTTTGCTAAGTGGTTTTTTTTGGGGGGGGGGGCAGATTTATATGCATATCATATGTGTGTATATATGTGTATATTTAAACTTTTTGATACATATATATGATACATATACATATTATATACCATGTGTATGCATGTGTATGGATCAGAAAGTGTATATAAATAATATGTGTATAAATCCCCTACCTCTCTCTCTATTCAATCAAATTTTTTCTCGCTTGGGTACCTTATAGCTTCATTTTTCAGACATTTTTGTCTTTTTTTCTTCAGTCTTCTTTTAAGTTCAGTAAACTCATTTTACTTTTTATATTTTTGGTCTATTTTTGGCTCAAGTTTCTGTATTTATGATTTGGTGTATTATTTTATGTATACAAATGTTTATATAGGAATATTTAATTAATTTTGGGTGCCTATGTTATAGTTTTCCTCTGATTCATGACTGGATTTCTTGGAGAGTTCTGTCATCAACTAGCATCATTTATAATCATAAAAAAAAAATCGAATAGCTTAAGTTCCCAGTAGCAGGCATTGATTAAATTATCTGTGATACATACCTTTACTAGACTATTATTTACCTGTTGAAGTGATGATATAGTTGATTTTTTTATCACTCAAGATTTGAGTGCTTAGAACAGTTAATTCATTGATGATGCATTTTATACATTTCATTATCCACATATTCAGGTGTATACTATATATTGAATTGTAGGCATACTGGTGAATGACACTAAGACTCTCCCCTTTACATTTCCACTAGAAATATTTTCACAACAATTTGCATGAAAAAGCAGATTTCAAAAAAGCACATATAGTGTGATTCCATTTGTATGAAATTTATGTAATAAAATATAAATACTAAAATTACAGGTTATATCTATGTCTTTCCCTAGTGAGAAGCTTGGATGGATGTTTATGAAAAGGTTTACAATGGTTTTTCCTAGATGCCAGAATTGGGTGGCAATTTTTACATTCCACTTCATAATTTATCACTCATTTTTAAATATTTTTATATTAGTAGGAAATTAATGTAAAGAGTTCATAAATGATGTCAAATTAGTAACACTGACTTGATGAGACCTCGAGTGTGGTACTCATTACAAGATATTTTTTCATCTAATGTTATGACTCCTTAGCTGTAAGTTTATACTAGTAGAGTTTTACCCCCCCCCTTTTTTTTAATAACTTAATATAATTACAGGATGGAAGCAAACAATATGCAAGTTCTTCAGGATCTGCTATCAAAACAGCTGCTTTACCCAGTGACCCAGTTTTCAGCCTGCAAGCATATGGTCGACAGGTAAGCTGTATGGCTGTCACAGATACCACTTCTTTAAAACATTGGATAGTAGAATGCAGTAACTCAGTTATTGTCCAGTAGTAGAGTTGTGCTTGTTTGAAAATGAGGGTAAAATTATTCTAGGAGAGATTGGAAGGGAATTCCCTTGAGCCTTCGGAGACTAATAAAATTTCAGCTGACCCTGGACAATATAATAAAAGAAAATACTTTTTTTATACACATGAAGAAGATTTAAGTGGCAGCAGTTGAAATGACTAGCTTATTGAAAAAGAGAATAAGGCAGATAGGGAACAAGACAGAATACACTTGGTTGACATATTCTTGGGTTTAAAAAAAAGAAAGAAAAATGTCAAAGCCTTAATCTCAAATTTCTTAATTCTTTGAAGTGCTCATAAAATTGGCCGGTACATGACCATCAATGAATACATTTACAATTTTTATGTTTATATTTACATTTAACTTGTACATTAATATCACGTCCCTGAAATTTCATAAGTCATGTCCATTTTTAATGACTTGTGTTTGCATCTTAAGAGGATTCTAGCTCAAGAAACAATCTTTTTGGCATTTAAGAATGTCAAATAAATTCAGCCGCTCAATAAAGATAACTGATAGACTATAAAGCTATTATTGAGACAAGGGGAATGTCAATTTTGTGACACCATATATTGAAAAAGGTAACCTCTAAAGTGTATGATATGTAATAAT
Organism: Felis catus; assembly: GCF_018350175.1. Lineage (NCBI taxonomy): Eukaryota > Metazoa > Chordata > Mammalia > Carnivora > Felidae > Felis > Felis catus. The sequence continues at coordinate 46,015,446 of NC_058385.1, read as the reverse complement.
GCCATTGGGAAAAACATTTATTAGCAAATGACTAGCATTAAGTTTCAGAAACGTGGTATAAAAAAGGGTGAAATGTGGAACTAGAGATAACAAGCTTCTAATTTTCAATGTCATTTACAAGTCAGTGTTACCTGGGAGCCTGAAAAAAAAAATCCCTGAATTTGCTTTGAGCCTGTTTCCTTGTCTGTTAAAAGGAGAAAGTGTGAGAAAAAGGAATGGTTATGATGACAATCTCCTGTCATATATCTCAAGAGTTTCGTAAGAAACTAAAAAGCTTTTGGAAACCAAAGGCATTTCCTAAATGTAAATTATTATTGTTGTTGCTATTGAAGAGATACATGTAGAATTACTCTAGCAATTGGTACAGTGATAATACTGTGCCATTTTGCAAGTGTGGATTCTCTGTATGTGCATTTGTTTCTGATAGATTTTGCACATTTAAGAATTGTAATTAATACAAATGCAAAACTACCCCCCTCAAAAAAACTTGGATCTCTCTTGAGCACCTAAATTCATAATCAAATTAAATACATATATATATATATATATATATATATATATATATATGCGTGAATAGCTGTCAAGAACTCCATAAAGCCTTTGCAACATTGATTCACTGAGAAATAGTTATAACTCATATAGTTCTAGACACATCATTGAATTGTCCTATTCAATGATCTGTTATTGAAGTTTGTTATACTTCAATAAAAGGTTTAAATGAAGAGGCTTATATAGGCCATCTTACCTTCAGTTTATTTCCTGGGACAAACATTCCCAAAATTAACTTTGAAAGCTGTCTTTCTAGCCAACCTGGTGCTACTCCAAGTACATAGAAGCCTTAGAACAGGAGAGGATTCTTCTTAAAATTCAAGAAGAACTGGAAAAAAAGTTATTTACAGGTAATTTTTCCTTTCTGCTTACAGAACTTCTTTGTTAACCTTCTATCACAGATTAACTCTAGAGGACTTTGCTGATGATCACTTCACAGCTTTCCTTATTTCTCTTATTTTTGTGCAGCTACACCATCTTTTACAAATTTTAAGTCTGCTGCTTCAGCTGTGTCTTTGAAAAAGACCGTATCTTCCTACAACATCCAGAGTGAGTTTTCAGTGACTATTGGCAGTTCTTTCTTCCTTGTTAGAGTTCAGTCTCTCATTTGGCTGTTCAGCAAAGAGAGAGCAGGAAGGGAGGAAGACTGACTCCCTCCCAGCTGCTCTGACCCACAAGTTTGGAGAATTTCAGTGTATGTGTGTGCATGTGTGTGCACGCGGTTGTGTTCTCTCTCTTTCTGTGTTTTTTTCTCCTCTGCTGAGAACCTAACTCTCTATCCCATTTTCAGAGTGACAGTACTCATGTGGGTGTATACTCTGCTGCTGCTAGATGCAAGGTAAGTCAGACTGAACGTTGTGCAGTACCATTCATGTCCCTGTAACATACACACTCACGCACATATGCAGTTGCACACATGCAAAGCATGCACACGCCACACACACACACACACACACACACACACACACACACACACACCCTGCTAACAAATTGACAGTAGGAGCGATCACCTCGCCTGCCCTCTAAGTGGCAGTCTCCTGAAAAGGAAAGCTTCTAGGGAATGATCACTTATTGCTTCTATTCACTCCTTATCTCTTCTTGCACAAAGAACAATGGAAGAATAGTCTCTAGCTCAGTCTCCCAAGTTTTCCCAAGCTGAGTTTTTCCAAGCTCCATTTCCCCACGTTGGGAATGTAAGAAAGAACTAAAAATAAAGAACTGAAAATCAAGCCAGGTCCTTCTTTCTTGCAGATGCTGATGGGATTATATAATTTTGACTGGACACTAATGTTAGAGGTTACCAATGCCTTTACAAAATGGTATAGAAGTATAATGTAGTGTATGTGTGCCCCATGGACTCAGTACTTGAAGAACCCAGTAAAAGTCCCGTTTCTCTTATCTTCTGTCTTACTGCTTGATTTTTTGTTTCCGAAAATCCTTTTTGTGGATTTTGGTTTTCTGGTTCTTGGAAGGGTTTGATGAGCAGGCCTTTATGTTCTCTGCCTGCTTATCTTTTTTCTCTTTTGTTTTACCCTAGCCGCTGTACCCTTCTGCCAATTCCCCAACCTCTTAGGCCATCCTTATAAGTGCCTCAACATGTAGGGTTTGTTGACGTATCTGCTCATTTTTTTTAATCCTTATTACAATTCTTTGTTTATTTTAGATTTACATTTTCCATAGCTACTTATGTTTTCAACCATTTATTTTTCTTTTGCAGGAATTCTCTAGACCAAATTTAACTGATATGGAAGCTCAAGTTATTATTTTTTTGATGGCCTGCATTAGAGCAAGCCTACCATCTAAATAAAGTTTGGCATGTTGTACTCTTATAGTTTTAAAGTGACAGCTATTCTGTACACATTACAAAAAAAACCATAAAATTTTTAAAAACTCATTTAGAATAAAATGACTTCTATCTAGGTTAGAAGAATCAAAATGTTTTGCTCATCACAGAACTTAAGAAAGTATCATGTTATGCTCCTCAAGTAATCTTTCAATAAATATTCTTTGAGCATTTACTCTATTTGGTTAGCAGACATGTTCAGCAAGTGGCTAGGGGCAAATATTCCTAGTAATAAATTGGCCCAAAACATAAAGTGAAGTGACTTCCAAACCCTATTCCTATCCCCAACTCTCTAAAGGAGCCATATATTAAAGCAGTGGTTCTCAGATGTAGACTTAAGTGGGCATAAGGCTCACTTGTGACATTTGCCAGCAGTGCAGATTCCTAGGCTCACTCTCTGAGAGTCTGATTCAGTAGCTCTTGGGCAGAACCCATGAATCTCCCTCTTTAACAGACATCCTCGGTGATACTGATATAGATGTTCCACAGGTCACTCTTTGAGATGAACTGTTAGGGTAAAAGAGAAGAGCTTTAAAAGGTAAAATCCCTCTTATTAACTCAAGTTACACTTACATCAGCAAGAGCCCAGACATACACCCTCCTGTCCTCTTCCCCAGAGAGAAAGGAGAAGGTGTCAGAAATGACCAGGGAGAATGAAACTTCACCAGATGTAGGCTTAGGACTCAGAAGCTCCAAAGACTATGACTTGGATTACCGGATTAGAAGCATTGAACTTCTACTTTCACACAGTCCCAGATAGTATTTTCAAGGTAGGAATTGCTATTCCTGATTCTTGAAGAGATACACATTGTAAAGGAGGAAAGCATCAGGAGGCATCAGAAAAACTATTCTTCTAAAGCAGTGGTTTGAGTACGTGTTACAGCATTGGAACCCTGTGGTTTTATCTATATCCACTCTGCTCCACACCCCATAGTGGCTGTGAAGTTTGTAACTGTTTTCTATGCATTGCACTTGTTTTCTTTTCTTTTCTTTTCTTTTCTTTTCTTTTCTTTTCTTTTCTTTTCTTTTCTTTTCTTTTCTTTTCTTTTCTTCTCTTCTCTTCTCTTCTCTTCTCTTCTCTTCTTCTCTTCTCTTCTCTTTTTTCTTTTCTTTTCTTTTATCTTTTTCTTTTCTTTTCTTCTCTTTTCAGTGTTTCTCTCTTTTTTCTGCCTTCTCTTGTTTTTTTTTTTAAATATTTTATTTATTTTTGAAAGACAGAGCACAAGCAGGGGAGAGGCAGAGAGAGAGGGAGACACAAAATCTGAAGCAGGATCCAGGCTCTGAGCTGTCAGCACAGAGCCTGATGCGGGGCTGGAACTTACGAACCGCAAGATCATAACCTGAGGTGAAGTCAGATGCTTAACCGACTAAGCCACCTAGGCGCCCCTTCTCTTGGTTTTAATTGAGCATTTTACATGATTCCATTTTCGCTCCTCTCTTAGCATGTCAATTATACTTCCTTTATAAATTTTATTATAGGTTGCTGTAGAGTTTGCAATACACATTTACAACTAATAAAAGTCTGCTTTCAAGTAACTCTGTCCCACTTCATGGGTAGTGCAGGTGCCTTATAACAAAGCATGTCTACTTCCTCTCTCCTGTCCTTTATCACTTTGCTGCCAGTTCATTTCACTTACCCATATGCTATAAAACTGAATGCATTCTTGCTATTATTATTTTAAACCATTTTCTGTTAAGTCAATTAAGAATAAGAAAAATAAAATATTATTTTGTTTTCACTTATTCCTTCTCTAATACTTTTCCCTTCTTTATGTAGATCCAAGTTTCTGACCTATTATCATTTTCCTTCTCTCAGAAGAACTTCTTTTATCATTTCTTGCAAGGCAGGTCTACTGGAGACAAATTTTCTCATTATTCGTGTGCCTTGGAAAGTCTCTAGTTTTCCTTCATTTTTGAAGGGTAATTTCACTGTATGCAGAATTCTAGGTTAGTGGTTTTTATTCTTCAACCCTTCAAATATTTCACTCCACCCTCTTTTTGCTTGCATGTTTTCTGAAGAGAAGTCAAATAGAATTCTATCTTGTTCCCTTGGCTTGTTTCAAGACTCTCTCTGTGATTTTCTGCATTTCATATATGGTATGTGTAGGTGTACATTTTATGGTATGTGCCCTGCTTGTGTTCTCTAAGCTTCCTAGATCAGTGGTTTGGTGTCTGTCATTAATTTTGAAAATCTGGCATTATTCCTTTAAATATTTCTTCTATTCCTTCATCTTTGTTCTCCTTCTGGTAATTCCATTGCACACATGTTCTATCTTTTATAACTGTCCCACAGTTCTTCTGTTCTTTTACATTGTTGTTGCTGTTTTCTCTTTGCCTTTCAGTTTTGGAATTTTCTATTGATCTTTCTTCAAGCTCACTGATTCTTTCCTTAGCTGTGTTTAGTCTGTTGGTAAACCCATCAAAGGCATTCTTCGTTTCTGTTACAATGTTTTCAGTTTCTAGCATTTCCTTGTGAGTTTTTCTTAGAACTTCCATCTCTCTGCTTATGTGACCCATCTAGTCTGTGTGTTATCCACTTTTTTATTTGATCTCTTAGCATATTGATCATTCTAAATTTCTGGTCTGATCATTCCAAAATCTCTGCCATATCTGAATCTGGTTCTCATGCTTGCTTTAGTCTTAGATTGTTTTTTTTCTTGCCTTTTAGCATGCTTTGTATTATTTTTTTTTGAAAGCAAGATATGGTAAAAGGAACTGAGGTTATATGGGTGTTTAGTGTGAGGTTTTATGTTTATCTGGCTAGGAATTAGGCTATATTTACTGTTTGCTGTGGCTATGGTGTTAGAGGCTAAAATTTCCTGTGTGTCCTTCTTAATTGTTCTCTAGGTTTTCCTAGAGACTCCTTAATAGGATCTGAAGCTTGCAGTTCTTTTAGCTGCAATCACAGTTATTATACCAGAACCCTATTGATGTGGTAAAGTGTGGGAGGAGGGGAAGTGTTTTACATTCTGATAGCTAGATGGCAGCCTTTTAGTGAGACTGAGTTGAGTATGTCCCTTCTCCCAGGTAGTTTAGGCTTTAGTAAAACCCCAGTCCATTAGTGAAGTAGTTTCCCTAGAGGGCAGGCCTTGTTAGAAAGAAGCGAAAGAACTCCGGGTATATTCCAAAATGGTCACTTTACCATTCCCCCTACCAGAAGCAGGAGGGGATTTTTCTCTGATCTTTGCAGTAAGAACCTGATAGAGACCCTGGAAGTAAAACCCAAGAATGTGGGCACCCCCAACCTCCAAAGACAGGACCCCCTTGTAGCTTTTAACTCTCAAGCTGGTCTACAACTTAAAGTATTTCTACTGAAGTTAGCTCCAGCTGCTGGCTTCTGCTCCTGGTGAGCTGTGATTCTCTGTATCTGTCTGTTTCTCCAGCTCTAGCGGCAGCAGCTTGCCCTGTTACCACAGTTCTTTGAAGGATCCAAGAAGAGTTGTGGATTTTCAGGTTAGTTAGTTGTGAGGACAGTGGTGGTGACTTCTAAGCTCCGTAACATGTCGGATGGGACCCTGAAATTTGGCACCAGTATTTTAAAGTATTCTGTAATCAGTTTTATTAAGATAAAATTAAGAAAAGTTAAATTATTAAATTTTTATTGTTATGTATATACTAAATGATGACAGTTTTTATATAATAAATATTTACATGTTCATTTGGCCTAATCTCAAAGCATCCCCCAGCAGGGGCTAGTCTCAATTTTTTAGCACTAAAGGCAATTTTCTTACATTATCATGCTCTGACTGTGGTTCTACTTTTGACTACCACTCCTGACTTTGGTTCTACTGATTCTTCTTAACATCTCTTCATCCATCTCCTCCTTCCCTTGCCCCCGTTGGATGACTGCCTTGTTCCAGATTCTTATCACCTTGAATCTGAGTCCTGATTAGTATCTCTTTCTCCTTCCTGGCCACCCTCCAACTGTGCTCAGAGTGATTTTTATAAAATCATAACCTTCTTATGATGTTACTTTGCCTAAAGCCTTCATTAAGATGACTGGTAAGCCTGTAATTGATAGAAGTTCTTTTTTTTTTTTGTTTTTGAGTTAATTTATTTTTGAGGGAGGGAGGGGGAGAGAGAGAGAGAGAGAGAGAGAGAGAGAGAGAGAGAGAGAGAGAGAGAGAACCCTTGCAAGCAGGGGAGGGGCAGAGAGAGAGGGAGAGAGAGAGAATCCCAGGCAGCCTCCATGCCATCAGCACAGAGCCACACTGTGGGCTCAATCTCACGAACTGCGAGATCATGACCTGAACCAAAATGGAGAGTCTGACGCTTAACTGACTGAGCTACCCAGGTGCCCCAAGAAGTTCTTTACTTAACATGACATTCATAGAAGTCCCTCCTGTCTTCTGATATAAATATTTAGATCAGGCATTTGTTCCTCTGGGAAGTTGTCTTTGATATTCTTCTCTTACCCAAGATGCCCAACCCCCACCCCCACAATCACATAAGTTCTCATTCCCTCTTCTGTTTTACCACACTGTAGCTTATTTATTACTCTATAATAACCCTTGTCATATGGATTGTAATTTTTTGTTTACATGCCTCTTTCCCCAGTAAAACTGTTATATGGACTTTTATTATAGCACCTTACATAGAACATCTAGAAAATAGATGTTCACTAAATATTAGTTGAAAAAAATATCTCCACTGTAAAAATCACAAGAAGGTAAAAATCACTGCTTGTGTAAGAAAGGTCAGTATAATGCTATTCACAAGAATTTGCCATTAATATGTTTTTAATGTTTATTTTTGAGAGAGAGAGAGAGCATACCTGTGCTAGTGGGGCAAGGGCAGAGAGAGAGAGAGAGAGAGAGAGAGAGAACCCCAAGCAGGCTCCGCACCATCAGCACAGAGCCCCAGTGATGCAGGGCTCAATCTCATGAACCATGAGATCATGACCTGAGCTAAAATCAAGAGTCAGATGCCCAACTGAGCCACCCAGGCATCCTGCCATTAATATTTTTATAATTATAAACATGTAATGATGTCACAGTTTCATGTAAAGTGTATAATCTTTGTTCTATCTATATCATTTCTCATATTTATGAAATTACACCTGTATGTCATCATGTCTTTCAGAGAAGAAACTAGTACTTATTAAATCACATTAAATCACTTAAATCATTTCAGGCCTGGGTTTCTCAGCCTTGGCACTATTGACATTTTTGGTCAACTATTTCTTTGTTACGGAGGTTTGTTCTGTGCAATGTCAGATGTTTCACAATATCCCTGTTCTCTACCCACTGTAGACCACTAGCACCTCCCCAGTTGTGACAACCCAAAATATTTCCAGATATTACCAAGTCATACCTGGTTGAGAACCACTGCTTTAGACTTTGGAACATTTTATGTTTAATTTTTTGAGATATCTACTTACAATGAAACCTTTAAATTCTAGTTTCCCACCATACCCTCTTTTAAATAAGTAAATAAGTATTATAGACCTAACCCATAACACTACCAATAATACCTTCTAACTGATGACTTATTTGTTTTAGTGAGTATATTACATCCACTTGAATAATTTCTCTTCTTTTACATTATATTTGGAAGTGTAACCCCTAAAGGAAATGCTCAGCCAATATTTGTTGAATTAATAAAACTTAAAATAAATTCCTTACTTACATTTAATGTAACATATATTTTAGGTAATCTTGTAAGTGACTTTAAATCTGACTTGGGTTTGTATGAATAAATAAATTAATTTTAATTGTGCTATTTGTTTACATCTGATGTGCTTCTTGATTTTATGAGTTGAGTTCTCATTAAAAAAAACAGCTTACTTTTGGAAGAGACCTAGGTTTTATTTATTTATTTACTTATTATTTATTTATTATTTATTTATTAATATAATTTATTGTCAAGTTGGCTAACATACAGTGTATATAGTGTGCTCTTGGTTTGGGGGATAGATTCCCATGATTCATCGCTTACATACAATCCCAGTGCTCATCCCAACAAGTGCCCTCCTCAATGCCCATCACCCATTTCCCCTCTCCCCCACCCCAATCAACCTTCAGTTTGTTCTCTGTATTTAAAAGTCTCTTATGGTTTGCCTCTCTACCTCCTTGTTTGTAACTATTTTTTTCCCTTCCCTTCCCCCATGGTCTTCTGTTAAGTTTCTCAAGTTCCACATATGAGTATCTGTCTTTCTCTGATTGACTTATTTCACTTAGCATAATACCCTCCAGTTCCATCCATGTTGCTGCAAATGGCATGATTTCATTCTTTCTCATTCCCAAGTAGTATTCCATTGTATATATAAACCACATCTTCTTTATCCATTCATCAGTTGATGAACATTTAGGCTCTCTCTATAACTTAGCTATTGTTGAAAGTGCTGCTATAAACATTGGGGTACATGTGCCCCTATGAATCAGCACTCCTGTATCCTTTGGATAAATTCCTAGTAGTGCTATTGCTGGGTGTAGGATAGTTCTATTTTTAATTTTTTGAGGAACCTCCACACTGTTTTCCAGAGTGACTACACCAGTTACCCAAAGCAATCTAAATTCAATGCAATCCCAATAAAAATTGCACCAGTATTCTTCTCAAAGCTAGAACAAATAATCCTAAAGTTTGTATAGGACCACAAAAGACCCTGAATAACCAAAGTAATGTTGAAAAAGAAAACCAAAGCGGGAGGAATCACAATCTCAGACTTTAGCCTCTACTACAAAGCTGTAATCATCAAGACAGTATGGTATTGGCACAAAGACAAACACAGAGACCAATGGAATAGGATAAAGAACCCAGAATTGGGCCCACAAATGTATGGCCAACTAGTCTTTGACAAAGCAGGAAAGAGTATCCAATGGAAAAAAGACTGTCTCTTTAGCAAATGGTGCTGGGAGAACTGGACAGCAACATACAGAAGAATGACACTAGACCACTTAGTTACACTATATACAAAAATAAACTCAAACCCTAAATGTGAGACAGGAAGCCATCAAAACCCTGGAACAGAAAATAGGAGACCTAGTTTTAAAACCCACAAACTACCATGTATACTTTGTCAACTTATACCCTTCAAAACATGGGAAAATTGACCTCATATTTTGTTTATGTTATTGTTTGGGGTGAATAAATATATTTTGAAATAAAAATAATAGTGAAAGAATTCAAAAGTAATTTGGCCAGTTGGGTCAGATTTCAGCTTGTGTATATATCATTACCTAATAAACAAATTTAGTATTAAAGGTATAACTTAATTCATGTTATATTTCTTAAATGTGTATTTTTATCATTTGTCATATAATTGAGAATTACTTTCTAAGTACATTATCTGTGAATAATTGTGCGGTTTTTTCTTAATTGGCATACTGTTTTAAAAATTACAGTGAAATTTATGCTTCAAAAAATTTCTCAGTTGGTATATATCCAATGATTCAGTAGAATTTGATTCTAATCTTTGATCTGTAACTGCCTTTCTGATTTGGGGCCATTTATTTTACTTCTTTGAGTCTGAGTTTACTTATGTGTAAAGAGCAAAGGGTCTTTTTATAAATTTTAGCTCTAATATTACGTGATTTTATAACACTGGAGCTTTAAAAAAATTCTTTTTAATGTTTGTTTTTGAGAGAGAGAGAGTGCAAGTGGGAGAGGGGCAGAGAGAAAGGGAGACACAGAATCTGAAACAGGCTCCAGGCTCTAAACTGTCAGCACAAAGCCCGACGCCGGACTTGAACTCACAAACTGTGAGATCATGACCTGAGCCAAAGTCAGACACTTAACCAATTGAACCACCCAGGTACTCCAACACTAGAGCTTTTTATGTGTAACTTTCTATAGAGTTTTGGTGTATTTCTTTAAAAAAATGTTTTTAATGTTTATTTATATTTGAGACAGAGAGAGACAGAGCATGAACAGGGGAGGGTCAGAGAGAGGGAGACACAGAATCCGAAGCAGGCTCCAGGCTCCAAGCTATCAGCACAGAGCCTGACGTGGGGTTTGAACTCATGGACCATGAGATCATGACCTGAGCTGAAGTCAGATGCTTAACCAACTGAGCCACTGAGGTGCCCCAAGTTTTGGTGTATTTCTTAATGAGCAATTATTTCTATATTTTGTTTTGAATTCTTTTTTAAGTTTATTTATTTATTTTTAGAGAGAGAGAAATCACAAGCTGGGAAGAGGCAGAGAAAGATGAAAGAGAATCCTTAGTAACCCTGCACTGTCAATGTGGAGCCCAACAAAGGGCTCGAACCCACGAACCATGACATTGTGACCTGAGCCAAAACCAAGAGTTGGATGCTCAACCGACCAAACCTCCCAGGCACCCCTATTTCTATATTTTTAGGGGTTTTCTTGTTTAATTAAAAAAATTTTTTTTAATGTTTTATTTATTTTTGAGACAGAAAGTGACAGAGCATGAGCAGGGGAGGGGCAGAGAAAGAGGGAGACACAGAATCCGAAGGAGGCTCCAGACCCTGAGCTGTCAGCACAGAGCCCGACGCGGGCTTGAACTCACAAACCACGAGATCATGACCTGAGCAGAAGTTGGATGCTTAACCGACTGAGCCACCCAGGCGCCCCATGTTTAATTTTTTTTTAATCTTTATTTTTGAGAGAAAGAGAGAAAGGGTACGAGTGGGGGAGGAACAAAGGGAAAGGGAGACACTGAATCTGAAGTAGGCTCCAGGCTCTGAGCTGTCAGCACAAAGCCTGACGTGGGGCTCGAACTCATGAACCACAAGATCATGACTCGAGCCCAAGTCAGACACTTAACCAGCTGAGCCACCCAGGCGCCCTTCTATATTTTGAATCAGAATCTTGGATGCCAAGATGAAAAAAAATTCTGCCTCTGTGCTGTTTCCTTTTCCAAGGTCAAAAACTTAGAGTGTGTCTGGCCCGAAATCGTTACTGTTTTAGAAACAAACCTCTGCTTTGTATGTCCCAAGGAAAAAAGAAAAAAATTCAACAGCACATGATGATATTGAGTGGTAATCTCCCTCCTTACCCCCAGCAGGACAGAGACTGTTTCCCAGCACCGTCCTACTCTTATTCCTTTTAGTAATGGAATCCCCAAGTTTTAGCTGTGCCCATGACTACCTAACTGGAGTTAACTGTCATTTCCCTGTCTACCCCACAGGTAGATTTGGCCATGTGAGCAATGTCAGGTTAAGGGAATATGAGAAGAAGTGTGAAATATCCATTCAAGCCTTTTTTAAAAATGAAAACACTTGCCAACCATTTTTCTCTTTTCTCTTCCTGTAAGCTGGATCACAATGGGGTGTTAGCTAACACTATCCCACCACATAGATGGGACACCTCCCTAAGGAATTATGGTGCCTGGGTCTCTGGATGACCTCATGGAGGAGAGATGTCTCACCCTGGACTGTTACGTTTGAGTCACTTTATTTTTGTCCTTTTTTTTAAATTAATAGCAGCTTATCCTAGATGTTAAGCAATATAAAAATTGCTACCAGTAGGCTACTGCCATAACAGAAACCTAAAATGTGAAATCCATTAAGCAGTCAGTTTTTGGACACAAGGAAACAGATTGAAGGTGAGAAAGCTGGTGACCTTTGTAATGTCATGGCATAATATTTAGTGAAGCTGTTACTTCTGATAACTTGGAAAACAGACCATGTGCCTCCTATGCCCATAGCTCTCTAAAAGAAGTGATCCAAAAAAAAGATGTGTTTTTATGTTGGTTGGTCCTTGTTGCTTTTAGCTAGATACCATGAGAGATATATCATGCAAGATATCTATCTATATCTATATCTATCTATCTATCTATCTATCTATCTATCTATCTATATCTGTATCTATATATAATGAACCTGTTTACAGGTAGAAATGGAAGCTAAGGGAGTCACATCCTGTGATTGTGGCTTACAATTAAAATTAATATAAAATATAATAATTTTGACCCTCAAAGTTGGGAGAGTCAACTGCAACTATGCCCCCACTAAGCAGAGCCTTTGGTCAATGCCCTTTCAAAAGTCATTAAGACTTTTCATCTGGACAGTAGTGACCTTGTAACAAAGATCAAAGTAGAGGTATTGCCTTCCTAATTTAGCCTATTGTTTTATGTGACCTTAAAATAGCCACCATTAAAATAACAGGGAAATGTGCTAAGCACAGAAGTGAATAAATAAAATAAGGGAGTTGGCAGGCTTAAGAACTGAGACCAGAAGAGATTTTGACATGGAACCAACTGGTAGTAAATAGACTGAAAGCTTCCTAAATTTTGATGGAATTGTATTCTCAACAAAACCACAAGCCTGGCCTGAAAATGCCTGTAATTTTTCAATCTATAAAACAACCACCAGGCCCCCAAACTTGCATCATTAGAAAGCAGGCTGTGAAAATTGTACAACCTCCAAAGAGACCCACTTTCCAATGCCAACTTTATATGTGGCCTAGAGGATAATAGATAAGGAAAATTTATTTCAGAAGGCAAAACCAGGGACCCTAGAGGACTAGGGGAAATGATATTTCTCCCAGGGAGTAGAATCAGGATTTAACAAAGTATCTTAGTTTAGGCTGCTTTAGTAGAATACCTTAGACTGGGTGGCTTATAAACAACAGAAATTGATTTCTCACAGTTCTGGAGGCTGGAAGTCCAATATCAAGAAGACCCCAGCAGTTTTTGGTGTCTGGTGAGAACCCTCTTCTTGGGTCATAGATGGCTGTCTTCTCATTGTGTGCTCACATGGCAAAAGGGAGAAGGGAGCACTGTGGGGTATCTTTCATAAGGAGATGAATCTCACTCATTAGAGCTCTGCTCTCATGACCAATCGCCTGCCCAAAGCCCTATCTCCTGTACTATCACATGGGCCATTAGGATTTCAGTAAAATAATTTGGGAAGGAACATAAAAATTCAATCCATTACCCAAGGTGTTTTCACAGTTCCTGCCAAGAAGATGAATTGTAACTTCTATGTGTTGTCTGTTCTTCCTTTTTCAAAGCATCGTAATTGTAGTTTCTGTTTTCAGCTCTGGTTTATATGTCAACATGGTCCTATCAGATTTCTACCTTGTAAGTACTGTCAAAATTTCTGGCCCACTGAGGGGTCCTTTTTCATCCTCAGTACTGTTAAACATTCATTCTATTGGGGCTTCTTTATTATCATATCTGTGGGGGGGTTTTAGAAAGAGGTTATAAAGTATGTGCTTAGTTTTGGCATATAAATTTGGTGTTTTTAGCACCTTAAAAAGAACTGCATTGCTTAATAGAGTGGGACTTCTAGAATGGCTAAGTGAGAAGTTCGGTGAATTATCTCACCAAAAAGAGGTCACAAACTAGACAACATTGTCCCAACCCCTTGGGAATTCTATAAATTGAAAGGATATACAACAGATAGTGTTTATTCAAGAAAAACTACGGAACCTTGGTAGGAACAGTTGGTCCACCCTAACTTTAAGGGCTTGGTTTAGGGCTGTTTTCATTCCCTCCATCCTGCTCTATGATGTAGTAGTTCTGTAAGAGTGGTGTAGGCCATAAGGACCTTGTGTTTAGAGGGGGTTGATTTGATTTTTGGAACATGGGGAAACTCATGCCCAGGAGTTTTTTCCAAAACAGTAGGGCAGTGCAGGGCACCTGAGTGTCTCAGTCACTTAAGTGTCTGACTCTTGATCTTGGCTCAGGTCATGATCTCACGGTTTATGGGTTTGAGCCCCACGCCTCACAGATAGAGTGAGGTCTTGCCTGCTGGCTGAGGCAAGCAATGTACTAACAAGACCAGCTAAAAATGAGAGAGACATAGTGGTCATTGGAAACCTTTTACATATCCCTAGTGGTTTGAAAGCTAGTAGGCTTGCTCAGGGTCACACACATGTTCACCAGAAATCAGAGAGAACCCTGTCTACTCATAGCTTGTTTAATTAACATGAGTCCTGTTTACTCAGAAAGTAAAAGTTGGGGCAGTCTTATAGACTGCATAAACTTTGATTACAGTCCCTAAAGCATACATCGATGCATCAGCAAAGAATGAAAATCTTACTAGCTCAAAGTGTTTAAGTGCAACTTCTGACCAATCATTGGCTGCTCACTAAATGGTACTAATCCACAGGTGACTCCTAGGAAGCTGGCTTTAAAGCAAAAGCAAGAATATTTTTTAAATGTTTATTTATTTTTGAGAGACATAAACAGAGTGTGAGTGGGAGAGGGGCAGAGAGAGAGGGAGACCCAGAATCTGAAGCAGACTTCAAGCTCTAAGCTGTCAGCACAGAACCTGATGTGGGGCTTGCACTCATGAACTGTGAGATCATGACCTGAACTGAAATCAGATGCTCAACCGACTGAACCACACAGGCACCCCAGGAGTATTTTTTTTAAATGACAGAGACTTAAGCAACTTCACACTATAGATGAATCTCTATAGAATTAGTCCAGGTAAGTCACTAAACAAATAACAAACAAAAGTAACAACAACCCCCTGAGATGGGTTCTGAATTCAGAATCCAAATTTTCAAACGTCAAATTTTCAACAGAAAAATTAAAGACATGTAAAGAAATAGGGAAATATAATCCATACACAGGAAGAAATGTGGTCAGTGGAAACTGGGTGGGGGCCCATGTGTTAGAACTTGCAAAGACTTCAAATCATCTATTATAAACATGCTAAAATAAATAAAGGAAACTTTAAATAATCCAAGAAAGAATGCTGAAAATAATTAGAGAATATCAATAAATAGAAAACAAATTTTAAACAAATGGAAATTCTGGGGTTAGAAAGAACAATAACTGAAATTTTAAAATTTACCACGGGAGTTTAACAGCAGATCTGAGCTGGCAGAAGAAAGAATCAGTGAACTTGGAGATAGATCAATAGAGAGTGGCCAATCTGAAGAACAGAAAGAAAAAAATGAAAATAAATGATCCTCTGGGAATGTGGAACAACATCAAGCACACAGCATATGCATTAAAGGAGTCACTGAAAGAAAGGAGAGAAAAGAGAGGTAAAAAAAAATCAAGAAAGAAAAGCCAAAAATATCCCAAAATTAATAGAAAACACTAATCTTCATATCCAAGGATCTCAAAAGCACATTAGATGCAAGGATGATTTAAAATCCAAAAATCATTTAGTTTAATACACTGTATTAAAAAAGGATAAAGCCAATGATCTATTGATCATTTCAATAGACAAAGAAGCACTTGACAAAACCTAACACCTATTTTAATAAAAACTCTCAATAAATTGAGAAAAAAAGGAAACTAATAAAGATCATCTACAAAACCCTACAGCTAACATTATACTTAATAGTGAAAAACTAAAAGCTTTCTAAGATCGGAACCAAAGCAAAGATATCTATCCTTGCCACCTTTTTTTTTTTTTTATCATTGTAGTAGAGTCTAGCCATTACAATCAGGCAAGAAAAAGAAAATGTATTCAGATTGGAGAGAAAAAGTAAAACTGTCTTTATTTCCAAATGGCATGATTCTGTGTGTGGAACATTCTAAGGAGTCCACAAAAACTAGAAGCAATGCACAAATTCAGCAAAGTTGCAGAATTTATGATCAATATACAAAATCAGTTGTATTTCCCTGTACTAGCAATAAAGAAACTAAAAGAGGCACAACAAACACATTTTGTTAATAATAATAACATGCTAGATAAAGTACTTATGAATGATATCAACAAAAGAAGTGTAAGACTCATACATTGAAAACTGTATGATATTGCTGGGAGAAAGTAAAGATCTAAATAAATGGAGATGTGGAGTTAAGATGGCAGAGTAGTAGGGGGACCGTCTGCTTGCCTCATCCCTCGAACACAGATAAATATCAAATCATTCTGAACACCCAAGAAATCAATCTGAGAACTAGGAGAACAAACTGCACAAAAATAGGGAGAAAAGAGGCTACATTGCGGAAGGTAGGAGCTTCAGAGACATGATTTGGGGGAGAAAAGAATCACAGGCAGATGTTGTGGAGGGGAGGGAGTCTTGATCATGGAGAGAGGTGAGGGAGCAAGAAAGAGAGAGAGAGAGAGAGAGAGAGAGAGAGAGAGAGAGAGAGAGAATATGCACATGAGCACTGCACAGGGAATTGCACAAGAAAAACACTTCACCTGAACCATTGACTGGGAAAATGAGAGGGGCTGATTATCATAAGTTTATACTTACTCAGCTCAAAGACTGAAGTTTTAGAAGTCTGTGCTGTGGAGGGTGTAGAGCCTGGTGGGCATAGAAGTGCTCCTATGGAGAATGAAACCAGAGGCCCAGGAGCAGACAATGTGGTTTGAGGTTCCCCTGGGTCACACTGCGAGAGATAGTTCCCCTTCTTGGAGTGCATTTGGGAGAGGTGGCACTGCCTCTCAGGGGACAAAAGAACTGGTGAGGCACCATTGCCCTACCCCATTCATTAGCATAGGAGCAGAGACCCCTGCTGAGGGTAGCTAATCTGAATGCAGGCTTTTTGCTGTGCTTTACCATAAACTCCAAGCCCCTGTGTGTTTGTGAGACTGTACTTCTGGGACAAACTGCCACCAGCCACAGTGCAGTAAGACCCTCCCCCGGAGGATCAGTGTGGATCCATTCCATACCAGGTCCCTAAAATTTAGAGTTTTGAAACTCAGCCAGCGTGCCTGAGATGAAATACAGGAGCACTGCCGCACCAGGTGGGCAGATGGCCCAGACACAGGGTGGAAGCAGGGATCTCAAGGACACCTAGGACCCACAAGGGCAGATTGCTCACTCTTTTGTGAGGGCTTGCTGGACAGCAGTAAGTGCAAACTCCCCTCTTTGGGAAGGAGAGAGCAGGCTGATGTCATTTTTATCCCCTGCCCATCAGTACAGAAGGACTGCTGTGAGCAGCACAGTGCTCACTCTGGAGGCTTGAGCCACTTACGCCAAGCCCCACCCACCTGCACTCTGCAGATGCTTTTTTACTAGGGGAAGTGTGCCTGAGACAGTGGCAACAGGTCCCTCCGCCAGAAGACCAGCACAAACCCCCCTGCATGCACCAAATCTATTGACCATACAGTGCTGCAAAGCTTCAGCTCTAGTGAATATAGGATCTGGCCTTTTTGAACAAACAGACCAAAGCACACCTAGTTAAAACTCTCCACATGCTAGGCAAAGTCCAAACACTCCTCACTGCAGGCAAGGAGAAACTGCAGAAGACTGACCTGAGAGAGCAGCCAAAACACAGCAGCAGAGTGCATACAGCATACACCAGAAATCTGTCCTGAAGTGCCAGGCTCTGGACAATATATATTATCATTTCTTAATAAGACCATTACTCTCAGGAACAGAAAACAGGCTCTCTTAATGCACAGAAGAAGACAGAGACCTAAACAAATGCCAAGATGGAGGAATTCATCCCAAAAGAAAGAACAAGAAAAGGTCATGGTCAGGGATCTAATCAAAACAGATATACCTGATGGAGAATTTAAAGCAGCAATCATAAGGGTACTCACTGGGCTTGAGAAAAGCATGGAAGACATCAAGGAGACCCTGTGCAGAGAGAAAAGAATTAAAAAACAATCAGGCATGAAAAATGCAATAACAGATTCAAAACAGATTGATTGTAATGACCATAGGATGGAAGAAGCAGAGGAACGAATAAGTGATATAAAAGATAGGATAATTGAAAATAATGAAGCTGAACAAAGGAGAGAATTATGGATCACAAGAATAGACTTAGGGAACTCAGTGACTGCATCAAACATAATAACATTCATATAATAGTCCCAGAAGAAGAGAGAGAAAAAGGAGCAGAAGGTTTATTTGAGGAAATAACAGCTGAAAACTTCGCTAATGTGGGGAAGGAAACAGGCATCCAAATCCAGAAAGCACAGAGAAGTCCCATCAAAATCAGCAAAGGCAGGACAATACCAAGATATATCATAGTTATATTTACAAAATATACTGATAAAAAAATCCTTAAAGCAGCAAGACAAAAGAAGTTCCTAACTTCTTATGGGAAGACCCATAAGGCTAGCTGCAGTTCTCTGCACAAACTTGGCAAGCCAGAAGGGAGTGGCGTAATATATTCAATGTGCTGAATGGGAAAAATCTGCAGCCAAGAACACTTTATCCATCAAGGCTGTCATTCAAAATAAGAGAGGTAAAGAGTTTCCTAGACAAACAAAAACGAAAGTTCATGACCACTAAACTAGCTCTGCAAAAATATTAAGGAGGACCCTTTGAGTGGGAAAGAAAGACCAAAAGCGACAAAGACTAGAAAGGAACAGAGAAAATCTTCAGAAACAACAACTTTACAGGTAATACAATGGCACTAAATTCATATCTGTCAATAATCACTCTGAATGTAAATGGACTAGATGCTCAAATCCAAAGACATAGGGTATCAGAATGGATTAAAAAAAAAACAACAAAACAGGGCCCATCTATATGCTGCCTACAAGATACTCATTTTAGACCTAAGACCCCTGCAAACTGTAAGTGAGGGGATGGAGAACCATCTATCATGCTAATGGATGTTAAAATAAAGCCAGAGTTTCCATACTTATATCAGACAAACTAGATTTATTTTTAACTTTTTGTATTTAAATTTTAGTTAACATACAGTGCAATATTGGTTTTAGGAGTAGAATTTAGTGATTCAATAATTACATACAACACCCAGTGCTCATTACAACAAGTACCTTCCTTAGTACCCATCACCCATCTAGCCCATCTCCCACCCACCTCCTTCCATCAACTTGTAGTTTCAGACAAACTGTATTTTAAACAAAAGACTGTAACAGATGAAGAAGGGCACTATGTTATCATAAAGGGGTCTATCCAACAAGATCTAAAAATTGTAAATATATATGCCCCCACGTTAAGAGCTCCCAAATATATAAATCAATTAATTGCAAACATAAAAAAACTCACTGATAACAATACAATAATAGTAGGGGACTTTAACACCCCACTTAGAGCAATGGATAGATCATCCAAGCAGAAAATCAACAAGGAAACAATGACACACTGGACCAGATGGAGTTAACAGATACATTCATAATATTTCATCCTAAAGCAGAAGAATACACATTCTTTTTGAGGGTACATAGAACATTCTTCAGAATAGATTACATACTGGGTCACAAATCAGGCCTCAACAAATACAGAAAGATTGAAATCATACCATGTGTATTTTCTGACCACAATGCTATGAAATTGGAAGTCAACCACAAGAAAATATTTGGTAACACCACAAGTACATGGAGGTTAAAGAACATTGGACAAAAGAATGAATGGATTAACAGGAAGTTAAAGAAGAAATTTTAAAAACACATGGAAGCAAATGAAAATGAAAATAAAACAGTCCAAAATCTTTGGAATTCAGCAAAAGCAGTCATAAGAGGGAAGTATATATCAGTACAGTCTACCTTAGAAGCAAGAAAAATCTCAAATATACAACCTAACCTTGCATCTAAAGGAGCTGAAAAGGAACAGCAAATGAAGTATACATCCAGCAGAATAAGGGAAGTAGTAACGATTAGAGCAGGGGGCACTTGGGTGGCTCAGTTGGTTAAGCATCCAACTCTTGATTTCAGCTCAGGTCATGATCTCATGGTTTGTGGGATTGAGCCCTGCTTTGGGCTCAGTGCTGACAGTGTGGAGCCTGCTTGGGATTCTTTCTCTCCCTCTCTCTCTCTGCCCCTCCCCCACTCTTGCTCTCTCTCTCTCTCTCTCTCTCTCTCTCTCTCTCTCTCAAAATTAATAAATTTAAAGAAAAGATTAGAACAGAAATACATGATATAGAAAAAACAGTAACAACAAAACCCCACAGTAGAACATATCAATGAAACTAGGAGCTGGTTCTTGAAAGAATTAATAAAATTGGTAAACCCATAGCCAGATGTATCAAAAAAGAAAGAGAAAGGACCCAAATAAATCATGAATAAAAGAGGAGAGGTCACAACCAACAGTACAGAAATACAAACAATTATGAGAATATGATGAAAAATTATATGCCACCAAAACTGGGCAATCATAAAGAAATGGAAAATTCCTAGAAATATATAAACTACCAAAACTGAAACAGGAAGAAATAGAAAATTTGAACAGACCCATAACCAGAAAAGAAATTGAATTGGTAATCAAAAATCTCCCAACAAACAAAAGTCCAGGGTTGGATGGCTTCCCAGGGAAATTCTACCAAAGATTTAAACAAGGGAAAAGTTAATACCTATTCTTCTCAAACTGTTCAAAAAAATAGAAATGGAAGCACTTATTAATTCTAAAACTTTAATATTTCAGAAGATCCCATTAGGAAAATGAAAAGACAAACCAAAGACTGGAAATAAATACTGCAGATCATATACCTGGCAAAGGACTTATGTCTAGAAAAATAAAGAATTCTTGCAATTCAATAATGAGAGGACAACCCAGTTTTGCAATCAGCAAGATATTGGAATAAACATTTCACCAAGGAAAATATGTGAATCACCAATGACCACATGGAAAGATATTCAATACCATTAATCATTAAGGAAATGTGAATGAAAACCACAATGAGATACTAATTCACACTCACCAGGGTAGCTATAATCAAAATGACATTAAGAAGTGTTGGCAAGGATACGGAGAAGCTGCAATCCTCATTACATTGCTGGTAGGAATGTAACTGGCACTTTGAAGAAATTTGGCAGTTCCTTAAAAAGTTGAATATGTATTGAGTATGCTTCTTAGCAGTTTGACTCCTGGGAATCTACCCAGGAGAAACAAAAGCATTTCTACACAAAAATTTGCATGCTTATAT
Source organism: Felis catus (assembly GCF_018350175.1). NCBI lineage: Eukaryota > Metazoa > Chordata > Mammalia > Carnivora > Felidae > Felis > Felis catus. Next base: position 45,994,384 of record NC_058385.1, on the reverse strand, counting down.
TCAGAGCATTATTCATAAAAGCCAACATGTGAATAACAACACAAAAATCAACTACACAAAGATCAAATTTATGAACAGATAAATGAAATGTTGCCGATGCACACAATGGAATGCTATCCAGCAATAAAAAAGAACAAACTACTAATACATGCTACAACATATATGACCCTCAAAAACATTATGTTAAGTGAAAGAAAACAGATACATGACATTTGTTATATGGTTCCCTTCAAATAAAATTTCCAGAAAAGGCAAATCTGTAGTGACAGAAATGAGATTAGTGGTTGCTTGGGGTGGAGGATGGAAAAATTAACTGTACATACATGGGTATAAGGGATCTCTTTGGGGACGTGGATATGTTCTAAAGCTGGCCTGTGGTGATGGTTGCCGTGCTCTTATTAACAATCGTTTAATCTTAAAATAAGTGAATTTTATGGTGTGTAAATTATATCTCCATAAAGCAATGTCCAAAAAATTTCTGAATTACTCCTAAATTACAGCAAAGGAGGGTATGGTATGTGTATTTTTATTTTTCATGTGTATTTAAAGTGTTGGCTGGTATTATCAAAGATGAAGCCTTTTCCTATAGGAAAAAGATCATAGGCCTCAGCATCCAGTACATGTCCCTCTATTATCTCACATGTCCCAACGTGTCTGTCATCTCTTCTTGCATGCAATAAAACCAGAGAGTATGCACATTTTTGGTCTCAAGTCCCTTTTATATTCCTAAAAATATGAAGGACCCCAAAGATCTTTTGCTTATGTGGTTTATGTCTATTGATATTTACTCAACTATAAATGAAAACAGAACTTTCAAAAAGATTTATTAATCATCAATAACAAACATATAAAACATAATAAATGTGTTAACATCAATTACACGTTTTTATTTTTAAAAATTATACTTTTGAAACAATAGGGAAGAGAATGACACTTTTTTACATTTTTGTTGCAAATACATATTGCAGCAGACTGAAAACAGAAGCAGATACAAGAATTCAACCATCTTTTATTAAGTCAGACATTGAAGAGATGTGGTGCCATTGCCTTGATATATAGAAAAGACGTCAGCTGTCTCACCTCCTATTGCATTAGCATCATCAATGTAAATAACAACACAGTGAAAAAGGCACATAACATCTTAGTATTAGTATGAAAATGTTTTTGATTTCATGGGTTCCCTGAAATAGGAGTCTACAGACCACACTTTGAAAATCACTGAATGCATTACTTACAACTCACAAGTAGGTCATTGCAATTCCATACCTGTTCCATCTGCCTGGAAATACCTTCCCTCTTCTACCTGCAAAGCCCTACTCATTTTTCAAAGACCAAATTCAAGCATTCTCTTCTCCTCAAAGCTTTCTCTGACCCTGTCCCCCTCCCGCCTCAACACAGCCCAGCTGATCTTTTTCTCTTTTGTCCTGCATACCTTGTACATCTCTTTCTATAGTACTATAGCACTTACCAGTTGTGTTGCACTTTTTGCTTAGATGTCATACGCATATTCTCATCACTTGTTAGGCACTCAGTAATTTAGTGAAGCTGAAATTTCGTAATTGCCTACCAGAAAACCACGACAATGACTTTTTCTTCTTATTCTTGTGGGCTGTTTTCTACTGTCAAAATACAGTAGTACTGTCATCATGTTACTCTGCACTTGCATATGTGGCACAGCCTATTCCTATATAATTGTGGTTCTTAGGTCCCTTTTTTGTTAATTATTCACATATACATTCTATAAATATATATAAACCCCCCTATTCAATTCCCATCATGAGTACTGTGATCGTGTATAATACTTTTAATCAAATCTGCTTATCTTTTTTTTTAATGTTTGAGAGAGAAAGAGAGCACAAGTGGGGGAGGGACAGAGAAAGAGGGAGACACAGAATCTGAAGCAGGCTCCAGGCTGTGAGCTGTCAGCACAGAGCCTGACATGGGGCTCTAACCCACGAACCCTGAGATCATGACGTGAGCCAAAGTCAGACACCCAATGGACTGAGCCACCCAGGCATTCCAAATCAGTTTATCTTTTATGTACCCTTCTTTTTAAGTCAAAATAGCATATATGAATTAGACTTTTCCATTTATCATCAAAATAAGAAAATTGCTTAAATTTATTTCTAAGCATAATTAATAATAATGATAATTATGAAGAACACTATAATACAGTGATAACACTTATTCCGCTTAAGAATTTTATATGGATGTTACAAAAAATCAGTGCACATTTTTTCATTTTGTGTACTATTTATTAAAAAAAAATGTTTTAATTGGCGCGCACACAAGCAAGTTGGGGAGGGGCAGAGGGAGAAAGAGAGAATCTTAAGCAGGCTGATGCAGGGCTTGATCCCATGACCTTGGGATCATGACCTGAGCTGAAATCAAGAGCCACCCAGGCTCCATGTACTATTCATTTTTAAGGCTTGTCAGTAGACAAGAAGAATACACTTAATGGATTGTGACTCTAATTGAAGAATTTTTTTGTCCATTAAGATTATTATGGGCATGGTCCTGTATGCCATATGTGTTTGAAGTTCTCATCCTGCCAGAAATATATTTCTTTTCAAATCAAGAGAATTCTGTCTTCTCAGAAAAATATTGTTGCACACAGAAAAGCAATCATCTCATTAACTAGAATGTGAAATGAGACAAATGACAGGACAAAGAAGGAACAAACACATTGTCATACAGGAAGAATGTGCTGGCGTGCAAGAGCTTATGCTGTTATAATAATGTGATATATCAACAAAATGTAACATACTGTGTAAAAGTTTTTATAAGTGTGTATGTGATAGGGGAGAGAATGTGTTTTCAGGATGGCTATTGTTGTTCATGAGTATTCATTATATTTCAGCCTAAGGAGAATGACGGTTTTAATTCAGATGTAATTCAGCGAAGACCACTGTGTAATCATTATAGCCATCAACAAACTGATTCATGTGCAGTTGGTCCAAAAGTTACAAAAGCTGTTTCTGAGTTCTTGTTTGTACCCACCATTTTAAGATTACATCAGAATTAAAGCATGCAAGACTTGAACTGACTTCAAAGACGAAACTAAGACTTCTCGCTAGTTTAGCTTTTTTCTTTTATTAGTTCATGTTTTCCATTTGGCTTCCATATCCTGTTCTAGCTTGATGCCCCTTCTAGAGTTTCATTTACAAATCTTACAGCCTTGGTTGGTGAAACACACTAATTAATGTTGTGGTGGAGGCTGAGGATTTTAGCAATCTCATGCCTCGTGCTTGGGAAAATATCTGCTGTTTTTCCACCCATGTCTAGCACCATACTGAACATGGCAAAGTGCATCTTAAGTGGAACTCTAAATGTAATCAAAATACATTTAAGGAGGACTGTTTACTCTATTTTGCTGCCAATACTATTAATCATGGAGCTCAAACCTTTCAATGCAACAGAAATACGAGATCTACTTTTTCCTAATTGGATTTTTTCAAGAAAAAACAATAAACTAAAACCAGGTCATTTTATGATTTTTTTCAAAAAAAGTCTCAAATAATGCATAATCCAGCAGCATTCCAGCTTTATAAAATGGACAGTTCCATAGCTTTGTAAATCCCTTATGAATGTATTAATGCTAATTTAAGAGACCATTTCCAGTTCCATAGGTCTTTGGCCCACCTGGAAATCCTGTACAGACAATCAAGCTCAAATCTGCAGCTGTATGCTTGAAGAAGCTTTGTCTGTGACCAACTTTTTAAGAGTTTTGGTTAGCGCTATGCCACAGCCATCATCTTTTAGTTAAATAAACCCACAATTATTTGTATTAATTTGCCTGGTAAGATTTTAGCAGATCCAGAAGGTGCCATATATTTTTGGTTGGCCCTAAGGTTACCTTATCAGCATGCTGCCTTGTGGTTGTGCTAGAACGTGTCAGTTCAGTGTTTTTTTGGGCAGCATGTGCGGTGAGCCTTTTGGTAGATTTAAAACCTTTGAAGAAATAGTCGGGTGGTTTTATAAGCATTGTATTTCGAGCTCCTGAGGTTATAGTTAAATTTTCTACTCTTGGATTTTCCAACCTTAGCTAACTGATGAAGAGGAAAAACAAGCTCCTCTTGAAAACGCCAAATTCAGTGAGCCTGGAACATAACACCCTTGTTTAGTCGACTGACTTGGCCATGTTAGTTGGCCGCCTGTAAACCAAGAGAGATGGAAAGGATACTTTGGGAATCTGTGCTGTAGATGTAGCAAGCTGCACTGCCAAATTCAAAGCTCTATTTGCCAGGTTACCTTATTCGAATCCTCACATGTTTGAAAGCTTTATGTGTCCCTTGAGACCTTCTGATGAATGTGATTCCACCATACTTCCAAGAACCTGGGTATCTGGGATTAACTAATGAAAAGATAATTTATAATACATTTACCTTGAGGTCTGATTGGCTGTATTTGTATTAATATAACCCTTGTGTTCTGTCTAATATGTGTGTGTGCAAACACAAAGGAATGACAAGTTGGTTCCAAAACAGTCTTTTAAAGTATGAGAAAAAAAAAAAAAAAGGGCGCCTGGGTGGCTCAGTTGGTTTAAGCATCCGACTTGGTTTTGGCTCAGGTCATGTTCTCACGGTTTGTGAGATTGAACCCTGTGTCAGGCCAGGCTGTGCACTGTCAGCACAGAGCCTACTTGGGATTCTCTCTCTCTGCTTCTCCCTCACTTGTGCTCTCTCTCAAAATAAATAAATAAACATTAAAAAAAAAAGCATGAGAAAAAAAATCTGCATATGGCTTGCTTAAGGCTGATTTCCTCATAATTTAAGTTTCTTTTCCAAGATGGCATGCTCTGATTTTTCTAACATTAGTTGAAAGTTTATTTTGAAATATAGAGAAATCTAGTTCAGAAATGTGTTTTTTGACTTCTACTTTTAAAACACCTATCACATGGGACACCTGGGTGGCTCAGGGGGTTAAATGTCCCACTTTTGGTTTTGGCTCAGGTCATGATCTCATGGTTTGTGGGTTTGAGCCACGTGTTGGGCTCTGTGCCGCCAGTGTAGAGCCTCCTTGGGATTCTCTCTCCCCCTCTCTCTCTGCCTCTTCCTGTCATGTGCTCTCTCTCTCTCTCTCTCTCTCTCAAAATAAATAAATAAAACTTAAAAAAAACACCTATCACAATTCTCAGGTGTTTAACATGTATGCCATTTATAGCAAAACTTGTATTTTACTAAAGGATGTGGAAAGAAAGATCAAAAGTGATATTGTTTACATTCTTTTTTCACATTCTTACACCAGGTGGATGACGAAGTTGTGGTCAGTACTAATAATATCTGAATTCCCTTACTAGACGGATGATGATATTGACCATGATGATGATTGTAACATTATCTGTGTCTTCCTCTCTCTCTGCCCCTCCCCTCCTCACTCTGTCTCTCACTCTCTCAATCAATAAACACTAAAAAATCAAAATAAAAATAAGTATTTGCTTTTTCTAAAATGTGATGTTTGGCCTTGGTTTGGATTCCAATACCTGGCCTATAGACACTAACTCAGAAGACATAGTTTTTTTTTCTCTGTTACAAAATATGTTGATAATATGATGCTTGTGAGTATAATTTTATATTATCGGTCATATAAGACTTGATTAGCCACTTGAACTCTCAAAGCATGAAATGAGGAAGTCAATCATTTTTAAATATGGAAGTTATTTTTGAAATGATCTCTGAGATCTACTTTCATGGCATTGCAGTTTAAATATGTTTGTGTATGTGCACATGTGTGTGTGAGTTAGCTTTCATCTGAATACTAATACAAAGCATATGCTCATGGTATTGTTCAAGGGTGATAACAATATACATGCTAACTAGCTTCCTTTTTACTAGTTGAAAATAGTCTTACTACATGCTTTGATTAATACACTAGTCAGATAGTCCAGGCTATACTGTTGTAATAAACCCTGAAATCTAAGTGGCTTAAAATCACAAAAAATTTTGTTGTTGTTGTTGTTTGTTTGTTTACCAATCCCAGTCTTAGTGGGGTCTCCTTCAAGCGCTGATTCTGATTTCTAGGCTCCTTCCATCTTGTAATGTGGTCATTATACAGGGTCACTGTGGAAGGAGAAGTGAGATTGAGACAATTATTCAGGCACCATAGTTATCATAGTCAAACTGCTGAAAAACAAAAAGAATGAGAAAAGCTTAAAAGCACCCAGAGGAAAAAGACATGATACATTTGGAAGTACAATAGTAGGAATGATGGCTGACATTTTAGTAGAAACAGGGGAAGCCAGATGGAATGACATCCTTTAAAGTAATGAAAAAAAAAATCTGTCAACCTGAAATTCTATATTCAGTGAAAATATCCTCCAAAATGGAAGGCTTTCATTTCACTTTTATCAGATGCAAGAATTCAACAGGCACCATCAGTGGGGCCAGGGTCAAGGATTTGGCTAGCATTGTTGGTGGAAGCAGAGTTAGATGGCTGATATGGTCAAGATTGATTGACAATATAATGAGGATATATTCAAGGTTCATCCCTATAGTAGCATGTAGCAGGATTTCCCTTCTTTTTAAGGCTGAATAATAGTCAATTATATGTATATGCACATTTTGTTTATCCATTCATCAACCAATGGACACTGGGTTGCTTCCATGTTTTAGCTATTATAACTATTACTGTTATGAACATGAGTGTACGAATATCTCTTCAAGACCCTGCTTTCAATTCTTTTGGTTATATACCCAGAAGTAGAATTGCTGTATCTTATGCTAATACCATGTTTAATTTTTTGAGGATCTTATGCTAATTCCATGTTTAATTTTTTGAGGAACTATCATACTATTTTCCATAATAGCTGTACGATTTTGTATTCCTACCAGCAGGGCATATTTTTGTTTGTTTGTTTGTTTGTTTGTTTTTTACATCCTCTCCAACACTTGTTATTTTTTGGTTTTTGTTGTTTTCTTTTTAATAATAGCCATTCTAATGGGTGTAAGATGGTATTTCATTGTGGTTTTGATTTGCATTTTCCAGTTATCAGTAATATTGAGCATGTTTTCATGTGCTTATTGGCCATTCGGATATCTTAGAGAAGTATCTGTTCATGTCCTTTGCCCGTTTTTGAATTGGGTTTTTTTTATTGTTGAGTTGTAAGTGTTCTTTTAAAAGATTTTTTTTGATGTTTTTAGTTATTTTTGAGACAGAGAGAAAGCATGAACTGGGGAGGGGCAGAGAGAGAGGGAGACAGGAACTGAAGCCGGCTTCACACTGACAGCAGAGAGCCCAATGCGGGGCTGAACTCATGAGCGATGAGATCATGACCTGAACTGAAATCAGATGCTTAGCTGACTGAGCCACCCAGGTGCCCCAAGTAGGAGTTCTTTATTAGCCCTTTATCAAATAGAGGATTTGCAAATATTTTCCTTTATTCTGTAAGTTGCCTCTTTAGTCTGTTGATTGTATCCTTTGGTGCAAAAAAGTTTTAAATTTTGACGTGCTAATTTATCTAATTTTTGTTGTACTTTTGACGTCATAGCCGAGACCCAATGTTATGAAGATTCCCTTATGTTCTCTTCTGAGACTTTTATAGTTTTAGCTCTTACCTTTGGGTCTTTGATCCATTTTGAATTAGTTTTTGGATATAATATAAGGGAAGGGTCCATCTTCTTTCTTTTGTATATAAATGTGTAATTTCCCAAGAACATTTGTTGAAAAGATTGTCCTTTCCCCATTGAATGTTCTTCCCCATTAAATGGTTTTATGAAAAATCATTTGACTGTATATGTAAGGGTTTATTTGGGGGCTTTTTATTCTATTGCATTGGCCTGTATGTCTGTCTTTGTGGCAGTACCACACTGTTTTTGATCCTGTAGCTTTGTAACTGAGAAAAGTGAGTCCCTCCAACTTTTTCTTTTTCAACACTGTTTTGGTTATTTAGGGATACATACCACCTTAACCAGGTAGTAAAATTTAGCATTACCAGTAATGAAGACAACTAATATTGTGTGCCCTCTGATAGGATGCACCAAGAAGGACACAGAATTACTTCTATGTTACTCCTACCAAATAGGCAGAAAACCTCTCTTGAATGATAAAGACATACCAGACAAACCCAAACTGCATGATATTCTGCAAGATAAGTGGCATAGATGCTTCAAAAATGTCAAGGTTGTTAAAGACAAAAACATATAATCTTTCAGATTAAAGGAAATTCAAGAGACGTGATCATTAAATGCAATATGTGATCCTGGATTAGATTGTAGACTTATAAAGAATATTATCAGCACAATCAGTGAAATGTGAGTGGGGTCTGTGGATTAGATGATAGTATTGTTTCTATGCTAATTCCCTAAACCTGAGTTATTATATCCACAACTTCCTTTCAAATGGGTTCAAAACTTATGTTATATGTAGTATGTATATTGTACAAAATTATGTTATGTATAATGTCAAAAATTGTAATATATATAAAGCATATTCAGAGACAGAGAGAGAGAGAGAGAGAGAGACAGATAAAATGATTAAGCAAATGTGGCAAAATGTTAACAATTAAATGTTACCAGTTAAAAGGAACTCTTGGGAGTTCTTTGTACTATTCTTGCAATTTTCTGTAAGCTTAAAATTAATTCAAAGTAAAAATTTTTTAAATGGAAAAATGATGGCCAAATCTAGGCATTTTCAGAAAAACAAAAGCTGAGAGAATTTGTTGGCACTAGACCTGCACTGCAGGAAATACTTAGGAAGTTCCCAGGGCTGAATAGAAATGATCCCAGATGGGAGCCTACATCTGCAGGAAGAAGATCAGTGGCGATGGTAAGACTTTTGAACTAACACTTTCAGACTTGCAATTCAATATGGTGGATTAAGCCTGTGTGTTTAGCTCCTCTCCCTCCAAACCCCTAAAAATTACCATAAATGGTAAAGTTATGAGCTCACAAAAATAAGTAGAGGGCATCAGTTGATCAGAGATTTCAACAAATTTCTAGAGACTGAAGTGGGTAGTAGAGGATTAAATGAGGTGGGGAGGAGGAAGCCCCACTAAAAAGAATGCATGGTGGATGTTGTAGTTGAGGAGACTGTACAACTACTCCTCAGAGGCCTGGAGGGCTTGGAATTCAGAAGTGACAGGTCGGCAGAGAGGGCAGAATATGGGGCTGGAAACAGAGGAGTTACTGGAAAGTCTGCAGGTAGAATATTCAACACCTGTGCATCTCTGCAGAGAATGCCTCACTCTCCCCAAGCAATGAGAGAGAGACAGAGACAGCAAGAGTGAGAGGGAGAGATTGATTGACTGATTGGTTCAGTTTCAAAAGAAATAGAAAGATACCATTTGTTTTGCATGTGTTGTGAGAACACTTTTACTCCCAGTAAATTTCAAGAATGTAATACAATAGTACTAACTATAGTCACCGTGTAGTACATTAGATTCGTCTTATAACTGAAAGTTTATACCCTTCAACCAACGTATCCCCATTTCCCACCAACCCCCGGCTCTGGCAATCTTCTCTATAATTTTATGAGTTTGAGCCTTTTATATTACACAGGTAAGTGAGGGCATATAGTAATTGTTTTTCTGTGTCTGGCTTATTTCACTTAATGCCATCAATGTTGTCACAAATAGCAAGATTTCCTTTTTTATGGCTGAATAACATTTCATCGTGTGTAATTTCACAATGTATACATACATTAAATCATTACATTGTACACCTTAAAAAGGAAAAAAAAATCACATTGTACAACCTAAATAAAAAGAATTTTTATTTTTCAAGTATACCTTTAAAAAGCTGGGGGAAAAAGAATTTAAGCAAATTCATAAAACAAAACAAACAAAAGCACCAAAAAAAAGTAAAGAAATGGAAAAATTGTCTCACGAGAGATTGAGCATTGAGTGTGTGAATTGGTGCCTCAGTCAGCACACAGCCTTTTCCCATTCCATTTTATGAGGTCCAAAGCTTAATGTCTGTCCCCTCTCTGTTCACCTAAAGTGATGCCTGGTAGTTGGCAAACCCTGCCATAGGCACAGAGCTGATGGCAAGCTTTTATATTGCCTCATTCTTAAGTATGGATGGGGAACCAAAATCTTCAGGGAACAGAACTATGTAATATTAAACAAAACAACTAAAATTAATCCCTAGGAGTTGATTCATGGGAAAAAAACTTTTAAAAGTTATAATTAGTGTCCTCAGATATATATTTCTGAGAGAGAGAGAGAGAGAGAGAGAGAGAGAGAGAGAGAGAGAGAGAGAGATTCCAGAAGGCAATGTCTCAAACCAATATCTATACACCCGTGTTCATAGCAGCATTGTTCAAAATAGCCAAAAAGTGGAAGCAATGTCAATGTTTTTTGACAGATGAATGCATAAAAGTATGGTATATACATACAATGGCCTTACAAAGAAAGGAAATAAAGAAGGAAAATTCTGACACATGCTACAACATGAATGAACCTTGAGGACATTGTACTAAGTGAAGTAAGCCGGCCACAGAAAGACAGATATTGTGTGTTTCTACTTACCTGAGGTACCTAGAGCAGTCAAATTCATAGAGGCAGAAAGTAGAATGGTGATTTCCAGGGGCTTTGAGGGGTGGGGAGGAGGTTGGAGCATGGGAGCATGGAAAAAGGAATTGTTTGATAGATATAGAGTTTGGGTTTTGTAAGATAAAGTTTTGGAAATTGATTGCATAACAATGTGAATATACTTAACACTATTGAACTGTCCATTTAAAAATAGCTAAGGTGATAAATTTTATGTTATGTGTATTTCACCATAATTTTAAAAACCCTGGTAATATAAACAGACCCTTGAGGAGAGGAATCCCCCCCTCCAAAGTACGAATTATAAAATTTGGGTGATAGAAAATAAAACAAAAGTTTCAAATTCTCTATTTGAAAAAAAAGCTTCAACACAAACATAGAATCAGTTTTACGTTCATGAATAAAAGAAGGAACTTGTGAAAGAAATGTCCTAGTTATTTACACCTTTCAGAAAAGTGATGTCAATTTAAGTATTAGCATTAGTGCTCAGTTTATCAAAGAGGACAACCAACAATAACTGTGGACTTGTAAGGGGTCAGAGTTACATCGAACTTTAAAGTCCACAGTTCTTAAGTCTTCTTTATACAAATAACTTAAAGGGGAAGTTTTCGTGACAGAAAACAGAATAGGATTATTTGTTTTCACACGGCTTCCTACATTGAAGAAAGGTAGATGGGCACTTTGGGGACTGTTGCCAATTCACCACCTCCGAGGAGTGCGCTCTGTGATGCATGAGATTTCTGCTTTTCTCCAGAATCTGGTGAAGAGGCGGGACAGACTGACACTGAGCCCCTGAACCCTGGCAACATCTGTGACAGCTGGGTCTGCCTGATCAGGCTGTTGTTCCTGGTCATAGAGTGCCCTTATCTAGCATGAATAGAATACTTTATCCTAAATGGTTTTATTATTTCCTCTGGGAAGAAGAAACATTTTTCTTTTATCTTTTAGATTTCCTTCCCCAGCAGTTTAAAGGGAAAATACCTGAAATATCCTTGGTTATCACTAATGGGGAAAATCAGCTTGAAAAGCTGAAGACATCCATTACGGAAAAAGGGGAGGGGGACAAGACCATTTAACACACGTATCGAGACCTTATTTTTCATATCTGTTAGTAACTCATACTGGTAGCTGAAAAGGTGATATTGGGAGTTGCAAGGGTAGGGTAGTAAGGAGATCTAAGTGAGCTCAATGCTCATCTATCACAGGAAGGAATAGATAATAACTTCTATCAAGAAATTTGTTTAATAGCAGTTATTTCTGCGTTGACATGATAGTATATGATTGCATAATGGCGTATTTTCATAAAGGTGAAGATAATAACTGAAGAGGTAAGGAAAAGTAGTTGCTTCTGGAGAGCAGGATGACAGTGGGATGTACCAAGAGAGGACGGCAGCTTTTCATCATAAACCCATCTGCGGTATTTGATTTCATAGCCATGAGCATGGATTAGTTTCGTTATAATCAGGTGGCTCTGGGCAAGAAACTGGAAAGGTAGGCTGGAGCAGACTAGAGCCTACTCTTTTACTTTTAGAAGCTTGAACTTGATCTGCAGGCTATGAGAAGGCATTGAAGATCTTAATTTGGGGAGGAAGTGGTCAGTTGTGTGGGGTTAACCCATGTAGGAGTCACTGATGAGGGGTCCCTCAGACTGGGAGGAGGACCCCATAACCTCACTAGCTCTTCCTTCTTCCCAACCCTCCCTACTTTCCCTCCTTTTCCTTCCTTCCCTTCAACAAATATTTCTGAGTGCCTCCTATTGCCAGGAACATTAGTGCCTTACAATTATTGATTAGAGAGCATTCCCTGAGGTGTGGGACAACTTTCACCACAAGATGGTTTTAACAGGTACATGGCCACTGCATTAATAAAACAAAACAAAACAAAACAAAACAAAACAAAACAAAACAAAGCAAGCATAAATTGCAAGAAAAAGGGTAGAAGAGCCTACAAATTAAAAGAGATGTAAAAAACTTATCTCCATCAATTGCATTGTGTGGCCCTTATTCAGAACCTGATTTAAGCAGTTTGAAAAAGAAGAAAAAAGGGTAAAGAGGATTAAGAGATATAAACCTTCAGTTGTAAAATAAATAAGTCATGGGGATGAAAAGTACTGCATAGGGAATATATATCATCAATAATATTGTAATAACTTTGTATGGTGACAGATGGTGACGACATTTATCGTGGTGAACACATTGTAATGTATATAATTGTCAAATCACTATGTTGTACACCTGAAACTGATATAATATTGTATGTCAGTTATGCTTCAATTTAAAAAAAGACACTTAGATATCTGCAAACTGGATATTTGATGATAGTGATTATCATTGTGTAGGTGTGATGATATTGTAGTTATGTTATAAAATAGATGTTGTCTTTTAGAGATATATAAAATGAGCTATTTGCGGATGAAATTATATGATATAGAGAATTTCCTCCAGAGTAATCAATGGGAGAAGGGGACAGGGTTTCAGATGAAACAAAGGTTGTGTCCTGGGTTGACTATTGTCGATGCTGGATGATGGTGCCCTTCATTATATTATCCTGCCAACTTCATGTATATTTGAAATTTTCCAAATTTAAAGTTTTAAAAAATATTGACTCATACCATGAAGAAATTAATCCCTTTTCAATACTCTGTCAATTCATCTGATTAGTCAAAGAGAAATTCTTTAATCCTTTTTATAGAGTTAGATTCAGAGCCTTCAATCAGACATTAATAGAATGATTTGGTCCTCAAGTTATCTTGGCTTTTGTTCTGTAGTGATATTAAATTTACATAGAATTTACTTTAAATTATAACATACAATTTATATGTTATATATAATTTATAATGTATTATAAAATGGTAAGTAAACATTTTAGCAGGTATGAAATTTTACATACAGTGCTCTCATATGCAGAAATTTCATTTTATTTCCCTATAATTGATATCACATTAGCCTTGGGCTCTATTTCTTCCTGAGCAACAGAAAGAATGATGAATTCAATCAACCCCAATTTAAAGTTCAATCTTTTGGGGGTCAGTTCAGGATTCTCCTTAGAATGATGTCCCCTTCCCCTTCCCTTCACCCTGGAGTGACATTTATTCTGGCATCAGGGAAGAACAGGGTGTCTCGTCTGCTCTGTTCCTTCACAGGGTACGATGCAGTCTCAGTGAGTCTTGACACTGTGCCCTGGCACCAGCTCCTGAGGCCTATTTTTTGTCCTTCTCATGCCTCTGAGCGAGCCCACAGCTCAATCTCAGAACAGATCCTCCCCAGGAGACCATGGGAGCAGTTCAGATTTTCTACAGCCTTGCTAATCAGAACATAGTCTGTGGGTCATAAACATCAGAATCACCCGGGAGCTTGTTAGAAATGTGGTGGCTCCAGATCCACTGAGCCAGACCCTGCCTGCACATTAAAGTATAAGAAACGCTGCTTTACAGCACCTGCTAGAATTAGCCTGAACCCCTCTCTGCCATCCACAAAGCATTCAAGCTCCAGTCACATCTTTCCTGATGCTCCTACTCCCATCTTGTTTCATTTCCCTTTGAGGATCATGCATATTTTGGACTTACTGCTTATAATCCACTCTCTTTATGCCCTTCTTCCTGATGGACTTAATTGTTGATTCTCCAAAACTTTTGTTTCCCCTAGAAGGCTCACACTAATCAAAAGCTGTGGCTTTTAAGACTAAACTGGGAGGTTTAGGGGCTCCTGGGTGGCTCAGTTGGTTGAGTCCAACTCTTTGATTAGGCTCAGGTCATGATTTCATGGTTTGTGAGAGAGCCCCACCTTGGGCTCTGTGCTGACAGTATGGAGGCTGTTTGGGATTCTCTCTCTCTCTCTTTCCCTCTCTGTCCCTCCCCCCTCTCAAAATGAATAAATAAACATTAAAAAAATAAACTGGGGGTTTTAAAATAACCTCAGCAAGTTGATAACCCTGAGGACAGTATGTACAGAAAGGTCTTTCTCCCAGGTGAATGCTGGAGGTATAGATGGTGGGAAAGCCCAAGTTAGCATCTCCAAATATTAATGGCTACATCAGTTTTTTAAAATGAATCAATTAAAAAGTGTTAAGTAAGTAATAGTGTTATAATGTGCAGATAATTGAAGCTCAAAAAACTCTGTTAAGCTCCAGGTTCCCTCTTTCCTGGGGCTGCACCCGTATTTACTTACCCTGAGTCAGTCTGTCTTTCTAGAATGCAAAAGGAAAAGCACAGGCAATTGATATACTGAGCTGAATTCTACCCATAATGAGAATAATTGGTGATATTAAAGAGATGGGAAACTTAGAGGACAGTGTTTTGGTGTTGAAGAGAGGAAAGGGAGGGTTTGTGGAACTCTGGGAGCTCCCCATGATTTGGGACTGAATCATATTTATATTTGCTTCCACAGATACTGCCATAAAATCTGGCTCATAGTAGCCTTAGTAAATATTTGTGGAATAAGCACCTTAGACTGAGAGAAGCAGGTTTTTTATATTTCTTAAGTTATTTAGAGAAATGCTGCGTGTGGCCTCATTCCACTTACAGTGGGATAGCTTAAGAGGAGTGAGAAAACCAAACAATGAAAATAAAACAAAACAAAACAAGACAGAAACTTTAAAATAAAAAACATATATGGAAGGATAATCTCAATATGGCAGAAAGTAGGGAGGCCACAGTGAAATTAATATGGTTGTTCAAAGGGCCCTCATGTGAGTTTGGTGTTTAAAAGCCAATACACAAAAGGAGAAATAAAGGGTATGTGAACCAAGTCAAGTAGAAGAAGGACACTCACCCACAAGAATAAAGCTGAGGGCGCCTGGGTGGTTCAGTTGGTTATGTGTCTGGCTCATGATTTCGGCTCAGGTCATGATCTCACAGTTGCGAGATTGAGCCCTGCATGGGGCTCTGTGCTCAGTGTCGAGCCTGCTTCAGATTCTCGCTCTCTCTGTCTCTCTGCCTCTCCACCCCTCTCTAAAAAAAAAAAAAAAATTAAAGAATAATGCTGAGAAGGCTGATGAGTGATCTGAGTCTTGAGAATAATGTGATAAAGACGTTAACTCATTTTAAATATTGTGTGATGAAAAATGTCAAACATGTGCTAAAGTAGACAGAGTAATGTAATGGACTCCCATGTAACCATGAATCAGCTACAATAATGATCATTTTGACCAGGGGTAACTAAAGGCCAAGTCCAGCTCACTCCTTGTTTTTATAAAGTTGCATTGGAATATAATCATACTCATTCTTTATATTTTGTCTGTGGCTGCTTTAATAGTGACAGAGTTGAGTAGTGGCAACAAAGACCTTGGCCCACAGCCATGATCTGGCCTTTTATAGAAACAGTTTACTGACTCCTGATTTATTTCTCTCCCCATCAATGCCCCCTACTCCTGTCCACCTATCTGCCGAGCCGACTTATATGATTTTGAAGCAAATACTAATCATTATCTTGTTTGACTGGAAAATATTTTGGTATGTATTTCTAAACCATAATGCCATTACCATCCTACAAAGAGATTCCTTATGATATTCCTACAATAATTCCTACAGTTATTCCTACAATAATTCCTTAATATCATAAATAGACTATTAATGTTCAAATTTCCAGTTACCTCCAGGTCATAAATATTTGTAGGTTTTTTTGTCTTTCCTCTCTGCAGTTTGTGTCGGGATCCATATAAGTTCTGCACATTGTGATTGGTTGACATGTTCCTGAAGTCTCTTTTACTCTACAGGTTTTCCCTACATTTCTCACTGTCTACCTTTTTGTGTTCCTCACAATTTTTTGGAAGAAACCAGGTTGTTCTGTAGAGTTCCCCACAGTCTGGATTCTGCCAACTACATCCCTATGGTGGTGTTTAACATGGTCCTCTGTCCCTTGTATTTCCTATAAATTGGTAATTCAATTTAGAGGCCTTGAAAGGGGTTTTAAAGCTCTTCAAAGAGGCAAGACCATTGCCACTGCTTATAGAAGGCAGTGTGAAGATAGGATTATTCATTCCCATTTTGCTTCCTTTATCATCATCAATCTGAGAATGTTTTTTTTAAACATTTTATTTTTTTATTAAAATGTTTCTATGTTTATTTTTGAGAGAGAGAGAGAGAGAGAGAGAGAGAGAGAGAGAGAGAGAGAGAGAGAGAGAGAATGCAGGGGAGGGGCAGAGAGAGAGGGAGACACAGAATCCAAGCAAGCTCCAGGCTCTGAGCTGTCAGCACAGAGCCCAATGTGTGAAATCATGACCTGAGCCAAAATCAGGCGCTCAACTGACTAAGCCACGCAGGTGCCCCTGAGAACAGTTTTTTAAAAAGAGTTAGCAATTAAAACCCAAAATAGTTGATAAGGGAGCAAATAGATGTGTTATAAGAACTGTTAACTTGAGTCCTCAAATGTACGCCTCATAGACATGTAGGAAATGTAACTCTCTAATTCTCTTTACTTTTCTCTAACCCTATTATAAGTCCTTATGGCACCAGGTGGTAGAAATTTAACTGATCAGCTGGAATGTTCTCCCCATGTGCTCAGGATGACAAACTAATCCCATGTCAAGTCAACATGGACTTCAAGTCAACAACAAGACTTCACTTGAATGATGTCTCCGGGGCCAGATTGGACATCTCCCCCACACTTACTCAGTTCCAGTTCTGTTAGCCTTTTTTTGCTGTCTGGAACACAGCCACATCATGTCACCTCCCTTGCTGATCTCTTTGCAGAGAGCACTCTTCTCCCAGATCTTTATGGGGCTCATTCCTCATATCAGTAGGGATTCTGCTCAAAGGTCACCTCCTCAGAGAGGGTGTTCCTGGCCTCCATCTAAAAGGGCACCACACTAGCATTCTGTTTCATTCTTCACAGCACTTAACCACCATCAGACACTATAGCATGTATTTGTTTGTTTATTGGTGTGCTGTCTGTGTCCCATGTGACAACATAAACTCCACGAAAGCAAGAACTTTGTCTTTTTCATACCATATCTTTAGTGTATAGAATAGTGCTTGGCACACAGTTCTATATTTGGTAAATATTTCTTGAATGAATGAATGGCCCGTCTCACACAGATCTTTCCTCTTCCGAATTTTCCTTTGCATTAGCTATTTCCATCTCATTTTGGTTTGAACTTTATTCTCTTGTATAGGGTTTCACGAATCTTCTCTTTAATGAAATTACCAGATACTAAAGTACAGAGGCTGGGTTTTGCAATTCCTTACCACCCTCCCTAATGGCTGGCACAGAACGGGGAACATAGTAAGTGCTATGCAAATACTTTTTGAATTATAGTGGGAGGATTTGGTTTAGCTTATTGTTTGAAATGCTCAAAATACCACATGTAGATTTGTTGATTCTTCATATGCTATAATTTGAATATTGGGTACATTTTAAGTTCAGGCTTTTTCTAATCCAGAGAAGGCTAAAGGTAAATGTGAGGGGGTTTGGTGTATGAATGGGGCCAGATTGATCCATTTTTTTCAGGTAGTAATGGGTGAGGTGGCCTTTCTGAAAGGTTTGCTTGGGCCCCTTGATTTATCTATTTATTAAAAAAATTTTTTTTAATGTTTATTTTTTCTTGAGATAGAGACAGAGCACCAGTGGGGAGAGGCAAAGTGAGAGAGGGACACAGAATCTGAAGCAGGCTCCAGGCTCTAAGCTGTCAGCACAGAGCCCGACAGGGGGCTGGGACTCACAAGCGGTGAGATCATGACCTGAACCAAAGTCGGATGCCCAACTGACTGAGCCACCCAGGCACCCCGATTTATTTTTAATATTTTTGAATGTTTATTTTTGAGAGAGAGAGAGAGAGACAGAGAGACAGAGAGACAGAGAGAGAGAGAGACCGAGCACAAACAGGGGAGGGGCAGAGAGAGAGGGAGACACAGAATCTGAAGCGGGCTCCAGGCTCTGAGCTGTCAGCACAGAGCCCGATGCAGGGCTTGAACCCACAAACCATGAGATCATGATCTGAGCGGAAGCTGGATGCTTAACTGACGGAGCCACCCAGGCGCCCATGACTAGTTCAACACATTTGTAAATGAAAATCGACACAAGTTCAAAGCGAGATCGCAATGTAACTACTAAGAGACTCTCTTTTTCAAATGAATTAAAAAGTTTTCAAGTGTCCTATCTTAGAGTGATAATTTGTATCTTTTGGCTTTGTTGTGCCCTCTTAGAAGTTAAAATATGGTATTTCCATATTCTCTTGGTTTGCTTGTTTTTTCTTTTCTATCTAGTAAACTTTGATTTTTCCCCCTTTCTGTATTATTAATGCAGTTGAGTTTAACATGACTCTTTCAGTTAATAGCTTCATTTCATAGAGGGCTTTATCAGGTCAGAACATCTCTATGTAGAGCTTCTGTGGATGATGTCAGCTCAATTCCAGGAAAATTGTTTTTAATTACTGCTAGCTCTGAAGTAGCCAGAAAAGCACAACATCTGGCACTTAGCTGTTTCACAGACCTCATTACTATTAGACTGAATTAATAACTTCTTAGATTTTCTAAGTGGGACCTAGGAGGATATATCTACTCAACTAAACAGAAATGGAAGGTTATGAAATTATCTACTGATTTGGGGAGTATCTCTTGTGGCTTCTTGGGACTATACTCTCAGCCATTAGGGATAGCAACACAGAGCACAGAGTAGGTGCTCAACAAATCATCATAGACTAATGAGTGGTGTTCACTGAGGTAGATTTGTTCCTCTGGAAGCACTCTCCACAGCCCTGGTATGGGACGAATCCCACTCTAGATTCTATTCCCAGTTCTTCTATTTTTCTACCACTGTAATCCTCAGTGTCTTAATCTAAAAAACAGTCCCTGGGGCACCTGGGTGGCTCAGTCAGTTGAGTGTCTGACCCTTGATCTTGGCTCAGGTCATGATCTTGTAGTTCATGGGATCGAGCCCCACACTGGGCTCTTTATTGACAGTATGGAGCCTGCTTGGGATTCTCTCTCTGCCCCTCCCATGCATGTGCATGCACACTCTCTCTTTCAAAATAAATAAACATTTAATTTAAAATATAAAAATAAAAAACAAAAATCCCTGTTCATCTCATGGGATTATTGAGAGGACAAAATGGAAACACAAAAGTGAACATGTTTTGTAAACTACTGGATGCTTCATACGGCTTACAGATACAGTGAGGCAGTAGCTCAGTCTTGGGATGGCATGAAAACATGTCCCTGATCACATACAAACTTCAGGGAGTCCAGAGTCCCCTAGAATATAGTACCTTACAAGCCTAAGAAGCCTTGAGGAGGTGATGCCTCCGGGAAAACCCCTCCTGAGGGCCCCAAACATCCAGGGTTCCCTTGGGCTAGCAGCTGAAGGGCTCTTGAGCAGCAGATGGGTTCTATTACAAAATTTAGGGCTTCTCTAGAGGTCAAAGGTGGGCCCAAAGATGCCCCTAACATGGATAAGCCATTTTGTTCTAACTTAGGAGAAAGTATGGTGATCAACATAGCTTATTTCCAGTGTCCCCCCGTCCCCTTAATGTCCCCATTTCCTCTTCACACTCTCATGGTCTATATCACTTAACCTGTCTCAGCATTTACACACACACACACACACACACACACACACACACACACACACCCCTAACTAAAACAGATACATTTCTTAACCTCTTCTACCAGTCAGGACAAGCTAAGTTTGTCTATAGGACCAAACAACCCCTGAATCTCAGTGGAATAACACACTACCATACCATTTATTTCTCACTCACAGAGTCTGGCCAGTGAAAAATAGTAGGAAGGTTCTGCTTATCTTAATCTTTCTCAGATCCAGCTGACATAAGTGCCATTTCAATCAATACTTCCCTTATAACAAAGTCAGGGCAAAGAGAACAGGGCAGACACACGTTGTGTTGTAAAGCTTCTACCCAGAATTGACGCATGTCACTTCCACTTCTATTGCATTGGCCAAAGCGAGTCATATCCTAACTTCAAAGGCATCAGGGAAGTATAGTCCTACCATATCCCTGAGAGGAGAATAGAGATATTTTTTAGATAGTGCAATCATGACTATGCCTTTTGTGGTAGGCAGAATAATGACCCTTCCAAGTTGGGTTCTATGGCCTAATCCCTGGATCATGTTATGTTATGAAGCAAAGGGGAATGGAGTTGCGGATGAAATTGAGCTCACTGATCAGCTGACATTAAAATAGGAGGATTATCCTTGATTATCCAAGTAGACCCAATGTAATCACAAGGGAGATTATGGAAGAGGGAGGCAGAAAAGAACAGTCAGAATGGGAGATGTGACATCGAAATCAGGATCAGAGACACGCAACATAGCTGGCTTTGAAAATAGAGGAAGGGGACCATGAGCCAAGGAATGTAGGCAGCCCCTGGAAGCTGGAGAAAGCAAGGAAACAGAATCTGCTCTAAAGTGTCCAGAAGGAATACAACCCTGCTGGCACACTGATTTTAGTCCAGTGAGACTTGTTTCAGACTAATGAACTACAGAACTGTAAGGTAACAAATTTGCGTTGTTTTAAGGTAAGTTTTCCATAGTTTGTTACAGTGATAATAAGAAACAGATGTATCTCTCCTTTAGAAAATCACATTTTTTTTCTAACTATAAAAGAAAGGCATGATCAAACAGAGAATACATAAAAGTGGACAAAATATAAAAAATTATCCCCAATACAAGTTTCTGTTGTGGACTCTTTTCAATACTATTTTCTACATAACCATACATATGTATATTTTCATGCGTGTGTTACACAATTAGATCACACAGCATAGTTTTGCAGTCTGCCTTTTTATTTAGCAATAGATCTTGAGCATTCTCTTATGACTAAAGTGTTTTAACTATGCTGTCCAATAATACATGTGGCTATGAGAAACTGAAATGTGGCTAGTCTGAATTGAGATGTACTATACTTGAAAAATACACACAATATTTCAAAAGACTTAGTATGAGAAAAGAATGTAAAAATCTCATGAATAATTTTTATATTGACTACGTGTTAAAATAATACTAATACTAATATACTGGGTTAAATATATCATTAAAGAAAAACGGATGTCATTTTAGAGAGGAGAAAGCACACTTAGAAAGATTAAGAAATTTCCCAGCCAGGAGGTCATGAGCTGGGACTCAAATACAGGTCTGTTAGGATCCAGAACAGAACCCACATATGCCATCTTTTCTATTCACCCCTATAATTCAGGTTCTATTCATGTGTCACCTTGGATTATTGTGATTGACTATGTGCTTCTCTACCCATCCAGTGTTCCTAAACCACCAATAAACACTCCATCCAGGCTAAGCTCTGTTCCCTGAGTGTGTCTGTCTTTGCCATAGTCTTCTGACCAATTTTGTCTCTTAGATTTCTCCACTTATCTAGGCTTCTCCATTAGACTGAGTTTCAGCTCCATTTCCATTTCTTCCATGACTTCCCTGAAGCCTTCCCTGAGTATTCAATACACAGCAATCCCTGTAAATTCTGAAATTTACTGTTTTCTCTCTGGGCCAGTTGTGGGAGTGCAGATGGAAAGAAAATAGGAACAGGTTACAGCCTGGGAAAACCCTTGTAAAGATTTTTAGTGGGGTAGATGGTTGACAAGAGGTCTGAAAAGAGTGTTACTGAGGTACAAACCCACTTTGGCCCTCAATTAGCATCTTTTCTATATATAGAGTGTCTGTTGAGAACAAAGACTCCCTGACAAGAATGTACCTCCTTGAAGATTTGTCCTACTATATAGCAGAGCCTGGTATATAGGAAATGCTCAATCAATATATGTTTAATCTATATCATGTATATTTTGTATCCTAGTGTATCCTCCACAGTGCTTGCTGAGTTGACTTAAAGAACACTGTAAATCAAGGTTATTTTAATAAAAACCAAGCTTGACACCCCTAAGGCACAAGCACATTACCCCTACACATCACTTTCCATAAACTTCCAGTTGTCTTCCTTTAAGATATTTGTCTCTTGGGGTGCCTGGGTGGCTCAGTCAATTATGTAGTCGACTTCAGCTCAGGACATGATCTCCCAGTTCCCGAATTCAAACTCTCCATCAGGCTCTCTACTCTCAGCACAGAGCCCACTTCGGATCCTCTGCCCCCTGTCTCTTTGCTCCTCCCCCATTGGGTCTCTCTCTCTCTGAAAAATAAATAAACCTTAAAAAGATACATGTCTTTTACTAAAAACCCCACACAAATATTCCTTGTATCAGCTCTGTCAGGAGGGTAATTGTTTCATTGGGTCATGTCTCTGTGGAAGTGCCCTCCACTTGGGATTAATGTAAATCTGTTTATGTCTGTCTCATCAGCAGGGCTCTGAGGTCCTAGAACTTGGCTATCTTATTCACCCTTTACCCAAACCAAACAATTATTCACCTGAGGGTAGTTGTAATGTAAATGGCAGTTTGTGCACACGGTTCGCGCACTCCATGGGCCCAGAATGATTTGTTCTGTATTTGTAAGGTACATTTTAAAATATTCACATATTAACTATCTTTGTATTCTCTAATAAATTCATACCAACTATGTATATGAGTAAGAATAAAATCTCCAATTTACTAAGAGAACCAACTCAGAAGGTCAGGTCTTTAGTCTAACGTCCCACAGGGAAGAAACGAACCACACCCTTGAACTTCAGCCGTGAGCGGCTGGAGGAGCGCTGGAGGTCTTTTGAACTCTTCCGGCTACCGTCGCTGGGTCCTCTCCGCTGCTTCTGCGCCTGCGCTCAGCTGGACCGCCGTCCATATCTGTATCAGTTAGGAAGGACGTTGGGTTTAAGGTTGGTGTTGAGGTGAGTGTTGTTGTCGTCTGAGCTCTCATAACTGCCGCATCCCGTTGCCTGCTCTCGCTCTGCCCTGGAGTTGAGTTGCGCTTGCATCTCTGCGGTCAGGAGCTTCTAACTTCTCGCTGGCTCGACCCCTGCACGCCCCCGCCGCGGCCTCTGGAGGGTCGCGCGGGCTGACCGCCAGCGCCCCCGGGGGCCGACTGGGCTGCAGGGGTCTGGAGGAGGCAGCTGGGCTTCTAAGGCGGCCGGCCCGGACCTGGTCTCTGCTGTGTTTTTCTTCCAGTTAGTGTGACCTTGGTTAGGTCATTTCATTTGGCCCCAGCGTTTTCACCTGTGCAAAGGGAGGGGCGGTTTCTTCCTCAGGCGGTCTTGAGGCTAAGGGGCTACGTAGGGGAAACAGCCAGCTGCGTCGGCGCGAGGTCGGTGCTCGCTGCGTGGTAACGTTGGTCATTCCACTCTCGGGAAGCTGGAAAAGGGTTGCCGTGCCTGGTGGAACGGGGAGGGGGGTGGAAGGTGGGCGTCCGGCAGCCTCCCAGCGCCCCGGCCGCCTTGGCGGAAGGTCTGTGGGGCCGCGCCGCGGTCACTGGGTGGGCCCTGGAGGTCACGGCTGGGCTCCTGCCCGAATTTAAATCTTTCACCGCGTGACCTTGGAAAAGTCTCCTTCGTGTGCCCCAGTTTTCTCGTCAAAGAAGTGGGAATTATGAGATGATAGGTCGCACGAGAGTAAACGCTCTAAATGCGTTTGCACTTGTCAGTCTAGAGCCACTGCTTATCTTTCCTGGGGTCGAGATAATTTTGTTTGTAGTTTATACTCCCTGCTTTCTGTTGTTGGGCCGCAATGATCTGGTTTGTTTAGGGTCGTCGTTCAGCGTGCGACCATGAAGCAGACTAAGCTTAGGCTTTGTGGGAGGGATCATGCCTGTGCCCCTCTTGGTATTAAAGTGCGTTATTGTAAAGATCCCTTAGATATCTTTTTATGTTCTCAGAGTTGTTTTTATTATTATTTTATCTTTGAAGGAGAATAACTACCATGACTTCCGGTGCTTTGGCGAAACCTCAGATGCGAGGCCTTCTGGCCAAGCGCCTGCGATTTCATATTGTCGGAGCGTTCGCTGTTTCCCTGGGGGTTGCAGCTTTCTATAAGGTTTGTATGTTTGATTTCTACTTTGTGCCTATGGTCCAGAAAATGTGTTTTAAATTTGAAAATGTATTTTATTTTCATAAGTAGTTCTGAGGCTTTTAAAGAAACTCCCTCTTTAATGTGCTCCCTTCCCCTTTCCTCCCCTTACCTCAGTGCGGCAGGAAAATACCTCATATTCTCTAGATAGCTTGTTCTTCAACTTTAAAGGAAGCAGTATTAGTTTTTAAGGGCTTTCAGACAAATTGGGTGGCTTAAACAAATTTATTTAGTGTTCTGGGGGTTGGAGATCCAAGATCAGTGTGACCGCAAGGTGGATTTCTTTTGAAGCCTCTCTCCTTGGCTTGTAGGTGGGTTTCTCCCTTTGTCTTCACATGGTTCTCTGTGCTACTGTGTTTTTGTTTGAATTTCCTCTTGCAAGGATGCTAGTCATATTGGATTGGGACTCACAAACCTCATTTTAATTTACCTCTTTAAAGACCCATCTCTAAATCTGGTTACATTCTGAGGTGTTAGAGGTTTAAGATTCCAACGCATGAGTTTTGGAAGACACAGTTCAGTCCATGACACAAGGATATAATTTTATTAAAGCAGAGGGATGTCAGGAAGGCAGTAGTTCTGTTTGGTAAGTAACCTTAATGGTTTCGTTGCCATAGAACTGCATTTTAACGCTCCGTCTCCTGTGAATTTTAACATTATGCCCTTTGGGTTTTTCTAAATAATTTTTTTGTATTGTGGTAGAATACACAAAATGTAGCCATTTTTATGTGTACAATTCAGTGATATTAAATACATTTATAATGTTGTATGACCATTGCTACCATTCACCTCCATAACTGTTTCATCTTGTAAAACTGAAACTATACCCATTTGACAGTAAACCCATCCCTTCCCCACTCCCAGCCCATGGAACAGTTCTGCTTTCTGTGTCTTAATTTGACTGCTCTAGGTACCTCATGTAAATGGAATCCTACATTATTTTGTCTTTTTGTAACTGGCTTATTTCACTTAGCATAATATCCTCAAGTTTCATCCTTGTCATAGCATGTGTCAGAATTTCCTTTCTTTTTAAGGCCGAATAACATTCTATGGTATGTTGGTACCACAGTTTGCTTATTCATTCACCTTTGATGGACACTTGGGTTGCTTCCATGTTTTAGCTATTGTGAATAATGCTTCTATGAACATGGGTTACAGGTATCTCTTCGAGACCTTGCTTTTAATTTTTTTCAGTATATATCCAGAAGTGGAATTGATAGATCATTTGGTAATTCTGTGTGTAATTTTTTAAGCAACCACCATGCTGTTTTCTGTGGCACTATCTTACATTTTACATCCTGCTAGCTTTGCTGTTATCTAACGAGTTTTTTTTCTGTGTGGAATTTTTAGGGTTTTCTACATACATCATCTGTAGACAGATGATTATGCTTCTTCCTTTGTCATTTGGATGCCTTTTATTTCTCTTTCTTGCCTAACTGTTCTGCCTGGAACTTAGAGTACTGTGTTGAATAGAAGTACAACAGTGGACATCTTATGGGTTATGTGGAGGTAATTTCATTCTGTTCCTAGATGGGGTGTTCTTTTTTTCATCATGAAAGGGTATTGACTTTGTCAAATGTGTTGTCTGCATTGAGATTATTGTGTTTTTTTTCTCTTTTATTCTTTTAATGTGTATTACATTGATTCTGTATGTTGAACCATCCATGCATTCCAGGAATACACCTCACTTGGTAATGGCGTACAGTCTTTTTAATATGCTACTGAATTCAATTTGCTAGTATTGTGTCAAGGATTTTTGCATCAGTGGTCGTGGAGGATATTGGCCCGTAGTTTTCTGTGTTTTGTCTGGCTTTGGTATCAGTATAATGCTGGTCTCATAAAGTGAGTTAGTTTTCCTCTACTTCAGTTGCTTGGAAAGATTTCAGAAGGACTGGTATTCTTTAGGTTTTTCTTTTTTTGTAGAATTGACCAGTGAAGTCATCAGGTCCCGGCTTTTCTTTGTTGGGAGATTTTTGATTATTGACTCAATATCCTTAATAGTTATAGTTCTATTCAGATTTTTTCTTTCTTTGTAATTTAGTCTTGGTAGGTTTTGTGTTTATAGGAATTTATCCGTTTCATATAGGTTATCCAGTCTGTTGGTATACAGTCGTTCATACTATTCTCTTATTATCCTTTTTATTTCTGTAGAATCTGTAGTATTCATTTCTGATGTTAGTAATTTGAATCTTCCCTCTTTTTTTCTTTGCCCATCTTGCTAAAGGATTGTCAATTTTATTTATGGTTTTGAAGAACCAGTTTTTTGGCCTCGTTGATTTTTCTTTTTTGTTTTCCTAGTCTCTGTTTTGTTGATCTCTGCTCTAATCTTTATTATTTCCTTCCTTCTAGCTTTTGGTTTATTTTGTTCTTTTTCCTAGTTCTGTAAGTTACAATGTTAGGTTGTTGGTTTGAGATCTCTCTTGTTTTTTAATATGTGTGTTTATAGCTAAAAATTTTCCCCCCTTAGCTCTGCTTTCACTGTATCCCATAAGTTTTGGTGTGTTGTGCTTTCATTTTCATTTGTCTCTAAATATTTTCTAATTTCATTCCTGATTTCTTCTTTGATCCATTGGTTGTTTAAATGTTTGTTGCTTAAACTTTATAGTTTTGTGAATTTTCCAGTTTTCCTTCTGTTACTGATTTTAATTTCATCCCATTGTGATCAGAGAACATACTTTGTATATCTATCTTTTTAAATCTGTTGACACTTAATTTGTGGCCTGTTTAGTCTATCCTGGAAAATATCCCATGTGAAATTGAGAAGAATGTGTTGTCTGTTGTTGGGTGGAGTATTCTTTGTATAGGTGTTAGATCGGGTTGGTTTCATGAGTTAAGTCCTCTGTTTCCTTACTTAGGTCTGGTTTTATCTATTATTGAGATTGGGCTATTAAAGTCTTAACTGTTATTGGAGAAATATTTTTCTCTTCATTTCTGTCAGTTTTTGCTTTATATGTTTTGCTGGTGTTACTGGGTGAGTAAATGTTTCTAATTGTTATAAGTTCTTGCCTTGTTGAAACTTTTATGAATAAATAAAGTCCTTTGTCTCTTGTAATTTTTTTGATTTGAAGTCTATCTTGTCTGATATTAGTATAGCCACTCTCTTTGGTTACTGTTGACACAGGACATCTTTTTTCACCCTTTCCCTTTCAATCTATTTGTGTCTTTGGATCTGAAATGAGTCTGTTGTAGATAGCATATATAGTTGGGTCATTTTTTTTTACGTTTATTCATTTTTGAGAGACAGCGGGAGCAGGGGAGGGGCAGAGAGAGAGGGAGACACAGAATATGAAGCAGGCTTTAGGCTCTGACTTGTCAGCACAGAGCCCAACGTGGGGTTTGAACCCATGGTTTGTGAGATCATGGCCTGAGCTGAAGGTGGATGCTTAACTGACTGAGCCACCCATGCACCCCTAGTTGGGTCATTTTTAATCCATTCTGCAATTTCTCTGAGAATTGTATATGTAGAAGGCTTTGAATGTCCTAGTCTTTAATGTCTGGCTCTGAAAAAGAGAAAAATGAAGGGGCGGGGGGAAAGGTGCTCTATCCTTTTAGGTTCCCTGGAAATTGCTCAGGTGAAAAAGAGTCTTGCGGGGGTGGGGGGGGGGGCGGGCAACAGCAGTGGCCACCTGCCTGTTGTATGCCTTCAAGAGATCCAAAGTTTCAGGAAAGTTACACTAGACACATTGTGCTAGTGCAGTTGTATAGGTTGGGAGAGATTCCTGGTGTTTCCTATGCCACCTTTTTCCCAACATACTCTATATGTTTTATATTTCTCTAAGTCTCCACATTACATTTACAACTTTTTTCTGTAAAAATGTTTATGGTATTACATGTGTTTATGACCATGTGTCATAGTGGCCCATGAGAGAATTAAAGCTTTGCAACGCTTTGTACTTAATAATTTTAGTGTTTAGTTCTAGTATTTTTTAGTATATTGTGAGCCTCATTAGAGCAGGGTGCTTTTTTTGTTTACAGTGGCACCCCATTGTCAGTTGGCTGACCCACAAATAGATGCTTAAAAGTATCTGTTGAATAAGATGTAGTATCTAAAATTCAGTACAGTGGTAGATTGTATAGAGTTCCAGGTGCTTCGGAGTATACTAAGTGTATATACCTCTAAATATGTGTCTTTAAAGAAGTTAGAGTCAAGATGGGGGAGGTGAAAAAATTAGGTATTCTTGCAAGACAGTAACAATGAAAGAACATTTCATTTCCCAGAGCTGTTCTGGAGCAGCTTATATACAGTTTGGAAGAATAAAGGTGGGAGAGAAAGGACCCTGTCCTCCATGTACTCGGGATCTGTACTCTGATAGTTGATTGATGTCTTTGTTTCAGTGGGAGAGGAGGATATTGTGGGTCACACTGTGGATCATAGCTCTTTGAAAGAGAAGGTGGAATTTGTGCCTTGAAAGGGTGAATTTGAAGTGCTAAGGGGAGGGAGAACAGCTTGAGGAAAAGCACTAAGAGGTCTTTGCTTTGGGCCCCTTTGAAGAGACAAGCACAAAAAAGTAAATAAACTCTTTGCTCCATGAGATCTTTTCTACCTGGCATATAGTGGGCATGAAATAAATGTGGGAAAAGGATGGATGGATGAGTAAATGAAGTGGGGGTAAGGAGAGAAATTTGGGGGACTCATTTCTTCACTCTCAGTGTCCTAATTGTTACTATCAAACTTGAGGCCTTTGTAACTTGTGTGGATTCTTGCTGCTTTGAACCTTGGCTTCTAGAATAGATCTGTTTGGGGTGCATGGGTGGCTCAGTTGATTAAGTGTCTGACGCTTGGTTTCGGCTCAGGTCATGATCTCACAGTTTGAGCCCCATGTCGGGCTCCACACTGTTAGTGCTTGGAATTCTCTCCCTCTCTCTCTCACCCTCAACTGCTTGCATTGCTTGCTGTCTCTCAAAATAAGTAAATAAACTTAAAGAAAAAAAAAAAACCCAGAATAGATCCGTTGTGTCATTGGGTTCCTGAATGCCCAGTGCGCAGTGGCTTTCAAATTTTTGCTCTGTAGTAAATATATTAAACTACTGGCTGCAATCTTCTAAATTGGTTTCGTTGCTTACTAATGGATCAAGGATGATTTGCTGAAACTTAGTTTTGATTTTAAGATACTTTCTGATTAGTCCTTTCTGCCTTTTCATCCTCTTTCCAGCAGTCCTACTACACCCTGTTCTCCAGCCCTTTGTAAGTAGTTGCTGTTACCCAATTCTGCTTTCTCCCATGAGTTTGTATATAACAGTAATGTCTTCATCTCATCGTATGGCAAATTCCAGTTTATCCTCAAGATTCTCAAATATTCCTTTATGGAATTGCAGCCTATTCCTCCAGATGCGTTGGTTGTGCTTTGCTAGGTTCTCAGTCACTTGGTACCAGACTGTTTTTTACAGTATTGGGCACATTGTATTTTTTTTTTTTAATTTTTTTTTAATGTTTATTTATTTTTGACAGAGAGAGAGAGAGAGAGAGAGACGTAGCATGAGCAGGGGAGGGGCAGAGAGAGAGGGAGACACAGAATCTGAGGCAATCTCCAGGCTCCGAGCTGTCAGCACAGAGCCTGACGTGGGGCTTGAACTCACAGACCGCCAGATCATGACCTGAGCCGAAGTCAGACGCTCAACCGACTGAGCCACCCAGGTGCCCCTGGGCACATTTTATTTTAAATAGTACTTGCTTTAGGTTGTGTCTCTTCTAAATTAAGAGCTGGGACCATGGCAGACCCATGGTCCATCTATTCTGAATGAAAAGTTTTAAAGTTTGCTTGGTAGATTAGTCAATGTTTGTGTACAGTTAGTGTTTGATTGGATGGAAAGTTCCCAAAGCACTGAGGAATCCAAATTCTTATTAAAGAATTAAGGCAGGTGTAAACTTGATTCTCTTGGTAGATGCTCGCTTCCTTCATTTCCCCTGTCCAGTTAGTGTAGATTGCTTTGTTGATTTGGCCTTCATTCTTAGTTTGACTTATACTCACAATTTTAATCAGCTTTTATGCTTTTTACATGAAGTTGCCCACCAGTAAATCATTTTTGGTTAAGTTAATCTGCTAAGCCAAAGTTCATGAATATGGGTTAGATTTTGAGACAAGACTTATCCTGAAGGGATTTTCCCCTGTAGGTAGAGCAATTACTGTTATATAAATTAGGCTTGTTCTAAATTTTCAGGTATTAGCTTGTTTTGTGTAAGGCCTCAGATATAGATTTTATGGCTTTCAAGTAACTCATGGTGTAGTGGATCTAAATTAATAGTTTTTTTTTGATTACCAGATTTTTGACCTAAAAAGAGTCTAGTTCAAGTGTAACAAAACAAAACAATTTAGGTAGAGCTGTAACACCCATTTGCTGTTATTTTTTGGGTTCACTGAGCCTTTTACTTTATTTTTGTCTGCCTTAGTGTACAATGTTTTTATTTTTATTTAGACATTAAAAAAAATTTTTTTTAATGTTTATTTTTGAGAGAGAAAGACAGAGTGCGACCAGGGGAGGGGTAGAGAGAGAGGGAGACACAGAATCTGAAGGAGGCTCCAGGCTCTGAGGTGTCAGCACAGAGCCTGATGCGGGACTTGAACTCACCAGCCATGCCATCACGACCTGAGCCAAAGTTGGACGCTCAACCACCTGAGCCACCCATGCGCCCCTAGCATACCATGTTTTTAAAAGGAAAAATATTTTTCTTGTTCTAACAAGAAATGCTCAGTTATCTTCTGGGTAATGGGCTGGCATTCAGAGGGTTGCATTGGGGCTCCTGCCTCTTGGTCTCCCTGGAAGAAAGTAGTTGGGAATTTAGATAGGAGGTGAGGCAGTCAAACTTGTCAAGTAAAGGGCTCTTACCATATTCATACCAAGTGTCATGATTCTGTGTGTGTCTGCAATACCTTAATGGAATTAATTACTGTTTTTTTTTTTTATGCAGGATGGGATTTGATTTTGTATTATATAACCCATGCATTGAAATCCACTAGGTAGTGTTTTGTGGAAAATAAAACCTTTGCCAAATGAAAGACCTGGGTTTGAATCCTGGCTGACCCATCTACCAACTAGTGCTTCTTCCTAGACTTTAATCAGGTTACCTAAATTCTGAGTTCCAATACCTCATCTGTAAAACAGTTCAATATCTATTCTAAGGGCTTAAATGATGTTGAAGTGTAAATTACCTGGAACTGTTCTTACCAGATAGAAAGCTTCTTGTACCTTTTAGAGGCAGGTGGGTACTGAATTGATCTGACTCCTTTGAAATTAATGTAATTTAAATTGAACCAGAATATTTTAGCATGTGTCAGCTGTGGGGATATTTGGGTTTTGCTGGAGGGAAGGCAGCTGTCTTCTCCCTAAAACCTTTTAGCTTTCTGGGTATCTTCATTTGGCTCTTACCAGTGTACACACTCACACCCAACAAAAGGAGTAATCTGTCCCCAAGCAAGGAAGGCCCCTCTTGCTGAGTAGTTTCCATGAGGCTCTTCCTTTCCATCTGTGTCAGTGCTTCCAACCTTTGTCTTAGGAAATACAGAGTTCAAGTTAAAGGTGAACGAACACAAACGTTATGATTTGTGTTGTCTTTGGATATTGTTTCTAATGATTTAAAAAATAAGCCCTAATGGGATATGTTACTTTTTAGTTTGCTGTGGCCGAACCAAGAAAGAAGGCGTATGCAGATTTCTACAGAAATTATGATTCCATGAAAGATTTTGAGGAGATGAAGAAGGCTGGTATCTTTCAGAGTGCAAAGTGATTTTGGAATGTAAAGGTAATATAGCTGTTTGAAGTTACTGTTTAAAATTTTTTTAAAATTGTGGTAAAATACAGATTGTTAAGTACCTTCACATTGTTGTACAACCAATCTCCAGAACTCTTCATCTTGCACAATTACCCATTGAACTACTCTCCATTCCCCCCATTCCCTGGCAACCACCACTCTACTTACTGTCTCTGAATTTGACTACTCTAGGTACTTTATTTAAGTGGAAACATACAGTATTTGTCTTTTTGTGATTGGCTTATTTTACTTAATATAATGTCCTCAAAATTCATCCGTTTTGGTATGTGTCGGAATTTCTTTCCTCTTTAAGGCTAAATAACATCCCATGGTATGTATATACCACATTTTGCTTTTTCATTCACCTTTGGTGGACATTTGGATTGCTTCCACCTTCTGATGATTGTAAATAATGTTGCTGTGATGTATGTAAATATCCCTTTAAATTCCCTCTTTTTGATACTTTGGAGTAGGTACCCAGAAGTAGAATGGTTGGATCATATAGTAGTTCTGTCTTTATTGTAAGGAACCACTATACCATTTAATATGGCAGCTGCACCATTTTATACTCAGTCGACAGTGCAGGAGGGTTTCAGTTTCACTACATACCTTGCCAGTACTTGTTTTCTGTTTCCCCCCCTCCCCCGCAAGTAGCCATCCTAATGGATGTGAGGTGGTACTGGATTTTGATTTTCATGTTTATTTCCCTAATGGTTAATGATGTTGAGAATCTTTTCTCATGCTTGTTGACCATTTGTATGTCCTCTTGGTAGAAATGGCTAATCAGGTTCTTCCCCCATTTTAATCAGATTGGGGTTTATTGTTGTTGAGTTGTAGTTCTTCAAACTCTTGTCAGATACATGATTTGAAAGTATTTTCTCCCATTCTAAAGATTGCTTTTCACTTTGTTGATTGTGTTCTTTGCACAGACATTTAAAATTTTGATGGGGTCTAATTTATGTAATTTTTATTTTTGTTGCCTGTGCTTTTGGTGTCCTACCCAAGAAATCTGCCAAATCCAATGTCATGAAGCTTCTGTTATGTTTTCTTTTTTAATTTTTTTAATTTTTTTTTTTTTTTTTTTTTTTTTTTTTACTGTTTATTCATTTTTGAGAGACAGAGTGCAAGTAGGGTGGGGCAGAGAGAGAGGGAGACCCAGAATCCAAAGCAGGCTCCAGGCTCTGAGCTGTCAAGACAGAGCCCAGTGCAGGGCTTGAACCCATGAACTGCAAGATCATGACCTGAACCAAAGTCGGACACTTAACCGACTGAGCCATGCAGGTGCCCCTGTCATGTTTTCTTATAAGTTCCAGTGTCTTGAAGCTTCTCTAATGTTTGCTTACAGGTTTTATTTTATAGTTTTAGCTTTTACCTTTAGGTCTTTGATTCATTTGAGTTAATTTTGAGATAAGAGATTCAAAAAGGGTCCAACTTCTTTATTTTTTGTGACTATCCAGTTTCCCAATAGTGTTTGTTGAGAAGACGGTCCTTTCCCAAGTGGATGGTCTTGGTACCTTTGTTGGTAATTTTTGGACTGTATATGTGAGGGTTTATTTTAGGCTCTGTTCTGTTGCATTGGTTTATATTTACGTTAGTACCACACTGTTTTAATTACTGTAGTTTTATAGTAAGTTTTGAAATTAGAGATTGTTTTGGTTATTCAGGGTCCCTTTATAGTCTCTCTGAATTTTAGGATGGATTTTTCTACTTCTGCAAAAATGCTGTTGAGGTAGGGTTTGCATTACATATGTAGCTCACTTTGGACATCTTAGCAATTATAAGTATTCCACTTCATGAACATGAGATGCCTTTCCATTTATTTGTATCTGTAATTTTTTTTCAGCAGTGTTTTGTAGTTTCAGTGTATAGGTCTTTTGCACTTTTGGTTAAGTATTCCTGTGTATTTTATTTTTTTGGATGCTTTTGTAATTGGAATTGTTTTCTTAATGTTTTTATGATTATTCATTGTTAGTAGATAGAAACACAACTGACTGTTGTGTGTCGATTTTGTATCCTGCAACTTTGCTCAGTTAGTTTATTCTAAGTATCTTTTTCTTTTTCTTTTTTTTTTTTTTTCCCTGTGGAATCTTTAGGGTTTTCTACATATAAGACCAGGTCATCTGCAAACAGATAGTTTTATTTTTTCCTTATCAATTTGGATGTCTTCTTTCTTTTCTCTTGCTTACTTGGTTTGGCTAGCCCTTCCAGTTCTTTACTGAATAGAAGTGGTAAGAATAGGCATCCTTATCTTTTTCTTGATCTTAGAGAAAAAGCTTTCAGGCTTTGACCTGTTAAGTATGATATTAGCTGTGGCCTTTCCATATATGGCTTTTATTATGTTGTGGTAGTTTGTATTTGTTCCTGATTTATTATTTGTTTCCCTGTACTGTTAATTCTCATTTGCATGACTTGTTTTGTAAGTGGAAGTATGTACCTCTTAAAACCTTTCACTTGTTTTACCCATCTCCCTATTACCCTCCCCCCTTACATCTGCTTCTGTGTGTTTGTTTCCTGACTTGCTTCCCTTAGCATAATATCCTGTAGATTCATTCATATTGTTGCACTTGGCAAGATCTCATTCTGTTTTATGGCTGAGTAAGAAGTGTGTGTGTGTGTGTGTGTGTACACCCAGTAGTGGAATTACTGGATCATATGGTAATTCAATTTTTAACTTTTTGAAAAATCTCTGTACTATTTTCCACAGTGGTTGCACCAATTTACATTCCCACCAACAGTGTACCAGAGTTTTCTTTTCTCCACATCCTTGCTAACACTTGTTATCCCCTGGTTTTTTGATACTAGCATTCTGACTGGTGTGAAGTGATATCTCATTGTGGTTTTGTTTTGCATTTCCCTAATGATTAGTGATACTGAACATCTTTTCACTTATCTGTTGGCCTTGTATGTCTTTGGAAAAAATGTTCAGGTCTTCTGTCTATTTTTAATTGGATTATTTGGGGGTTTTTTGGTGTTGAATTGCACACGTTTTTTATATGCTTTGGATATTAACCCCTTATCAGATACTTAGTGTACAGATATCTT
Organism: Felis catus; assembly: GCF_018350175.1. Taxonomy (NCBI): domain Eukaryota; kingdom Metazoa; phylum Chordata; class Mammalia; order Carnivora; family Felidae; genus Felis; species Felis catus. Next base: position 45,959,206 of record NC_058385.1, on the reverse strand, counting down.
CTTCCATTCAGTAGGTTGCCTTTTCATTTTGTTGATTCTTTCTTTTGCTGTGCAAAAGCTTTGTATTTTGGTATAGTCCAAATAGTTTATTTTCGGTTTTGTTTCCCTTCTCTGAGGAGACATGTCCATAAATATGTTGCTAAGGCTGACATCCAAGAGATTACTTTCTATGCTTTCTTCTAGGAATTTTATGGTTTCAGGTCTCACATTTAGGTCTTTAATCCATTTTGAATTTATTTTTGTGTATGGTATAAGAAAGTGGTCCAGTTTTCCCAGCACCATTTATTGAAGAGATTGTGTTTTCCCCCATATGTTCTTGCCTCCTTTGTCATGTAGATTAATTGACCATATAAGTGTGGATTTATTTCTGGGCTCTACTCTGTTCCATTGATTTGTGTGTCAGTTTTTGTGCCAGTACTATACTGTTTTGATTACTGTTGCTGTGTAAGATATTCTGAAATTTGGAATTGGTAACTCTAGTTTTGTTCTTTCTCAAGATTGCTTTGGTTATTCAGGGTCTTTGTGGTTCCACATACATTTTACGATTATTTCCTCTAGTTCTGTGAAAAATGCTCTTGGCATTTTGATAGAGATTACATTGAATCTCTAGACTGCTTTGGGCTGTATGGACATTTTAACAATGTTTATTAAGTCTTGAATCCATTAGTATGGTATGGTATATCTTTCCATTCAGTTTCTTTCATCACTGTCTTAGTTTTTAGAGTGTAGGTCTTTCACCTCCTTGGTTAGATTTATTACTGGGTATTTTGTTGAGTGTATTTATCATGAAAAGGTATCAGATTTTTCAGTTGAGTTTTCTCCATTCAGATGATGTGTGGTTTTTGTTTACTTCTGTGGTATATTACATTGATTGTAGTGTGTTGAATCATCAAGAATAAATTCCACTTCCTCATGTTGTAAAATCCTTCTAATGAGTTGTTGAATTCTGTTTGCTAGTATTTTGTTAAGGGTTTTGCATCTATATTCATCAGGGATAATCTGTAGTTTTCTTGTATTATATATTTGTCTGGCTTTGGTGTTGGGGTAATGCTGGCCTTCTAGAATGTTTTATATTTAATGAAATTATCAATCATGTTTTCACAAGAGGAAACATAGGAAATGGTTAGGAAAACATAGTAGGGGGCAGTCTCTCCCCACCCAGAAATGTTTAAGATGTTAAAACAACCTCCTCCTTCTCCTCCTCCTCCTCCTCCTCCTCCTCCTCCTCCTCATCTTCTTTTGGGAAGGAGCTTGAGGAGGATTGGTGTAAATTCTTTAAGGGTTTGATAGAATTCACCTGTGAAGCCATCTGATTCTGGATTTTTCTTTATTAGAAGGTCCTTACTAGTTACAGGTCTGTTTAATATTATCTGTTTCTTCCTGATTTATAGTTTAGGAATTAATCTGTTTCATGTAAGTTGTCTAATTTGTCAACGGAGTTGTTTATAGCATTGTTTTTACAATCCTTTTTATTTCTGTGAAATCAGTTGTAATGTTCCCTTTCATTTCTGTTTTTAGTTATCTGGGTCTTCTCCCTTTTTTTTTTTTTCTTAGCCTAAAGGTTTGCCAGTATTGTTGATGTTTGCAAATAACTGGCTTTTGATTTTGTTGATTTATCTATATTATTGTAATTTTTACTATTTCCTTTCTAGCCTTGAGTTTAGTTTTTCTAGGTTTTTAAGGTGTTAAACTTAGGTCGTTGATTTGAAATCTTTCAAGATTTTCCTTGTGATCTCTTTGACCCATTGGTTGTTAAAAAGAACACGTTTAGGGGTGTGTGGGTGGCTCAGTCGGTTGAGCGTCCGACTTCAGCTTACGTCTGGCTTCGGCTCAGGTCATGATCTCACAGTTCGTGAGTTCGAGCCCCGCGTTGGGCTCTGTGCTGACAGCTCAGAGCCTGGAGCCTGCTTCCGATTCTGTGTCTCCCTCTCTCCCTGCCCCTAACCCACTTGCCCTCTGTCTCTCTCAAAAATAAATAAACATTAAAAAAAAATTAAAAAAAGAACATGTTTAATTTCAGCATTTTTGTGGGTTTTTTTTATTTTCCTTCTTGGATTCATTTCTAGTTTCAGTCCATTGTGATCAGAAAAGACAGTTTGTATAATTTCAGCCTTTTAAATCTATTAAGTCTTGTTTTGTGGTTTAACATATGGTCTATCCTGGACAGTGTCTGCACTTGAGAAAATTGTGTTTTGTGGTGGTGTTAGGTAGCATGTTCTGTTCTGTACCTGTCAGGTCCACCTGTTGTTCAAGTGTTGTTCAAGTCCTCTTGTCTTAATAATCTTGTGTCTAGTTCTTTAGCCATTACAGTAGTTCCCATTTATCCATGGTTTTACTTTCGGCCATTTCAGTTACCTGTGGTTAACTGTAGTCCTTTAGATGATCCTGCTCCTGAAATATTGTCAGAAGGTCAGTAGTAGCTTAATGCTACGCCACAGTTCCTATGTCATTCATCTCCCTTTACCTCATCTGGTAGGTGTTTTATCATCTTACATCACAAGAAGGATGAGTATGGTACAGTAAGATATTTTGAGAGAGACCACAGTTAAATAAATTTTTTTTACAGTTTACTGTTAACAATTAGGAAAGTCCTATTTTAGTCTCTTACTGTGCTTAATTTATAATTTAAACTGTCATAGGGATGTATATCTAGGAAAAAGGATAGTATGTACAGGTTTCAGTACTATCCATGTTTTCAGGCATCCACTGCAGGTTTTAGAATGTAGCCAGTGGAGGTCTTGGAATGTGTCCCCAGTGGATAAGGGGCGGGGACTACTGTACTGAAAGTGGGATATTACATTAGTATGGAGCTGTTTCTCCCATCAACCTGTTAGTGTTTTGCTTTATATATTTGAAAGGTCTGGTGTTTGGTGCATATGTAATTGTTCTGTCTTCCTGGTAAATTGACCCTTCTTTATATAATGTTTTTGTCCCTTGTAACTTTTGACTTAAAGTTTTGTGTGATGATAGTACAGCCACTCTTGTTCTCTTGATTATTATTTTGTATGGAATATCTTTTTCTATCCTTTCACTTTAGAACTGTGTGGTGTCCTTAGATTTAAAGTGAATCTCCTGTAGACAGCATATGATTGGATCCTGTTTTTTATTTATTCTGCCACTCTGTATCATTTGGGAAGTTTAAACCATTTATATTTAGGATGATTACCGATAGGGAAAGACTTTTGCCATTTTATTGTTTCTGTAGCACAGCTTTTTTGTCCTTCCTTTCCTCTCAATGCGTTTGCATTTAGTTTTTTTTGTTTTTTTGTTTTTTTTTTCTTTGTAGTGACATGTTTTGATTCCCTTTTCGTTTTCCTTTTGTGTAAATTCTGTAGATATTTTCTTTGTGGTTACCTTTGGTATTTTCTAGGACATGCTAAAATTACAATAATCTGGGGCACCTGAGTGGCTCAGTCAGCTAAGATTCCGGTTATTGATTTTGGCTCAGGTCATCATCTCACAGTTCATGGGTTTGAGCCTTGTGTTGGGTTCTGTGCGGGCAGTGTGGAGCCTGCTTGGGATTTTCTCTCTTCTTCCCTTTCTGCCACTCCCTTGCTCATGCATGCTTTTGGTCTTTCTCTCAAAATAAATAAATAAAATTTTTTTTTTTAATGTTTATTTTTGAGAGCGAGAGACCGAGACAGAGTGCAAGTGGGAGGGGGAAGAGCGACAGAAGCAGGCTCCATCCAGGCTCTAAGCTGTCAGCACAGAGCCTGATGCGGGGCTCGAACCCACACCCATGAGATCATGACCCAAGTCAAAGTCGGACGCTTAACCGAATGAGCCACTCAGGCACCCCAGTAAATATATTTGAAAAAAAAAAAATGACAACAGTCTACTTCAGACTGATATTTTCAATCGCAAATAAAAATTTTACTCTTTAACAACTCTCCTCCTCCACTTTATTAGTCACAAATTATATATAGCATACTCGTTAACATAGATTTATAGTTTTTTAATGCTTTTTGTTTTTTAAATCCTACAAACTTAAGAGTTCTGAAACAATTACAGTGATGCTGGTTTATATTTGTCTATATATTTACCTTTACCAGAGAACTTTATATTTTCACATGGCTTCAAGTTACTCTTTAGTATACTTTTGTTTCGACTTGGAGAACTCCCATTGCAAGTCTAGTGAGGAACTCCTGATACTTTAGCTTTTTGTTTATCGAGGAGTGTCTTAATTTCATCCTCATTTTTGAAGGACAGTTTTGCTAGATACTGTTTTTTGGTTGACTTTTTTGTGAGCACTTTAAATATATCATCTGACAACCTTCTGACCTGCAAGGTTTCTGCTGAAAAATCCACTGATAATCTTACAGAGGTGATGTAGGTGATGAATCGATTTTCTCTTGATGCTTTTAAGATCCATGGTCTTTGGATTTGAGAGCGTGATTATAGTGTCTTGATGTGGGCTTCTTTGAGTTTATCCTACTTCCAAGTAACTTCTTGTGTTTGTATATTCACTTCTTGCCTCAAATTTGGGAAGTTTTTGGCCATTATTTCTATAAATAAGCCTTTTGCTCTTTGCTTTTCTGGGAGTTCCATAATGCATATATTGATGTTTGTGATGATGTCCCACAGGTCCCGTAAGCTTTGTTGTTCATTTTCTTTCCTTTGTGCTCCTCCCAGACTCAATCATTCAAATGAACTTTTTTCAAGTTTGCTGATTCTTTTGTCTGAGTCTGCTGTTAAACCCCTTAGAGATTTTTTTCAGTTCAGTTACTGTGTTTTTGTGGACCATAATTTTGATTTTTTTTAAACAATTTTTCTGTTGATATTTTGTTTGTATATCATTTTCCTGATTTCATTTAGTTGTCCAAGTTCTCCTTTAGCTCATTGAGCAGTATTTAAGACTGTTGTTTTAAAGTCTTTTTAGTTAGAGGCTTGTATTTCTTTAGTGTCAGTTTTTGAAAATTTATTTTGTCTTTTGAATAGACCATATTTCCCTTTCTTTGTATGTCTTTTGTTGAAATTAGGGCATTTGAATAATAGCCACTCCCTCCCCATCTTTGTGGATTACCTCCATGCAGGGGAAGATCTTCACTAAACAACCCGGCATAAAGGCTCAGGGTTGTCTCACTTTTTCTGGAGATACATCTTTCTTGAGTGTGTGTGTGTGTGCGCATGTACGCATGCATTTTTGTTCCAGTTCTTGTATATACTCAGTTGCTTTTTAAGTGTTAATTTCTCTAAGAGTCTCATCCTGTTTCCTGTATAGAGCGTTAGCTGTTCTGTTTTATTCCTCTGCCCATAGTCTCTTGCCCATAGGTGCCTGTGAGTCTGAAGGTCCTCTGTAGCTCTTGTGTCCTGGGACCCACCACAACTTTCAGCAGCTTGCAGTCTGATATCTCAAGTATGCCACACAGTTCCGGTGTTCTGAGATAGGCAAGTTAGAGAAAAGTCCCTTGGGAAGCTCTCAAACAAGTCAGAATGTTGTAAGCGATTTTTATTCTTTACCATCTGTCCTGAGGGAAGAGCCAGGAATTGTCAGTTTCCTCCTGAGCACATTGTGCTGCACCAAGGATGGGGTGGGGCAAGAGCAAGGAAAAGAAGTCCATGATATTTCCTGCCGTTTTGTGTGTTTTTCTTGTTTTATTAGTGTTGGTTGCTGTAGCTAATTTTTATTTTTTGAGAGAGAGAGAGTGGGGGAAGGGCAGAGAGAGAGGAGAGAGAGAATTCAGTGTAGAGCCCTTCACAGGGCTTGATTTCACAAACTGTGAGATCATGACCTGAGCTGAAATCAAGAGTCTGACGCTTACTCAGCTGAGCGACCCAGGCACCCCTGTAGTTATTTATCTTAAAGGAACTATCTGAAATCAGTTGGATGTATGTATGAAGTATCTACCATATAACTTATGATAGAAAAAATAAGAAGAACTTTATTTCTAAAGGTTGGAAAATTGATAAGGAATTATGATTTTTCTCATATTATGGACTATATTGTGTCCATTAGAAATGCCATTCACAAAGTAACATGATTTTATATAAAGGGTATGCTTTTTTTTTTTTTTTTTAAGTTTGAGACACAGTGGGAGAGGGGCAGAGAGAGATGGGGAGAAAGAGAATCACAAGCAGGCTCCACAGTGTCAGCGCACAGCCTGATGCAGGGCTGAAACTCACCAACTGTGAGATCATGACCTGAGCTGAAACCAAGAGTTGGATGCTTAACTGTGCCATCCAGGTGCTCCAAGGGTGTTTTATGTTTAGTAAAAATTACACAGGGAAGAAAAAAGACTGAAGGTAAAAATAAAAAGATCAAGAAAATATTAATGGTTCTGTATTGCATCTTAAGTGCTGGTTTTCTTAAAGCTTTGACGTTTTCACAGTTACCACAGTGCATATGCATTTCATAATCAGATGTTAACAGGCTAATTTTTAAATACTTGTTAGTTTTACCTTTTTTTTTTTTTTTTTAATTTGAAGCTGATTGTGTTTAAAAACCAGTAAGAAAAAAAGATTTGGAGACAAAGATAGAAATACTCTTTAGAACAGACTGGCTGCTGCTTTTCAGAACAGTATGTGGATGTGAGAAGGGAATGGAGGAGAGTGGACTTGAGAGGGAGGAAAAAGGCAGAATTTGGTGAATGGAAAGAAGTCACAGTAAGGTGTCATATACCCAAAACTGGTCAGGATGGTCAGGGACCTTGGCAGAGAGTGAACCTGGAGCCCAGACTGCCTGAAATGGTTTTCTCCTGGGCAAAAGGTGAGTGAGCCAAGTGTAGGCTCTAGTAGCAGGAGTAGACCTTATGTGACCTTAAGGGTGGTGAGGTGTTAGCAGAGAATGCTTGTCATTAACTAAGCCACTGTGTTTTTTCCACAGAATTTCTTTGGGTTGAGTTCCATGGAAGTTTGTCACTGACCTGTGTTCCAGAAGTATGAAACATGAATATTGGGTCATGGAATAGTTTGTCTTGATAAATAAACTAACAGATACTGTGGACAGTAAGTCTTTGCTCATTTATTCTTAATGATACTTCAGTGTGCTTGCATCAGAATTAAGAGATTTTAACTGTGTGTATTTATGAACCTTAGGAAGATAACTTGATTTCAAGATTTCTTAACGGTTTCATTGTTTTAGGATATTTTTTATTGCTTTGAGGTTAATTTCACTGAAATACTGCTAGGTGCCTTTCTTGGTCCTGCGTCATGAATTAAGGAGGTCTATAGGATTCTACAAAGCTACTGTTCTCTATGCTCTTAGAAGGGACAGAGAACGGTTTTTGTAAGATATGTCCTTGGGCTTCATTGTCACTGTTTGGTAGCCCTGCTGGATTAATTGCCAGATGTAATAGATAATTAAAATATAAAGGTTCTTTTACTCACTGTTAAAGAGCTATCAGTATGTATAGGTAAGTTGGAATATAGATCTAGTCCAAAAAAGTTGTATTAGGGTAATTAATATCTGTTAATAAGAGTGTGGGAACTTTTTTTTGTGTGGTGGTGGGGGGGTGACTTAGGACCTTTCTCCCCTATATTAATTATTAATGCTTTTTTTGTGATCAAAGTGATACAGAGAATTTTAAAAATCAAGTTTATTTTAGCCTAAGCTAGTTTTACCACTGATTGGCACTTTATTAGGATAACAAAAACTGTTTCTTAACCATTTTAACTCCCACAGAATTCTTGGGTCCTAATGTGAGCCATATTAAACCCAGGAGTTGGTGAAAACCTGCATTTGAAAAACACCTGGTGACAGTACACATTTGTGTGTGGTCAGTAATTCAAGGATTCCTTTTATTTTCAACAATTTATATAACAGTTCTTAGAAGTAGTATGCCAAAATGACCATAAAAGATACAATAATTAATACATATTTACATTCTTAAAAATAGTAACTCTTGAGGTTGACAAAGCTGTCACTATCCCAAATGAGTGTGACACAACAAACTAGTGGAAGAATCAGTTTTTCGAATTCAGGCTGAATTGTTCATTAATAGGCTCACTTTCCAGAAACAACTACATAGTGACTTCTCGTGCCCAGTGACATGTGAGATTTAATTAAAAATTAATGGGCATTTGAAATTGAATTTTTAGCATCTCACAGTTGTATGTAACAGTTTGTAGACCCAATTTGGATATAGTCAGTAAAAATGTTTTAATCAGAGTGAGATTTTTACTATTAAAGATGATATCTGGTAACCCAGAGTCTTGATAAAAAGCCATCCTTAAATGCAGAAATAATATCAGTCACTGGGAATATTTTTGTATTGGATCAATTCAGAATAAACTATTTGGACTGGTTCATTGGTAAGGTTAAGTAACATTGGGGTTCTTGACTCCCCTCCAGTATCCCAGGGCAGTATGAATATCCTGTTAAAACCCTTCCAGAAGAGAGTGTCAAAGGGAATACCTAGTTGAGCACTCTGGGTGCTCTGTTTTCATTGACGGACATTGGATTTACTCTAAGCTGGTTTGCTAAAACGAATTGGAGAGACATTTTTTCCACAGTGTAGCTGGACAGTCATGAGAATGTCTTGTAAATTTCAGTAAAATGCAGACTTTAAAGTAGGAACATACATAGCAGGTTTTACTTAAAGAAGAGCATCACATTTAAGTAATAAATTTAACAAGTTAAACAATAAAATCCTAAGCACTTAAAGATTCCAAACATTTGCAGACGAGAGTATTAGGCCAAGATAGTGTTTTAGCCTAGAAACAGATGCGGTTGGGAATGAAGTTTTAACCAGTCTCTCCATTCTAAGGCCTGACCACATTTTGTGTTAGAGCAGAGAGTTAACAGATCTTAATTATAGTAAACAATTTAGCAAATACTATTAGAGAGCAAAAGGGAATACATGTGTGATGAGATGACAACAGAGACTTTTAATCAATGTCTCCAAATGGGAAAGGAACACGTTTTTTATTTACTGCATTTTAGTTTTAGGGAAAGGAATTAATTTTAGAAGAGGCTGAAAAACTACCTATAATTAAAGTATTGGCCTTGTGTTCATCTTAGATACTAGTTACGTTTCTTTTTCAAAAATAAATTGTACAAGCAGGGATCATCACCTCAGAGGGTACTCAGGGGAACCCTTTTCTCAGGGCTTTATTTTTTACCATGTTAAATTTACTAATGAAGACTTGAGCAAAATGTGGGTCGGCCATATAATGGTATGTTTTCACCGTGGAGGGGAGAGGTTCCACAGCCACCACTGGGCATGCTGTCTGCACGGAAGAGCAGCTGGGGGCCAGGTGGCAGGATGTCTTTGTGATGTAGTCCACAAGTCTATTGTACTGTTGTTCTGACAGTCTCTCTCGGGCTCCATCCACCTAGGATCCAAAAATAAAGTCTTGAGTTGCCAAATTTTCATAATGGGACTCCCATGACCAAAGTATTCCTTCTGTTTTTGACTCATACATCTGCGCATTATGCTTTGAGGTCCTCTAATAAAGCCATTTTTATCCAACGCTGTGCTTTTTATTTTTCCTCTGAGCTGTGGCAGTGATAACACTGCGCTTTCAGCAGTACAAACGAAGCTCTGCATGGGACTGTTAGGACAACCTCCTTTGAATACACGTTTGGTGTTGTGTGAAATTCCCATGTTTGAAGTTGATGATTTGGTAACATTTTACTCATTAACTATTAAACATCTGTCACTGCTCTTTACTAACCAGCTCAGGAACAAAGAAGAGTGTCTTTCCTCTGCATAAATCAACATTAAACTCGCATCCTGAAATAAAAGTTCTGTTTGCCTGTCTCCTTAAACCTCTAAAGTCTGACAGAAAAAATTCTGGAGAAGAGCACCTCTTTCAAACCAGTGGCTTTGGACAGAGCATTAAAAAAATAAATACCTTTTGAACTGTAACATTTTCTGCTTTTATAAACACTAGGATTTAAAGCCAGAGGTGGGGGGGTGGTGGTGGTGGTGGGGGAAACTGGGCAGAGGAAGGGGAAATTTTTATGGAAAAAAAGGGAGGATGCAAAGTACATTTATGGTTCATAAAAGTCTGGCTCATCTTCAGTGGAACTCAAATAGGAGAACTGAGATATACTACCTAAGTTCTTAAGTGAGATTTTCTGAGAAAGCACCCATCAAAGGCAATTGGATCTATAAATTCTTCCCACCCTGAGCTTTTGTAGCTATCTGGGGTGTAGATCACGTGGACTGGGACGTTTCCAGTATAAACTACTGATCTGTGGGAATCAGGTAGCCACTGGCCTTTTCAGTGGTTCTGTACCTACCAAATGTTGGCAAGATCATTCCGGGTAAGAATTAACAAGGGCTTTTGAGTCCTCAAAGTAGTAGTAATGTAAAGAATTTCTGTGTTTCTGTGTAGGGCAAACAGTGCAGCCAAGGGTGTCTTAAAAGCTGTACAAAGCCAGTAGACGGTAAGGAGTAAGGGCCTGCCAGAAAAATAAGTAGGGCATCCGTTAGAGTTCGGATCTCCTATTTTGAAGCTTGGGAAAGAAAAGAAAGGCCCCCAAAGTTTCACTGACAGATGAAAGCTGTGTACCACCAGGCAAAGGCCAGAGCTCTGATGATATCATTTGATGGGGTCAGAATTCAGCTGGAAAGCTTTGAAAACACAGAAAGTCTTAATTGCTCCTCCTGAACAGCAGCACAGGAAAACCCGTGCTGTGAAAGGAACCTGGCCAAGGAATAAATTGACCTTCTGACTCATGTTGAGCCTCTCATAAGGGATTTCAATAATGTGCCAGGCATATTAAGCAATTATTACCCTAAAAATGGCTGCATTTAACCAAGAAAAGCAAATGCTGATTTAAAAATATTTGAATCCTGCCACATTTCAATATACTGAGTGATGTCATGTACAAATTAATTCCTTCCAAATTTCAAAGGAGCTGTGTTTCCTAGTATCTGAAGCAAAAAAAGCAGAAAAGCCATTTTATATGAAGATCTAAAAATACTGTTCTTAGTTTTCCCTGGAAGACAGCAGGTAGGCTTCTTAACCCAGGTTTACATCTGTGGATTCAGTTTGCAGGTGACTAGTCCTGACTGACATGAGCACGGCAGCTGAGGAAAAGTCCCCGTGTCAAGCAGCACTGCCGAGTGATTCCCCCGCCTCGTTTTGCGCATACACTGGGTCACAGCACTCCTACGGAAGGGTGTGCTGTCTCAGAAAAGAAACGGGCATTTTGTTGTAAAGTTTGGGTCTCCTTTGGGGTGAGTGGGGAAGGGGGGTAGGGTTTGGACACAGGACTGAGGGGGCAGTTATTTCCTGTTTCTTAGGAGTTGGGGGAGGTAAAGTGGGATAGGTTCAGAGAAAGAATTTGGGGGCTGACCGCGTACTGGATCTCCACCATTTCTGTCCTGTGCCGGGACAGCCAGGTGCTGCTGGGTAAACTCCACAGCTGCCCTGCACTATTCCTGCCCTCAGTCATCTCTTCCGGCCTCTTCCCCCTTAATCCAGCCCCCTGTTCTCCCCGAGTACCGATGGAAGACCAGTGTTGAGCATGGTGTCCAGAGCATCGGTGCTTTTCTGCCTCTAACTCGGTGATCCCATGGTCTCAATTAACCTTGGCAACTTCTAGGAATGGTGACTCCAGCTATCATCTCATTAACCCCTAGAGAAGCAGGCCTGTTCCTTCCCAGCTATGATAATTCCCCACAGTACCCTCCTCAAACGAAAGCCAAAGGGAGAAGGATCACAACTGAAGACAGTAGAGACCGTTTTAACAACAAAAGCTGAATCTCCAGTCTTCAGTTTAAGATACGAGATATTTCCCAAGCAGCTAAGGAATAAGGATAGATTCCCGAGGGCCTTGGAAGTTTCTCGTTAGGGACCAAGGACTTGAAGATAATGACACCGTCCCTTGCCAAATCCTGTAGCCAGATCACTGCTGCTTTATTGTCAATTGGATCAGAAGATTTTGGCAGATCTAAAGTCGGCCTGGACATCTGACCTCTGTTTATTCCCAGAAAGTCATCAACTCGAAGAGCAATGTGCGCCTAGTGCCAAGCTCCAGCTTAAAGCCTGACTGATTAGGATCCAAGAAGCTAGAGAAATCTCAGAGTTGTTGTGGTTGGCTGCCTTCCCTCTTCTCAGATAATTTTACCCAAACAGCGGTGCGAGGGAGACACAGGCTCCCATACCAGGAAGAAAATAAAGAACGGGGCAGGACCCGCCGCAGGCAGGTTTGCTGTCCTTTCCTGGGGCCACTCAGTCCTCAGGTTAGGACCAGCAGGCCCCAGCTTGCCACTGACCTGCACTCCCCTTGCTGAGTGGAAAAACAGGTCTGTTTCGTAGGTCAACTCTTAGAGACCCTTGGATCAGGCAGTGGGGAGGCAGGAACAGAGCAGTTTTCCACAGGGTGCACCTGCTCGCCACTGGACTGTAGGAAGCTGGTGTTGCTCTTGTCAGGGCTCACCCCTGACACCCAGTGTGCCCTGCCTGGGCCTCCATCCCGTGGCAACTTCTGTGTGGTCGGGAGCCAGCATGCAGTACAGGAACAGGCCAGGCTGGGCCAGAGAGCTGCCCCAAGAGCCTAAGCGGCAGCCCAGGGGGTGCCCCACAGTACTTAAGGGATGGGAATCTGCCCCGTGGGAAAGGGAACGCTGAGCCACACACAGTACAGAGCAGGGGGAGGAAAGAGATTCGTGCCCAGAATTCTGACCCGTGAGGTCTTGGAGTGGAAATGGGGGAGAGAGTGAGACCTCCTTCCTGGTTTGTGAACTTGTTTCCCGGTCCCCTCACTTCCGTGGCAGTCCTCTCCTGTGCCACCAGACTTGTGCCTGCTTTGTGGAGCAGCAGCACAGAATTGCTGCCTCGGCCCTGGCCCTTCTTGGACACACCTGTGTGTCCTGGAGATCCGCTGTCCCGTCTCCTTCAGCACCCCGGCGCCCTGACGACCACGCCTCGTTCAGATCGTACGGTGGCATAGCCCCAGGCCTCAAGTCCATCTGGCCCGCTGCTGGGCTCCCCTAAGGAAGCCTCACACACACACCTGGGTTGGGGCTTCCCAACTTGCTTCCGCACGGGCCCCTTGGTTCCCCTCCCCCACGCCGCTTCCTGTGACGGCCCTCCCAGTCCCCAGCAGCCTCCACAGGCTGCAGCCCCAACTGCCTGGTTACCGGTGGTCAGCCTGCACCTCCACTTCCCTGGCCGTTAGCCGCGCAGTCACCCCATTTTCTGAAATGTACCTCCACGTCGCAGGCCACTCGCGGCTGCCTGAGCTGCACGATGAGCAGGTTGTTTTGCTTGCTGTCCTGTGCACAGTCGATCTCCGTGACAGGGAAGGCCTGCTGCTGCGTGTCCTCGCTGACGCTCACCACGAAGAGCACTTCCGAGGTCAGCAGCAAGCACCCTTCGTGCTCCTGGCCTGAGCCCCTCACCAGAACCACATCCAGGGCCATGTGGACTTCCGGTCTGCCCAGAGACTGAAGCATTTTCCTGTTTCAGAGGAGAGAAGTGAGGCTAGAAGCCAGTTTGGAAAAGATGGTCCTGTATCAGTGCGCACTGTACCAAGGGCTGGGGCATTCTTACGCAAAGGTCCCCAAAGGCAAAGGGCCCTCGCCAATGTGATGATCAACTTTAGCCTCACACGTAATGGCCACTTTCATTCGCAAACTGATTCTGGTCAACCAAGTCCAGCTCCTTCCTGGGGACAAGGATTTCCCTTGGCTCTGACCAGCTCCTTTTCTTCCCATTAGAAACATCACCCCTGATCAGAACGCTGCCTTCATGGAGAGTCCCCGGTCCCCTCGCAGGCCTAGGCTGCTCCGTCAGCGTGCAGCTTCCCCCGAGGGGTGCGCGAGACGCGTCCCACATCTGGGGATGGCAGCCTCTCCCTGGCGCTATGATGGCCTTGCGCCGCCTGAGATGCCAAACGTGGCCGCTCCTCGCCCCCACCCCACCCCCCCCGGGGCTCCCCTGGAAGTAGGGGCCGTTAGCTCGACAGCAAGCCAGGCCCTGTTAACATGCGTGTGCAGCTGAACAAGCGTCTAGATAATCTTACCAGACATATTTGACGTGGCTGTTCGGGGCCCGGTCAGCATGCAGATCACTTGGCTGATAGCGCTGTTTGGGAAGCTGAGAAAGTCCAGCTCCATGTAAAATACCTGTGGCGAGAGAAGTAAGGGAGTTTTACTAGTTGTTTTTCTGGAAACCAGTTCCACGGTATAGTGATGTCATCTGCTTATAGCCATCCATAAAACACTACAGATCCAAAATGATGTCAAGTCTTTGGAAGCAGTCGTATGGATAGATAGTCATTAAACACTGCAACGCTCTGAACTCTGGCGATCTTACATTAGCTACAAACTGAAAAATGAGCGAACGACAGTCCAAGCATAGGCCGGACTGGCAATTAACGGAAGCATCACGCTCCTGGGAGTAATCCATCCTGAGCAACAGCTCACACGCCATTACAGTTTATGCGATAAAGTCAAGACTGTTAGCTGACTTCCTTGCTTAATGTTACAATACTTCTGTATCTGTGCTGGGCTGGGCAAACAATAAAAAACACAACACACACAGAGATGCACACAAAGGCACATGGTTTGCCTAGATACAGTATTTCAGTGACTTAATCCAGCTGTTAAACACGAATCCATTTACATTTATGAGCACTCGTGGGGCCTCCGGTTTATTACACGCTCCCCCTGGTGCCGGCACCGAACGAGGGCACCAAGCAGCACCACGCGGCCTCCAAAGAGACTCTCCAGGACCAAAGATGGTACAGCATGTGTGCTTCCCGAGGGCTTGTAAATGTTTATAAACGAGGCACAGTCATTAGACTGAGAGTTAGTGGTTTGTAAAACCTTCAGTGCGGTAATAAAAGTTTTACAAGAATGATGGAAAGCAACAAGGCCACGTGAAGCTCTGCTCCGAGATGCTCTGACCTACGGGAGGGGTCCTCAGCCCGGGAGACTCCCGGTGAGGAACAAAGGGATTTATGAAGGATGGGCTGGGGTGTGCAGCCACGGAACGCTGTTTACTGATGTGTAAGCATCTGATAAAGGGAGTGTGCCTGGGCCGCTTTCGGGCTACGACGGTTCTTTGCGCCCCGTTCCCAGTGAGTGAAACTGTCATTCACGGAAGGGGGGGGGGGAGAGGGAGGGAGGGAGGGAGAGAGAGACAGAGCCAGAAACGGGGAGGGAGGAGGCGACGGGAAAAGCCAAGGGGAACACATGTTCGCATCTGTGTGGTCTCTGAAAGCCCCTCCGGATGGTTGCCGGAGCGGGGCATTTGTCTCCCGCTCTCCTCTTCTCAGACACTCCTGTCGGCCCCGCGGAGGCGCGGGGTGCCTGCGGTGAGATGTACCCCGGCCGCTATGGCCGGAGGCAGAGGGCTCCCGTGTCTGACAGCCCAGCCCTCCGGCGGTCTGTGAGAGTGGCCAGACAGCCGGCTGGAGGACCAGAATGAGGGCACGGAGTGTCGGGAAAAAGGGAACAGTCGCAGTCACCTGTTGGTCAGGGCACTGCGGTGCGCTCTGCCAAGAGCGCAGAACATAATACGGGGGGAGGCGCTTCCTGCGGCACACCCATCACTCCCGCGTGTACACGAGCGTGGGAGGGGCCCGGCACCCCACCATCCGAGAGCAGGTGGTGCCACGAGCCCGTTCCCCACAGCTGTCTGCTCGGGGAAAGGCTTTCCGGGAACTCGGCCCAGAGTCCGCAGAAGCAGGGCTCTGTGAGCGCGTGTGCGCGAACCCACGTACGCCCCGGGCACACACACGCTCCTCTCTCTCCGAATACATACATGCTGCCTCCACACAGGTATCTTCCTGCCTTATAACCTACTTTTCCTTTCAAACTGGACACCAGAAAAAGTAATAGTTCTATCCTCTGCTTCAATATTTTCTACATATCGCTCTCAACTGCCTTCAACCTCACTGGTTTCTTCTCACTAAACTCTATTTTATTTAGATGTACTGGAAAAAGATTCTGTGAGATAGATATAATGAAATTACAAATTGATTTCCTGGGCCCTTAATTATTATAATTTACGATTAGTAGTAGGATTCTACCCTTTGCACAGATAAGCGTAAGGAGCTGAGAAAGACGGCTATTTGCCTACTTGTAGATGTATCCGTTCTATTTTCACTGCTTTGCCATGCGAAGGCCTACGTTAACTCGGAGACCCTAATCGCAAACTAATCGGTGACGTCTGAGCTGGCCTGCCGGGTGCCCCGCCACTTACCATAGCCGGTCTGTGACACGAGCTCAGCGGCTCCTCCGATGGGCTTCGTGAACACCCCCATGATTCCTTTCCCCACGCCCGAGATGACACCCTTGGCCTTGTGTCCTGCTGAAGCATGAGCTTCCGATGTTCTCTGGAAGTTCTGCATGGGCTGATCGACTATGCCAGCAATTGCACCTGAAAGACAGCAAAGGCCTCCAGTGAGGACTGAGGCTTAAAATCCCGAGAAAGAGAAAACCTTCAATCCAGAAGACGGTTTTATGTGGATTGAAGATGAAAATGCACCCTCCTTAGGAAGTTCTTTACTATACATTTATTCATCAATTACGTAAGTTCATGGAGCACTGACTTAGACATGTATGATCTTCACCAGAACACAATATTCAGCCTGGGTTTTTGGTCCATCGCAGTTAGGATCTGTGAAGTCCGGTTCAGAATTTAATAACCAAGTCAGACTATTCCAAAGTGACACTTCACACGCCTTTGTCCAGAAGACAAAGAGGAGAGAGCAAGCCTGCTCAGCCTGATACATTTTCACTGACGTAAGAGGGTGAAAAAAACTGGAAGAGACCGTCCCCTTTCCATGTTCTCCCTTTTAATAGTGATAAGAGAAATTCTTTAATAATACATTAATGTAATTGTTGACACAGCAATTATTTCTATTATAGCTAATCTGTTTTGAGTGCTTGCTATGTGCTGGGGACTATATCGAGTGTTATTTGTAAGAGATCATTAATCCTCATAATCCTAGGAGTCAGACGTGGTTTTTATCCTCAGCTCCTAGATAAGGCCGAGGAGCACAGAGAGGTTAAGGAGTTTGTCCCCAAGGTCACACAGCTGTCCTATGCCTGAGCCAGGGTTTGAGTCTAGAGAGGCAGAGTCCCAGCCCAGCTCTAAACCACCAAGCTGTTCACTGATCCTGTTTATAAAAGAGGCTCTCCGGTCTGCCAGTCTTAGAAAAACCTCCTTCCTTCCTACTTCCATTGAGGTTTGGCCGCTTGCTCTTCACTTCAGAACAGCTACCCTGCTCTCAGCAGTCTGCTCCTGCGGTTTTCCCAGGGGGCAGCCCCGTCAGGTATCCTGGAGGGCGAATCCCTCAGCCTCCTGTGGGTCCTTCCTCTTGTTCCTCTTGCTTTGAGACTTCATAAGGGCTTCACTGGTCCCAGTTTTGTTTTTTCTTTCCCCCAATGATGGAGTGGAGGGTTCTCTAGCTCAGTGAGAGGTAAACATTTTATTACAGTTCTTGACAGAATTTTCTGTTTTCAACTCAGTCCTGCTAGGATTAATGGAAAGGATGGAAAATGCAGAGTCCCCCTGGTAGAAATTTTAGTACATGTCAAAACCCATTATTCCAAATGCCACTAATTCAAAGTCTCTTGGGTAAACGGAGATTTCCAGGTCTCCGTTAATGACCTGCTAATTTCAAGTAATAGTCCCCTGAACAAAATCCAGTAAAACAAAGGCCAGTTCCTTCGGGTCAATTGTAAAGGGAAAGTTCTTCATGGATTCCATTCCTCTGAATTTGGACAGAGCCATTTAAATTTATGTATCGACAGATTAAGAATGACCTGAGGCGACGGGTCTGTTTCTCAGCCTTGACCAAATCTTCCCAAACCTTCTCAGCAACTGACTGGGGAGGCAGAGGACGCTGGTCCCCAGTGGACCCAGCTGCCCTGGCTGTGGAGGGCCGAGGGGTCACTGTTTCAGCGCCCTCCAGACACCCCTCCCGGCACTCAGGCTGGGGAGCTTGCCTCGTGTGTTTAGGAGGAGGACTGTGATGTTCTGCTGTCCATCCATGAGGCTGGGAGTCAGAGCAGCTGGGAAGTGTCAATGGGGGTGGCGGCCACCATTGGTGCATGGCAGAGGCAAGAACTGTGGGGTCTTCTTTTCAGATCATCTCAGGGTAGACAGTTCAAAGGGAATAGCATCAAATCAAAGAATATAGCTTTTGTGGGGTGCCTGGGTGGCTCAGTCGGTTGAGCATCCGACTTTGGCTCAGGTCATGATCTCACGGTTTGTGGGTTCGAGCCCTGCATCGGGCTCTGTGCTGACGGATCAGAGCCTGGAGCCTGCTTCGGATTCTGTGTCTCCTTCTCTCTCTGCCCCTCCCCCGCTTGTGCTCTGTCTCTCTCTGCCTCTCAAAAATAAAATAAATGTAAAAAAAAAAAAAAAGAATACAACTTTTGTAACGTCATGATCTGATTTCTTTGAAAGGTCTCCAAGCTTAAGTCAGTAGGAAAACGGAGGGAAATACAAACTTACCAATAGATTAAATTATTTAAGAAATGCCTTTTCTCAAGGACAGATTTCCATTAAGACTATTAAAATTGAGTTGAGGGGCCTGTGGTTACTTCACGGAGAAGCTTCCACTTCCCTTTAACGTGCCAGGCCTAACCTCCACGAGGAACGTAGAGCCTTGATGGCCGTGAGTATCCATACAGAGCTCTAACTTCTAACTTCTACCTGCCTGAGTGCAAACAGGTATCACAGTGAAACTCCCCTTTGATCTTCCACTTTCTCCGGCCACCAGCCACAGGGAGGGCTCAGTAACCGCGGCTTTGATAGATAAACTCTTTGGGCAGCCCAGAGAGCGGAAAATCTGAACCTCATGACAAGGTGTTAGATTCTCAGAGGTAGCGAAGGAGCTGTCAGATCCCATGCCCCGGCCCAGCACCAGACCCTGGAGGGGAAAAGCTGGCCTGTCACACACACCAACCCCTCACTGGTCACCAGGTGCGAGCCGGAGACCAGAGAGGCCGTGAGAGACTAGCAGCCATTTCGCGGCATCTGCAGCCGCGCCCGGAGAGAGGCAGCTTCTCTCAGGGCTTCAGCAGGCTCTCTTATTAGGTCTAATCCACCTAAATCCCACGACTGGGAAATTATTTACTGTCATATACTTGACCTCTGCTCTAAGTAGTGGAAACTGATCCCCAAACTTGTCTGTTGGCATCAGGCCCACGGGGCGGGCGGCCACATGGAGCCGGCTGTGATGTGATGAAGGGAGGTGCGGAAGGAAGCGTGCCTCGGAGGGGAGTTTCCGTGCGCTCTGCGCGTGCCGGGCGAGGCAGAGGCGGGAGGTGTTCCCTTTGCTACCCTTTAGCTGGAGGAGGAAGGCTTTCTTTGTGAAGCAAGGGGGGGAGGCCTCCCTCACTCTTCCAGGACCAGCTCCCTGGCCTTGGGCGGAAAACACTGCTCGCCGCTCTATGAAGCTTCCTGCCTACGTGGCTATTTTGGTGCTGCCCTCGCCACGTGCTGTAATTTTACTTTGGACACTTTTTTTTTTTTTCAGATCCCAACAGCAGAGGCACAGGCCTAAGGCGGGCAGTACGGCACAGCACTTCAGAGACGAACCAAACCTACACATAGAGTACGGGAGGTATTCTAGCTTGAGGCCAGAACAGATTAATTTCACCGGGGAGGAAGCACTTCTGTTATTCCCAGATTCTCCACTAACTGCAACCCGCCTGCCGAGGGCCGGCAGTGGCATCGGGACTGCTCATCGGTGCCAAGTCCTGGTGCCTGGCTCTTCCTCACTCACTCCAGGGCAAACGTCCCGATTCACCTGGGAGAGGCCGATTTGGGTGGGATTCCGAGGGGCAGACCAAGCGTGGCGTGGACACGGAGGGTGTGGCTGCTGGGAAATCCGGCAGTGCTTCGGCCATCAGGCAGCGGCCCAAGAGAAGGGGATGACAGAAGCAAGCTCTGACATCCTGCCTTTGGTATTCACGAGAGAGAAGTCACGTCTGGGAGGGAACACGGAGTGTGACCGTGACACGGAGCTCACATCCTCTCCCAGCACGGACTCCAGGGTGCAGGAGAAAGGGGGGTGTTTGGGGAGTGGGTTTGGTAAATGTGGGGAAGCCTTATTACCAATTCTGTAGGCTGAACAGAGTTTTCCCCAAAGCCACTGCTCTCTCAAAACTGGTGGCGCTCGTCCAAGCGCCTCGGCGGCATCTCTCCGCCGGCTGACACTTCCTTGCTGACTCGGGGCGACGCGGCTGGGCACGGCAGCTGACGACTCCCTTTGATTTTTCAAGGACCTCGTAACACTCCACAGTGTCCCCGTGAGGGTGAAACAGAGGCAAGAAGGCCCACCAAACCCATAAACATTTGGGGAAAATGTGTTTTTCCTACCCTGGAACTTTCAATTGTTCAGTCTCCCCACATCCTGATTGTTTCCAGGCTTGGAGCCCTCCAGGGTGGGTGACATGTGGAAAAAAGCCCAGGCTCTTGTCCTGGTGGAGGTGTGACCTGGGCAAGTCACTTAACTTCCTATCTGTGCCAGGGCTTGCAGATCAGACAGGATGACACATGTGAAAATGCTCCGTCAAGTCTCAAGTGGTCTTTCAATATATTTTTGCTAACTGGGTTGTAAATGTTTCTTCTAGAGGAAGAAACCGAGGAACTAATATTCTGGTTTCACTCAGCATGGGTTTCAAACAAAATGATAACAGCTCTAACTTCAATCAGGCACTTCATTGCATTTAGCAGTTGTAAGCACCATTTCTGGGGTAAATTAAACGGTGATAAATCTAGAATTTCCTCGGTGAGGGACTTGATTGGTCCTCCTCTTGTCCCTCCTCTCGTCTTCCTGCTACACATCAGGTAGTTCTAGGACTGGACGTTTTTGAGATGACCTGGTGACTGAGTAGGACAGAGAGTTCTTGAACTCCCAGAGGGAAGGCGGCAGATTGGAGCCAACTCGGAGATGCCCACTGGGAACTAAAAATGTCTGAGGAGCATGGCAATGGGCGCCTCGCTCAGGGTGCGCGGCTAGAGGCGGTGCTCCTGGGGGCCCAAGGTCAGGCGGCTGCCTGCACGTGCAGTCAGCACACACCCAGAAGGGATTTCCATCACCCACAGAACTCCCAGGTCTTTGGAAATTGCCAGAAATGCAGAAAGACTGTGAGCCCACTCACAGAAGAAGAAGTTTCACAGACAGACTAAATGATTCCCTCGCATGTATATGAGGTTGTACAAGACGTGACAGAGAAAAGATTTTAGGACTTTCTGGCCTGGTTAACAACAGGTGCCGAATTAAAAAGTGGGACACCGCAGAGGGAGGATCGTGGTTCCTCACATAATGGATTTCTACCACCAGGCCCAATTTTACACAGTGGCACCTGGGTAGCGGGTGTGGGCTTGTCTGGGTGGGAAAAGGACGGACTGGTTGGGAGGGACACAGCCACAGGCCAGCCAGCTCGGGTCTCCTCTGCTGAGCACCTGTGAAGCCCCAACAGAGCTTGGCTAGAGGGAAGGAAGCTCTCCTGCCCAGTGTAGAGGGCCTAGAAGCCCATGATTCTTAGCCAAAAAAGGCCCCAAAGACCCCAAAGACCCCAACTGATGACCTGAAGCCTCCAAGATAACCTCAGTCACTTCCTGTGGTTCCAGCAACTTGATCCCTTGAACTGAAACTAAAGCAAGACTGCTCCCGCCATTGTCTGCTTGTCTTTCTCTGGTGGGACGCTCTTTGAAATGAGGCAACTATTACAGTTTCTTTGCTACCAGAACCTAATAATGAGTATCAGTGGTGCTGTTTACCAAACACGGACACTTTGCCTGGCACAGGTCATTATTGTTACCTCTAAATCATGTTATTACCAGCCCCAATTTACAAAGGAGAAACCCAAGTTCAGAGAAGAGAAGAACATGCCTGAGGTCACAAAGAAAGGACCCTGACACCCTCGTCTGGGTCCGCTGGCCCCTCAGGGATGTGGCTCGCTCCCACGCCACTGTGCCTTCCCCGGAGCAGACACCCTGGCCTCCGGACTGCTCCTCTACCTGGAAGTTCCATCCCAGGTCATACGTAAGCCTCCCAGTTTACACGCGCATCATCACACGACAGTGCCCCACACCACAGAATGTTACGACTTAAACAATTTCCAGTAACTTGACCTGAGCTAACATCTCACTGCTTCCTCCCAGGGCCTCGGCTGGCTGCGCTGCGGGCTGAGGCTAGAACTGCAGACTGGAGAGAGGACAAATCCTTTCAAGCTCATCTTGTCTGACCTCTGCTCTCCCCGCTCTGGGCACTTTGATCTCCCTGAGATGCACACTCCTTCTGATGCACAGCAGGCCAGCTGCCAAGCAATACAGTTTTAAATTCCTTTGCAAACAAATAAACAAAAGATACCCTTGAAAATCCTGCTCTGCAAAATTTCAGCTCTGAAGCTTCCTTTTTATAGATCTTTCCAAAGCAACTTATTTTTCGAACATTTGTAGTCCTTGGAAATATCCACGGTAATCTTCACTTCTAACTATACCATCTGGCTGCTCGACAAACAGTAATTACTCTGAGGCTGAGCCTGCACTCTTGAAAAAAATAAAAGGGGAGAAGAGGGCTCCTCACTGAAGTTTATGTGACGTTCGCACGCTGCTGAAGTGCTTCTCAAAGGTGAGCGTCTGCCATATGTGCATGGCGGAGAGGGCGTGGCACAACGTCTGCCTGTGACCTTGACAAGTGAACAGTGGCCCTGTGCTGCTGTCCTTGCGCTGACACCCCCACGCTTGGGGGGCGCCTATGGAAGGACACTTATGTGGGCGGGGGGTGGTGGGTAGAGCCTGGGCATCTGTGCAGGTGAGCCTCTATCCGGGAAGGTCAGGGGACGGCCCCATCACGGCTGCTTGATGGCTTTGGTAAGGAGGTCCTGTCCCAGTGCCTCATGGATGCCGGGCAGGAAGCAGAGGGAGTGCCCTCCTCTCCCTGAGCCTCGGCTTTGCCTGCAGGAAGGATGGAAACCGTACAACCACCCCTAGTCCCGGGGAGCTGAGCACCTGGCCGGCCAGCCGAGCCATGAGCGCGTGTCCCCCACAGCCCCTTACCGAGCAGGCTGATGCCCAGGCGGGACAGGCCCTGTCGCAGCCCCTCGCCCAGGCTCTCGGGCAGCTGCCGCCGCCACTCCTCCTGCCGGTTGTAGTGCTCCTCATCCAGTGAGAGGCGGTCCATGTTCCGGGCCAGGCTTGTGGCCAGGTTGGTGATGGAGGTGAGGGTACCTGAGGGCACAAGAGCACGTGGGTTGGCCTTATGGTCACATACATGGGGGGCCCCCGGGGATCGGTCCTCACAGGGCTGGTGGGGGGGGAGGGGTGCCTTGGGACCTGCCCAGGTGGTGAGTGCCGGGGGCTTCCTTTGGGCAGCTTGAAGCAACAGCCTGAAGAAAACTGCGAAAAGAAGGCGAAGATTAACACCTGCTCACCAGGGTGACGGCGCGCCTCAAAACGGGTCAGGCGAGAATCTCTGTGGCCAGAAAAATGCCCCGAGTTTCAGATGAAAGTAGCATTCGCTATTGTTTGATGGTGGAGGCTTGGCTAGGGCACTCAGTTTTGAAGTCCTCACTGAGGCCCAGTTTTGAAAGTTAAAATTTGCTCTTGTTTTAAAGGTTAAGGTCACGCTGCTGAATCGTAGATTGTAAAGAAATATTTCTATCTAGGAATAAAATTTATTTCCCCCCTTCATCTCTCATAGCAGAGGGAGGCCCTAAACCGTATCACCAGACATTCAGAGGCAACGACGACTGGTGCCGCACAGAACATGTGCGGTTTTGATTCTCGGGGTGTTAACTGAAAACAGTGAGGACAATAAAGGAGAGAGGACACGGGAAAGCCATGACTATGTCGGGTTTTCTGGCAAGTCTGCACAGGTCTCAGTGAAGCCACACTGAAAGACATCAATGGACAGATCCTGACACTAACGAATTCACTCATCTGGGAGAGGATGCCAGGCTCCAAGAGGAGACGGAAGATGTCGTTTTTGCCGCTGCATCTTTACCAGTAATCTAAAAAGAAAAAGTCCGCGTGCACACGCAGACAGCAGCAAATGAGACAGATTTCCCTAAGAGAAGGAGAGAACAAGTGTAGAACACATTCAGTGAGTCAGTATGCTAAAATTACTGCGGGCTTCAGTTTAGCAGGTGTCGGTTGTCTTATTTGAAAATAAAAACAACAGAACCACAAAGACTCAAGTGTCGGGAGTGAGAAATCCGCCAGTGACTCATCGGTGAGCTCCTCCGGCTCTCAGCTCACAGGCCTCCCGGACGGCCGGGGCCCAGGGGAGTGGGCCCGGCCTCGTCCACACAACTCGGTTTCCTGCTCTTGCCATTCTCCTGCCAGCCCCCCTCTAGGACGACGGGCGCTCACATTTCAGGCTCCTCTGCTTTTGAGCCTTCTGGAGACTTCTATAACCCACCCACCCATAACAGAGTTGCGGCACTGTTGACATTAAAAAGCCTTTTATGGGGGAGAAGCCCTTTGCCCTGTTTTCCCTGCCTCCTGCTGAGAAGAAAAGGGGACTCAGATGGCCCTTGTTAGTTCCCGAGTCACTGCCAACCTGACCAAAATATCGTCAAGCACACACAGGGGTAAAACGAAAACATTCCCCTTCATGCGGGCAGCAGTCTGGCTTCTGTGCCCCGTGACCTATCCGGGCCACAAGATGGCACTGTTGACGTGGCATATGCTGGAGGAAAGCTGGCTGGTCCCCTCCAAATCCGCTTCCATGTCCAAACGTATCCATGTCCTTCCGCAAGTTATGACAACTGTATCTACATTTAAAAAAATGAAGAGGCAACACAGTGTAGGGTTTCTGATGTGTAGCAGAAGTCCTGAACACCTTTAATATTTCTGTATTTATCGCATGGAATAACAGTTGAGCCAATGCTTGTTTTCCCAATGGGAGGTTTAAGGTTCTGAAGTTTCTGAAACATTTTCACACACTGCAGGCAAGCAGCGATCTGTTTAAAACATAAGGCATTAGATGTGAGCTTTGTTACAAATCCAACATTTCACGGCAATCTAACGGGCGAAACAAAGGTAGAGGCACACTGAAGGCCCTGAAAGCTGTAATGTGTTCTTCAAAAAGGAAAAATGAGGCGAGGAATGAACATGAGGCTTTATGAAAAGAAACCAAAGTAGCTACCTTTGGAAATGTGCTTTACAAATGACGTTGTCCCTCTGGAGACTCCACTCACGAAGGCTCCCGGGCCTCTGGTCAGCCCCTCGTACGGAAGCCTAAAGAAGTCGGCGATGCCATTCCCGACGCTTCGCACCAAACTTGCGGGGCTGCCGAGGATTTCCAGAGATCCAACCACCCAGCCTGGAAGGGACCAACGGGAAGGGGCGACTGAGACCTTCAATGCGGCACTTTCAACATTGGGGAACAGTGACCCATTTTCCCTGCAATTCATTTTTCACACTGGAATTGAGAATGTTATAAGCTCCTCTGGAGCACAATCTGGGAAATAACTCATTCACTGTGAATTCATAAATGGCAAACTTTCATACTTTATAAATCAAAGCGTTCCTTTGGCAGCCTCACAAATAGCTTTAATATGACTTCCTTGCCCGAGTCTCCTGTATTCCCGCTAAGAGGGACCCGCGTGCGAGGGGACACACGTTCCCATGCACCCGAGGAAAGGCGGTCTCCCAGGGTGCAGGTGTTTGCAGGCTGGGAAGCTGTCTTTAGAACCACCTCAGGGCAGCGGAGGCACCAGGAGGGGGAGGAGGCCAGATGCTAAATGGGGTGTTGCAAAGGAGAGGCAAAGTTCTGACAAGGATGGAGGAGTTATTTTTAATCTTTCCCAATCCTACCCAGCTGAGTGCTTTCCTTTGGAGCAGAGCTGAAGCCAGACAAATGTCTCCCCTTCAACCCCAGCTTCAGTTGTGTAAACATTGGTGACATGGACATACTGATTAGGTTAGTGAGAGGGAGTGTTCCCTTCCAGTGTCCCAGGAGGGGAGCTTTGGATCTGGTTTCCTATTTGAGCAGGGGCTTGCCAGGGGCCGGCCTGCTCAGTGGCCTGACTGCGGTGTATGCTGCCTCGTGGGAACGCGGCTGTGCGTGAACTTCACCGTGGCTTCCCTTCACCTTGCTCCCCGGGGAGGGGGCTCAGCACTTTCACCCAGTGGACTGGAGGGGCCGGCAGGGCCAAGGGCTAAGCACAGGATTCTAGACAGGTGACTTCCTCTGGGAACCACGGACCCCCCCGCCAGACTGTGGCCAAGAGTGCTCTCGTGGGGAGGCCGTGGGGACAGGACGCGTGTGGGAGCGAATCCTGCCTCACCAGTAGATTCTTGGAGGACAAGCCTGAGACAGACCCTCGGTCAAGTCACTGGTCCCAGAGGGTCAGCAAGGTGTGGCTGCAAGAACCACGCCAGAACCCTAAAGGGTTCCGGGCCCAGCCCCTACACATAGAGAAAGACATTCTTAAATTTTGAGTCCATTCCTCTTTTCTGGAACATCAGGAGGATACCACTAGGGTTTAGGTTAAAAGAGGGAATCAGTTCCAGAAGGTAAGAACTATAAATGGGAGGGCCTCTGGGTGCCAGGCATTCACCTTATTGCATGCTCAAGGTCACTGTGCAAAGGAAGTGCTGTTACATCCCTTTACATAAGGATGAGCTAATGACTGGGCTTCTCCCTGGGCTCAGGGGTAGCAGCCTCAGGGGACCGAGATGAGGCTGACCTGGTGTTACTCTGTCTCCAAGTGTGGCTCTGAGATTAGGTCAAGGGCTCACAATCTCCCCGCCGCTTGGACACGTGGGCTGGGTTTCCAAACGAGGTTTGCCTCGTTGCTCAGCCCACCCACCCTCTTTCTGTGAGCCTGGCTGCAATGGGCAGGCAGGGTACTGAAGAAGGTTGTG
Organism: Felis catus; assembly: GCF_018350175.1. Taxonomy (NCBI): domain Eukaryota; kingdom Metazoa; phylum Chordata; class Mammalia; order Carnivora; family Felidae; genus Felis; species Felis catus. The sequence goes on along the minus strand of NC_058385.1, from coordinate 45,932,461 downwards.
GAATATGGTTCCCTGGAGGGCTCACTCTGCAGGTAAAGAAACAGCAGATTCCCTTTAACCTGGAATAGTCATAAGGTTCTACCTGCAGGTAGCAAGTTGTTCTAGAAACATCTTAATTCCCCTTCTCTCCATAGCTTTCACACACAGGATAAAGAAAGGAGAGTAAGATATTGCCAAGCACAGACCATCTACAATGGGCCCTTCAGAGTCAGCACGGTGGGCGCAGAGTGAAGGGATCCCACCCAGCCTCCCCATCTGGCTCCCCCGGCCACCCGAAGGTGGGTAGGTCTCCTGGATCAGGAGCACTGCCTGATGGGAGGGCCATGTGTGGACCAGAGTTACTTCTCAGCAGCATGGGAGCTAGCCAGAAACGGGCAGGAAGTATCTGAGGACACTCCTTCTTTATCGTCCAGAAGCAAGTATCCTTTGCCTGTATGTTTAGAGATTTTGTTGGAAAAGAGTGTCGGTCTGACTTCCTATCAAATTGAGACTTGGGTGTAGAGGGACCCCAGGAGATTAGAAAGCCCACGTTCTTTCCTTCAAATAGGCTATTCATTTCTAATTACTTGACTGTTTACTTTTAAAACCTCCTCAAGGTGAATCCACAAACTTCCCTAGAAATGAGGTCAGGGTATTTCGACCATCCCAGTTAAGAACCTTCTAGTCAAGTTCAGTGGGTGAATCCTGACCCATGTGAGATACAGATGCAACTTGTTCACTCCCAGGCCAGCCCTCCCCCTTCCTCTAAGAGGATGCTAGAACATTCTCTCGAAGCCTCTTCTACCTGGGTGCTGGTAACCTGCTACCATCTCCTCCTTTTGTCTGTAGGTTTCTAGTAACAGAATTCTCAACAGGCTCTAAAAACTTGGCCCTCTATATTAGAATTTCTTGTCCCAGAGTATAATGAGGTTGGGACAACAGCTTAGAGGATTTTTAGGTAGATTACAAAAAATCCAAACAGAATGTTCTTGTGAAAGCTCATTAAAAACAAAAAACAAAACAGAGCATTTTTAGCACACAGGCTGCAGGGACATGGCTCCTTGGTGCCACAGTTGGGAGTTTCTCTGCCAGCCCATTACCTGCATGGTTGTCCCCCCACACCTCAGCATTATGTGGTGGCCTGGTGGGAGGCTTAGTTCTTCCCAGGCCCCACATCAGAGCTCAGTCACTTACGTGCCCGCTTCTCATGTTAAAAGCAAACACTGCCTGAAAGGTTAAGTTTCTGGAATTGTTTATAAATATACCCATCTATTAAATCTGAAATGTTAACTGCTTATTTTTAAGTGATTTCTTAGCAAGAGAGAAATATTTTCTTCATTGTTGTGCAAGCTATCAAAACAATAGTGCAGGCAGGGCCCTCCCCTGATCTTGTCATTTTCAGTTAAGACTTCTAGGTAACCTTACTGACTCTATGAATGTCATTATGGAGAAAATGTAATCTCACCAGTGGGGCAACAACATGGGTCATTTACTGTTACACTGTTAAGCTTATATGGGAATGCTTTCACTAAGTACAATGTTACAAACATTCTCTCCTTTGTTACTCTCAAAGGAAGGCTGCCATGTTTTTTGCTAGAAAGGACCTACAAGACCCAACACTGGTTGGTGTTTGTTGCCTGAATTCATGGGAACATAAGGAGCTGAGTAATCAAACTGAAACCATGTTGGAGTGAATTTAGGTCAGGAACATGTGTTTTGTTGCCAATTACCATAGAATATTCTGAGACCACTCTGTCCTTCAGCACACAGTACTCACCATACAATATTCATATTCATATTCATATTCAAACAACCCCCCCACAAACTTCCATCTCACGTCTGTGGACAAGCCGAGACACTAACCACTTTCTTTTTGCGATCTGTCTAGACTGGCAGGGCCACACTGGGTAGGTAGAGGGCTCTTTACGCATCTTATGAGCACACAAATCCTCTGAATTTCTCACCTACAGCTATTCATGGACCTTAATGAAGGAAGCCAACAAGCTACAACTGGATTTCTTTTAAGCCCAGGGCTGGTTTTCCAGACTGCACTGATGTGCCCATACAGAGCCTTGGACCTGCAGGGATCTAAAACGTGTATGCTAAATGGAATTAACAGTCTAAGTTGCATCATGGCAAATATAAAAGCTACTATTGGTTGAGTGTTTATTAAGTGCCAAGTCCTTTTATTTTATCCTCTCAGAAATCTTAAAACCCATTTTAGACATGAGGAAACTGAGACTTGGGGAGGTTCAATAACTTGCCCAAGGCCTTAGGCAGTGGTGGAGTGTGGATTTAAATCCAGGTCTGACTTGGGCGCCTGGGTGGCTCAGTCGGTTAAGCTTCCGACTCTTGATCTCAGGTGTTGATCTCAGGGTTGTGAGCTCAAGCCCTCCACTTTCAGTTAAGTTGGGAGTGTGGAGCCCACTTAAAAAAAAAAAAAATCCAGGCCTAACCGCAAAGCCCACACTCTTCCCCTCTCACAGTAGTGCCTCCCTAGTTCTTGAAGTTGACGAGGCACTCCCAGGAGCAATCCCTTTTGGCCCAGGCTCTAGTTCATCAAGGACCCCCAGCGCGTGACCTCACCTGCTCTGAAAAGAGCCCCCGCGGCATAGTGCATCGCCAGGGCGTGGACGAGCTGCCTGGCCGTGGTGAAGACGGGGCCTCTTTCAAACACTGAGAAGGAGAGTGGCGTATGGTCAGAGGCTATGTACAGCTTGAGGGAAGCGTGGATGCTGACGAGGAGATTCACCGGCTGGATCACCAGTTTCCGTAACTTCACAGGATTCACCAAGGCCCTGGCGTGCTGTCTGACCTGCGCGGGCAACACCTGTTTGCCACCTGTGAGTACCTCAGGGTGACCGGCCAGGTTGCCGTCAGGAAGGTAGGTCCGGAACAAAGTTCTGATGTAGTACACAAATGTATCTTCCACATATAACCGGGCAGGTTTCAATTCAAAACTGAACTCGTTAATATCATCGAATAAGAAGTTCTTGCCCTCGGTTAAGGTGAGGCAAAGTTTGATAAAACAATTTTTCTTGTATTCTTCCAGCTCTCTGCTGGATACGAGGAGGCTTTGCATTTTGGGACACTGCATGGGTTCTGGTTTCTCCCCCTGGCAGACTAAGACCGCGAAGTGGAAACTGGACTTGTTATACAGCTGGTTGTCTAACTGCAGGTCCCCACAGTAGACTTCCACACAGTGAGGCCGAAGGGGCGCTGCAGCGGCCTCCTCCCCGCGGAGGTGGCCAGTCATGGGGGCCATTTGGAGGAAAACACTGTCCAGTGTGAGTCTCAGAAGTTCAGATGATACTCTGTGGTGGGTGAGGTCATCAAACACCACCAAGCTCAACTGAGTGACGAACATTTTAAATGTCACAATCTTCTCCAGAGTTCTAGAGAAAGGGAAAACAACATAAGTCTCCCTCTTTTCTTTTTCCTCTTTCTTTCTCTTCCTTCCTTCCTTCCCTCCCTCCCTCCCTTTTTCTTCTTCTCTCCTCCCTTCCCTCCCACCCTCCCTTCCTTTCAATAGGGCCTTATTACACCCCTCCTGATATTCCATCAGGTTCTCGCAAGAAACAATAAGAATTCAACTTTCAGACTGTGGTGTCTGGACAGAACCTGCCACGTTCCCGACAGTACTGGGGAATGTCCCCCAAGGGACTAGCACAAGCTCTTGTCATGTTCTGTACATGCTTCCCTTGTCAACACCAGATTTGTACTCCAAAATTCTTCTAGCGTTTGCGCACTAATTCTCTATCATGATCATCTCAAGGCAGAAAGGTAAAATCAAACCACCAAGACTCCTCACCTTGAAGTAAAGCAAAGAGAAGAAAACTCACCCTGAGCCCCCTGCATCCCGGCCCCTCTAGTGGCATCTGGGCCATGTGCTCAGCTCTCCCTACTATTTCCAGATCTGGACCGCGGTGCTCCTGCCTCAGGCCAACCTGTCACGGTGCACAAAATCCTTCCGCTCTCACCTCCTTAAGGACATCACTTTAGCCACCCACCCGTCTCCTTTACCCTCATTTTTTTTTTCATTATCGGCAGCTTATAAACATGATGCTAATTCTCTTGTCTTCAAAATCCCTCTTGTAACTCCACCACTTCCTTCTCTAGCTACTACTCAGTTTTCTGCCCTCTCTTACATAAAAACTTCTACACACATTGTCTGCTGGCTGCCTTCCATTCTCTCTTCACCTTGGTCCAAGCAGGCTTCTGCCCCCACAGTCTGCCAAAGCAACGCTCATCAAGTGACTTCTGTGTGGCTAAACTGAATGATGGCTTTTCAGTCTGTGGCTCACTTGACGTACAATGGCATTTCACCTTGTTGATAACTCCTTTCCTCTGGAAACACTTCCTTTATAGGTCTTCTCTTCTACTTCTCAGTCACTGTGCGACCCCTTCCTCTTCTCCCTGGTCACTGAAAATTAAGGTCCCCAAGGCTCAGCCCTTGCCCTCTTCTGTTCCTGTGTCCGGGCCCCCCCACTGGGAGATCTCACCCATTCCCACGGCCCCGATATGCTGTCTGGGTGCTCATGGCTCCCAAAGTCACATAGTCAGCCCAGGACCACCCAAGCGCCAGTCTCGTACATCTAACTGCCTCTCCGCTTTGTCACTTCTTTGTTAAAAAACATCTCAACCTGTCACGTCTATAATCAAACTCTAGATCATACACCCCACCCCAACCTGCATATGGTCTTTCCCATCTCAGTTAATGGCAACCACATCCTATCACTTGCTTACAGCCCGAGTTTAGGAGTCCTCCTTGATGTCTCCATTTTTAACCCCTATCCAGTGCATCAGGGAAAACCCAATGGTTTCTTCTTAGAAGCTGCATCCAGATTCTGACCTTTCCTTCCCACATCCCCTGATCCCACTGCAGTCTAAGCCATCAGCATCTCTAGTGTGAGTAACGGTGACAGTCTCCTAACTGGTTTCACTGCTTCCACCCTCACTTCTATATGGTCTACCTCACAAACAAACAAATAAATGATAAATAAGTTTCTAAAAATTTAGGCCAGATTATGTCACTTCTCCACTCAAAATGCTCCGATGATTTCTCCATTTCATTCAGAAATAAAGCTAAGTCCTACACCATGTCCCCCTCTCCCAGCCCTTACCGCTCTGGCCTCAGATACTCTTTCTACGTCCATCCACTCTGTTTGGCCCCCACTGGCCTCTTCCCTGAGCCTCCAATATGTCAGACCCACTGTTTCAGACCTTTGAACCAGATGTGCCTTCTGTCTGGAAAGCTCTCCACCAGATACCCACATTACTAACCCCCTTGCAGCTTTTGAGTCTTTGCTCAAATGTCAACTTCTTGGGAAGGCTTACCTACACTGGTTTTCTAAAATTGTGTCGTCTCCGTCCTTACGCCCTGGCACTCCTGGTCTTTCTTACCCGGCTGTTTTTACCCCTGCGGAAAGCCAACCTTCTACTGTCCCATAAAGTCTTTTTTATTATGTTTATTCTCTTCCATTCTACACCGAGGAAAATGTGATCATCTTTTTGAGAGCAGAGATTCTGGTCTTCTTAGTCACTGTTGTATCCCCATCCCTAGAAGAGCACCTGGTATCCAGTAAGCACTTTAAAGCAAGGGGTGTAATAGTTCCTTTATTCATTGATTCAACAGATAGTAGCAAATAGTTGTGCCTTTCCTATTTCTACCACTCAATGTATAATTTGTTGCTAGTATGATTAATGCCCTATTAATGCCATAGACAAATGTTTCTGAAACTGTTGTGCAGGCTTGAAATTTTGTGTTATGTAATTTTATATTTAGTCTCCAATTGTTATGCTATTCATTTTTTACAAAGTTCTGGGCAAAGAAAACATTCTACCCAACCTTGTTTGAAATATTGTAAATTCAAATTAATAATGATTGGGCAGGTCCAGATTAATAAGTTCTTAACCATATATGAAAAACAAGGAACTTTTTTTTTAAAAGGCTTAAACAAACATATGGAAGTTAGTATTGTTATTTTATATTTTAAATACATTTTTAAATAATAAACTTTATTATAAAATACATTCTTCTTTATAAAATTAAAATGCAGAAAATTATTAGCTAATCACTTATAACTCCCACATCTACTAACAATTTTGATTCTTAAAAAAAAATTTTTTTAATGTTTATTTATTTTTGAGAGAGAGAGAGACAGAGAGACCAAGTGTGAGTAGGGGAGAGACAGAGAGAGGGAAACACAGAATTGAAAGTAGGCTCCAGGCTCTGAGCTGTCAGCCCAGAGCCCAATGCGGGGCTTGAACTTACGAACTGCGAGATCATGACTTGAGCTGAAGTCAGACACGTAATTGACTGAGCCACGCAGGGGCCTCTTGATTCTTTCTTTTGAGTCTTAGTTCTAGGAATGTTTTCTGGGCATGTGTGTGTGAGAATGTGTGAACAGAGAAGTATTTATGTGTGTGTGTGTGTTATATACACACATACATACATACCTAGGATACATGACTAATCATAGCTATATATTCAATTTTATACTCTCTTTGCTTTCTTCTCTCCCTTTATTCCTTCCTTTCTTTTTGAGAGAGAGAGAGAGAGAGAGAGAGAGAGAGAGAGAGAGAGAGAGAGAGAGACAGGGGGAAGGAGGGAGGGAGGGAGGGAGGGAGAATGGGCACACATATGAGCATGGGAGGAGCAGAGAAAGAGGGAGAAAAAGAATCTTAAGCAGGCTCCAAGCTTAGCACGGAGCCCCATGTGGGGCTCGAGCTCACGACCATGACATAGGTCATGACCTGAGCTGAAATCAAGAGTTGGACACTTAACTCACTGAGCCACCCAGGCACCCAGGTTTACAAATTTTTAATGGGCAAGTTTACCATGCTGTGACTGGGATAATAATTAATCGTACCTGTTGGTAGCGGTTAAAATAGGTCCCATTTTTCCTTCTGGGGCCACAGTGATGAAGACTGTGCCACACTGAAGGACAACGTCCACATACACATAGCCAAAGCCAGTCAGGAACACAACCTGTGAAAAGAATATTCAGAATCTGATTAAAAAGAAATAAGAAACACTACTGAAATGGTTACTTTCAAATGTCTTAAGTCCTGATTCAATACCACAAACACTTCTTGGTTGTATTTCTTTATATCTATGTGTACAGGCTATACAGCTGACTTGAAGAAAAAAAAAAGAAAGATCAAATCCAGATTTTTCAATATCCAGCTGTAAGGTTCGTAGAAAAAAACAATGATGGATGATGGGGCATGTGTGTCTTCCTTCTCTGCTTCTTTGGAATTGGCAAATAGCTCTGTATGGGCTGGAGCCCAGCCATGGGCCAGCTTTACGTGTGCATATCAACCTCTGTGGAAAAAAAAAAAAAAAAAAAAAAAACCAAACCCTGAAACTCAGGACTTGAAATGCAACATGCAAAAAACTTCCAGGCTCTTGAGTGTTGACTTACTACCATGAGGATGTCTTCCTATCCTGGGGACACAGAAACATACCAGAAAACCTACCAACAGCTGTTGACATGTCATAATCCCCTCAAGGTCTCTTAGTCTCTCATGTAACTTGTAACAATAGTGTCAGATAACTTCATTTGCTTGGAGTCAAAATTAATTTTGCTTCTATGGGAAGGTGGACTAAGACCTAAAAAAAGTTCGATCTCAGAAGCCAGGTGCCAGGCCAGCAGAACAGATGTCCTTTCAGCATTAAATACCGAGGTTGCTTAAATGGATAAATATTTGAAAACAGAACAGAACTATTTGAAAAACAACTCCAAGAACATCATGTTCACAGCCAGCATTACCTGAGAGTAGGGGCAAGAACCTCCTTATGTTTGGGAATGTTGATTCTGATAATCTGCACTATCAATTCAGTCCAAGTCTGGGCCCTTTATTACTGTTAGGGCAGCAAATAAAAGACGACTGCAAATTTCCGGATGACGGAACAAAGCTAGGTGCCTGCCTGACACGTAATGAATGTATTGGAATTCTGACCACATGAAGAGGTACCAGAAAGAGTGTGCACAGAGCCACAGGGGACAGTCACGACTCAAACCCGGAAGGGACTTCAGTGTCACTGGGTTTCTTTCTTGCATAGTGGCTCCTGACCGTGTGCAGCACCCAGGGCACCTGGGCGTCACCTCTGCCTCCTCCCTCTCATCTCCTGGAGCACAGCAGTCCTCAGATGCCCCAGCTCTGCAGGCTCCTCCCCTAGGGCCTTCGTTTTCATCCTACGGCTGCTGCTTTAGCTTAGGCCCTTGTCTGCCACTCAGCACTCCCGGCGCCCAGAAGATGCCTTCCAGCACAGGTTCTTTCCAAATCCTGTGTCTCTTTGCACATGCTCCTTAAGGATACCTTTTCCCCTGAAGGTACTCTCTCATTTTCCTATTCCTTTCCTCAGCTTGATACTAACTCCAGCATTCCTGAGGCATTTTAACCATATTTCTATTTCATCGCAAGCCTGTATTGTTTGTAGTACAGTCGCCTGTTTATACACCTGACTCAATTGCTAGATTGTCAGCTTCTTGAGGGCAGGAGCAGAGTCCATTTGTTCTCTATGGACATGTTTCCCAAATGGATTGTTTTGCAGAAATATCTGTTTCAAAAGACCCTGTATCTTGAATCTGCCTTATCTGTTCTAAGATAAAAACTGTAGTTGACTGTGATAAAATCTGGAATGCAGCCAACTTAAAAAATGGCTCAGCTCATGAATCCAAAGCAAAACAGGTATTATTTGAGAAACACTCACATTTATTATTTTGTATGATATGCAAAGGATGTCAACTGTTTTTTTACTAGGCTTATAGATGTGGGATTATTCATCTGGAACAAACATCTATATTTCCCCTCTCTCAGTGACTCTGCGTAACTTCAGCGTATGTCCCAGGGTTTTAGCAGAGAACTACCACCCCTCAGAGGAGGGAGGGAGAGGATCAGTAAGGGATATATTTACTGTTCTGCTCATTCTCACAGTCATCTTTGGGCCTTAGGAAATGAGGACACTAGTACCTTCTAAGAGTGAAGATTAGGCAAGCTGACGGTTTCTGTTAACTGCCCAAGGGACTTTGAAGCAGGCAAATGAACCCAAACCTTTAAAGGTACTTCTTCTGGTTAAAAACCTGGACTCTGCAGAAAAATTTGCTGGGTGTCCCTTTCACTCACCACTAGAATGGAAGAAACATGGACTTTAATTCTCAGGAGCCTATCCCTGTCTCTTTCCCCCAGTAGAGAAACTGCTCACAAGGCCAAGCATTTTGTACAGTGGCAGCTCTAGGGATTAGAGAGTTAGGTATCTACCTACCAGAGAAATTAGGCACCTGTACCTAGGTTCCCCCGGAGGTTTCAAAATAAGTCCTTGTTTTGATCTGAAGGTTTGGCCTTCAAAGCCTCAAATACTTAGTGAAGAAGAAACTTTTTGAAGAAAAACCTTGCTGACTCCTAGTCTAGCTGGTTGTAGCAGCCACACACCCAGCACCCATGCCCTTGCTTAGTCCACTCTCCTACGGATACAGAGCCTGGCTATGTGGCTGTCGTCAGCTGATGGGATCTCAGCAAACGTGGGGCAAGAAGCTTGGTAAAGCTTGCTTACTGGGGTTTGCCTTCCTGCCAACCATGTGAGGAAGCCTGGCCTAGCCTCCCTAAAGAGAGACCACATGGTGAGAGAGATGCCCAGACTTTCCAGCTGAATTCATTCCTCAGCCAACTTCCAGCTGAATGCGGCTGCATGAGTGATCTCAGGCTCATCCTGCAGAAAAATCATGCTACCAAACCTTCAGACTCACGAGAAGTCAAGCGTTCTCAAGCCTCTAGGTTTTGGGGTGGTTTGTTACAATGGGGCAGACAGAAAGTGATGGAAACTCCATCAACCTGCATCCTTGACTGACGATGGAGAACAGAGCTCCCTGGGCACAAAGCATGAGCAAGAAGCAAATTCTAGGGTTCTGATAGGCAGCATAACCTAGCCTATACCAACTAACATAGATATTGGTAACAGAAGTAGGGTTCCAGCAGAAACCTAACGCATGAGTCCTTGGCTTACTGGTCAGGCAGTAGAAACTGGCATTGAAAGGGATTAAAATGGCAATTCATGTTATGAAGTAGCAAGACATTTAGTAGAACTGTTGCCTGAGATTACCTGGGAGGCAGATTATAAACCTAATCCAGAAGATGAGGTATGAAAACAAAAACATTAGTAGTGTGTGTTGGCTAATATTGGCTGTCTCTGGAAATGCATTCTGAAGAAGAGATGAGCTCAGCAAACAATTTGCCAGTTTGCAAATAAAAATGAAAAACAACAGAGATTCCAGAAACTCAGGGTCTTGCAAAGCTAGAAATGCTTTTGACCTCAAACAGCAAGAGACCAAAGTTTAGTGTTTGAATATGAGAGCAGATTAATACTCAGCCTTAGGGCTATGTACAGGCATCACACTCACTGTTAGAACCTCTTAATTATAAAAGTGACTCAGAAAAAAGCTTAGATTAAGAGTATAACTTTGCCACAGAAGCTCTGAAGTTAGAGGCAAGGAATCAAGATAGCACAGGAATATGCCTTGAAAAGGAGCATAGATGTGGTTATCGGTACATAAATTCTCTGGAATCAAATAGTGTTTGAGAAATGACTACTGATGAATACACTCATGAGTCTGGACTACAAGAGACTGAGGTTATTTGAGCTTCAGATGTGACCAGGAAAGATCTCTGAGAGTAGGTCCAGGGGCTGGAAGAAAAATGGTGAGAGCGCAGTTCTAAGAGCAGAGACAGGGCTCGAAGACCAGTCCTTGTTTCAAGGTATAAACCCCACAGTTCCGTGCTCAGAAACTTTTTGGACTTGTCATAGATGAGAGGCTGCTGCTATGTCTCATCCTTCCCATTTCCAATTTGGAGGGGTTAAAACAAGGAGCCTGTCTTGTAAAATGGGGGGAGGGGAGAACAGCATGAGCTCACAGGCCTCCAGGTGAAAGGAGTCAAGTCCAGACTAAGAGAGCATCACTCAGAAGTCCTGGATTTCCAGTGGGACGTCGTGCCTCATCGGAACCCTGGGGAGGCAGTGTGTTTGTTGCACACAAACAAACACTCATTTAATTCACTAAATTAAATGAGTAATGACCAAGGGGATTTCTGCTTGTTGTTGCTGAGTTTATTATAGAATAAGCTAGCCAGTCCTGATCAGTGCCATCATGTAGGTGTTTTTTCTTCCTTCACTTCACACTGGTGGTGTGGGGGACGCTATGGGCAACATATAGTCAGGAGATTTGCTGCTTTGACCAGGAAACACTTGGAGGATACTCTCTGTATCTGTGTTGGAGCACTCTGATCAGTAAGACTTTCTCTCACACATATGGGAATAAGAACACCACTCCGGGCCTATGTCTTGCCCTCCACTTAGTACATTGTCTTTTACTACAATTACAAATAAGAAACACTTCAACATAACTTGTGCTTTTCTACAGTTATATTTTTAAAAATTTATTTATTTATTTTGAGAGAGCGAGCGAGCAGGGGAGGGGCAGAGAGAGGAGGAGAGACAGAATCCCAAGCAGGCTCCATGCTGTCAGCACAGAGCCTGACATAGGGATTGATCTCACGAACTGTGAGATCATGACCTGAACCTAAGTCAAGAGTCCAATGCTCAACCAACTGAGCATTAAAATGATTGATCACATTTATATGTAGCAAACGATATTTAAAAAAATTATACCAATTTATTTTACTAAGTTAATAAGTTATGGGGGGGGGGCCTGGGTGGCTCAGTTGGTTAAGCATCCCAACTCTTGGTTTCGGCTCAGTTCATGAGATCAAGCCCCATGTCGGGCCCCAGTGCTGGGCATGGCACCTGCTTAAATTCTTTCTCCCTCTACTGCTCTAGATTGTACTCTTTCTCTTAAACAACAACAACAACAACAACAACAACAACAACAACAACAACACTAAGTTAATAAGTTACAAGGGGACACAAGAAATAAAAGAATGAATTCTTGAAAGTCTCTGTTCCCTTGTCTCCCTTTTTCCCTAGAGGCCATATGCGACAATCCAAGGATAATCCTTGGAGGGAGGGAGTTATAAAGTGTCCCAGCACTGCAGCTGAGGTAGACTTACATAATAGGTAGAACTGCTATTAAAACTCCTTCCATACTCCCTTCCTTCAATATTTTACCGATTTCCTCTTCAACTGGGTTCCAATAGCCATAGCAAACATCTTACTGGGCTTCCTCCCTTTCTAATTCTCTTTCTTCTACCTAAGTCATGTTGCCCCCACCTCAGATTTTCACTTCTTTTCTGTGATGAGTGATTTTGTGTCAGCCTGACTGGCCACAGAGTGCCCAGGTTAAGCATTATTGCTGGATGTGTCTGTGAGGCTGTTTCTGGATGGGATTAGCATTTGAATCAGTGGACTCAGTAGACTGCCTTCTCCAGTGTGGGGGACATCATCCAGCCTGTCGAGGGGCTACCCCCTTTTCTCCTGCCACACTGTTGGGCTAGAACATCTCATTTCATCTTCTCCTGATGAATTTATGCCATCAAATCCCTTGGTTCTCAAGCCTTTGGACCCAGACTGAATTATGCTATGGTTTCCCTGGGTCTCTAGCTTGCAGAAGGCAGATACTTAGCCTCCAGGGGTAGAACTGCAGATAAATCAATCAGCCATGTTACTTGTTCTGAACTTTGGCTAAAACTCATCTTTCATAAAAAAATTTACTCCCTATTTTGGGAAGGAATAAATGGAAAAGTTACTACTTATTTCTCTAGATGAAGTGGCTTGTAAGAAATATGTTAAGAAAGAAAACCATAATATGGAAGAAGCCAAGGCTTAGGCTTTGAAGGGAAGAAGAGATTTGCATGTGTACTATGGGACTATGTGCTACAGGACTGATCCCTAACGTGTAGAGGGAATAAGGGAGTTGAAGGTAGCCTGCTTGGTCTCAGGTAGTCAGTCGTCTGTTTTAAGCAGTTTAAGGCCCGGAATTTCAGGCCTAGAGAGCCTTCTCTGGGCGGGACTCTTGTGTGTTAGTAATCACTTTTGTGGTACTTGTGGAGACAGACTTGAAGGTGAAGAGGTTGACAACAGAGAGACCCTTAAAGGGCCTTAAATGCTATTGCTAAAATCTGGGAAAGGAATGATGGATAAAAGGCCTGGAGTAGACCATGGTCACAGAGAGAAGGGGCAGAACCAGAGACATTTCTGAGGATTTCTGCCAGCACCTGATGACTTCCTGGATGTGTATGGAGAAGAGAGGGAAAGGAAGGCACTGGGCTGCAGTAGGAAAAGTATAGGAAGCCTGACAGTCTGGGTTTGGATCCCAGGTCCACTTGCTCTGTGCAAGTTGACTTCTCTGAGCTTCAGGTAGCATCTACCTTTAAGGGATGTGGCAGGGACTAATGATATTTGTAGAGTGCTTGACATAAAGCAGGAATTCAAAACCAGTTTGCATAAATATTATTGAAGGTTTTTATACTGGGAAAATGGCGATAACAATCACTGAAGTGACAACTCTAAGAGAAGCTGGCTTGGGGAATGGAAAATGATCACTTTGGTTTCAGAGATGTTGGGTTTGAGGTGCTTGTGAATTTTAGGTGGAGATATCTGGTGGGTGGTAAGAACACAGACTTGGAGCTTAGGAGGGATGCAGAGGCCAGAGAGAGATCTGAGAGTGACTGGATGGTAGTTGGTAGCTAAAGCAATGAGATGAGATCTCTTAGAGAGGAAAAGAGGGGAAACGAATTTCTAAAATGATCAATTTCTAAAGTGAGAAAAAGGTGGATAAGCATGAAAACAAAATAGCGTTATTCTGGGTAGAATTCTTCCCTCTGTGTAATTACTGAAAAATACTTAGGGAAATCCTTACTCTCAAGCATCTTTAAACGCATTGTGACTCAGCTGGAACAAACTGTAAACACACAGAAGACTCTAGACCAGGGAAGGCTCTTGGCAGTTGTTCAGAAGTGGGTACCAACCTGCTGATACCCCTTCTGGCCCTGATACGGGATATATGGGAAGGCAAGTGAAGTAAGCAAGAAGCCAAAATATCTGTACTGTGCATTTGATAAGTCAGATACTCACTTGGATTTGGTGGCTTTTTTCTGCATGAAAATTCCTGGATGGAGGCTAAAGGGGTCTCAGCAAATGACTACACTACATGCTCTTTAAGCATCAGCGCTCAGGGTTACCTCTGTCTGTTGTGCACCAAATGGGCGGATTACACACTTGAATCCTGGTTCATCAAGGCACTTACCAAAGTGTCTCATGGTAACCTTGTAAGCAAGATAAGAAATATCTTATATAGTATGGTTTAAAAAGTGCTTTTAGATGCATTTTCTTATGTAAGACATGTGGGCTAGATGACAGTACAGTTTGGTGTGTTAGTGGCTGACCGAACCCATGCATTAGGGAAGTAGCTGGTGATTCACCATTGCAAGTAGACCTTGGACGTGTCCTGTTCAACATATTTATTAATGACTTGGATGAAGATGTAGAATGCATGCTTGCCACATCTATAGATGACATAGAGCTACCAAGGATACTTAATATGTTGGATGACAGCATCACAATTTTTTTTTAAGTGATTTCAACAGGCCGGACTAGGCCAATAGCAACAAGATTTAATTTATTGGGGATAAATGTAAAGTCCTGTCACTGGGTTCAAAAAGTCAACTGTACAGCAAGTCATATGATAAAGACCTGGGGGATGTGGTTGACCACAAGTTCAATAATAACAAACAGTCTGAACTTGTTAATAAAAAGCTAACTCAATCTTCTACTTTATTAATGGAAGCACAGGGAGGTAATAGCTGGTTAGACCACATTTGGAATACTATGTATAATTCTGGCTGCCAGATTCTTAAAAGGGAACATAACACACTAGTGTATTCAGACAAGGGTAACTGTGGTGATGGGTCTGGAAATCACATTTACTGAAGGAATGATTCAAGGAACCAGAAATGTTTGGCCTGGATAAGGGAACACTTAGAGAAGATGTTGAAGCTGCCTTCAAGTAATTGTAGTGTTGCTATATTAGAGGGGGAAGTAAACAGTCTGTGATGCCCCACAGGGTAAAACAAGGATGAATGAGGGGGTGCCACAGAGGGACAGATTTCAGCTTGATACAAGCAGAAACTTTCCTGTAGTCACTGCAGGAATAAGCCACAGCCAGGACACTGAGGGGAGATGTCATGGAAGGGATTCCTGCCCTAGGTAAAGTGCAGATTAGAAAACCTCTTCTAACCTGTGCTTTCAGGAACCTTCAGGTAGTGATATTGGTAGCCAGGGCTGGACTCCAAAGGATAGACAGTGAGCTCAGTTTGGTGCAGGAAAAACAGGACTGGGCCACATGTGGGCAGATCCAGGTTCCAGCCTGATCCTGCTTACTTACAAACCACCTAGCTGATTACTCTTTAAGCCTCAATCCTCTCATCAGGAAAATAAACATAAAATTATTGCCCTAACGATCCCAGAATTTTTGCTATGATCAAAGGCTCTGTCTTAGGGCTTACTCCACTTGACTACATTTATTTACTTACACTCAGGTTCCTGAAGCAGGAGTAATGCCTTATTTAGGGCAAAGGGTTTGGCTCTTGATAGTTCCTCAATAAAAGTTTGCTGAATAAATGAATGGAAGAATTGAGACTGTGGATGTGAGAGCACTTTGTAAATGGTATAGAGCTCTATAACCATGAAGGATTGTCATTCCCCATCTTTCACACACTGAGAAGAAAACACTGGTGACACTGACTCCACTAAAGACTTCTGCTCAGAGTCAAAGATCATGAGAATTCACTGAATCTTTTTAGAAGAAAATTCACCTGCAAACTTTCTGGGGAATCACATCGCTCATTCTTCTTTGCTGTTTCAATGGCTCAGAAACTGCGTTTCATAACCAATTCAAAGACTTCCCAAGGCTCTTAAGATAAAAACCCAAGTCCTTAGGTGCAGACACAGAATCTTGCTGGATTTGGCCTTGAATTGTCTCACTAAACCCTTCTCCCACCCCCCTTTTCTTTAGCTGGCACTATGGCCACACTGGCACTTGGGTTCCCGGAAGGACCACGCTCCCTCTCTGAGCACCGAAGCTTCAAACATGTTGCTCTTTCCGCCAAGAAAAGTTTCCCACTTTTTTGTCTACTTAATGCCTGCTCAGCTTGAAGGCAGAGATGCCAGGTCTCTTACCAGAGAGATATTCCTTGGCCTCTCAAACTAGTCTGCTGTATACCCTAACAAGACAACTGTACCTTCCCTTCATGGTTCCTACTGGACTTCACAATACAGCCACCTAGGCGATCACTTGCTTATCCTCTCCTCCACCTGTCATCTCCTGGGAGGCGAGGGTGTTGTTCCCTTTAGTTCACTCTGCTTCCTGTAGTCCCAGTACTAAGTTACAATGTCTGGCACGTATTAGAAACTCAGTAAGTATTTGGTGACTGATGACTGAAGCATGCCTCTTAGTGTTTATGTTACTTAAATGGTAACTACGTTTTCTTTGTACCTTTTTATTCAAAAAAATATTGGCTAACGCTGACAAAAATAAGACTTCTGATTAACAGGAACTGAAATCCCATGAACTACGCAGGGTTCTAACCTGTTTTCCAGATAGGATCAAAACTGTGCCTTAAAATGGTCAATGTAAGCTCATTTTTTACGTCTTTGCTTATTTATTTGGAATCTAAAGATGTTTTCCTCTCGAGTCAGTCAGGCTACCACTCCCTGTCAAGTTATGGACAAGAGCACCAGCTGCTGCATCAGGGGCTTAGTCTGAACCACCATGAGAGGTCTCCTAGCCAGGTGTGAGCTGGTAACACAACCCTGGAAACCCCATGACAAATGCAGTCCGGATTTTGCGGCCTACATGCTATCGGGTCTTCCCGGTGACTCCTGATCCGAAGAACACTTCTTTGCGTGATTATAAACTCATTTTCTGCATGTTCCCTCTCATAGTCCATTTCAAAATTATGCAACACGGCACTGTTCTATTTCCAAAACTGAGGCGAGGGGCCTCTGGCAAAAGCTAAAGGAGTTCTCTTCCTGGAGGCAATATTAGGGATCTTACAGTGTTTTAATCCTGCTTTTTAAGGTCAGCTTGGAAATTGGCATCATGCGCCTCAGACCAAGGGCTGAGGAAAGGCTCCTGGAAGACGATCTCACTCCTACAGAAGGGCTGCTTCCTTTCATCAGAGGACACAGCTCCCTTCGCTCCCCAGTGATTTATATGCCCTGGTGTATTACTGAGGAGATGTCGGTGAGGGTCTGAAACAAATCTTCCTGCAGAGGAGGAAGTGAACCATGGTCTGCAGGACATATGGCACACAGCTCCTCAAAGATTAATGGGAACATGAGCCTTTGCTGGGTCCTCAGACCAGGGATGATAAGGGTGTTGGAAAGAGTACCTCTTCCTAGCTTTGAAGTATCTGTGACTACAAAGGTTTGAGGAAATTTAGAGTGAATGGGAATCCCTGAAATAAGGTTTGGCAGGCAGAATGCCTATTGTAAAGAATCCCCCAGACATAGAGAAGTAAGCAAAGTTTTGAAAATCTTCAAACCGATGCAGAGGAGTTCAGGAACCCTTGAGAAGCTTGCAATATTTATTTTGTACATTAATGAGACCAGGAATGTCTCCCGAGTCTGCACGGATCTAACAGATTTTCAGCGTTCATCTCATGAGTGCTGCGGACAGAAGAAACCACACCCCTGCGTAATGTGGAGCCAGTACATACGCGGGTCTCCAAGGTGAGGGCGGCCTCCAGGCTGCTCATCCATTCTTGCATCTGTCCCTGTCCCTGGCCACGTCCTCCACCTGTTTCTGCGGCCAATTCTCTCCCCAGACCCCCAGCCCTTTCCCTCTCTCTCTTGGCCGACGATTTATTCCAAACTTCACAATAAACTTAAGGCCACTGTGCATCAATTCAATTTCCTGGCCCCTCCCTCCAAAGAGCTCTCCCTCCCTGTGCCCAGTCCCACCTCTTTTCTACAGCCAGGGAAGAGGACGTGGTCCTTCTGTCCAAGGAGAACTACACTCCCTGTGCCTGGGACTCGTCTCTCTGGGCAGCTCCTCACTGTCTCTTCCACTTCTTGACTGACTCCATCCCTGCAGTACAGAAAAGAGCTTCCTCCTCTCTGACCTCCTTTGCTTCATGGCCTCACTCCCGGAAAACACAATTCTCATGTTCCTCCACGCCCTCCCTCCCACTGCCTCTGAACCTGTCATTTCCAATTGCTACCTTGCTTCTCTCCACCATTTTACAGCCTGTAAGCTTTGTCCATCAGGGGCGTTCTGTTTCTCCCCTGCCTGGGTCTCCTCCTGCCACTCTGCTTGCTCCCTCTCAGTCTCTTTTGCTGCTCTGCACTGACATGCCGGCGTTTCCCGAGGTTAGGGCTGGGGGCTCTCTTCTCCTCCTTTACGGGACCTCTCTCGCTTGACCTCATCTTCTCATTCACACGGTCACCCATTTGCTGATGTGATGTTTACTAAGATCTTCCTGTGTTGACAGGAACTCTGCTGTAGCCCGAGGATGAATAAGGCAGGTATCTGACTGCCAGGAATACTAAACTGGTAGGAGAGCTTTTAAAGAAATAAATGCAACTTAATGTTACAAATGATAAGTGAACATGGAGAGGGGTCGGTGGTGGGGAGGAGATTTCACAGGAGTGAAGACAGAGAATCTCTTGGGGGATGAGAAAGAATGTGCCAGCTGGGGAAGAGGGGCGTTCAGGAATCCCAGGGAGGGAAGCAGCATTTACAGCATGGTAGCTGGGAGCAGTGCTTTGGGGTCTGGCAGGTCGGGATGAAATCCCAGTCCCTTCTCTTGTAACACATGGGAACTAAGCCGTGTTACTTCTGGAGGCCTCAGTTCTCACTTCTGTAACATGGGGATGATAGTCCCATCTTGTATGGCTGCTGGAAACGTTAGACAGGAATGAACGTAAAGTGCTCAGCATGATGCCTGGTATGCAGTAAGCGATTACGAAGTGAGAGTCATTATTATAGTAAATACCTTTATGACTTTGATATGTGTCCTGTAACCATGACAAAGAGACCTACTTCACAAGCTTGTTGTGAAGGTCAAATGAATTAATACGTACGAAAGAACTGTGACAAAGGATAGCACAATATCACTTGGCCACAAAATGGAATGAAGTTCTGACACACGCTGCAACATGGATGAATGAACCTTGAAAATACTACGCAAAGTGAATTATCCGGGCACAGCAAGACGAATACTGTATGGTTCCAGTTACACGAGGCACCTGGAACCTGGCAAGTTCAGAGACACATGGTACAACAGGGGCTACCAGGGGTTGAGTGGAGGGAGAATGGAGAGGGATTGCCTACCGTGTACAGAGTTTCTGTCTGGGATGATGGAACAGAGAGTGGTGACGGTTGTACAACACTGTGAATGTTTTTTAATGCCCGTGAATTATACACATAAAATGGGAAATTTTTAAGTACAGCAGAAATGAAATGTTAGGTTCACATGCCATTTTTAACAAAAATAAACACCACTAGCACTGAGATTAAGACAGAGACAAATCGGGACATTTTATCTGTTCAGGGTTTTTAAACTATATTTGTATTTGTAGAGTGTTATGTACTTCTAGGAAGAATGTGTATATTTTTATATTAAATTCTAAAGAGGGGATGAATCTAGGGTTGGCATAACGATTGTCCTAAAATCTGGACCGTAGGGGGCTCCTGGGTGGCTCAGTCGGTTAGGTATCCGACTTCGACTCAGGTCATGATCTCGCACTTTGTGAGTTTGAGACCCTGTCGGGCTCTGTGCTGACAGCTCAGAGCCTGAAGCCTGCTTTGGATTCTGTGTCTTCTCCTCTCTCTGCCCCTCCCATGCTCATGCTCTGTCTCTCAATAGTAAATAAAAAAATGTTAAAAAAAAATTAAAACCTGGATAGTAGGACCACCTTCTATATAGAGGAGTCTAACAATTTTATTTCATTTTCGACTTTGGATCACACCCAGTGTGCTTGCCTTTACCGAGTGCTTCTCTCTGGTAAACAGTTGTATAGGACATTGTGGAGGTACATATTGTATGTGAGAATTTATAACCTAACGAGGACGTAGAAATGGATACATGCATCCTCATCTGGAGATAAGAAGTTTAGCACTGAGAACATGCTGTTTAGAAGCAGACAAGCATGGAAACCTTAGACAAAAGAATGTGTCTTGGGGCCTTGACGGGAACACGTGTGGCTCACTGACCTGTGTTCCCTGACTGTTGATGTCGATGGCATCGCTCCACTCAGTTGTTGTGTCCCCCAGACATTCTACTCTCAAAAAGAGGCTAGGAAGTAAGTCTTTGGTCTTGCAGTCTGGATAATTGGAAATCTGATGATACAGTTCATGATGAATTGAACACTCAGAAGGAATTCTTCTGCAATAAACCTCAAACTTTGGAATATCTAAAAAAAAAAAAAGCCATATGCAGACTCAGGCCTTGACAAAGACGAAGGGATATTAAACATAATGTGGCAGGAGAAACTTCTCGAAGAGAGATGAATGATACTTTTATTTCAGTGTTCTTCACAGGATCACAGGTAGCTACTGAATTAAAAACCTCCAGGAAGATTATACATTTTATATTATTTAGATTCAATGCGATAAAATATACCTTTAATATTTTCCTTTATAAGGATTGTTACTGGACATCTGTTGTGGAAAATTATCCGAGGACTAGGGTCTTCTGAGAGGGTTAAATAAGTCACTCCAAAGTGTTCTTGATATGTCAGTGCTACTGCCCTGGAATGAAATCAAATCAAATGACAGAAGCGGTTTAGAAAAAAATGAATGCTTCCTCTCATGGTACATGTTTATTTAGATTTGTAATATTCAGAACTGCACAACACCATCTCTTTTATCAATCAGA
Organism: Felis catus; assembly: GCF_018350175.1. Lineage (NCBI taxonomy): Eukaryota > Metazoa > Chordata > Mammalia > Carnivora > Felidae > Felis > Felis catus. The sequence continues at coordinate 45,911,647 of NC_058385.1, read as the reverse complement.
AGAAGCGTTTTCCAGAGAAAGGAGGCCATCCTCTCATCTAGTAATGGTCTTATACTAATTACAGCTTTACCAACTTTTTCTCGACAATAGTATCACATAATTATCATGAAATATCCAAAGACGTAAAAAATTATTTCAAAGAGGAAAACCATAACTTCTACCACTTAGAATTCTGGCCAACCGTGTGCTAACCTCTTCCTCCTCCTCTGCTCTCCTTTGTGCAGATGTGCCTTAAACTCTACACATGCAGGGCCTTCTTCTTCAGAAGTGCTTGGCACATTTTGGCTTAAGAGGAGCTGATATGCTTTTAGAAAGACTGCTAGAGAACATGGGTACTTGCTCTTTTTATATTCGAAAGGTAGGTAGGCTCATAATGCTTGCTGTCAGTTGTCACATCATCATATTGACATGACCTCCACTTTGCATACCAAGAGCAAAGCTGTATTAATCGGCATTAGAAAAAGTGCTGTGTGGGCATAGGCTGTCCTCTACAGTGGAGACACAAAACTCTTCCAGTCTACATCATAGACTACCAAACAATATTTCGTATCAAAACAGGACAAAAAAAATCCTCTCGGAGGTTTAAATTACATGGACTGATCAAATTAATCAAAGAAATCAGATATTTGCCAAATGTAGTCCTCAGTTTACACTGATTAAAAGGGGTTGATGATGCATTAAAGAATTCCCCAAATGCCATTTACCCTGTTCACCAAGATGAGCTCTTCCCATAGTATTTGCCTGAAATGCCAAAGTGAATTGTCCAGTAGCGTTTGGGGAAATCACATTAATAACACATCAAAGGTGCACGGCAGGACTGAGGGGAGGAGGGGGAAGAGGAGATGGGGCTTGTAGGAAGCGAATTCACTTGCTGAGTACAGTCCCTGGATTCATACCAAAGCTCTTTTCCCAGCCTAATTTTGAAAGAGCTGGGGCAAGCCAACCTCAGAGAATTTCTTCTTGCTAGCCAAGAAAGCTGGGGGCCAGGACTAACATATGGTATTTTCAATCTAATATCTAGTTTAGTATTTGTAGATAAGATTAAGTTATATTAATACAATCGTGTCTTAGAATTCTTAGAATTTTAAACATCATTTCCAAATGCAATTTTATTTTAAATTTTGGCTTTCAGTTTTAAAAATAAATTTTGTTTTCTCGACATAGGTTCACATCACTTTCAAAAATACTTCCTTCAACTCACCACACTGAACTTCTCCAGCCAGAATATAAATATAACCACTCCTCTTCAGAATCAGGGATGAAAAGTGTTTATAAAATCAGGATGTTTCTGAATGTTGTGAAGGAAGAAGGGATATGTGTAGGGAACAGGGCCTTACTATTATGGATAACGTGAGTTGGGAAGTTATCGTTTAAAATATTACTACTAGAAATCTCTGTAGACATCAAAAAGTTAGGATAGCTCGAATCTCAAATGAAGTCTGTAAAATCACAATCACGGGAAAAAGGTACCTCTAAGAAGATCACAAGATGTTTTCTTCTGTACTTTTTGCATATACCATAAATAAGTTATTCCCGACAGCTACAGAAAGGACGTATTGCATGCAAAACAACCACAAAATAAAAGTCCAGTATGAACAAACCATTACATGTCTCCGGCTTGATTCTGTGGTTGTTATTTGCATAATTGGTAATCGGTAATTGGAGCAACTTGCGTGCAGGAACAACCACAGAACAGAGTCTTCTGTGACTTGTGTTTATCTAAGTTATCTCTGCTAATGACTTTTAAAGAAAAATTCCATTTTGAAGTAGATGTAAAATATGGGAAAGGAAAAAGGTTTTCCAACTTGACTCTCTCATATTTTAACCCTTGACAGAGGCTAAGAAGTCATCATAGAAGGCTATCTTTTCATTTTGATGTATTGCTGCTATTTCATGCCACAAACACCATCATTCCCCCCCACCCCCACCCCCCATAAGCTGCAATAAGGGAAAAATCTCATCAGGAGTACGCTGGGGCAACCCACATGTGATCACAATGTTTGCCCAATTGTGTACGATGTCTAGAAGCCATTAAAAAACAAAGTAAAACCTGGGGCACCTGGGTGGCTCAGTCAGGTAAGCGTCTGACTTCAGCTCAGGTCACGATCTCACGGTCTGTGAGTTCAAGCCCCGCATCAGGCTCTGTGCTGATGGCTCAGAGCCCGGAGCCTGCTTCAGATTCTGTGTCTCCCTCTCTCTCTGCCCCTCTCCTGCTCACGTGTGTCTCCCTCTCTCTCTGCCCCTCTCCTGCTCCTCAAAAGTAAATACACATTAAAAAAAGTAAAAGTCAAACCCAGTTTTACACGTGGTGAGCAATGCAGCTGTTTTTGTCTCTCCTGGTGCCTTGATGAAGAGCTATCGCAACAAGCTAAGAAGGGCATTCACACGGAGATAAAATACCTGGTGCAGAATCCATTTTCCCCACAACTTCCAAAGGGCACGGCTACACTCTGTCTGGGAAACTCTTGTTTAACTATAGCCGGCAGGCTCCAGCACTGGGAACTGTTGGCACCTGAGGCAGGAGAAAAGGCCAGCAAGATCTGCTTCTGCAGCATGGAGGCATCCAGTGGTGACTGACTGATATCGGGCATCAGGTCCCAGCAAGGAAGGGAGCTGGATTTCACAGCAGGCTGCTCTCCCCCTGCGCAGATGCTGAAAGTGGCACTGTCTGGAACGTGAAAATACTGAGAAAAGAAAAGACAATGCCGAGAGAGCACGGTTACTGCACCAATGGAGAGAAGGGAAGCTTTTGAAAGCACAGCTTCTACGAAACCATAACCATGTAGTCTCAGGAGGTGGCTGGGTGGGGGACATGGGCATGTGAGAATCCCATTCCCATGAGAAAGCCCCAATGAGACTATTACAAGCAATAGGGGCAGGGTCTGCTTTTCTAGGCATAATGAAACATGATAGGGCCGGGGTGACTTAGAAGGTGATGCAAAGTTCTCAATGTCCCCCAGGTACTGCAAAAATCCAGATGTCGTGAGGGTCGACATGCCACGTGCTGGGGAGAGAGTCCTCTTGGATGGGTATGACCGGACTGAAAGGGTGCGCGCTGAGGGGCCTTGGGAAGAAGAGAGCTGAATGAGATACAGAACAGTGAACCGGGAGCTCAGAAGACAAACTCTGTTTAAGGCTCATCCTGAGGGAGGAGGAAACTCTGATCCCAACCCTCAGTTGAAATTCCACAGGGTTTCTGGCACATTAGAAAGTCTCAGAAGTTTGACTTAAAAAGGACCTTTAGAGATACTTTATTTAAAACTCTGCTTTCACATCTGAGGAAGCCGCTTTCCAGAGACCTGCTGACTTGTCCAACATCACAAAGACAGTGAGTGGCAAAGCCCAGCTGGAGCCAGGCTTCCTGCTTCCCATTTGGGGGGTTTCCCACTGTTCCACACACCTCTCTGAGAGGCTAGGGACCGTCATGTCTTTAAAAATAATGCCTACACCTGCCTGAAGCAGGGTATGGTTGAAAAAGGGGCCACTCCTCAGCTGCCTGGAAGTACGTGGGCCCATCCCTCTTCTCCAGGGAGCTGAGGCAAAGCAGGAGTTCACTGTGATGCTGGGGTTGTGGTTGCCGCCGGCTACTACCATTTCCTGAGTGCCTGGCCTTTTTACTCATATTAGCTCATCTAATTGTCACCAAAAACCTGTAAGGAATGAAAAATTATGCCTATTTTCAGAGGAGGAAATGTCAGCGTGGAAAGCCCTGACCGAAGGTCTCAGGAAGCCCGAAAGGTGGGGAGGAGCAGGAGAATTATCTGCACACATGCGGATTCTCTTGCCAAATCCTCACCTAAAATGGAAACATTGTTGACTTCTATTTCCCGACCGGGTACTTCTGGTCACATAGTTATTCTACTGATACTTTGAAGAACCAAAATGAAATTCGATTATTCTGACATTTTTGTAAATACTATCATGCACTGTAAGCTTAGAAGAGTAAGACTTTCATCTTGTTTTAGTGTTCTAATGTAATTTTTAGGAGCTGAAAGGGATAAAAATAAATGCAGACATAGCTAAAGAAAGAAAATACTTTCCTACGTGATAGTTTCAATAGCGTAAAACAACAGCTTACCACTTAGCATATCATGTTTTTAAGTCCTTTTAAAATATCTCCTTACTCTCTCAAAATAGAAGTGTTCACTTTAATTGTATAAAGAAGAGAATCAAAAATCTTTCTTGGATTTATTTTCTGCATATTCTGCCAGTGGGATGCTAACATAAATGGGCTGGTACCTTTTCACAGTTACTCTCCTTGTGGGCAGAGAAGTCAGGGCTCCCACACGCGTGGCTCAGCTGGGGCCGAGCCCTCTGCCCACACGGCTCCTCCAGGCACCGCAGCCTGCGAGGCAGATCGAGGCAGATGCTCTTTTCCACGACACCCGGGAGCCAGCCCTCAGGCCACTGCCCCGCGGGCGGGGCTTTGCCTTCGCGAGCATGCTAGCCGAGTGTGCTGTGGCCTCCAGCGGCTGGGGCACACACGACACGAATCCAGCAGTGCGTCGGGACCTGCTGCGTGTTCATTACCTGGAAGCGCTGGCCACGACATCCGTGGTTTTAATTCAGTACAAAATAAATTTCTCTTTACCTACATTCAGTGTTAGTTTCCTTCTTTATTCTAGGCTAAAACCTTAATCTTACTTATCGCTAATTGATCGAAACTTAAGACAAATCAATAATGCTATCGATTGCTTACCTCCTTTCCAGAGTGGGGTTTGGAGACAGATAACTGCGGTTTATAAAATATCTGATAGGGCATATTATTGATTATCATAGTCTTGTCTTCAATCTGAATAATCTGTATACCCTGCTGAACCAGGGAGGAGATGCAGAATTGACATAACTGCAAGACAAGTGAGGAAAGAACGATTTTGAAAACATTATAAGGCACGTAAAACTTTCTCCTTTTTTAAAGGGCCATTTTATCTCTCAGCTTGCCCACGACAATACCAATTTTACCTTTTGTTCCAGCACATTTAAATTTTTTTTTAACGTTTATTTATTTTTGAGACAGAGACAGAGCATGAACGGGGGAGGGTCAGAGAGGGAGGGAGACACAGAATCGGAAGCAGGCTCCAGGCTCTGAGCTGTCAGCACAGAGCCCGACGCGGGGCTCGAACTCACGGACCGTGAGATCATGACCTGAGCTGAAGTCGGACGCTTAACCGACCGAAACACCCAGGCGCCCCATGTTCCAGCATATTTATCAGAGTCCCCTTTCAGTCTCAAAGACGTCCCAGCTCCCCAAAGGGCCACTATTTACAACAGGGGTCCTGGCACACCAGTTATTTCTGGTGTTTCCAAGTTATTTAGCCAATTCCCTCACAAAGTATTTATGCAGGAACACTTGTATGTAAACAGAGGTCACTCAGGTTTTCAACATGAAGTCGAGCACTCCTCCTCCTCTTCCTCATGCTCATCGTGGCAGCTACCTCACGAAAGGCCTGCGAGGGACCAACGGGAGCCCTAAGAACAGCATCGAGTGGCCGTGGCATACTGCTTTCTTGTGCTCCACTTGTAAGTACTTACGCATGCTAACTCACAGAATCCTCACATGGGGCAGCTACTATTGTCTTCATTTTACAGAAGAGGGAAATGAGGCTCAAAGAGGTTACGTAGCCTGCCCAAGGTAAAAAAGACAGAGAGGGTCTAGTTGGGATTGAAAACCAAGCAGTCTGGTCCTATGGTACAGCTCTTAACCTCTGCGTGTATCATCTCATTACCTTACCATGTTGTATGACGGACTGGTGGTCAGAAAAGATATCCGCTTAGTAAATGGTAATGTCAGGACGGCAGTTCTCAAAGTGTGGCCTGGGATCCGTGTGTGTGTGTGTGTGTGTGTGTGTGTGTGTGTGTGTGTGTGTGTATTGGGGGCGGTGGGGGGGGGGAGGGTCTATGAGATCCTTTCAGGGTGTCCAAAGGTCAAAACTATTTTCATAATAAATACCAAGACGCTATTGTCTTTTCCATTCAAATTCCCTCATGAGTGTACAGTGAAGTTTTCCAGGGGTTATATGACCTATGATGTCATTACTGTCGTGGCATACATACAGAATGTATGTTTGTGTATTCTTGGGGTCTAAAGTTTTGCTTTAATTGCTAGTTTGATGAGTATCAATAGCCATAGCCCACATGAACAAAAGGGTTTTGGAGGTCTGCAATAATTTTTAAGAGAGTACAGGGGTCCTGACACTAAAAAGTTTGAGAATCACCAGGAAAGAATAATGATATAAATATAGGCAATAATATATTTTCCACCAGTCCATTCATTCATTCACATTTATTCCGCATTTGCTGTGGCCACTTTGTGAGGTGCTGGAGGTATTGGGTGTTGGGTTGTATGGCATCACATTTTTTTCCAGGTTTTGATGGTCGTTCTCAACTTACAACTATTCAGCTTTGGGTGATTCACGCTTGCAGCTCTTTGCCATTTACACCCATGTTACAGTATTTTGGCCGGCAGAACATAAACATGTGTTGCCCAGACAACTCTGAGGAAATGGATACCAGCCTGGAATACTGAAGAGAAACCAACTTCTTTGTATAGAGAAATTTATTTTTAAAAAGTCACCAAATGACCCTAACTTTTTTTCGAGAGGCTCTTCAAAGATGCCTGTCAAAATCTAACTTCTCCCCAGAGAAAGGTCATTCTAAATCATACTACTATGATGAAGTAGCCCTTCTTCTTCTGATTGGGAGGGCTAAAATAACGAAGATATTGTTAAGTACAGCATGAGACCTTAACGTGGTACACTATGATATTGTGCTTTCATGCATACCGGTTGCTGTGATTTGTTACTATATTATTGAACTTAATTGGTTTTCACAGAGTTTAGAAAAGATTGATGCTGAAGATCATGCACCATTTGTATTTAGTTGAATAGCCGATTAAGTATGTTTTCTGCATTCATATCATTAAAGAGTGAGAACCAGTCCTCTGTTTAGGAATATAACTTCCTCATAACATTTGGCACCATGGGAAAATTAGAGCGGCTTTTGCTCAGGACGCCCTTTCCAGGAACGTAACCTTTGCTATAGGAGGTTTGTCCTTTCACTCAGTGCACAGAATGTTAGCAACTGTACTTCCTGCTCTAAGAAAAGGAGGCCAAGTACATTTGTGGATATTTTGGAATAAGTTCATTTTTCCCCCACATACGATCAATCAAGTGACCGCTGAGTGTTCCGAAATAGAGTGGTTATTGGATAAATTATGTGACATGGCTTTTATCACTGCTAAAGGAAAAAAAAACCTGTATGAGACAGAGGTCTAAGAAATCACGTGTTGGACTGTTATAAATTGTCTAGAGCAAGTTGTACCAAAACTGGATTAAAAAGAAAGGGGTAGACTCATTTTAAACAGGTGGAGGGGTAGGCATGCTATTTCCCCTGAGCCATGCAGACTTTGATCCTACCTTCTGATGTCCTGGGAAAGCACCGAGTCTTATTTCAGCATCAACAAAGCCTTCTTCGTCCAATGACACAACTTCACCATTACCTCCATCTTTCCACTTTGGAGATGTCAGGTTATGGACCAGTTTAATTGCTACTGACTTATGCACAGTGTTCGTATTTGCCCAGTATATTCCAATTTGAAAAGCCTCCTGGAAAAATAATGCCTCAATTATAAAGTATTTTCCTTAACCGTGATATTTTTACCTCAATTCACAGGAATTTTTTTTATATTATATAATAGGTCTACTTAGGCAACCAAATCCCTTTATGAGTTTTGTTTTTGTTTTTGTAATGGTAACATACATTTTATTTTAGTTCCCAATGTTTTCTTTGATTCACAATGGAATTCATATTTATGGAAGGGGGAAAAAGCAACCCCAACTGTGGCTCCCCTATAAATAACAAAACTTAAAAACTAAGGGTTTCATTTCATTCGACAAAAGAATAATATGCAACCTTAGGTACATGTAGGTCAGCATTCTAATTCCATAAGGTAACATCATCTGATTATTAAAAAAAAAAGAAAAAAAATAGGGAAATGCAATTGAATAAAGATGTTCACGAACTGTAGCTCAAAAAAAGTACTCTTCAATTGTTCCCCACCAGAAAAACATTTTATTTAGGAGTTCCATGTACTCTGTTTTCTTACAGATTTATGTACTTCTTGAAATGGGTTAGCCTTATCAAGAAAGTTCTCTTGTGATGGAGTACAGTCTTGCTGCGAAATTCTGTTTTACATTAGGGTTTCCCCCTGTGCCAGCAATGACTCCATATTGTTATTATCAACAACTGGGTGGACATCTATGATTATGGATATCCAAGTCCACTTATAAAGGAAAAGGGGGCCCTGACAAAAACAGTTGTTCAGAAATCCTCAATTCTTACCCACCTTGCAGATCCCAGAGAATTTCTGTAAGAACCACAAATCTATCTAGGGAGTGGGTTAGCACAGAATATGACTCTATATCCTTAACAGGCCCTGGGTAGGCCAATCCTAATGCTTGTCAAATATCCTGTACACAATGAAAATGAAAATGTAACTACTAGAAGTTATCAAATTTAATGATAACTCAAGCGTGAATACTGCTGATGGGGGAAAAAAGACATCTGAAATGTCTTTGAATATCAAAGAACATTCCATACCCCTTACACATGCATCTAAGACGACAATTTTCTACAACTGATTCTGTTAAGAACATAAATGCAACCTCAGAATAAAGGCTAGCTGTTGAAAGCAAAGAATTCATATTAGCTAAAAAAAAGGTTATAGTACCTGAAAATTAGGAGGGATAATAATTTTGCCAGCAGGAACCTGTAGAACAATCTTCTCTCCTTCAAACAACCAGAGGTCCCACTTGGATTGATTGATAAGCAGGGCCCAGGGTAGAAGTTCTATCAACAACGTTCTAACATATGGCTTCCAGACTGACAGCTTCACTCGCATTGGGCTATCCCACTGACTCAGCTGTTCATTCCTGTTCCAAATACCACATCCAAGAGACTCAATGAAAAATGATGACTTCAGTATTCATGAAATATGTTTAGGATTCCAGACACACAATGCGCTTGTATGACACCTTTTCACACTAGACTCATCCAACGCTGAATTTGCATCCAGGAGAAAGAAACTTTTCATGCAATTACGTTCTAGGTTATGAGTAAAGCAGTCTACAAAATACATTTACCCAGACAATAAAAGGTCAGAATTGGATAGATGCATGCATATATCTTCTTTTTAAAAACACCTTTTATGGTATCTAGCATTTTGGTGAATGGTCATTTATTAATATTGGTAAATGTTTGTAGACAAAGATTGCTGGAGAACCTTACCTGTCAGAATCCTTTTCATTATATGGCCACATGGGTTGAAGGGACTTTTCTGGCCCATAGAATTCATCAAGGATCTGATTAACTGTGCATCCAGGGTGTATCTTAGTGGCTATTTGCTTAATGAGGGATGTAGAGATGGGGACAGCACAGTGTGAGGGATCATCTTCTTCTCTAGGCAGTCGAAAGGAAAAAATAGGAGTAAATACCAGATTTCTAAAGTGGCAGACAATTTATTGAAAAAATATAACCCTAGATGTATTATAGACCAATACTTTTTTGTGAGATTGAGGCAATTTTTGGTGATTTAGGGATTGGTAACACAGTTTTTGCATAATATGGGCCCTGGCCCCTTCTCCCTGCCCCCGCTCCCCATGTTCTTGGGTGAGAGCTCTATTCATTTCTTCTTCCACTAGAGAAATTATGTGTCAATTAAATTTTCTGATCCCTCTTATTTATTTCTAAGTTTAATGAAAGAGGCTGAATTTTATCGAAAACTATTGAAGAGGATAAGAGAACACTAGGCAGGGCAATTTTATTCAAAAAAAAATTTTTTTTTAACGTTTATTCATTTTTGAGACAGAGAGACAGAGCATGAACGGGGAAGGGGCAGAGAGAGAGAGAGACACACAGAATTGGAAGCAGGCTCCAGGCTCTGAGCCATCAGCCCAGAGTCCGACGCGGGGCTCGAACTCAGGGACCGCGAGATCGTGACCTGAGCTGAAGTCAGACGCTCAACCGACTGAGCCACCCAGGCGCCCCTAGGCAGGGCAATTTTAAAATAACATTCTCATAAGGAACCCTACAAAAAATTCTACGTCCCTTCTTCCCCTCCATAATACAAAGTTGCTTTTCTACTGAATCTCTCTTAGGAAAAATGTGAGGACTTTTCCAGTACCTTGCTTGAAATGTTAGGTGATGTACAAGGTCAGGTTCTATGTTTTGCAGTGGTTTTTCCTGTCCTTTTCCTGGAATAATCTGTGTTTCACTCAATCCCAGACTCCTTTTCTCCAAATGTATGATAATGGGGTCTGGAAGATGACTTCTCATGATAAAAAGAGGGCTGAACACAATCTATAAAAATAAAAGGACAGAACAACTTTCATATTTGCTTTGTTGCAGTATTCCAGCTGTTTGATGCTGAAACAAACTTGTAATAAATCTCTTCTCTGGGTCACTCTGACCTTAATTTATTTCAGAACAGGAGAGGTCAGAGTCATATACCATATTTTAGGATTGGAAAGCACTCACCATTCGTTGTTGCACTTGAGAGTTGGGTTCTAATGTCAAAACTGTGCACCACACATAAAAAATGGAACTGTTTGAAGATGGCACCTGCATATGAGGTAGTAAAGGCTTCTATTAAACACTAGTTTATTAATTAATCAAAATGAGGCACAGATATAATGTCAGTTTCGAGAATTAAACAATTTAAAGTTATAGAAAAAAGCCACTAAAAAAAAAGAATAACTAAGCAAAAACAGATTTCATTATGGTATAAAGTGAACGTGCAGTGAGTCCATGAAGCCAACGCTTTCTTAAAGACAAGGGGATTTGGTATGAGGAGAGACTGACACAAGACTGGGTGGGAGAATGGCTGAGAAGATTTGTCCCTCGTGGGAATGAAAGTGATGATGGCAGAAGGCAATAAAGAGATAAGCAATTGATAGCCCACTGCCAAGATTTTTCAAGTGGGGAGAACACCATCCCTTCCCTCACCCCCTCCCCCACACCTCCACCCCAAGCCCTGCTGCATCAGGATCTTTCTCAAGATAGAACTTGCCTCCACCTGAAAGGAGTAGTGTCTTAGCTCTAAGAACTCCTGTGTGGCTGTGGGATGGGAGGAAACACTTTGAGAAGCAACATTCAAAGTCTTTTATATTATTTCAGATCTCCCTCTTTTGTACAGGTCATTTTTTAGATAAAGTGCTATAGTGAATAAAGAACATAATGAGGAATGTTAATTTTAAAGCTGCTCTATTCCAGATTGTACTACTTCTTATACCTGAATGACAATGCTATACTCAGGGGACTTAGATTCCAAACACACGTCTCTTGACCAATCTTCGTCTCCTTTGGCCTTTACACACAACTCTGTCAGTTCACTGTTTTCCAGTATGTATGAAGGCAATTTCTGTTTGGCTGTGAGGCAGTCAAAATGTTCTCGAATCACAGCTTCTCCATCTTGACCAATGTAATGCTGAACGACTTTTAGTTCTATACTTTGAGACAAGTAACTACAGATGATCTGTCTTCCACAGATGATAATCTAAAAGATAATAAATAAACAAACAAATAAATAACACAAATAAAGCTCCATCAATTCAGATTTCATGAACTGGAAATACATAACTGTTCTGACAGTAAACTTGTTGGTTTTAACGGAAAGAAAATGAAGTCATTAGCTTATTTGGAGCATACCAAAAGAAAGGCTTGGTCGTATTTGCGTTGTTCATGTTGAGTTTACAGCACTCAAAAGACAGGCACAGGCAGGGTCCACATCCAGCTAGAAACACTGATTGTGTGCTTGAGAGTGAGGTGGGGCGGGAGATAAAAGACCTATGGAATGAAAGCCTTGCAAATGTGCACACACAAAAGATAGTTGACCTGGAAAAGAGGTGGAGGTTGAAACTAGCAACTGACCAAGAGTTTAGGGGCAGACTCAGAGGCAAGAAGCCAGGCCAGGGGCCGGAGAAGAAGAGGCAAAGAGGGGTGGAGGTAAACCAGGAGAAGTGGTGTTGCTGAAACTCCAAGAGCAGAGACCGACCAAGATGTGGTAGTGAGTGGTGTCCATAATGTGGCAGTCAAAAAAGATGGGGGTTGAAAACAAGACTTCGGCTCTGGTGGCTGAGAGGCCAACTGGTGATGTATCTATTCCCAAGGCTGGTTTCCAAGGGCTTCCTGCAGTCTTACGCAGTAAGAGATCATTTTATAAATTGATAATAAAAAAATAACTTTTAACTCAGATGCCTTATTTTATTTTATTCAGGTCATCCCCATAGAGAAGAAGCATGTATCATTGTAAAACACACGTAATTACCCATTAAACCCATGTATTACCCAATTTGTCATCCAGCTAAGAGTATGGTTCACAGTAGGCATTAAGAAATGTCTCTGAAATCAGTTGAAGTTGAAAAGATAATGCAAAATTTATTCCTATGCAGTGAATCCTTCTGTAATACAAATATTCACCATGAGTGGAAAACAAAGGACTTTCATATACTGGATTTTCTTGTTTGTAATATTTTTTCCAGATTATAAAAATAGTAGTCTCTCTCTCTATCACACACGTACACACATACCCATACATATGTGGCTTACTTATGGGTCTAAGGATGTGATGGTTAATTTTACGTGCTGACTTGAATGGGCCACAGGCTGCACAGGTATTTGATCAAGCATTATTCTGAGTGTGCCTGTGAAGGTGAGGTTCACTGTGTATTGGTAAACTGAGTACGGAAGAGTGCCCTCCCCAATGTGGGTGGGCCTCATCCTGTCAATTCAAGACCTGAATAGAACAAAGAGCCTGAGTAGGAGGGACTCCTCCAACTGAGCTGAGACTTTGGTCTTTCCTGGCCTTTGGACACGGACCAAAAAACATCAGCTCTTCTGGGTTTCAGCCTCCATAATTGTGTGAGCCAATTTAAAATAAATCTCTCCCTCTCCTTCTCTGCATACATATGTACACCCACATATATATGTATGTGTGTGTATATACTCATTTTTACAAATTAGTTCTTTTATTCTCACAGCAACCATATCAAATAGGTGCTGCTATGACTCATGTATGAGGGAAAACAGAGGCACAAAGATGATGGATAACTTGCGGGACATTACCCAGACTCTCTGGCCTAGAGTCTGTGCTGATAATCACTCTGAAAGTCTGTTTATTATAAAATTAATACTAATTAAGAGAATGTAATACTACTAATTAAGAGAATGTAGAAAGTATAGAAAAGAATAAAAACTGCCCATCATAAGGTAAATGTGGTAGATCCCATTGGTTCTATTCTAAATAGGTGGTTCCTCCCTTTCCCTTGATATGAATAGCCCTCATTTGGTTAAGGTCTCAAAAAGCAGCAAAGTACTCAGGGAAGGTGGACACCTCCATGAACCCCAGAATCTGTTATAATTGTTACAAACTAATCCTGGTAAATCGATTCTCCTTTTGCCAGTGATTACTTTAGGGGTGAACATGGGATGCTCTCTGGCTAATAATATGAAAAGGGAAGACTGCTAAAAGGCTCTGGGAAACATTTTCCTCCTTGATAAGGGAGACAATTTGAGAAGCAAAAGCCCTGCTTCTTGTCTGTCCTGGAAGATGTTATGAGAGGATATATATGCATCCATCTTTCGTAGGCATCTTAAGACAAAAAAGGCAAATCCAACAGGACAGCAGAGCAGCAGATACAGCACTGAGTTGCTTAATCAACCAACACCTAACTCGGCTTCTTCATTCTTATTATGTGAGATAATAAATGTAAAAGAGGAATAGTTCTGCCTCATTAACTTATTATGAAGACTAAAAAGCCTATTTTGTTACTTCAAACTGAAAACATTCTAATGGATACATTTTCCTATGTGATTAAGGGTACTTTGTAAACATCTTTGTAAGTAAACTATTATTTACACAAATAACTATGAATAATTATTTATGAATGAACTATTACCCCAAATAAACCTGCTAGATTGATAGACCAAAAATAAGATGTCATTGTTGTTTCAAATGGTATTAGTTGAACAGCGAAATTTAGCATTTTCTTAAACACTTATTTTCCAACTATCTATTCCTTTGAATTTTCTTTAGAAGGAGAACATCTGTAAAAACCAAACTGTGCTTAACTGTTATATTATTCCTAGATACTCTGCCATAATAATCTTTTAAAACAATGTTTTCTCAGTAACAAACATAGAAGTCAACTGGACCATGAGTCCTAAGTTAGCAGGCAAGCTTTTCTTTAGCATATGCTAGGGGTTACCAGGCACTCATGGTTAAGTCTTATGAGGCCTTAGCGTCGCCTAACTTTAAGTAAACACGTGAAAGCTCTGAGGCAGTATTCAATTTTGTTCTTACTCTTGGTGTGCCCAGGCCTGGCAATGTATGCACACTGCTCTTGCTTCAGAACCTTTGGGCCCCATGAGATTTAGGAGAGAATTTTGCTGTCTCTCACAGAAACCACAGAATCTCTGCAACCATCTGGGACTCACTTTGTTTAAAGACAAAGATCCTCTTGGTGGGTTTTTATAGTTTCATTTTCAACTATAAAGCCTGTTAAATAGGCTTTCAAATTTGATAAAAAGAAAACCCTTAAAAGTGGCCAGGGAGGGAAGGCTACTTAGATGAAGGGAAATCCAAAATGGCTACTCCTCAGAGCGGTGTTCTTCACGGCTGCTCCCACGCAGGGTTCAGCGAGAGCCATGTCTGCTTTTCTTCAACGTGGCAACACTTACAATGCCTTTATTTTGAAAATTATGGTTAAAATTTCAAGATTAATTTATCAGTTGAAGACAGCTACTTAATTTTTTTTAATGTAGGGTTTCTCTTTAATACACATTTCCAGGTTTCACACTAATTCTCCTCTTTCCCCAAAGCCACAAAGACGTGTATTGAAGATTTCCACATGTGATTTTACTTAGCAGGTTTCAGAACTCTTATTAGATCAGTGCCAAGAAGAATAGTGATATTAAAGAATAACTCCAGAACACCAGATGCACTGGAAAATGATATCTTAGCCATGATTAAAAGTGTATGTATAAAGATACAAATATACATACGTACATACATATGTACATATAAGTTTTTAAAGTGGTGAAGTTTTCCTCAATGAGGGGATGGGAAACGTGGGAGCCAATATGTGTACAGGGGTAGCTGTATAATGTACAAAGTTCTTGAGAAATTTTGTTTGTGGTCAGTTTTCATTCAACTGGAGAAATGAGAGGGTTATAAGAAAGGCAGGGTCCAACCAAATGGCATTGTTCAAATGCGCACTAGCCAATTCTCCATCATCCAGGGGCATGTTAATGCAGTTAAGGTACATCAGGGAGCTGCACACACTCACCTCCCCAAATGGAGCTTGGTAATTAGGCAGCTGCAGTTTATTTCCCAGCCCAGGTGGGACAGAAGGAAAGAGGCCAACGTGAGAGAGAGGAAGGAATTCGTGAAGTTCTTCTGAAACCTTGATTCCTATCTGCCTTCCCAACCTGGCTAATTGAGGAAATCCTGTGTCTCTGATGTACCTTAACTGGAGCTAATCTGAATTTTGGTTGATCTACCCTGACAATAAAAAATTAAATCCAACTGAAAGACTAGACAGACTTTTCACAACTTTGACGTATGCAGCGGTTGTTTTGAAGTTGGTGGCCTGCTGAACCTTTCAGCATTACCTGGGTTCAGTACCAACCATTTTCCATTTGCTTCATTCTAGGTTAAACAAACTGCTCTTTCTGTGTTCCACTTTCCATCATTTTGCTAAGTTTTTTAAATGGCCCTAATTTAGAGCCCAGTCTCATTTGGCTATGACAATAAATTCTAAAACTCAAAATATAAATTTTGCGTGTATGTGCCTTCTATGACAATGGGAATGGAAAATGGACCTCCAGTTCCTGCGGGACAAGATGGCACTTCTTTCAAAAAGGTACATGCAACGGGAAGGTGGCTTCTGCTTCCATTACTGGTTTCTGAAGAGTCCTTTCCTATTTGGCTAGATTCTTCTTCTTCTTCTTTTTAATAACAGCATTTATCATAGAATACAAGCAGAGAAAAGTGTGAGAGGGACTGCTACAGAAAATAATTATGAAACATTCAATGGTACAAATAACATTTGGAAATCCTGAAATGTGATTTGCACCAGATGCTTTAAAAATCTGTATATTTGACATTAACAGAGAGAATGATGAAAAGGATTCCTTAAACTTCTAATGAATGGAAAAATTTTTGTTAGTCTAAAACTAACAAACTATTTTTGCTAATAGTTTGGAAAACCCAGAAAATCAGCAGAAGGTTGGGACGAATATATACACTTAGTTATTTGAAGGACTAATGTGGCCCCAACAAGAATCCGGTGACACAGAACAATGAATTTTGGTTAAAGAATAAAGTATATCTTTTCAGTCTGGGAAGATGTATCGAGCACCCCAAAAACATTCACATTTTTGCTCAGGTAATTAAGTTTTATAGCAAATTATTTTCAGGACAGACACAGACATTTGGACATACATATGTATACACAAAGATATTCATTTAAGGGTTTATTATGGCAACAAATTGGAAATTATCTAAAAGTGCAGTAACAAGGGGATGGGTGTCTAAATGGGTTTCAACATAACACAGGGCAAATTACTATGCAACCATTAAAAAGATAGTTCAGGAATTTCAGATAACATGAGAAGATAAGCATCATATAATGTTAAGTGAAAAAAAACAAGTTGAAAAACTAATTATAATCAGATCTCAAGTTAGTAAAAAAAAAAAATATCTGCATAGAAAAAAACAGTAGGAAAAAATACACCAAAGTATTTACCTTTGGGTGGCAAAAATATGGGTAATTTTCTTTTCTACCTTAGGCTTTCCTGTGTTTTCAGAAATATTTGAAAACAGTTAACATAAAAATAACCACAAGAAACTAATATTTATTGGGTGCTTTCTTTTACAAGGGGTATATGGAGGCACAGAAAGGTTAAGAAATTTGCCTAAGGTATCAGGTAATAAATAGTAAGGCTGAGAAATCTTTTATTATCAGGGGGAAAAAAAAGGTAGGTAACATTTTGTGAAAATTTTCAAAGAAGGTACTCTTCATGGCCAACTTTTTTGACTTAGGGTTTATTGTTGCGAAGCATAATATCTGCTCAGGAACACTGTATATATTAATTTATCCCTGAAATTTAATATTATTCCTTAAAGATACATAATATCTATGCAAGAAGGAGGCACTATTTTAACACAACAAAGTCCATTTACTGTTACTCATGCCTGGGAATATTTCATAATTGTGCCTATAATTTACTGAGTTATGACAGTGGGCCAGGCACTACCGTAAGCACTTCACATATACAAACTCATTTAATTGCCACTAACTTTGTGACAAAGGCACAATCACTCTCCCCATTTCACAGATCAGGAAACCGATCAAAGAGGTTAAATAACTTGCTGAACGTCACACAGCCAGCAAGTGGATACAGCCAGACTGGCTATGATGTTAACCACCAGGATACACCATGAGAACCACTTCTCCATGGAGTGACCCCCCCGTTCCACTAACTGGCCACTGTTCTAGCAACCACAGGCAAAAGAGCTGAATGAATTGGGGAAGTTTAGACCACAGCAATGGCCATCAAAGTGGGAGCCCTGTACCAGAATTTGTTAGAAAAACAAATTGTCACGTCACACCCAAGACCTCCTGAATCTGGAACTCTGAGGGTGGGACCTAGCATCTACGTTTTAACAAGCCTTCTGGGTGATTCTGACGTACATGCAAGTTTGAGAACCAGTGGCCTAACGAAAAGGCAACTAAGAGGAAAGAATCATCCTAGCTTCCCTTATGTTTCCAAAGGGCAGTAATAAAGGGGAGATACAACTTACAGAGCCCTCACCACAAGTGGTGTACCCCTCACAAGTTCTGACGAATGGTATAAACTGGCCAAATGGTGAGAGATTTTGGCTCGAAACTGGGAAAGAGCTTCCTGTATAGCTGGAGGTAACCAACTATGGAAAGGGCTACCATGTGAGAAAAGGAGCCTTGTATCATGTGGAGTGTTCAAACGGATGCTGAGTGACCATTTCTCAGGCACACTGGTGAATGGGAAGGTGTATAAGGAATTTCTGAAAGAAACATGAGTGACAGAATCACAAACCAGAACGTAATCATTGGGCAGGTATCTGTTGAGCGCATATCCAAGTAAGAGAGTCCTGAAGCCAGATGACAGTCAGAGACACGTCTTGTTCTTATGACTTTCTAGCTCAAAGCTCACACTGGCTAGGCTGCTTCCATCAGGAGCCCCCGGAAGACCCATCTGTCCCATGCTCCTATCTTTAGGTTATACTGTCTACTTGGACTGGCCTCTCTTAATCCAAATTCTACATGTTTTCCAAAGCCCAACTCGAGTCATATCTTCTTAGTGAAACCTCTAAGAGTCCTTCACACTTACTGTCGGTTGTGTACGTTGTTGGGTTTTATACACACTTGCAATTTAAGAGTGAAGCCTGTGTCACATAGTGTCTTCCATTTTACTCTGTTCCACTGCAGGCAGTCACCGACTACTTGAAGAATGGTCAGTTCATTGGGAAAACTCTTCTGCTATATTCTTTTCACTCCTGTTGCCCACAATAATGAGAACATGAAGTCCAGCTCCCTGATTAGGTGCAGACCAGGGACGTACATGGTACGGGTCCTACTGTTCACCTCACCAGTTGCTTCCTGTCTGCCAAGTACGGGCAATGGCGGAGCCCATGTTGCCTGCTAAGGAAAGCTCCCCTTTTCCTTGTCCAGAGGCTGGGGGGCTGTTTCTATCATGTCCTCTGTTCACATAAGCTCTGGATAGACTGTTACAATCCAGATGCTGATGTATATGTTAAAACTCTTATGACAAATCCAGTTATTATGTGTGCAGTGAAGCCAGTTTTCAGATTTTAATACTTCCTTTTTTTCTTTCTACTCTTGTCATATGTGCCATGCTTGAAAAACATCTTTTAAAAACCACATTTTCACATCTTAAGAACACAAAAAAAGTGTCAGATACTTTTTTTCCCCTTTGCAGTCTTAGAACTTCAAAAACAGCCAAAAGGAAGTTTTATAAAATACGTAAAAATATGTGCTGAGAGCTGAGGTTTTATATGCCAAGAGTTAGACTGTAGTGAATTTTTACTGCAGTTAATATTAACTCCTAGGAAAAGAAAGCTTGCTGGAGACCCCGGCCCACTCTGTCATGGGAGGTATCACAACATTTTCTCAAAGATTACCCTTACATGTATGAGAACCAACTCCTGGTTATCCACCTTTGGGTTATCCAGAGTCCCCAACACCCTGTCCTTCTTCTCCTTCTTAATAAAGGCCTTTTGGCCATTTCACAGCTCATTAGCACCTCTACCAGAAGGTAGGTGGTGACAGAGAGAAGAGGTGAAACTAAAATCAGTAAATTTTACTGCTCGTTAGCAGCTCTTGTAAAAGATGTGAGACAAAGGGTTTGAAGCCATCATCATCCTCAGGATCATCAAGAAACTTGTGCACAGTAGTAGTAGGCAGAACTAGACACACCACTGGGATTTTGTTTTATTATTTAATTATTTTCATTTCTTTAAGTTCCCCTTCCACTAGTTACATCAAATAATCAAGAGCTGTCTGGGCCATGAACACAAGGAACTTACCTGCTTTTGCACTCCACTGAGTTGCTGAACCTTGATGATGAGTGAAGCAGTTCGACCCTTGTACTGAATAGTCCTAATAAAAGTCCCGGCATGGTCCACACCGAAGGGCTCTGACCAGCGCCAATTGCCCCAGCCTTCAATACAGATGTGTAACAGCTGGAGAGAAAAACAATCATCATCATAATGCCAAAAGTGCCAACAAAAATCTAGTCCTAAAATGAAAGTCTCGTTGCTGGAAAACCTTCCTATTTGTAATATTTAGCATCTGTTTTCTTTCTAACCTGCATTATTCATCCACTTCCAGCTTATTCAACCAGGCTAAGAATAGCAAATATGCCACAGAGAGTCAATGTGGTTTTCCAGATCACATTTTAAACCTTCTTAAAAATAATTGTCCTATCAAATGGTAAAAGGCCTGTTGAACATTTGAGAAAAGACCATTTCAATCATCTGGAGGACAAGAAGGTTGAAATGTAAGATCAAAGAACATTGGTCTTGGCTGATAGTTTATTCCTTCTTATGGCTAGACAGTAATTAAAGCAAAATTTCATTTGTGGCATTATTTTTGACCCTAAATTGCCATTCTTTATTTTTGCTTTTGATGAAGAACAAAATGGCAACTTGAGGAAGCAGTTCATTCAATATACTGTTTTTATGAGATCACATATATCAAATTAGAACTACCTTCAACATTTTTAAAGTATGAGAAAATGTCTTTGTTCTATTTTTCTTCTAGTGTGTATTTGTTGTCAGTTTTACCAAATGAGTCTCCTGATTCATTCATATTTATTCATATAGTACTGCCACTTTTGGTAATATTTAGATTTCTTTCATGATCATCAAATATTTTCTATTTCTACTTCTACTTACTAAATGCGGCTAAGAAAATCAGTTTAACTGAACAAGTATTCCAAAACAATATAATAATTACTGCTTCTTTAGGATACAATGAAGATAAACAATGTTCTATACAATTACTAAGGATAAGGAAATACAACTGACATTCTAGGAAAAACATATGACATACAAACTCACTATTTTCTTTCATCTCATACATGATTTTTTATTAAAAATTTTTAATGTTTTATTTTTTTGAGAGAGAGAGAGACTATGAATGAGTAGGGGAAGGGCAGAGAGAGAGGGAGACACAGAATCTGAAGCAGGCTCCAGGCTCTGAGCTGTCAGCACAGGCCCAACATGGGGCTTGAACTCACGAGCTACGAGATCATGACCTCAGCTGATGTCGGACACTTAACCAACTGAGCCACCCAGGTGCCCCAATATATATAATTCTTTAAAAGAATGAACCCACTGGGGCGCCTGGGTGGCGCAGTCGGTTAAGCGTCCGACTTCAGCCAGGTCACGATCTCGCGGTCCGTGAGTTCGAGCCCCGCGTCAGGCTCTGGGCTGATGGCTCGGAGCCTGGAGCCTGTTTCCGATTCTGTGTCTCCCTCTCTCTCTGCCCCTCCCCCGTTCATGCTCTGTCTCTCTCTGTCCCAAAAATAAATAAAAAACGTTGAAAAAAAATTAAAAAATAAATAAATAAAAGAATGAACCCAAGGCTAATCATATGAAACATTTTCCAAACTAACAGAACGAATAAAACTTTAAAAATATTGTATAAAAGCTATCATAATAGACCCTTAAAATGAATACATTATTAAGAATTTACATGAGAATTATTATAACAAAAGCTTTTTGATGGAAAGATTATTTTTTAGTCTCAGCATTAGAAGGATCCTTAGAAAGTGCTTAAATTAAAAAATTTCCCAAGGTACTAGTTATCACAATATGATTTTGGTGGAAAGTTAAGGGAGGGTTTTTTCTTTTGGCCTTATAGACCTTACTAAAATATTTTTTAAAAACCTCCTAACTCATCTCCCTCCTTTTAATATGGTCCCACTCCAGCTCTTCCTGCATACAACTGCCAGTGACCCTGTGAAATCAAGAAGCTACCATTCAGATGATTTCTAAAGAAGAAAGCTTACAGCTCAAAGAAAGCAAGAAAGCAAGAAAGCAAGAAAGAAAAAGAGAAAGAAAGACAAAGAAAGAAAAGAAAAAAAAAAAGAAAAGGAAAGAAAAGAAAAAAGAAAAGAAAAAAAATCCTGGACAGCAAATACCTTTAGGGAAAATTTGGTCTTACACTCTACAACATAAAAGTACCAGAGTTATCTTTGATCTTTAAATATTAGTTACAGAGAGAAAAAAAGAAAAACAATAGTGGTGTTTGGAACCATTTCAGTTTTTTTGTAGCACCAATTGGGAATAAGAGCTCAGGGCACACACAAAACTAAAAGAAACAAGAGAGTTGTTTTCTTTGGAGAGACTAGTAGCTGGAAATGACAAAAAAATAATGAGGCAAGGTACTTAAGGTCAAGCTCAGCGATATTTTTCCTGAAAATTCCACAGCCTCTGAAGAGAGGCTTAATGTACACAATGTAATTTTAATTGGAGAGTGTTCACATTTGCATATGAGCTCAGTTTTAGGTAGCCGCTCACTCTGTCTACACAGCTTTTACTGAGTGTCACCAAGGAATATGCTGTCAGGTTTCGCTTGGCAGCTATTTGTTCTCAAAATGTTGGTGCAGATATTTTCTTTGAATTATGAGAATCCAGATACGTTTGGATTTAATTCACACAGAAAAGCTGGGTGGGGGAAAACATAACACCTCTCCCCATATGCATCACCAGTAGAATATTTGTAATGTTTGGTCTGCTGTTAAAAACATCTAAATAGCTATTAAACACATATACTTTATTAAGAAAGAAATTACATTCCTAAGAGAGAAAATCTACAAAAAGGAAATGAGAAGGCCCAGCACTACTTTGGTCCTCCTTCCCATGAGTGACTGATCCAGACACTAGACAGCAGTGCTGAGACTCCTGGGCATCAGGTGAGTGGGGCGTGTTCTGTTCTTTTTGAACCAAATGATTAAATTTCACTGCTATAGGTACTGAACTCTCCGTTTAATAATAAATACTCATAGGTCAATTTTTATTTCTATACTGAAGGAACAATAAACCAGGCATAAAAATTTGCAATCTGTGTTCGACTACTTGATCCTAGTAACATTTCTTTTGATCATTCACCCAATGCATTTTTTTTTTTTTTGTACTTGGTTACTATAAGGAAGGTGATATGCTAGCCCCTATGGAGGAAATAAGGAGGACGAGCTGTGTTCTTTGTCCTGCGAAAAGCTTATGATCTTATAGGTAAAATAAAGCATGCACAAACAAATAACAGGAAGCATTAGGGGAGGAACAAAATGGTACAGGAATCTAGAGAAAGGAGGGCTTGCTCTACGCTGCTATGATAAGGAGAACTTCATGGAGCAGTTGGGTCTCAGAGTTACCACAGGATTTCAACTGGCAAAGATGAAGGTTCCTTTCTGGGCCAAAGGGACAATGTGAGATGTGAAAGTCAGAAGGTATGCTTGGGGGCAAAATAATAGTGTTGACTGGCTAGAGCAAAGGGAACATGAAAAACAGGAGTGAGGCACAAGGTCGGAGAGGCAGATGTAGACTGCGGCCAGCACTGATGTACCAAGTGAGGAATTTGTGCTTTATTGAAGAATGAGCCTTTTGAATGAAGCCTTCTGTATAGGGGAGCAGTGTGTTGAGAGAAGGGTAAGAGTGGAGTGTGGAGGTAGGAGGGCAACGGTCAGGAGGAGAGGCAAGGTGGGCCAGAAACATGAAAACACGAGAAAGAAGAAGCAACGGCCTTAGCAAAAAAATCACTATCCTTTATGGCCTGGAGCCCATGGTATTTTTATGTTCTCTTATCAACTTGGAAATTTTCTTTCCCCTCTTTCCTATTACATTTCCCTTACTGACTCACTTCCTCTACCATCTTTTCTATTCAGGCTTTTCATTCTTTTTGGCCTACTTAGCTAGTGTCTAATACTTTCCATTGGGGAAGAAGTCAAAATAGGAACAATTCTTGTTTAAACTTCTCAATGGGAACTGCAACTAAGCAATAAGGCAGGTTGTACGGTGGCCACACTTGTTGGAAGGTCCCAAGAGACTACATTTTCTTTTCATCCAGCAGACCCTGCCCCCACCCCTTCCCAGGGCTGTACTGGCAGCCAGACTAAATTCATAGTTTTTCCACTGAAGACCTCAAATGGGAGCATATACAGCCTTCTGTTCATTTTTTTTTCAATACAAAATAAAAATTAAAACTGAATTACTGATCAGGGGTTTGGGGTCAGCTCTCAGGACCACCCACAGTAACCTCCAAAGGGAGAATTCCTGAATCAGTTACAGAGGAAAGAAAAACAGGATGAAATATAGGAACAGAGGGTACACCGAGGAAGGGAAAGAAAAGGGGAAGACGAAATTTTAAAAATTATATCTTAAATATAAATGAAGGTACTGGATACTTGTCTGTGAACTTTATTCATTTTATTTTATTTTATTTTTATTTTTATTTATTTATTTTAGAGAGAGAGAGAGAGAGCGAGCAAGTGGAGAGAGGGGCAGGGGCAGAGGCAAAGAGAATCTTAAGTAGGCTCCATGCTCAGTGTGGACCCTGATGCGGGGCTTAATCCCATGACCTTGGGATCATGACCTGAGCCAAAATCAAGAGTCGGATGCTCAACCAAATGAGCCATCCAGGCACCCCTCACGACTCATTTTAAAACTGTTATCGAGATAATTTCTACCTAAGACAAAAAATTTGTCTTCAGATTCACTTATACTTTTTTTTTGCACTTTATAGTAATATACTGTACAGTAATATGTAATATTCTAAAAAGAAACTGAAAATCTAAAATAACTTCAAAAATTTTCCCAATCCATTATATTCTTTGTAGAAATTTTAGGAGTTCTAAAAAATTAACATTCAATCCAAGTGAAATAAACCTTTCAATATATGTATACATTAATACATATATTAAAGCTTAGGCATCATGTATATTTTTTAAACTTCTAAACTTATCATTATATCCCAAGAGCCTAGTGCACAGTAGGCATTCAATAGATATTTAATAAATGAGTGGGGATTATTGAAAAATAACCCAAAATAGACATTAAAAATTTTTAGTGGTGATACTTGTGTACAAAATATCATAAAATTGAGTATTAAATCAAAATGTTTAGAAATTCCTATTTTTTAATTTTTCCTTTTGTCTATACATTTTTAAACATTTTAATTCCAGTGTAGTTAACATACGGTGTTATATTTGTTTCAGGCATACAATATAGTGATTCAACAAGTCTGTGTATTATTTGGTGCTCACCAAGATCAGTACACTCTTAAAAACGTCCTATTTTTTGAATGACCTTTCAACACAGGAGATTTGCCTTATGTGGATAACGATACTAGATTAAACTACAAATCAATATAACCCCTCAGATCCATAATTCAGATACTGCAATATTGATATTAAAGCATAAAGTAGATCTCAGATGATATAGTGAACATTATGAGTGCAAATGAAGTTAAAGTATTTTTTAAAATTCTTGTCTATCTAAAATAATATCTGGAAGGCTACAGATCAAATAACAGAGATCAAAGTTTAAGTGCTTGTTTGAAACGTACAAGTAGAACTGATAGTACATTTCACACCAATAAAATAACATCATAATAAATCGAAATATGCTGCTCATTATTGTTTTTTTAAGGCAGTTAAATTTCAGGAGGTTCAGAGTATCTGACATAATGCTAAAAAACCAAGTGGAAAAATTTCTAGATAATGGCTAATGCTTGGTGTCACCCTGATTCAATACTGGAAATCTCAGCACTCTATACACTCTTTTACATTTATTTATAGAACACAATCTCACAAGTAAGGAATGAGGAAAGCGGAAATAAATCATATTGATTTATTTTCTAGTGGATAACTTGGACTCTTTGATGCAGTGTATTTTGGAAGAAAAAAGAAAAAGAAAAAGAAAGCTTTCCAAATCGATAGTCCAGGAGGTGATATAATGGAGGCTCCACTGTCTTCACACAAGTGTTGGGTAGTTTGCTCTTCCATAAAATATGAGTGCTTGTAGGTTTTCCCTCACGAATGAACTCAAAGAAAGCCACAAACACTGTGTAATCAGCCTAAAACAGCCCCTTATAAAAAAGGGAAACCTGGCATACTCACAAAATGTCCATTAGAATATAGATTGCAGTGGGAGGGAAATCCTTGTCAAAAATCTTAGTTTTAGATACGGACTCATCAATTGTACATAGGAATTTATCATAAGGTAGTAATTATTCATATGTGCAAAAATTAACCTAGATGTAACTTATCCCAGTATTGTTTTAATAATGAAAATTATGCATTAGTAGGAAATTGATCAAATAAAATATCGTAAAAACAATAAAAGCTATCATTTGTTAGACACATACTATGTACCAAGCACTGGGTTAAGTGCTTTTTATAGATTTGCTCACTTATTCCTTAAAATAATCTTACACAGTAGATACTTCTGTTTCATTTTACAGACGAAAAGCAAACTGAGTTCCAGAGACGCTGAACAGCTGTTCAGGGCCACAGTGCTGGGGAGGGCAAGGGACAAGATTTGAACTCAGGTACGTTTACTCAGAGTAAGGTGTGCTTAACCATACCTATATTGTAGAATCCTCTCAAGCTGCTGAAGAAAAAATCACAGCATGCAAACACATTAGCACTATTAGTTAGCGACAGATTAACTGAAAAAAAGCACATTACAAAAAGATACTTACAATATACATTCTGGTTTTGTAAAATGAAGAAAAAGTATATATGCCTATTTCTAGCAGAGAAAATGGCTAGAAATAATGCCAGAATGCTAACTGTGGTTATCTTGGGGTTGTGGGATTATGTATTTTAAGTTTTCCTTTGTGTGTTTTGTGTGCTCTTATGTAATTTCCAAATTTCATACTATAAATATGTATTATTTTGCAATCAGATAAACATTAATGTTATTAAAAAGAAAAATGTCTAATAGAAAGCATACAGAGCCTGCATTTTAAGGACTAAGAAATGACATATTTCTATTTTAAAAACTCAAATTCAGCTTCCTGCGTGAAATCTCCCCGTCTGTCCTAGGCAGTATCGCAGCTTTCCCATTTGCACTGCCGGCACTTTGCTAAAAGGGTGACATGGTGTTCAGTTCATCTCTGTAGCCTCAGAGTTCCTCCCATAGGGTCTGGCTTGCTCTCGTACTTATTCAGATGATCCTTGGAGCAGTTTAATGTACTTATTTGAGCTTTATTTCCTAGAGCAATAGGTTTTTTTTTTTTCTTCAGTTTAGCAAATATTTTTAGGATCTACATCTATTAAATGTTTACCACAAGCCAATGAACTGTAGCACACATGGTGGATATAGAGAGGAATGAGATGCATTACGTGCACTGAAAATTCTCACAATATAGTGGAAGAAACAGATATTTAACAAGAAAAATTATGCTGCACAATTTTATGAGAGGAAGGAAAAGTTGTTGTAGGACTCCAGGGGTATTCTGCGGGAGAGTTAAAAGACTGACCGGAGGACATATTTAGTTACCCAAAGAAATAACATGAAAAAAGACATGCTGAAGTAGAGTAAATAAAAGATAAACAGGACTATCGTTTCTGATAAACAAAAGCAGGCGACAGCCTCACTCGGAGTGGCTCTTTCTGTACAAAATTAATGTCTACAAGGCACACTGCATTACGAACAAGGACAAGTCATAAAAGTAGCAAGCTATAGCTTCAAACCATTTGTGCAAACAACTTCTTGTCATATTCTTGTCAATGTAATTTGGAAAATTAACTTTATAGTATGAACTCATCAGCTTACATTCCTCTAATAGCTTTGATCCTAACCTGAATAGAACCACTGAGTTTTGATCCTGGAAAGGAAAGAGTCCTACGAGAATAAAAACCATTGGTTTAGGAGGCCAGATCTTGCTCTCGCGCAGCCGAGAGGCATATTTGTAGGTTCTGCGGGATGAGGAGACACGAGGGTTGGGAAGTCCTGCCCATGAGAGAGTGGTACAGACAGGGAGGCCGAAGAGGCAGTGAACTGTTAGGTCACAACTGCCACTTTTCCTCAGGGCATCAGTCATCAGGCAACAGCAGGGACTAAAGCCACAGAGACACTGATATAAAGTAACCGACAGTTTCTTGGGCTGTTTGATGTCATGCTATTCACTGTCTCCCTAGTCTTTCTGTGTCTATACAGAGATAGGAGCTCCCAGGGAAAAACAGATTGTAGCAGTACTCCACTGTATTTCAGGAGAGGTCATCACAAGACAAACATTATGGAGGAAGAAAGAGTCAGGAAAAACAAACAACAAAAACAGCTGTGAACAAGGGAAATTGTAGTTTCTCATAAATTTTGACAATTTGAAGTATCAGAGAAGCATGAAAAGATGCAGGAGAAGCTGTTACCTCTGTATCGTTGAGAGATATTAGGACATGCCAACTAGAAAATGGGAAGTGAGACAGGAATATACTGAATCACTCTGGCCTGTTGCTGGGAGTGAGAAGAGAAAGTTCACCATTCCTTGAGTGATAACACAGTCTAACCAAGGACAATCCATAGACTATAATCACCAACAGTGAAAATAAGCCATGAGACCTGTGAAAAAATACTACAAAGCAGAGGAAACAGAATATCATCTTAAAAAGTGAGGGGAAGAAGACACTAGTTACCATAAACACCCTGTTGCAGAATTTAGGGAAAAAAAAATCAGGACAGTTTTTGTTTTTTTTTTAAACTGTTAAAAAATACATGATTTCTGGAAAACTGTAGAAAACCACTGAGAGAGGAAAGAACAGTCTGGTATGAGGGTAAAATGAATATGATATAAAAAGGAGATTAGATAAAACAGTAAATGCAAGGAGGGGCGCCTGGGTGGCTCAGTCGGTTAAGTGGCTGACTTCAGCCTAGGTCATGATCTCGTGGTTCGTGGGTTCGAGCCCCGCATCGAGCTTTGTGCTGACAGCTCAGAGCCTGGAGCCTGCTGTGTCTCCCTCTCTCTCTCTGCCCCTCCCCTGCTTGTGCTCTGTCTCTCTCTAAAATAAATAAACATTAAAAAAAAACAATAAATGCAAGGAAACTAAAAAATGCATTTATAGAGTAACAATCTACACTGATGGAAGTAGAGCAAGTATGAATAACTACTAGGGAAGAAAAATTTGAAAACCTTTATGATTATACACAAAGCAAAAGGACAAATACATAAAGGAATAGGAGAGAAAATGTCACAGGTACAAAAGAAAAACAAAATATACATAATTAATATAAAGAAGACATGTCTATCACATATTGTATTGATAAGTCTTCATAGCTTTAAAACAGTGCATTGTGCCCTTCTATCACAGTTTGAGTTTCCGTGGGTCATGTGTCAGGCATCACACATCTCTAGC
This sequence comes from Felis catus, assembly GCF_018350175.1. Lineage (NCBI taxonomy): Eukaryota > Metazoa > Chordata > Mammalia > Carnivora > Felidae > Felis > Felis catus. The sequence continues at coordinate 45,882,673 of NC_058385.1, read as the reverse complement.
AAACATTAAGGCTTAATCCGTGTTTTGACATATCTATAATCAAGCCATAGAATCTTATTAAAATTAAAAGAGATTCATATTTTGCAAGTATCTATAAACAGAAATCTAAATTCAAAAATTTATTTACAGTTTTTCACTGTTCAGACATCAGTCTTTGTTCTGTTTCTGGCTAAAATTTATATACTTAGAGAAAAATAAGTTAAGAAGAGTAGGATGAATAATTATGATACATTTGACAGATTCATGGTCTACAAAACAATGGGATGCTTAATGTGTATTCTCTGCTAAAAAATGGTCTAAATCTAGGGGCACCTGGGTGGCTCAGTCAATTAAGTGACCAACTTCATGTCAGGTAATGAATTCTCAGTTTGTGGGTTAGAGCCCTGTATCAGGCTCTGTGCTGACAGCTCAGAGCCTGAAGCCTGCTTCAGATTCTGTGTCTCCTTCTCTCTGTGCCCCTGCCCCGCTCACACTGTGTCTTTCAAAAATGAATAAACATTAAAAAAAAATTGTTAAAAAAATGATCTAAATCTAAATTAGGGAAAATAATATACTTGAAAAATTTTGCAAAAAGATTTCATGAGCAAATTCTCTCATATATTACAAATATAATTTATGCATAAATTTTGGGGACATATTAATCATGAAATAAGATATAAATACGTACAGTAAAAAAAGTATGAAATGATACACAGGCTTGCTTTGAAGAGGTTATTTCAGGAGCACCTGGATGGCTCAGTCGGTTAATCACCCGACTCTTGGTTTTGGCTCGGGTCATGATCTCATGGTTTCGTATGCTTGAGCCCCAGGTCGGGCTCTGCACTGGCAGCACAGAGCCTGCTTGTGATTCTCTCTCTCCCCCTCTTTCTGTCCTTCCCCCACTTACGCTGTTTCCACCTCTCTCAAAATAAATAAGTAAACTTAAAAAAAAAAAGGTCATTTCAGCATTACACATATCTATTGTTTTCATGTTTCTAAAGGGTGTGGACTTTTTGATATTTAAATGATATGTGACCGAAAAAAACCATGATACTAATGGCTGCCTTATGTCCAGAACTGTGTGACAGTCTTTGAGACTGTTTACCCCTGATACTACTACCAAGGGTTGAAAAGTAAAAATTCAGAAAAATGTGATATGTATGTGTACGTGGGAGTACAGAAAAGGATGGTTTATTCATAAATTATGAAATTCACATTTTCTTTTACAGTAATTCAATAAAATAAATAGAAACTTTAATTGCTTAATTGAGTTGCACCAACAGCCAGGAGATTTTGGTGCTCTGTAGACACACTCCTTCGACAGAATGCAAGTCGATGGTCGCCATGCTCTTGGTTGGACCCAACTCTTCAGTGGAAGAGAAAAGAATATGTTGGATAGAAATAATAAAGACTAATTTAGGTGAGCTGAGAAATGGAAGCCAATGAGAAAAGACACTAGAGATACTGTTTAACAGCCATTCAGGTTTGGAGAGATATTTTGAGTCTGTGAGCCAAACAGTTTTGTTTGTTTGAAAATCAATTTTGACTTAATACAAATATAAACAATAGAGAAACCTAACCAAGGTTTGAATAAAAACTTTCTTTTAAATTGTTCTCAAATACAACATTCATCATTCAGCAAAATTTACATTAATGTAAAACAGAAGACATGCCAACATGTGTCCTAAGACAAGATAAAACAGTTTTATGAAATCCTCATTTTTAATCATTATGGCAATTTAGACAATTATAATTGCTATCCCTAATTTTTAATTAGAAAAAAAAAGAAGTCAACAGATGGATATAAAAGAAATCCAAAGTTTTTATAGTTATTTATTTTCATTTAACTAAACTGCCTTGCCATACTAAGAAAACATTTTTGTAAAGGTTAAATAAAGTATTTCATGGCAACCGCTGCTTCTCAGTGCCTGTATAACAAGAAACATGAGCCAAAGTTGTGCAAGTTGGTTTTCTTTCCCAGTAAGGGAATGTGGTATCTAAGACCTTGTCCTAACTCATTTTATCCCCAAGTGTAAGTCAAGCAAGTCAAATATGAACTAATGCCTGAAGGGAAGTCCCTGACTCCAAAAGTATGGATTATTTCACATTTATCTTAAAATCTGCTCTCAGAGTTCTTAAAATTCACTAACTTGGCAAGTCAGGAATTATCATGAGAAATGAAATAATTTCATAACTATGAAGTCATCCAACATTCCATGCATCTGACACTCATTGGGCTTGGCCATGTCTTGGGCATTATTCTGACCTTTAGATAATAAGCTCTTCAATATCCTGTTCAGTATGGAAATAATTAAAAAGTGCCACAGTATAATAGGTATGCCATTGTCTTTAACAGAGTTAATGCTTTTGGTACAGGCTTGTGCTAATAGGTTATGATTAGACACAATCACATTATGTATGCTGAAATCTTTATAACATTCTTAATCAGTATTTCCCATTACTTAAAAATGGCAAAATACCATGCTTTAATGGTCCAGCTGCATTCCCTTTCTCCAAGTACTCTGTATTAAAATTCACATTTAAAATTAGTTCAGTAAAGGACCTTTATGTTTAGACATCAAGAATTCACATTTCCAGAGCACGGGCTTGTGAAAAGCCTTTTGAGTGTCTTGTAAAAAGCTTAAGGAATCTTCAGTACATTTTTCTCCAAAGCTATATTTCAATATCTAAAATTTATTGCCAGAGGAGGGACACAGAGACCATTAGCAGCACCAGCAGTCATTCCTCTGGGTGCTTCACAGCTGAAATAATCCCCAGTTGTTCTCTTTCATGCAGGCGTATAGGAAACTCCAGAAATCAGCCCTGGGACTGAATAAAGTGCTCTATCACAATCCTATCTTTGCCATTTCTGGTGAAAGACTTTAAAAGTCTTAACTAGGTCATATTGCAAATGATTTTTACAAAGAAGCTTTGAAATATACAGGAGTAAGAAAACTCAGTCCCAAACTTCTCCCTCTCATTTAGAGTAAATGCATTTCCCAATAGAAAATGGAGAAATTCTAAATATGCTCTAGCTACTAGATATTTAACGACCAAAACTGTTAGGGCCCCATTTACCTCTACTGGTGACCTCACAAGGCCCTCTAAGCTTCCTTAGAGAATGTAAGTCTTCTGGAATCTCTCATGAAACTGAAATATTTTAAGAGAGAAAGGTGAAGGGACAGAGCCTACAGTCTACTATTTTGTCATTTCAATTACTGCTTTAAGACTGAAATAAAAATGCAGTCGATGGTGACTGGACGGTAGGTTCTGGGTACTCAAATGGAGTCAGTGTTTACAGAAAATTTTGGATTAAAATCCTTGCCAGATGGTCCCAAGAAGTGTTTACCTCACTGTTGATTTTAGCTATCTTAATGTCAGCAACAGTAAAAAGAAGCCTGTTACTGCCACTGGGGAGCAAAGGCATACAATCCTTCCTTTCCACATGGAATTGCTAGTTGCAGACAGCTGTGCCCTACCCAACAAGGGTGATACTGTAGGTTTCTGGGAATCTACTTCCATGGCTACAGAAGGAGATAATGTGTGGCACAGCTGACTTGAAGTGATTTACTCTAAATAGGTAATATTTGGTAACATATAATGTACTTTTGGTTTATGACAAACCAGTTAAGAATTTTTCACAGTTAACTGAGAAGAGTTGGGGGTGCCTGGCTGGCTCAGTCGGTAAATCATGCAACTCTTGATCTCAGGGTTGTGAGTTCGAGACCCATGTATGGTGTAGAGTTCACTTAAAACAAAATAAAAAAAAATTAATTGGGAAGAGTTGGACATGCACGTGGACCTGAAAGGTGCTCTCGTTTGGAGTATGTGGTGAATCCCCTCTTGCAGGGCTCTCCTAATTCCGTCAGAATTTTCACTAGAGGCCAGTGGGAAGTCACAGGGGAGGAGGTGTGGAAGACCAGGAACACTCTTAATTGAAAGTCCAACTTCATTGACAGTATACAGAACCATACATTTTGAGACTGGAGGACCTCTTTTTGTATGCCCGTACAGTATACACAAAATATCCAATCTGATGCAAAAAGCACTACTTATAATTTTCATATTTTTAAAACAATTAAGCTTTTAAGTTTATGTTCTTGAGAAATGTAAGAAATGTTATAAGTAAGTAAAAACCCTTATTCAGTGAACGTTTACCAAATGCCTAATATGAGCAGGCTACAGGATTAGATGCTGTGGAAAATTACTTTTATAAAGCCTCCTGTTCTCTTTTTCTCTTTTTACTTTCATCAAAACCTCATCTACATTCACACTCATCCTCATTCTCTCCTGTCTCAAAACAGGAGGAGGCTTTTGTGCTAAGTCACATGTGGCCGCAAATTTTCTCAGCAACTCTAAGAAGTAAAACCTAGGTCCTTATTCTTTGGACCTAGCCTAAACCTGTGACTTGCTCTGCCTACCAGTGTGGCAGGAGATTGTGCATGAGCTCTGAGCTTAGGCTCAACAGGCTTTGCAGCTTCTGCTCTTGCTTTCCTGTCTGGGCGAGGCTCCCGGGGCGGTCACGTGGAAGAGGTCCAAGAGTACCCTGGCCAATAGCCTGCCAACTACCACACATGTAGGTGAGGCCATCTTGGACCAGCGGGCCCCAGGTGGCCTACCAGCTGATGGCAGCCTCACAAGTGAGCCCTGCAGACACCGGCAGAGGACCCTCCTGAGTGCATCTAGATTTCTGACCGACAGACTCATGAGTTAATAAGGTTTTTTAAGCTACTAAGCCTTGGGGTGCTTTGTTAAGCAGCAATAGATATGATATAAACCTCCTCCCATCTGGAGGATTCTTTCCTCTTCTTCCCTTCTAAGCTTTTATGCCACTAATCATTTTTCCTCTTCTGCATATAAATCTCTTCTATTTATTTCTTCTCATATATAACATGTTTAAGTTTCTTCCATTTAAAACCCACGTTTTACCCTGCAGCTTTCTCTAGCTAACACCCAATCAAGATTAAAAAAAACTTTTTTTATGCTGATTCTTTCCATTTCCTCACCTTCTGTTCATTTTCAACCCACTTCATTTGGCTTCAATCCCTATTTTGCCATGAAAATGCTTTCCTTGAGTCATCAATGACCTCTCAATTGCCAAATACAACGGTCTCTTCAGTTCTTGTCTCATTCAATTTCCACCATAAGGCATCTGATAATTCTGTACCTCCAGATATTCTCCTTTCTTAGTTTTTAGAACACTGTATGTCCTAGTTTTCCTGTTATGTCTTAGTTTTCCTCTTCTTCTTATTCTTTTTCAATGGATCCCATTCCTCAGCCTAAACCCCCCAATTCTACTATTATTCCTTATGGCAGCCCACCTCCAAGATCACTCCACTGATCCTTGTCTCCTGTTACTTGTGCCTTTGTGTAGCTCTCTCCTACGCTAAATAGGGCTAGTCTGTGTAACCACTAGGATATCACAGAAATGACAATGAATGACTTCTGAGCTTAGGTCATAAAAGACACTATGGCTTCTATCTTGTTCTATCTTGGATAACCTGATCTGGGGGAAGCCAGCGGCTATGTCATGAGAATACTCAACCAACTCTATGGAGAGATCCTTGTAGCAAAAAGCCAAGTCTTCTTGTCAAGAGCCATGAGAGTGAGCCATTTTGGAAATGGATCCTCCAGCCCAGTCAAGCTTTTAGATGACTATAGTTTCAGCTGATGTCTTGACTACAGCCTTCTCAGAGACTCTTAGCTACAACTACCACTCCCAAAATTCTTGGCTAATGGAATGGAGGTAAAAAAAATATTTGTTATTTTATCTACTCAAGTTTTGGGATAATTTATTAAACAGCAAAATGCAACTAATATAGATTTTGGTATCTCCAAGTGGAGTGCTATTATAACAAAAGCCTAAAAATGCAAGGGGCTTTGGAGCAGGCAAATGGGCAGAAACTGGAAGGACTTGAGAAGAGTGTTGATGAATATCTGAGATACTTCAAAGATATTTTTAATAGTTACTTCAAGGCCATAGAGAGGCTGTCAGTGAGGACGTGAGGAAAACGTTGGTGGATGACGGAGGAAAGGGAATCTTTGTTATGTAGTGGCAGAGAGAGTTTAGCAACACCACAACCTGCAGTGACAGGAAAAGTAGAAATGTGCCCACTCAGGGTGTGTGGGTGGCTCAGTCAGTTAAGCATTTTACTCTTGACTTTGGTTCAGGTCAGGATCTCATGGTTTGTGACACTGAACCCTGTGTCAGGCTCTGCACTGACAGTGTGGAGCCTGCTTGGCATTCTTTCTCCCAAAAAAAAAAAAAAAAAAAAAAAAAAAGAAAGAAAAGAAATGTGCCTAATCAACTATGTGACCTAGCTAAGGAGTTTTCTGGGCAGTGTTGAAGTACCTTCTGGCTTCTATCTGTTGCTTGTATTAAAGTCTGAGAGGGGTGACAGAAGCGTAAGGAAGAACTGTTAGATGAACAGGAGCCATGACTGGCGAGTTTTGAACATTTCTAGCCTTCTAGAAGGCAAATGATGCTAAATTCAAGAAATGGTTTCTAGGCAAAGATAAAATCCAGGACATGACCAGGAAAGCTGGCTTTAGGGATGAAGCTCAGGATGTGGCTATAAAATCCTTTGTTAGGATCTCAGAAAAACCTAAACTGGTGTTTCAGCAAACTATTCAAACAACAGGGCTTCTAAGACACTTAGGCGTGATGTCCCTCAGCGGTGTCACCAAATTCCAAAGCAGAGAAGGAATTATTTTGAAGAGATACATGATTTTGTCTACTGTAGCAAACCTCAGCAAGATTAATAAGAGACCCACAAAGTTGTTTACTGAATTGTATTGGAAGAAACAAGGCCAATTTAGACTGAAAGAGATGAAGACAGTGCAAAACGGTAAAGAGGCCTGTGATTCTTCACAATTCTGATAGAAAGCAGGCTGAGAAAACTTTGAAGTGCAAGCAAAGGTTACTTTTCATGGAAAGGGATGGATGACTCAGAGCTTTAGCCAAGAGTCCAAAGCCATGAGCCATGGACAATCATTCCTGAGCAGGAGTATGAACGATTACTAATTGAGAAACTTCTGAGTTACTGGTTGGATATTAGAATTTCTATGCACCAGGAACTTTGATGGGACTCCCTTTTTCTTCTTTTATGAATGGAGTGTCTATAGTAGTCAGCCTGTGCCCGTACCAATGTTGTACATTGTTCTACAGCAAGAGGTAACTAACAAAGTCCTCTTCTGTTAGCACTGTCTCCTTGGGCATGCTTATCTATTCCCACTGCTACCTAGGCACTGGTGATAGACCCAATTTTTACCTCCAGGCCAGAATATTCTCCTGAGATCCTGACCCTTATATTCAATTTGCCTACTCTACATGGTCACTTGGATGTCTTGTTAGAATGGGGAAAGGGAAGGAAAGGAACCTTTGGTTGTAGAGAACTGAGTTTGTAATTTACTAGTCACTCTATAATATTTCATGGGATAGTCACAAAAATCTCTTGATTTCGCAGAAGAGGAAGCTGAGGCTCCAGGGAATTAAGAAACTTTTCCAGTCTGATATAGCTAACAAACCTTAGGAGTGAAATCCAGGCATTTATAGCTTCAAATCTGTGTTTCTTCTAATAGATCATCCTTTCTGCCCTTCCAAGGAATCCAAAACTCAATGTGTCCAAAATGGATTTTAGAATCACTGTGTCGTGCTCTCATACCCTATTCCATCCTCTGTACCCTCAGTTCCTGTCTTCTTTCTACTCAGTTCCCTGTCTTGGCCCAACAGCAATACTACCAACTTGTCCCCTAAGTCTGAAGCCTCAGAGTCAAACTTAGCCCTTCCCTTTCATGACCAATAACCAAATCCTGGTGACTGTAACTCCCAAATAGCTTCCAAACAGATCACTTCCCGTGTAAACCTTCTCCTAGCACTTTAAAGATTTTGTTCCACTGTCTTCTAGCCTCTGGGATATCTAAAGAGAAGTTCGTTGTTACTGTTTCCCCTACAGTTTTCCTCCAGCTAATCTTCAAGATTTTCTCTTTATCTTTGGTTTTTAATAGTTTATTTATGAGGTGCATGAGTGTGAGTTTCTTTGAAATGTCTGGCGTTTTCTGAGCTTCTTTGGTCTGCAAATTTCTATCTTTCAGAAAACTTCGGACATTTTTAGATATTATTTTTTTCTTTTTCTTTCTGTGGTCCTGGGCTCTCACTTTCCTTGCATCTTTGGATTGCAATTCCTCATTTGTTAGACCTTTTGAAATTGTCCCACAGGTCCCTGCAGTTCTGCTCATTTTGTTTGAAATGTTCTCTCTCTCTCTCTCTCTCTCTTTCAGGCTGGATCATTTCTACTGATCTATCTTCAAGTTTACTGACGTTTTTCTTCTGTCATGTTGTATTATATTTCTATCACTGAATGACAAATTGCCACAAATGTAGCGGCTTAGAAGAACATACATTTACCATCACTCTGTCTGTGGGTCAGGATTCCAAGCAGAGAAGGATTCACTTCCAAGTGCACTCAGGTTGTTGGCAGAATCTACTCCCCTGTGGCTACTGGATGAGGGCTCTGACTTACTAACAACTGGGACTGGCAACCACCTGCAGGTCGTGGAGGCTTTCTGCAGCTCCCTGACCCATGGCCTCCTCAAAGGCAGGGACGACATGACCGTTTGCTTCTTTCAAGGCCAGCAGGAGCATATGTGTGTCTCTCTCTCCCCACAAAAGGGTCCAGTCCCTATTTTAGGGCTTTTATCTGATTAAATCATGTCCACACAAAGCTCTCTTTTGATTAATTAAAAATCAACTAATTTGGGACCTTAATTAATCTGTAAAATTACTTCACCTTTGCTATAGTTGCTTTAAAGTCTATGTCTGGTAATTCTAACCTCTAGGTCACCGTAGTGTTGGCATCTGTTAACTATTTTTCTCTTGATATTGAACTACATTTTCTTTTTTTGAGATTCCTGAGATCTGCCAAATAATTTTGGTTTATATTTTGGATACTGTAAATGTTCTGTGGTGGAGACTCTGGATTTTCTTATAATTGCTCCACAGTTTAAAGGTTTTTGATTTTAAAAGTAATCAATCTGAAAACTCTCACACCTGGGCAAGTGGCAGCTCAGATTAGTCCAGTTCTTTAAGCCCTGGGTACGGGCTTTCAGTCTTCTCCATGCACATGTGGTTCAGCAGTCAGCTGACAGATGAGCCAAATTATCTTCCCACTTTCTGGCATTCCCCTTTCCAAAGGTTTCCTCCTCACTCCCTAGCAGCCTTGGTGGCCTGAGCTCTTTCCCCTGGTACCTTGGGCCAGAGAGATGATGGGCTACCCCTGTAATGAACCAACTGCAGTTGCCTTCAAGGCAAAGCCACAAAAAATAGGGAATTCACTCTGCAGATCACTTGCTCACGTTTTGAATACCCTCCAAAATCTGCCTGCCTTCGTTCAGTTTCCAGAGGTAGGAGTATTCGTGTTTTGCTCAGAGTTTACAGCTATTATTCACAGAAGGATGAGTTTGGTAAACATTCACACCAAGCTATGACTTCTCCTCTGTCTTGGCTCAGTGCCTATCACCTCTGTCACTGCTGGGCTCTGCTGCAAGGTCCACAGTACTCTCAGTTCACATTCTCAATCTCCTCCAGGGTATCTTTTCAACCACACCACAGGGATCTTTCCAAGATGCAACTGTGATCCTGTGACCCTTCTAGTTAAAGCCCTCAAGTAGGCAAAAGTTGCCCATCACATACAGGTGTATCTCCTCAAAATGGATTGCCAGGCTCTTCGGAACATAATTTCTCCAAACGGGGGTGTGCTGAAGCTGGCTCTATTCGTTTGTGAAAAAGAATTTCTGAACATTCAGGAATTTTGTGAGCTGGTCATTACATCACTGATAGCTTAAGATCGACTGTGCTGGGAATATTCACAACCTTCAAATTAGTCAGCCCTACATATTGGGGCTTCCCCATCAGCACCAAAGAGCCCATTTACCAACACACATCTCTTCAGTGGGGCACACAATTTCCACTCCTGAGTTATTCTGAACAAAAGCCGAATTCCCTGGAACATGACGTGCTAGTTATATATACATACCTATCTCCCTGGTTCTGCCTCGTTTGTTTCCCCACTATTGTTCACCGGGCCAACGTCTACTCAACCTTCAAACCCGGCCTCTGCGGAAAGCCAACTCTGACCTCTTCCAATAGGTACTTTCTCCTGCCTTTGTGTCACCACTGCCGCAAGACAGCATCAAAGCTGGTTAACGTAGCTAACCAGCCCTCATGGGCCCCTCTCGCAGTCTCACACATATACTCTACTCCGCAGTCAAATCGGCCTGGTTGTCCTTCCGCGCCATGTTGTGTCATGCTGCTGCGGCTTTCACACATGCTGATTCCTTTATCTGGAACACCACCACCGCCCTCACTTCACTGCCTAACTAACTCTAACTTCAACACGAAAATTCAATACAAATATGCCTTCCGCCAGGAAGCCTTGCCAGATTCTCATCCTCACGTGAGATCTGTAAACATTTTCTTTTGAGTTCCCTTGAAGACACTGTCCATATCCAGAAGCAATGGACTGTATTTTCTGAATCCCTCACTTTACTTCCTTATGGCTATTGTTTTAATTCATTTACCCATCATTTCTTCCTATCTTGGACTAGCTCAAAATATCCTGATAGATACTGATTGTGGCTATAGAAATTTGCTTGCTTTTCTGACTCCCTCATTAGAGAGTAAGTTCTTTACAAAAAGGAACATATTTAATTATACACAATAGGTCACAACAAATTAACATTTATTGATTAAAAATGAATGGGAGGGAAGGAGACTAAATCAGCAGCTAGAAAGAAATAATGGCAGAAAGGAGGGCTTGTGAGTGACCTAGTGGATGCCAGATAATTTGGATATTTAATAAATAATGGAGAGGCTATAAAGATTTTTGGACAGCAAATTATAATAATTAAAGCATTATTTAGCAATGCTTGAGATGTAGTCTGCAAGACAGATTGAAGTGGGACCAAGCTATAATTAAGAGAACATTTAAGAGAAACCTGGAATCATTCATTCGAGAATAAAGATAATTTTTATTGATAAATCACTGCACTTGCCACTCTTCTGTTAGTATTTGAAATTCCTTGTAGTTTATGTATAAATTTTTTCAGGGTTTCTACTTCTCTCTGCTTTAATAATCTATATCCCTCACTGTATTTTATTATCGTTTTTTTTTAATGTTCATTTACTTATTTTGAGAGAAAGAGAGCATGGGTGAGTCGGAGGAGGGGCAGAGAGCGAGAGAGGAGAGAGAGTTCCAAGCAGGCTCCATGCTGTCACCTTAGGGCCTGATGCGAGGCTCAATCTCACAAACTGCAAGATGGTGACCTGAGCCGAAATCAAGGGCTGGATGCTTAAGTGAGTCACCTAGGCGCCCCTATATCCCTCATTTAAAAAAGTTGAGACCTATATAAAAAATGTAATAAATTGGAAAATATCACCTTAATCTACCACTCAGATGCAACCACTGGCAACATTTTGACATATTTCCTTCCAGTATTTTCTGTGCATTTGTTCTTATATTGCTAAGATCATACTATATATATATAGAAATTTATGTTCTGTTTATTGACTGATAGGATATGATAGCACTTCCTCTTTCTTTGTTAAAAGTTGAAGGCCCCATAATTGTTTATTATACAACTATATTAGCTTTTACTCAACTATTGCCTTAAAAGTAAATATTTTGGTTTTTAATTTTTTTGATACTGTAAATAAAATTGTGATAAATATTTGTGTGTGTGTGTGTGTGTGTGTGTGTGTGTGTGTGTGTGTGTGTGTATGTGTGTGTGTTTAAGCCTTCATTTTAATCTGGATTATTTCTTGAGAGTAGATTACTAGTAGGGGATTTACTCTGTTGAAGGTTATGACCATTTTAATAGCTTGTCTGCTTCTTATCAAATTGCTTTCTAGAAAGGAAGTATTAATTTCATTTGCACCTTCTGAACAAACTTCAACATGCATGCCATGTGCCATACAATAGCTAAAGCAAACAGCTGAAAAATGTATCACTTTAAACAGTTTTGCTAACAGAATATTTCCTTGTCTCCCTAAGTGTGCTTTTCAATTTTTAAAACTGAGTGTGACAACAAGGAACATACTCTTTCTTTATATGTGTATGCGTATGCATTATAGAAATGGACATGGAAAGAATGGTAAGTGACTAAGAATTACGGTCTAGTTAATGAAATTGACAAGTGGCTGGACTTTCCATAAGATAGGTGGATACTCAAAACCTATTACTTTCCCTTTAGACAGGAGGAAAATGGTAAGATCTCACTCTAAAATATTTTTATATACAAACAGTGAACTGGAGAACTTTCTCTCTATACAGGCCCCGAAGAAGTCAAATAAACACATTTTACTATTACGTAGGGAGTACAGGTTGATTATATGTGTTAGATTTAAACAATTACCTGTAATTTCTCAATTTCAGAAACATTTTGCCAAGTTTTCAAGTGATAGAAATCGTATTTAGGTCAGAGTGAAACAACTGAATATCAAAGCCTTTAGCGTGTGGAGTTTTGTCAACTGAGAGACATTAAAGCAGGGCTGGCAAACCATGGCTTGTGGGCCAAATGTGGTGCACTGCCTATTTTTGTACAGCCTGTGAGCTAAAAATGGTTTTTACGTTTTTAAATGGTCAGAAAAAAAATAGAAGAATACAATTTCGTGATGTGTGAAAATTATTGAAATTTAAATTTCATAGTCTATAACTGAAGGTTTATTGGAACACAGCCACAGTCTTTCATCATGGCTGCTTTTGTGCAGAGCGGAACAGCTGTTAGAGAGACAGGAAGGCCCTGAGAGCTGAAAATATGTACTACCAGGCCCTACACAGAGAAAGTTTGCCAATCTCTGCCTTGGAGTAATACAGGGTTTCTATTTTCTTTACTAAATCTGCCTGCTTTAATGAGTTTGTCCCAGATGCTCTGCTGCTCTTCAAAAGTCAATTCTGAACCTTGTTATAGTTTGCATTTTAAAATATCTGCTATTTTTCATGAGCTTATGAAACTTTCTATCGTGTCCATTTTGGAGCAATAGCCCATTTTCACCTAGAGAGATGGCTTGATTACTAAATTAAGTCCCTGGTAGTTGGAATTCTGCAATTCTAAAAAATGCCTCATCTATAAATTATGCATGTTTTGAGGGTAAAAGCAAATGCAATTCCTTACACACAAGGTAGAGGTACATCTATTTCAAGTTTAATTAGCCAACAGTGCTCTCTATTAACCAGGAAAGGAAGTTAACTTGAACCGTCTATACACAAATCCTACTGGTTGACAGGTGTCCCTATATTCAGTTTGGTTACATTACACAAAGCTTCTCTTGACTCTAAGCTGCCCATATTCTGGGGAAAGGGTCCATAAACTCACACCTACAGTCCTTAGATTCAACTTCATATAATGGGAAGCACTTTTTTGAAGACCGATCTCTTGCTGGTTATTGTTCTCATCCAACTTGATCTGAAGTCTACTGAATTGGGATATTTAAGGGCCCTTTGTGGTGGCATATAGGATTGTGCAGCTGAATATGCTCAACTATTCCCTAGGAATTAGTTTTGTTCTTCCTGTGTTTGTTTAGGCAAGCAACTGTTGCGGGATATCCAGCATTTTAAGTGATTCTGCCTCAGAGCATGTGTTAGAAACTATAAGGAGAGTTTACAACTTTTCAGTTTTAAAGTCAGCTTTGGATTTCTGGAATTGGTTGTGTCCATGTTTCTTCCCATCCTGCTGGGACTTACTGTTGTTAGCAACCTCCTGTGTGGTTCTAAGATATGCTGACCTCTTTGAAACCTTTCCAGGTGTCATTGCCACTTTCTTGATCTCTGCAATATAAGCTACATTGTTTAGTGGAGTTAAGTTCTATGAACTTTGGAAATCCTCCCTGAGACTATGAATTGACTAACACCCAAGGTAGCATAAACATGTAGACACAAATGTTCCTAAAACCAAGCCTGCTGGGCAATGCAGGATATGACGTGGAGTCTGGAAAAAGGAACAGTTTGCTCACTTGCAAGTCTATGACTACCTCCAGGTGCAGTTTGAAGCTAAATGGCTAGTTTTGCTGATCCTCAGATGTAACCTCTCATTAGAACACAACAGAATTTGCAGTTGTGGATATAAGGAATTCCACGAAGACCCTCTGGGCCCATTAAGACTTCTGGCTTCAGAGGGTCCTAAAACACACTTCCTGCAACCTACGGAGCTTTGTAAGGAGACATTGTTGTTGTTGTTTTTTAACAAAGTTGATCTAAGTTTTAGCCTGAAGATTATAATGACTGCAGCTCAGTAAAATTTGTATTCAGAGGATGCAGTTACATATTAAAAAGGAAAAAAGAGTTTTAATAGATATTTGTCTTATTTCCAGTTTGTCATAAAAAGGTTCTTATTGTTTTTGGTAATACCCTTAAGACTTTGCAAGGGATTTACTTGGACTAAGAATCCCATATTAGTCTAGCTGTAAATGTGGAGTATTAGACTAGTGATTTCTCAGCCTATCTCTTGAAACCTCACAGCTTGGCTATGCTAGCAGACAAATCATGCAGCCCAAACCGAGGGCTGGACAATGTTGTAGAAATAACACTATATGGCGAATCAAAAGATACGGGATTCAGTCCCAACCAGACGACAGCTTAACATTTCTCTGTCGCCTTATCTATAACATACGCATAACAAATAATACAAACCACACATGGATATTGTGAAAACAAAACTAGTAACAAATATGAAAAGACCTTGAAAACATGCAAAAGGATATAAATAGGAAGGTGTAGGGCTGGCAGACACCGCATGTCTCTTAACATGAAGACTCCTGTTCGTCCACACCCCTGAGCCAGCTGCTCTTATGATCACCCTTCTTATCCTGGCTCCAGTATCCCGGAATCTTGAGGGTCACCAAGGACCATGGTGGTCTGTGCATCTTACAACGGACTGGGAGGGGAGGTAAGCTTCCTCCACTTTGCTTTCTGTGGGCTGAGGCCTGAGCCTGTGTGGGTGTAGGTGCGGTGGCCACAGGTGCAGGGCAGGGCTGTGCCTTCCCAGAGGTTTCTCCTGTCCCTACCAGCTCACTGATGAAAATGCAACTACTGTGGAAACTTTTAAAATACCTAAAAGGCTATACAACAAGTCTTAACATGGGTTGTCTCAGAGTCGTTGGGATTATGGGTGTTTTTTGGTTTTGTCCACATATCTGTATGTTCTCCCCTTTGCAATTAGTTAATAAAAAAAAACCAAAAAAGATATTTTTAAACAAGCAAACAAACTGGCCTTTAGGTTACGGAGGGCAAACAAGTAAACAATAACTCTAACCTGGAAGTTTCTCGAGAGAAGCATGAGAAAACAAGGGTATGCTATTCACTTTAAAAACAGGAGTACAACATTCACCTCATCTGGGAAATTTTTGTTAAGAATTTCTGTTAAAAAAGGATTTATGTGGTTTTTAAATTAAATAAATATTCTTAAATAAGACTAATTTAGCTATCTTTCCAAAATTTGTACTAGTAGTGTGACAATAATGAAAGAGCAATAAGAAATCAGAATCTAGCTACTGGGAGGAAAAAAAAAAGAAAGAAAAAAGAAAGAAAGAAAAAAAAAAAGCAAGAGGAACCCTGAGGGCATAACATATTGTGAAGCTGGTCTATAGACCAGATGGGAAAACTTGTTCTCTAATCTAATGACTTTCTTTTAATCACAAGCAGTAGTTTCCTTATTACCCACAGTTTTAGAAATACATTATTCTTGAGATGACTTCCTAGGATTTCTTTTACTCATTTAAGACCACATCTTTGTATTTAATTCATCCTCATATTATCCCTGCAGGGCATATCCCTCTAATTATTCCCATCTAAACTGACAGGAAAACGGAATTATACTACTTGGAAAACAGACATCCTTTGGTATGTCTTTTCTCAGTGCCCCCGTGGTCACAGGTTGTAAGCTGTCCTTGGAGGGCAAGGACTGTGACTTCCCTGTCTTTGAATTCCCAGGGCCCAGTACAAGCCTGGCAGAGAATGTACACAGTAAAAATAGGAATAAATGCATAAATAATGATAGGCAACATGTAATGCTTATAGTATCTCAAGTACTATTCTAGTGCCTTTATGCACAGCAACTCATTTAGTCCTCCCAACCCTATAAAACAGGTACTATCATCGTTCCCATCTTCTGTATGAAAAAACTGAGGCACAGAAAGTAAAGCAAGGTGACGCAGAGCCAGGATCAAAGCCTGTGAACTCTGGCTCCAGAGTCCAACCTCATCATCACCACACCATGCTGCAACCCCCCCCCCCCCCACCTGTGCTGAACAGGAGAATGTCCCCTTCCAAGAGAAGCATGGTTGCGCCGTGCTCCCATCTCTAAACCTTTCTGGGTTTGTGTCAGATGCGGCTACACCGTGTGGTTCCTTGGGAGACTTTGAAAGAGAAATAACTGGACACAGGCACACACATGCAGAATAAATGAATCCCCAGCCTTAACAATTGCTGTGCTTGCAAGGCTGTTTCTCAGATACCTGTGGGGATTTGTGAGAGCGCCAGCTGTACTGGTGACTACGGAGACTCGCCAGCAGAATATTTTCATCAGTATCCACCTGGCCAAACCGCAGTGTCTCCTGTGTGTCATTACAGATCACAAAATGGCTGAAGACCAACTCCTCTACCTCAGGGCATTTGTTCTGAAAGAAAAAGAATACGAAAGCCAACGTGCATCAGATTAATTGCAAGATGTTTGGCAGCTGTCTGCCCGGTGGCGATTGTTACAACACAGAAACACTAAAAGATCTGTTGTCATTAGCTCTGGTATACAAAGTATTCTATACTTCCAGGATAAGCACAAAAAATACCTTAAAGAGATCTTAAATGTTCCAAGAATATGTTTTGATTTATACTCCTGCAAAATAAATCATACACACAGAAGAGTAAAAGAACAATGAGATCCCTCAAACTTTTAACATTTTAAAACGAATTAACATGCTACAAAGAATGCTGTACCGAGTAGTGCACGTTTTTGAGCAGAGTACTGGAGGCTAGAATTACCATGTTCCTGGCCTTCTAAACTCGACAATCAAGACCAATTACCAAAGCCACAGTTTGTACCCTACAGAAAGCAAGGATCATTTAGGTAATACATCCCCAGATCCCTTAAGGGGGAGGGTGGATGTGTGTGTGCAAATCTGCTCAGGGAGAGATGTAAATAAAACCATAACTTTCCTTCCATTGTTAAAAGGCTGAACACACAAAACAGATCAACTCCAGAGTCCGTGTAAGCCAAGCTGCAGTTTTCAAGAGCAATCACGTTAGTTGAAAAACAGTTGTTGGTGTCTGTTTCAGCTAATAGTCATCAATCAGCTCACGTCTTCCATTAATCTGCTGAGGCTCAACAAATTAGTAATATGTTCCTGTGTTGACACCTTCCCTCTCAACTTAATGGTGTCTCCACTGGTTGCTGTTATATCAAAAGACGGGCAGAGTGATGGAGCATTTCTGTGCTTGCTCTTTTATCACTCTGGTTAGGTTATGGCTTAAAAAACAATAAACATACTTTTGGCAAATGAAAAGAATAGTTGGATAGATGCTCAAGTTGAGAATGCAAGAAAAAAATCTTAATTAGCCCATCAATTTGTGGACAGTGGGAGGTAATGGTCATAGATGCTTCCCCAGTTGGCTCCTATTTCCTGGTTGTGGAGTTAAAAGTCACGATGTCACACTTGGTCATTTGCCATTTTCCCAAGGGGAGAGAGAGTCAAAGGGGACACATTACTCATGAACGTAGTGATTTAAGTGATTATGAGACCTAGAGCCAAGGAGTCTAAGGATGAAAGTAACTGGAATCCGGCCTTGATCAAGACGCAACCTAGAACCTCTTCAAGAACAGGTATGTTCAGAGGTAGAATCCACTCCTGGTCGACAAGGCCCCCTAAGTGGGTGGGCAGTGCCTTCTGGCTGCAGTTGATGGAGAAGTCCTAACACCTCACTCTTCCAAATACCTCTGAGGACTTCTCACTCCGTCATCCATCTATTCTCACCAATCTCCCTGCTCTCAAGGAGCAGGACCTTGCTTGACAGTCACATGAATCACAATAAAGAGTCTCGGGTTAAGAGAGACCAAAACAATTATAACCCACAATTATCTGTTGTCTACCATACTCTCTGCTGTGGCTTTTAATCATGAGCTATGATTTCAAAGCTTGGCTACCAGTGGTGTTTAAAAGTCCTGCCTGGGGCGCCTGGGTGGCTCAGTCGGTTGAGTGTCCGACTTCGACTCAGGTCATGATCTCACGGTCCGTGAGTTCGAGCCCCGCGTCGGGCTCTGTGCTGACAGCTCGGAGCCTGGAGCCTGTTTCAGATTCTGTGTCTCCCTCTCTCTCTGACCCTCCCCTGTTCATGCTCTGTCTCTGTCTCAAAAATAAATAAACATTAAAAAAAAAAATTAAAAAAAAAAAAAAGTCCTGCCTGATCTGGCCCCTTCCGCATCTTGAGCCACTCTCTACTTGCTTGCTACACTCCAGGCCTGCGAGCGCTTTCCAGCTCCTCCAACACTACGTTGGCCCCCTTTCAAGTTGTTCAACCCGTCAAACTCCTTCCTGCCTCAGTGCCTTTCCCTTGCTTGGACCTCTTTTCCTTTGCGCTTGACTAACTTCTTTCGACTCAGCTTTCAGGTTCCTGTTTTCAGGTTACTTCTGAGTAGTCTTCTGGGACACCCCCAGACCAGGTCATGTCCATCTATTTTATGATCACATAATACTCTACTGTTTCCCTTTCCCTACTGGGACTAAGCAATTATTTGTTTGACTTCGGGTTCACTCTTGCTTCCATCATTAGAATCTATGCTGCATAAGGGCAGGAATCAGGTCTGTGTTATTTACAGTTTTATCTCTAGTACCAGCATAATGCCTGACACATAAGTACTCGATAAACACTTATGAAACAAACACATGAGTAAATTTAATTTTTAAAATTATAAATGAATACATGTTCACAGTAGAAAAGTCAGAAAATACAAAAGTACCGATTTTTTTTAAGCCTCTAATTTTACACTCAAACAACTGCTGTTAATATTTTGGTGGATTTTCTTCTAGCAATTTTTCCTCTTTGGAGTGTCATGCCTATTTCTATTCTAGTCAATACTATCTAACCCTATTTATATGCCTTACATATTTAAAGGTTTATAAACCTTTAATCAAACTGGAGTCATAGTGTATAATTATTTTGGTGAGATTTTTCCATTTAGCACTATATAATCAACATAAACTGCTCTCCTTATAAACATTTTTCTCTCCTTTAGGTCTAAGAGTACAAACATGAAGAAAGGGATATGATTCTAAACTCCCACTTAGGTAGATATCCTGAGATTGAAAGTCAGTTTTCATACTGAATTGGGATCAATCCACTGGTAACTCAGAGGTTAAGTTACCAGATGCGGCTTGAGTAGAAAAAAAAAAATCATATTACTTTCCTCATCTCTAAAAACTGACCTTTAATAAATGATGACTGTTTTAGAAAAATGTAAATGGAAGAACACAAGGGGGTTGTTTACATTTTTCTACAGAATACTCAAAGTCCTCAGGGAACTATTTCTCTACTGTCCCTTCATCTGTGGAGTTCATTACAACTGTAATAAGTTTAAGTATTTCTTGGAGTGTCTTAAATTCTAGTATATTATACAACAGCTCGTACACATTTTATATGACATCATTATTGTCTAAATCTCAGGATGCTCACTCAGATTTGTAATTAAAGATGACTTATTTACATTTAAGATTTGTGCTGGAGTGCTGTACAGGCATTTGCAACTAAAACAGAGACAGACATCATTCTGGTGTAAGATAAGATACATGAGCATAACTTTCATTTTTAAATAAAAATGTCATTTTGTCCAATTGTGTAATATGGCATAGAAATATAAAGCAAACTGCAAGTGGCATTTGGGTCCTTAATCTGGTTTTACAAAACATTAATCATTTACCAAAGAGAAAAAACAAACAAACAACCTACAGCCAGAGAAATCAGACACTGATGAAGGCTTCTGTTAATCTTGAACTTGTGACCTAAAGGTGAAAGGCCAAATTGTTTCATGCTTCAACTGTCTGGTCCATCCACACTGGATACAAATGACTTGTCTCAGATATGAATCTGATAAAAGTATGTGGCAAATTCAAATAACTCACCTTTCTTATTAAATTCATATCTCTCATTGGCAATAATGAGACTGTATCTGAGCATTATACACACAGCAGAATCCAAGCTTGGGAAATTAAGCTCCCCCACTAAGGGAATAAACCACATTCAGAATTTCTTAGAAACAATGAACTTAATAACCTTCTATAAACCCATTTCAACGTCAAATGTCCTATAATTTCAAAGTAGTGCATTTTTGTATTTACTTTAGAATACACAGGGTTAGATGCCTACCACATTAAAACTTGGTGGCAAGTACCCTTGACATGGGAGGAAACAAGAAAATTACAGCAACAATTACAGAAGTATATCCTCTTGTGGCTCATGTTAACATTGCCAAATCCCTGTATAAATCAGAATCAACTATTCATAGAATGTACCTGTCAGCAATATGCTACGTGACATATGGCTCTACTTAATCAAATATACAATTCCATTTTTAAAAAAACTCAGAATATTCCTTCAAGGCACTGTGTTAGCCAGTCAGTCATTCACACTCTGATGTGGTTTAAAACATTTAAATATTTATGCACCGTATTTTATTTATATGTATAGCTATGTCTAAGAGAATATTTTTACCCTGGAAGAAAACTGATATTTCTGAAGGCCATTTTGCAGTAGTTGCTACACATGAGTCCTCTAATAATGGCCCTGATACCAAGACAAAAATATCCTGGGTTTAAATGCTCTATCAATGACTCCTTTATATTTTCTAGGTTTGTTTTTTATTAAATGCATTGTTCAAAATATGACAAAAAACAGAAATTGGAGCCATGGAGGTTTTTTTCACATCACTATTCGAACCAGCTGCAAAGATTTAGATCACACTAGCTCTTATTTTACGCATGTCCTCTGCAACAAGAAAACCATGGAATGCCCTTAAAAAAGAATTTTAAAATGCAAAACAGATGTGTTATCTTCTTTCCCTTTGCTATTGTAGTGCCATGTTAGGTAATTAATTCCTTAGTCTTATATAGGTCTTCATGCATATAAAGAACAGAGTTTATTCCCACAAAAATTCTTGAGTTAGCGAACTCAAAGCCCCCCTCTCCCGCCCCCCTCTCTACATGAGGTCAGTGCAGGATGAAGGGCCATTTCTCCTGGGGAGTCAGCTCTGCACAAATGCAGGTAGCACATACAAAATGTGGGGGAAATGTCTCAGCTTAGATAGCAACACAAACTTTATGGAAAAACAATATTATACTGACAATCGGCAAGGAAGTAGAAATGATTTGTTCTTATATTGCCGAGCACATTATTATACGAACATTCTGTGAAATTATTTTCATGCTAGTGGTACAGGCAGGTTCCTCGTTTTAAATATGCTGTTCAGCAGAGACTTATGCTTCATCCCCTGTTTGGATATGGCTACTTTCTGGCAAGAGGTAAAAGTACAAAACATTACCGATCAAGAGTCTTTAACTGATTGAAAAATGGCAGGATAGTAGGGGAAAAGACTAAGACTCTTTGGGCTTACGTATTTCTTCTCACTGCTTTTTCTCTTTGAAATGCTCACTATCAGAAAGGTTCACACAGGTTCTTCATTTCTGCAACGGATGCTTAGACAATTTGATACATAACTAAGTTGAAGCTTTGGCAAAGGAAAGCCGTAATACTTGGAAAAAATTTCTGGGAATATGTTACTTTCCACACAGATGTGGTACATTAGTCACAAAAATGTGGGCATGATCTCCTATGCATGTGTAGAGAACCCATACTCTCCAAAGCTTTGAAAAATAACATGCATCACTTTGCCAAAACAGAGAAAACCCCAAATATTATGGTGCCCATCAAATTCTTCATTCTCTCCCATTTTTGTTTGTGCTTAACTTACTATTAGAAGTGGTAACACAGAGCGCCTAGTAAAAGATCACACGCAGACACACTGTAAACCGTTGTAGGATGTGCATACCTGTTGCCAAGCTTGTACTGCAGTGTTCAGAGAATGAACTACATGTTGCCCAAAGTTTACAAATATAGAGTCCACGATGACGGTGCAGTCAAGCAGCTTCTCTGCTGCATCATGGGCAACAGCAATCTGCCCGAAGATGCTGAAGGGTTTCACCACGCTTTGCATTGTGACATTTCTGCACTCCAGAAGTTTACAGTCGGCTTGAGCTGAGAACCGGATCTCCTGACAGACAGAACTATTGTTCCATTGTCGAAGATACAGGTGTGGCTCTTTGAAGGCAATAATCATATATTCAAGTTCAGAGGGCACATTTTTATCAGAAATAAACGGCTGTAGGTGCTGCGGTGGAGCTGTTGAGAAAACAAACAAGAAAAACAGCAAATGAGATGAGCCAATATTTTACGGAAACAAAGAGATGACATTTAAATTATGCACTCTTTGGTGACTGAATTCTTTATTTGCTGTATAATAAATGCAAAGATTCTCTTGAAGGCATTGTAATATATGAACTACTATGAACCTTCAATATTTGCAAACAAAACTGTCTTGTTCAATCAGCATGTCTCAAACATATTGTCCAAGGTTTACATTCACTATCACAGACAAAAATTTTATCACAGAAGACAACAAATAAAATGAGGAGGAGGTAACTATCTAAGGAAGAGTTTCATGAAATGCTCTGTATCTATCAACCAAATCTCAAAAACAAAAACACGACTCAAAGAGAGTTAGAAAAAGCAGGTTAAATTCCTTTTTTTTTTTTTTTTTTTTTTTTTGCTGAAAAGGCAAGATGCTTAACAGCAGCTGTGTTTCGTTTGAATCTGATTTTTTGAATCTGATTTGTTTTCCTTTTCCATTACCCGTAGGTTGAAAACCTGAATCAAAATGTTCTAACTAGGAATGGTCTGGTATAGACTTTTAGGCATAATTATTCATGTAACATTAGCAAATTTATAAAAGGCCACTTACAGTGTGTGGGAAAATTTAATCTTCCACCTTACCAACTTGTAAAATTGACAGTCCTTTCAATTACTGGAGAATTTGCCCATGTTTTGTAGAATGGATTCATGCTTTTGCAATCAGGTAATAACAAATACTTCTGGAATCTACCCATCATTAATGTAATGGCTCAGGACATAGAATAGGAACAGATGTATTTCTTTCAAAAAGATTCTAATTGGAATAACAGTAAAACCTGCAATTTTTGGTAACTTCCTTGAAAATTCTCATTAGGAAGCATGCAAAATCATGTCAGTTCAATACTACTGGCAATCTATACAACAGGGCCATATGATGGTTTAACATCAAATGAAATAAGTAACAGGTACACCTGTTACATGAAATCAATGTCAGAATAATCTTGCCAGTGTCATGAGGGGAAATGAATGCCCCTTCTAAAAATTGCCACACGGGTGGCAGTCAGTAGTGAGGGAGGTTTGGGTAGTAGAAGGGATTAGCAATCACAGTACTCTGAAACATCGCTAATCCTGTAATTTACAGAATGAAAATCCATCCACGACTTTTTACTTCCTGAAAAGAAAATAAGTTCTCTGGGTAAAAATTGATGAATTGTGTCTTGAGAACACTCAAGAAAAACAGTATTAAGTGGATATTATTCTGATGCTAAAGTAAAGAGTACCTGTGCCTAGTTGGTCAAGGTGATGACAAAGATGGAACTCCAGGTGGGCAAACTGGAAGGAAATGCAAAGAGATGGGACAAACCATGGGGTAAAACAGGAGTCAACTCTGGTACAGGCAGCTAGGGCTGTTGGAGTTACAAGTTGGTCACAAGTGCTTTGAGAACCAGATTCACTTGCAGAGCTGTGGGAAGTAAGTAATAAAAGAAGATCAATAACCTAGATTTCCCAGTATCATATATGTAAAATGTCTTTCTATAAGGGTTTCCAAAGCTAGCACTCGTAATCCTATAGTTAATATGTTATCATCAAATGTTCCGTATTTACCCACATAACTTATTTGTGCTTAAAAATTAATTTCATGCTGATCATTGTCTATAAGTTATTATTTGAAAAATTTCAAAGGATTCCTCAAACTCCAGGTCATGTTGACCTACCTCCAACCCAATTTTCTTCCATCCACATCGCACATAATTTATGGACAACTTGGTCTTCATTAGTTTAAGACCAACACAATTTGGAGCATGACTCTGCTGTTCAAAAACCCACTACTGTCGGTGTCACCATAAATGTTTCACTTTGTTTTACTTCTTCAGATTGTCCATATCCATATTGCTATGGGTTATTCAATATGCTTTATTGAACACCCACTAATTACTAGGAGCTATAAAATTATGACCATGTCCAGAAGAATAAGGGCCCGTGGACAATTATACTGCATGGGTCCTCTCTTCACTTTCCCATCCTCCTAACACCAAGTAAAATCAGATTAGAAGGAATAGTGAATGCATCTGTAGGAGGGAAGAGTTTGTACATGCTGGCTTCTGGTGTCTGTGTGAAACATGCCACCTAGCTGCCTTGCCTCAGGGCTAGCAGAGGCATGAGAACTGAGGATTGGGATGGGGCAAGGTACATTCTGGTAACTGTGGATCACTGAATGGATGCCGCCCCATTCTCTCTCATCCTCTTCCACCCTCTTCTTTCCAAACCAGACATTTGTTCTACAGCTATCATAGCCTGGCTTCCAAGTCCATGAGGAACCTAAAGGAGAAACACTGTGATTTACAGTATCCTAGGGAGAACTAGGAGAGGAAAACTAAGGAAATAAATCCTTGGTTTTCAAAGAACTCACCGTCTAACTGGTGATATAAAATATGTAGACATTTAGAAACATTATCAAATAGAACAACCACCCAGGAACAGGAAAGTCAGAGTGCTGCCAGAGTAGAAACATGAGAGGAACTCAGAATGGCGTGAGGTGCATCATGTGAGATTCTCAGGGCGTGAATCTTCAGCTAAGTGTTGAAAGAGGCTGTGAAAATGAAAGCTAGGAGCATTCCAACACATTTACTGGGTATTTAACTTTAAGAGGTTTATAGTTACGTAGTGGTATTTACTGCAATGTAAGTAAATCTCCAGTGTCTACAAAGAAAACACAAACTCTGAGGCAGTTTGTTATTGATTAAATGCTATGTCCAAGAAATGCATCTAAGTATATTCTGAAACTTCTATAAATGGGCATACTAATCCAAACTGCCTTCTAGGAATTTATTTGTGCTGTTACAAATAACAGATTTCATCCGCTAGGTAAAATTAAAACTTGTATTTAATCAGAAGGAGCAAAGTGTATTAGCTGTACATATGTTTTACACATTTGAACTACTTTCAGAAGTTGTTAGAAATAAGGTATAATGTTAGTCAAAATATTATTAAAAATCCAGGCAAGACTTCTATGAGATCAGTTTTAAAATAGTGAGTACACAATTTGAGGTGTTTATCTGAAACGCTCTTCTTGCCAACTACAATTTTTGATACTCTTGAGATTTTCCAAGATTTATTTTCCTATCTTGAGAGTGGCAGATACTACATATAACATATTGAAAAAGGCTGCTAAAACATGAGTATGTGCTACAATTATTAACAAATTGATTAATTTTTTACTTTTTTCTAAATTGATATACACATAAATTTTTAAAGAGATAATTTTTTAGGCTTATATAGCAACTCCTAACATACTCAAGTAGTTAGTAATATTCCTTTAATCTTAAAATCCTGACTAAAATGGTTGCTGAGCTAATCTATATTTAAAAATTCAGACTTACTCAAAAATTGGAGTCATATCAAAATTAAAATTTCTTAAACAAAATTAACATGGTATACACAATCTGAATATACTTTACATGTATTTTGAATCAGTAAAATTATAGTTTTTCCACACTCAATTTGATTATTGTCATTACTATAAAAGTAGCCTATGTATGTCTACCTCTTACACAAGGATTAAAAAGATCTCAACATTTGGGGTGCCTGGGTGACTCAGTTGGTTAAGTGTCTGACTTCAGCTCAGGTCATGATCTCACGATTCATGAGTTCAAGGCTCGCGCTTGACTCTGTGCTGACAGCTCAGAGCATGGGGCCTGCTTTGAATTCTGTGACTCCCTCGCTCTCTGCCCCTCCCCTGCTCACTCTCGGTCTCTCAAAAAATAAATAAACGTTAAAAAAATTAAAAAATCGATCTCAACCGTCATATATGAGAGTAATGACCCTCTTAGGGACATTAGGAGCAGCTGTATTTGTATAATTGCCTTAATTAGGTACAATGAACTTTGATCCAATTATCAAAAGGAAAAACATAATTTATGAGATGTGTAATCAGCAGAAATAGGAAAGTAAAAATGGTGATTCCTAGGAGTAACACCTCTCAAACAGGAATACACAGAACTCAAGATTCAGTAGTTAGTTGAAATATCTCTAAGATCCTAATGGAAACCCAACTTTTTAGAATAGTGGAAATATTCTAAAACGTGGAAAGTATGGCAAGAGTTTTACATACGCACATCTTCATTTTAGCCAAAAGGTTACTTATCAACTGGAAGGGTAACTTATAGAGGGGTATCACTTTTTAAACAAGGAATATTTTAGTAAGTCTGTGTCCTGATGCTTGGACCAAGGCATAGTCCTTAAAGATTCACCCCTAGATGCCATTCTGGGGTAAACCCCTAGAGCAGTGCAGGTACTCAACAATGATCTGACTCAACTGACGAAGGCTTGAGCTTTTCTCTGGATCCCTCTGTAGTAAGAAGAGTTTTATAATATAGCAAAATACAGCAGAGAGATTAAGCAGAGAATAACTGGGTAAGAGAACTTGTGAACATGCTTGCACTTCTATCATTGATATTACAACCTTGGACAAGTTATATCACCACCTGGCTAAATCTCAGTTTTTTTCATTTGTAAAATGGGTACAGTAATTGAATGACTGAGTATCAAAGGAGATCCTGCATACGAAATGTTCAGTATAATTTCTAACACTCCTTAACAGAAAAAAAAAAATTCTATTTCTAGTTGGCAAACAGGGTACCATACTGGTTACTCAGTTTAACGTTAACTGTTGATGATTACTTTTAGCTCCCAAAAGGGGTCTTAAAATATCACACTGACATTCATCTCAATGTGGCATGGTCTCCCAACACTAGTTCATCTAAACTCTCTCCTGTCTCCTGCAAAATACTGCTCTGTCTATCCTGGGAGAGAGCTACATGGTTAAGAAAGGACAAGGGAGGGTGTGTGTGTCTCTGCATCAAGTTCTCTCTACCCCTTAGAATCATCATTTTTAAAATGTTTTAATTATAACCCAAGGTAAAAAATACATTTTTATTATACTCTAGTATACATATAAAATGGGCAGAGGGGGACAGGTAGGTTTTTTAAAAATAAAAAATATATATAACATAAATATACTATTATATATTATAGAATATATATTATGAATATATTATAAATATACTATTATATGTAACATATTGACTATTTTAACCAAGTATACAGTTTAGTGGAATTAAGTACATTTGCATTATTGTGCAATACCATTCTACTCTGTCTCTATAAATTTGCTACTCTTGGTATCTCGCATATGTGAAATTATTCAATATTTGTCCTTTTCACGCCAATATTTTTTGTTTTATTAAAAAAATTTAGGCTGCAACCTGTTAAATTGATTTCATGAGCCACCAAGTGGGTTGTAATCCATGGCTTACAAAACAGGCTTAAACAGGCCCTCAGGTAAAGGACTCCTTTGTATCTGACATTAAAAAGAGAAAGAGAATCTTCCACAGTTCAGAGAATAAGCACCATGACATGGAGATTTCTGTGTCATGTTAACATCATCAGCCTAGGAACTTTAGGTGAACACTGAATCCTATGGGGAATGTGTTAAGGGGAAAAGGATTACCTAGCAAAAGACCAACTCCCTGTTGTTATATAAAGTTCAATCACCAACTCAAAGGAAATAGTAAAAGGCTTCAAAAAGACACCTGGGGAAAAATACAAGCATCCCTTCTCCCCCCCGCCCCCCCCCCCCCAGGAGAGAAGGCTAAACATACGTTCTGCCTTACAAAGAATGTTTGGTTTACACCTAAATGGTTTATGAAAGTCAAAAGATGTTTTAAAATGGTACTCAACAAATTTAGGTATATCTAAAAGTGCATATCCAAGTAGCCAAATGGAAAGGAACAGAATCTGGAGGCCATGGTCATCTTCTGCCAGAGAAAGTTCAACTGGTGGAGAGGAAAGAAACAATCCAGAGACCTGATCATCACGATGCTCTTTCTCTAATTTCTTCACTGTCTATGCAACAATCAAAGCTTTGGAAAATGAAGAGCCTCTCCTCTTCAAAAAACAAACAAACAAACAAACAAACAAACAAACAAACAAACAAACAGCTGCTGATCATTGTCTCAAAGATTACCAAATATGAGGAGACTGTGGCCTCTTTTATGAGAAAAGTGGGAGTAGGAGAAAATATTTTGTTTCGGCACAACCAAAGATGAAAGTACTCCAAAAATCTCACCCGAGTTTCAATTTTCATTGCATGGAGAGAGAGCCACACACTCTTAAGCCACTTTTTTTTCCTAAGCTGCC
Organism: Felis catus; assembly: GCF_018350175.1. Taxonomy (NCBI): domain Eukaryota; kingdom Metazoa; phylum Chordata; class Mammalia; order Carnivora; family Felidae; genus Felis; species Felis catus. The sequence continues at coordinate 45,854,054 of NC_058385.1, read as the reverse complement.
TTCTTCCATTAACCAGCATTTTGGGGGTGGGGATAAAAAGTCCTGATAAGCAATATGCTTTCACATGTTCTAATGTTGTCAGAAAATGACCATGCAATATGTACAACAAACCACCAAAGACTTGGCACAGGTGAAGAGAGTTTAGCATTATCATCAAACAACTGGTAATAAAGTTAACTGGACATATATATCAAGATTTGCACAGTGATTACTGTGCTACATGATAATTACCTGTAATTTGTGTGACTTGACATAGTCACATACTTCTGGAATTAGTTATTGGAGTGAAGGTAAGAGGGGGAAACAAATTAGACAGCTGTTCTGGTCCATCAGAAGACATCTAATTGATTCCAAACCCAGGGAACACAGCAGAGTGGTCCAAAGCCTGAGAACTGGGCCCACCATTCTGCTTCCCTTTTTTTCCTTTGAGGGCCAGTCACTTGGGTAAGAAACTGTAAATTCCAAATATAGTGTGTAGTTACTGGCTACTTTGTTTGTTCTCTAGATCCACTTTCTACACCATTCCTCATCCTCTTCTCTGCCACTGGACTCTATCAACAAGCTGCTTTGTCCTCTGGCTTGTTCTTTGGTTCAGCCGGCAGGAGGTGCCCATAGGAGATTAGAAGGAGAGAGGAGAGTGGGCTGAGGCAGGTATTTCCCTTTAGCCTTCAGGCCTAAGAATGGGATGGTTCCCCAGGATTCCTAGCCCCAGGATGCTGTACCATCGCTTAATCCTGCCCACAGTTTTGATGTTACTCTACTTCAAATGCCACCTTTGGAAAAGCATAATCATTACCAATCATTCATTTTCATATGATCAAGCAAACCACTGGTTAAAAAGGTGGTGGGATATAATTATTACAAATCCACAGGCAATGAATTAAAGAGAATCTACCTGTATGGGATAAACAAAGGCTTAAGAGACTGGCTCTTTTGTCTCCAGTCCTTTGTAATGAAGGCTACCTGACACCCTTTGGACTGGTTAGCTCCTATTCATTTCTTAAGGCCTCAACTCAGAAATCAGTTTCTCAAGGCCAAATACCTATTTGGTGACGAATCCAGGACTTAATCCAGGTCTTCTAACTTGGACTTCTCTATTAAATAGTGCTTCCATTTGCATACATACAGGGAAGCTCATTACCACTGAGCTGCCCTGCACTGTTGTAACTTTATGCCAATTGTAGACAAGATTCTCTTTGCTTTTTTTCCTTTCTTTTTAAACAGTAAGCTTCATGGGACTTATTTTTATAAACTTTCTTCCTGGAATGTACAATAATCTGATGAATATCCTTCTCAAACCACTGAGAATATTAAGATAATCTCTAATCATAAAAGCATCAGGTTTTTGTCCAGTTCTAAATTTCTCATGACAGAATATGCTGGAGCTAACTGTAACAGTTTTCTTTCTACATGAAATGTTAACATATTATTATAGCACTAATGTTTTTTTTTGTAGAAATTGGATAAAATATATTTACTGTTCCTTTTGAAAAGTGTCTTAGTAGGGTCTGATTATGTGGACTTTTAAACCAACTCTTTAATTTCATTAATATCAAATTCTATCTGAAAAATGGTTAATGTCAAACAAAGCAAGATCAGTTGTGAAATATTAGGTAACTTGAAAAATCCCAGGTGAGGACAAAAGATCTGTGATTACACTGTCAAAAGCTTGGTGAAAAATTGCCTGAATTTGATTGTCTGCATAAATTTCCATTCCCTAAAGGTTCCACATTTCTGTAGTGTTAAGCCTACCACAAAAGTAATTTTTATGAATGTTTCAGATTCAGGGGAATTAACCTTGTCTGAAGTGCTTCTTTCAATGTTGAAAATGCATTCTTTCATGATTAGAATCAAGAAATGATTTCTACTTTGATACTACTAATGAAACTCAGATTAAAAAAAACACAATTTCATTACTTATAGCTTTATTTTCTGAGATTTCCTGGTTTCTGATTAGGTAACCTATAGCTTAGAATAGGCAATCTTCTTATCCATTTGCTAACTCTTCACCGGATGGGTGTTATTTTCATTGCTACATTATGCATATAGGTAAAATTAAGATCCCACTCCTTTAACATCTTTTTACTAGTTGTAATTACTAGGTAATAGAAAAGTAACTATTCTTAAAAAGCCCAAATGACCTAGAAATAGAATATATAAAGTATAAAACATTATTGCTAAGCACACAAAGTAATTGAAGTAAGGCTACTATTACAATGTTAACATTTTAACTATTAAAATTAACATGTTAACTATTAAAATGATAACAGAGGTTATCAGTGTGATATGATTACGATTACGTGTGGTGGAATTTTCTTCATTTCCAAAATGCTCTTCAATGAACATGTATCATTATTTAATAAAAAAAAGAGAAAGCATTCACAACTATTTATATAAAATAGGAATCAGAATACAATATGATGTGCTATAATTATCACCTTGTAAAGGCATACATTAATGGGCAAAAATAAAGGTAACAAAAAAGAGAAAACAGTTGCTTTGCAGGGTGTAATGAATGATGGGTACTTTTTCTCTGTGTTAGTGTCAGAATGTTGTTTGGGGGGGGAAAGGAGGGATTATATAAAAGGAGTAAGATAATGTTAAAGCCAACTCATCAGGAGAACTGGAAGGTAGAACACTGAAAGTGATGGACAGCAAGATGGGCCAAGGCCCACAGTGCACATACTATCACATGACCCAAGAAAATTGTTCCACTGAGTGTGATTTAGTATCTTTTTCTCATCTTTTATGGGAGCATGAACAGAAAGGCTTAATTAACAGGGATATGTAAACTGGAAGAAGTGCTGAAGCTTAGGTTACTGAGGGAGACAATTCAATTTATCTAATCTTTCTCCTAATGCCCCAGGGTTATCATTACACACATGGTTTACTGTGTCATTAAGAGTCTGCTGAAGGATTAGTGGCTCTTTCCTTTATATTTTTTGGTTCAGGATGACTAGACTTTTTTTTTTTTTTTGGTAGTTTGTTTTCTGCACCTTTTGTTTTGTTTTTATATTTAAGGAACAGGTTCTTAGTGAGGGCTCACAAGGCCATATTTTGAATACAACTTAGGATTGTTAGTACACAGACTCTGAGATATCAGTTTCTATCTTAATTCCTAGTTCTCATCTGTAGTTCACACAGTGGCTTGACAGCCAAGATACTGCCCAGCGAGGGGTCATTAGAGAAGTTGACTTGATGATTGTTTCCTAGCAGAGTGGCACTATTTCATCTTTCACTGAGTTACCTTTGGTCATCAGCACCATTTTGACTGCTGTTCAAGACAATTCTCCAAAGATCCGAGGATACCAATTTCTTCTGGTCATTCATAAGATTGATATCCGGCAACTGCAGTTCACAAACTTTGCTTTCAGACAGACTGAATTCTTGAAATGCAACAAAAACCTTCTGGAGTTCATCCCAGTATTCCAAACTACAAGGAATCTATATTAAAAGAGAGAAGATTTTAGAAGTTGCAAATAGAAACTATGATACAGCTCTGTATTTATTGAAATGCAAAGTAAACCATAAAAGTTAGAACAATGAGACTTTTATAAAGGGATAAGGTTGTAAAAAGACAGTAGTTTAGAGTTTCTTTTCATAGTTATATTCACCTTGTATATCTACTTTTTTTTAAAGTATATTTATTTTGAGCGAGTGAGCACATGAGTGGAGGAGAACAGAGAGGGGCGAGAGAATCCCAAGTAGATTCCATGCTCAGCACAGAGCCCAACAGAGGGCTTGATCTCACATACGGTGAGATCATGACCTGACCTGAAATCAAAAGTCGGATGCTTAACCGAATGAGCCACCCAGGCGCCACATGTACTTTATTTTAAAAGACCCATTCAAGAATAATATGTGAAAACAGCCAAGAAAGATTTTCAATAAAAGAGAAACGATGAGGAACAAATTCTACCAGATGTTAAGTATATTATAAAGCTATAGTAATTAAAAGATAAGGTTTGATAGTAACCTACAAACAGATTACAAGAAACAGAACAAAAAACAGTATAAGATAAGTACAGATAAATTTTAGTATGTAAGGAAGATACCATTTCAAACAAGGAGGGGAAAGACAAGAAATTAGATTGCAAGAACTGTCTAGCTACTTTTGTAAAACCAAACTGGGTCCCTGCATCATTCCTACATGAAATTAGATTCCAAAAGGATCAAAATGTTAAAGGCCAAACTGAAAGCATAGGAGAAAAAAAATCAGTTAATATCTTTATCATAATAGAACAGCTTTCTTTTTATAGGTATGGCATGAAACCTATGGAAGAAAATCCCTCCACGAAACAACAGTGGATAAAATCAAATTAAAAAAAAAGCAAATTAGGATAAGATAGGTGATATTCAATGACAGATCTAGTAATAATTGTTGTGAGAGCAGAGAATGCTTACAAATCAATGTAAAAATGATAAATAACTATATAGAAAAATAAGAAAGGGAAGATGTTGGAAAAGGCAATTAGCCATGGGCCCTGACCTTCCTTGTATGTTGCTGCTGGGTATGTAGAGGATACAAGGCTCTGAAAGCTGTCAACTGGGGCTAGTTCTCAGGTTGTGTTCACAGAGAGTGACTCTGAGGGATGAGGTAAAGTCTCTTTTTAGGACAAAGAGCAGACTTGCTCTAAAAGTGGTAGATTCGACAAGCTCCATGTCCCTGTCCCTCGGCTCTCCCACATACCTACTGCATGCAAACCATCCCCCTGAGGGCCCTGTGCATTGCCCTTGTGGGACCTGGGGCAAAATACAAATGTGATGCTCAAATTGCTTGCTGTATCCCGAGCAATAATGTTTGCTTCTAATCCATGAGTCTCAGGTCTTCTGCCAGCAGCCATGAAACACTAATAGGCTAATTTATTAGCCTGCATACAGTAAAATCCTAGACTCTGACAGTAATTAGTACACAGAAAAAGAAAAACAATTGGCTACTAAATATGAAAAGATAGCCAACTTCAGAGGCACCTGGGTGGCTCAGTCGGTTAAGCATCCAATTCCTGATTTAGACTCATATCATGATCTCATGGTTGTGGGATCGAGCCCCACATTGGGCTCTGCACGGGGCATGTTTCCTGCCTTGGGTTCTTTCTTTCTTTCTCTTTCTCTCTCCTTCCCTCCCTCCTTCTGCCTCTCCCCTTCTTGTGCTCAACCAAAAAATAAAAAAATAAAAAAAATAAAAAGAGATAGCTGGTGGCTCAAACGGTTAAGCATCCGACTTTGGCTCAGGTTATGGTCTCGCAGTTCGTGAGTTCAAGCCCCACGTCGGGCTCTGTGCTGACAGCTTAGAGCCTGGAGCCTGCTTCGGATTCTGTGTCTCTTTCTCTTTCTGCCCCTTCCCCACTCTTGTTGTCTCTGTCTCTTTCAAAATAAATAAATAAACTTAAAAAAAAAGAGAGATAGTCAACTTCCCTAATACTTACATTCAAATTCAAATTAATAATGTAATATTTTTAGTTTATTACTCTGGCAGTTTTAAAAAACCGACAGTTCCAATTTCTGTACAGATGTGGGAATAAGCATTTTCACCCACTGTTTTTGACAGGTAATTTAGCAAGATCTATTAAATCCTTAGAAGTATATGTCTAAGAATTTGTTTACAGGGATTCCAATACAAGTGTGTATTTATTTCAGCACTTGGGTGTATTAGTAAGAAATTGGAAACAACTCAAATATCCATCAATAGGGGATTAGTTAAATATACTGTGCAGAGCTACAGAATGGATTACTATACAACAATTACAATGAATAAGGAATATTTATATCTACTGACACAAAAGACATTCAAGATATATTACTAAATTTAAAAAAAGCTCTAAAATGGAACACGTAGGTTAATCCCATTTGTCTTAAAAAAAAAAAGGACTGGGCTCAGATGTGTCTCCCCTTTTAGAAGCATTTCCTCTTCTAAGGCAGCTGATTGCTGTCTCTTTTGTGCCACTTCTAATACACTCCTCTATCATAAAACTAATTACACTTTGCAATTTTCTATTTACACATTTGTCTCCTTTAGCTGACTCTGAGATCCTTGAGGTAAAAATGACACATTATTTAAAAAACTATTCCTAGCATCTAAACACCCTTTTTGGGACATAAGAGGATCTTAACAAAAGCTTCTCAAATGAAGAGATATCTCTTTAGCCTTTCATTTCTAAATAAGTGATTCTTAATTTTTCAATGGGAGTTATTTACCTCCACCCATAACAAAGTTTCTTTTCTTTAAAGAGAGACTTGATCATTTGTGTATGGAGAGATGCTAAATGGGAAAAAGGGGAACAAAATGGATATGCAAAAGAGGCTAACAGTGTAACGCAACAGAGGTGTATGTTCTGGTTAATGCTGAAGTAACACATTCACACTAATCCAGTTTTCCCCACCATTTCTTGAAATTGTCTCCCTTCTTGCTTTCCATGACATACTTTTTTCTAACTTTCCCCTCTCTGGGTCTTTTGTTTCAATATTCTCTCTCAGCCTGAAATACCCATACACTCCCTCGTTTCTCATTGTCTCATGTTTAAATCCTTCCCATCTATCAGGGTCCAAATGAAATACCACTTTTCTTTGAGCCTTTTCACCTCCCCAGATGGAAAAATGCTCTCTTTTTTCTGGACTCCAATAGTATTTTTAAAAAGGGAATCTGTTTCATAGCTCTTATCACTGTATACCTCACATTATAGTTATTTCTATACATGACATCTTCCCTGGTAGGCACATTCCTTGAGGGAATAATTTCCATTTGGCTAAGCTCTAGATGTTCACAGCACTTGGCAAAGTGTACACAGTGAATGTTCAAAAAGAAAAAAAAGCTGCTGAATGAATGAATGAATAATTCATGAATGAATGAATGTATATACATACACTAGGTGAGTCAGCCCACCTCTGGCACATTAAAAATTCTCCACAAAGAAGTATAGAAGATGAAAGCATGGACTTTGGAGTCAGACCTAATGGGATTCACTTCGTAGCTCTATTACCTATGAGTTCTTGGGCAAATTAATTTCTCCAACATTAGTTTCCTTATTTCTAAAAAAGAGATAACTATCTCATGAACTGTGAGATTTAAAGGAGACAAAGCATCTCATATAATACCACATAGTAAAAGCTCAAAAAATGTTAGCTATGAAGTATTTATCCTTCTCATGCTCAAAGAACACTTCTAAAGTTTGAGTATTGTTGCCAGAATCAGCTAGGTTGTGATTAAGGGTCCTACTTGCTAGATTTCTTAACAATGGGTTGGGCTTGTGAGAAGAAAGTAATAAACCTTGAACCTGGATATAAAGGAATACTGTAATCATAGTTCAATGCAGTCATCTTCTATAGATCTATTAAAATGTGGCCCTCCATGTTGGCTGTGACTTGAGAGATAAAGGAATATCTCATTGCTTATCTCCTCTCTGGACTGCCACTGACTGCCAATGAGTCAGTCCTTTGGTTTAGGGCAATCATAACCAGAGGTGGATAAAATGTATAAAGCAGGAGTAAGATGTATGAATCTCAGTGGAAGAGGGCAAATGAGTTTAGAAAAGCATATTTAATATACTCACTGTTTTTTATAATGCAAATAACAGAATGTAAAGTCCAAACTTATCTTTTTGGTAGAGAGGTTACACAGAAAATAGAGTGAAAAGACTTGTTTCTGGCATTGTCTCCAGAAGTTCTCCATTAAAATTAATATATAATAGCTTATGAAAATTGGCTGTCAAACTGGAAAGCAGAGTGGGGCTTTAAGGAAAAAAAAATCTAGTAAGTTTTGATGTGCAAGGCAAGGGTTGGAATAGGTCCATAATACAAGGCAACCCAAGCTGGGAACCATTGCGGGAAGCCATGAGACAGTTTAAGGGCAATGAAAGTGGACTGTACCAACACGGGCACTTAGGGGAGGAGGAGCTGTGAAGAGTTCAAAAAGAGAGATTTGGAGGAAAGCCAAAGAAAAACTTTATTTAGTTTACAACTTTGTGTGAGGCTGGCTCTGTGGTTACATACTTAAATCTGAACACTACAGACAACTCTGAAAATTCAGAAAACAATAGAAAACTACTAGAGAAATAACCCCCCAAATATGTCAGCTATGTGGCTGTCACAATTTTCCTCTGTACAACCCTATTTTCCTTGGTACATAAAGGGGTATTAGTAAATTCACTCCAAATAAAATTCTGTTGAAATAATTGTAAACTGTATGTCTGGAATTACATTTGCAAAAGCACATTTAATCCTTTACCTCATTATAAGAAAGTATTTGTCTTCAAAACTTCCAAAGCAAAGCTAATAATGATTACAATTAATATTTTATTTTTATATTTTAAAGTTTATTTATTTATTTTGAGAGAGAGAGAGAGTGACAGAGAGAGAGAGAGAGAGAGAGAGAGAGAGAGAGAGAGAGAGAGAGAGAATATCCCAAGCAGGCTCCAAGCACTGTCAGTGCAGAGCCTGATATGGTGCTTGAACTCATGAACCGTGAGATTATGACCTGAGCCAAAATAGTAAACTTAACCAACTGAGCCACCCAGGCACCCCACAATTAGTATTTTAAAGGTAATTTTAGTCAATTGTCCATTCGAATATATATTAAGCCACAAATTTATAAACCATATAGATATAATCTTTATATTTTCTTAATTCTCCATCATAAAACATCTTTTTGGTATGACACTCCCATAGGATAAAATCCTGGCCCTGACACCTCAGTCACTGCTCTACAACTTGGGCAATATATTTAACGACTCTGGGCCTGAGTTCCCTCATTTGCGAAACGTAGGTAAGAAAAACACATTGTTTTTAGGACATGTTAAGGATTTTTGACTTCACCTTCATATCAATGGGATACCTTTGAGGAGTTTTAAGCAAAGAACTAATGCAGTCAAATTTATCTTTTAAAAGCTTCTGGATACTGTGTACAGAATGGATTAAAAGGGGGACAAGCCTGGATGTGAAAGGGCCAGGCAGGAGGCTAGTGCAGCGGTCTACCCTTAGTATGGTTGGTGGCAGCAGAGTGATGGGTGGGAGATTCTGGGGACATAAAAATCTGTTGACTGATTAGATATGAGGAGAGGGAGGTGTCAAGAATGACTCCCAGGTTTCTGGCCTGTGAGCTGTGTGGATGCTGATGTCATTTACTGAGATGGGTGGCTGATCTGTCCCACTGGTGAGTAGGTTGTAGTATATGTGTGGTAGGGGAAGGGAGGTTATGAGTTCATTTTTAGACAAGCAGAGTTAGAGGTACCAATGAATTATTCAAGTGGAAATCTGAAATAAGGAGTTGGCTATTCTGAAGAGTGGAAGAGGGAGTTAATGTGTTGATACACAGCTATTGGTTTGTCCAGTCTTAGCCTTTTGTTAGGAGAGTGTAATGGAAAGACAGAGAGCAACAAAGTTCAGGGTATTTATTTGCAAAAGGGTGTTTTACATGATGAGTTAAGCATATAAACTGGTCAAGGGCCTCCTGGGTGGCTCGGCTGGTTGAGTGTCTTACTCCTGGTTTCAGCTCAGATGATGACCTCATGGTTCATGAGTTCGATTCCCCCAGTGTCAGCTGCGCTGTCAGCACAGAGCGTGCTTGGGATTCTCTCTCTCCTTCTGTCTCTCTGCCCCTCCCCCACTCTTTCTCTCAAAATAAATAAACATTTGAAAAAATAAAATAAAATAAATAAACTGGTTAAAAGGAGATGAGGAAACAGAGCGGATTGATGGACAGGGAGAAAGCAGGGATAGGTTTATATTTGGTAGGTTTATATACAGTTTAATGAATGACTAAGTAGGACTTGAGTGAACAGGCTGGAGAGGCAGACTGTAGGTGAGATGAGATGCTGGAATGAATGCTTTAGGAGGCAGAACAGTTTGGGATGATGACAAGGTCTGGGGCTTGTATGTGACAGTGAGTAGTTAGATGTTGTGGAGAAGATCACTAGAGTGAGGAGATCAAGTTGAGGTGTTGGCTGGGTCACTTGCATGGATGTTGCTGGCAGGGAAGGGCAGGGGCAGGAATGGGCTAAATGGGTAATGGGTTTAAGGAGGGACCTTGTGATGAGCACTGGGTGTTTTATGTAAGTGATGAATCACTAAATTCTACTCACGAAACTAATACTGTGTTATATGTGAACTAACTAGAATTTAAATAAAAATTTGAAAAAAAAAAAAAAAAAAAAGAAGCCATGGGCCAAACACTCTGACAATTAGGGTGAGCAAAAAGGTAGTAGATGACAACAACAAAGAAGGGTGGGGATGACCAACAATTAGATGGAGTGAGTCTCAAAGGAGCAGGGAGATTTTACAGGAGGGTAGAGGAGTAAAGGCAAGTGACATTGGTGAGCAAGAACATCTCATCTTCTGACTCTGAGGTGACAAGAGATGTGAGGGGATGAACAGTCTCCATTTCGGAGGGTTACAGTGGTATACAGAGTCCCAGGGGACAGTAAGATTTCATCCAAGGTAAAGGGGAGGGGAAATACCCAAAGAAAGGCTGAGGTTTAGGGGAGTTCACTAATCACAGAGCAAGTGTTCCAGAGGGCTCAGTGGAAGGGTTTCGGATGTAGAAGAGAGGAGGCTGGTAAGAGGAGGAAAAAGGGATGTGAATCTGTATCTGTACAAGAGGAGATAAATCTCCTGCTCTGGGTAGTGACTAGGAAGGAGGGAAGAGAGGCATGTGTTGGAAGTGAGTCCTGATTTAGGAGGGTCAGGGACAATGGTTGTGGTTCTAAATGTTAGCCTACTGCTCCTTCCTGAGGTCTGGCTTGTATTCTATGTGTTTTCTGAGAAGGATTCTTAAAGAATTCTAGCTATTGCTCTGGTGCATTAATGGCACAAAGTCTGATACGTGGTATATGCTTAACAAGGTTTTTAAAATGAAGATAGGTGCTGAAAAGGTAACACTTTTACCTTCTTAAACAGTCTTCTATTCTACAAAGGTCTTGTTTTATATACTGAGCCCTTCCATTTTATTTTGCAATCACACCTACTTTCAACAAGCTCTACATTAGGTCTCTCATCTTCTTTGCCTTTCAGTTAGGAACTGACATTGCCCAGCTAATCTCTAGGTTAGTAGTAACACAATTAAATGAAAAATTGAACGCACTCAGATTGTGCTTCATATGGTAGCAATTAATTATTCTCAAGGAGTAACCCTGGGCTCTGTTTTGTATGATCTATTTAAAATAACTTTATTATGTGCTTTTCGGTTTGAAAGAGATGATGTGAATGATCTTTAGTTACATATCTATAACTGAGGATTTATTATTAATGCCTGCACTGAATAACTTGAAGGAAAGAGGACTATTCCAAGGAAGCTTGGTTGCCAAAAAATAGTTTAGAAAGCTTGAATATCTAATACTGAGTCATGGGAAGTGGGAACAAGTAAATTGGTTTCACTGGAAAACATTCCACATGTAACACATGGTACATTTCAAATGACTGTCAAGATTATATATATATATATTTTATAACATTTTGTTTTCCTATCCATTATTTGACAGAATCTAAAAAATTAGCCAGCCATACATAATAAACTGTACTCTAAGCATATGTGGTCTTTGCATATGAATACATTTTAGGTTGTATATCTGCCAGTTGGTAAGAGCACATGTATTTTTGCATTGAAAATGTTATTCCACAATTTGTTTCCATTTGATGGCTAATTTGGGAAGATTTGCATGTGTGTTGGCTATTTAAAAATATTTCTGGTACAAAGAATATTTTGGCACTTAATTTGTTTTTATTACTTAATAGCACTGCCAAGACTATTAGCGAGGTTGCAAATGCCCATCTGTCCTCACAGATAAATAGCTTTGATTTCTTTGTGCAGGGGCTGCTTGCTGAAGCTGGGCCAATGCCCCTCTGCCCACTCAGTCACACTGAGCAACCTAGGAAAAGGATACAGAGAAAGCATCTTCCTTGTATTTATGGTAGAGAGAAAGATCTAACCAGTGATGTAGTCTGTCTGCTGCAATCGTCCTTTACTTTGTATTAGACGAAAGAGAGGCAGAGTAGCTGTGTCGGGTTAGGGAGTACAAAGCTGAAACTTCCACTCAGGACTAAGTTATCAAAGCCTGGTCACAGCAGAGGATACCATCTTTATTACTCCTCCCACCACATTTCCAGACTTCCAGGACACCAAGCGAACAGGTGATTATAGTAGGGGAAGAACAGGTGCTTTTCCACCATCACCTATGTTTCTGTAGTAATAACACTGATGGCAGCTGTGGCAGAAGAAACTACCTTGTGAATAGACCTTTGCAATTTACAAAGATTTTTCTTTTAAAAAAAAATGTTTATTTATTTTGAGAGAGAGAGCGAGCGAGCATAAGAGGGGCAGAAAGTGGGCCTGACACAGGGCTCAATCTTGCCAACATGAGCAGAAATCAAGAGTCAGATGCTTAACCGAATGAGTCACCAAGGCACCCCAAGATTTTTCTTATAGATCACCTTAGTGAGGAAAATATTAATCCCATTTTACAGATAGGTTAACTGTGGCTCAGGGAAGTTCAGTATCGTGTTCAAGAACATACATTTCATAAGACAGACCTATTGATTATAAATCTTATGTTCTTCAACTAATTATCTTTATATTAAAGAAGAAAAACCGACCTCATAATGTGTCATTTACAATTTCCAGTTCCCATTCCTTTAAAGTGGATACTCAGGAAGAAATCTGAATATGGAATCCATTTTGTCATTTTTAGTTACTTAATTTGGCAAATGTTTTCTCTTCAGTAGGCTTTTTCTTTCAACACATTGAATATGTTATTTCTCTGTTTCTGGCCTGCATAGTTGCTGATGAGAAATCAGCTGTTAATCTGATTGAGTATCCTTTATATATATGATGAGTCAACAGGTTGTCTTTTGACAGTTTGATTGGGTTTGACATGGAAATCTTCGAGTTTATTCTACCTAGAGTTCACTGAACTCTTGGATGTGTACACTAATGTTTTCTGTTTTTTTTTTTTTTGTTTATTTTTTTTTAAATCGAATCTGGCAAGTGTTCAGCCATTAATTATTTCTTCAAATATTCTTTCTCTTTCCTCTCCTTTTAGGACTATCATCATGCATATCTTGACATACTTGATGGTATTCCACAGTCTCTGAGGCTCTGTTCATTTGTCTTAATTATTTTTTTTCTTTCTGCTCTTCAGACTCAATCAACCTATCTTTAAGTTTACTAGTTCTTTCTTCCCTACTCAAATATGCTGTTGAGCCTCTCTAGTAAACTTTTCATTTCAGTTACTATACTTTTTCACTCTGGGATTTCTATTTAATTTTTTTTCTTTATAATTTCTATCTATTGATATATTTGGTGTAAAGTCATTCTCATATTTCCCTTTAGTTCTTTAGACATGGCTTGCTTTAGAATCTTAGAACATATTAAAATAGGTGGCTAAAGTCTTTGTCTAGCAAGATCAATATCTGGGCTTCTGAGAGACAGCTTCTATTGATTCCTTTTTCCTATATATGGGCCATACTTTGTTTCTTTGCATATCACATACTTTTTTGTTGAAAATTGGATTTTATTTATTTTTTAAAATTAGAAAAAAAATTTTATTTCAGAGAGAGAGAGAGAGAGAGAGAGAGAGAGAGAGAGAGCAAGCACGAGTAGGGGAGGAGCAGAGAGAGAGACACAGAATCCAAAGCAGGTTCCAGGCTCTGAGCTGTCAACACAGAGTCCGATGCAGGGCTCAAACCCATGAACCGTGAGGGTGTGACCTGAGCTGAAGTTGGACGCTTAACCAACTGAGCCACCCCGGCACCCCTGAAAATTGGACATTTTAAATGATACAAAATTTTATTATGTTAATGGATATTAACTATATTACTATTATATTACTAATAAATAGTGACAACTATGGACATCAGATTCTCTCCCCTGCCCAAGGTTTCTTGTCATTGTTATTTCCTGCAGTTGTTGTTTGTGTTTGGTAACATTTATGAATCAATTCTAAAAAGTACATATTCTTTGTTCTGCGGCCACTGAAGTCTCCACTTGGTGAGCTTAGTGGTCAGTTAATGATGAGAGATTTTCTTAAAGATCTCGAACCAATAAGCCCCCAAGTCTTTGCTGAAGGGCTCTATATGCCTGTTGAGACATGCCTTCAACTCTGCCTTAGCTTTCCTTTCCTGCTTGTGCAGAGCCTTGAGGTTAGCCAGAGGTGACAGATTGGGCCTTCTCCCGTTAATCTTGTACGTGTGCAGAGGTCAGTGAGAGTACAGAGCCCTAGGCATGTGTATGTTGTCTTGGTTTCCCAGGAATCTGTTAGAGCTTTTCAAAGTCTCTGTAAACATCTCGTTCTGCAATTTTTCCTTTTAAATTTTTTGGTTAGCTGAAAACTATATCTGTTATCTACTGACTTAAGCAGCCTTAAAAGTAATCAATTTCCTCAAATTCTTTCTGACATACACCCCTGGGGTGGGGTGGAGTGGAGGCTTTTCACACTGGAATGTTTTTACTTGGTAACTTTTGAAAGAGTAATTGTTGTGAAACTCTTATTTTGTTAATATACAGTTGTTTTACCTCATTAACCAATTAAAAGTATACACTGCATTTATAACAGTATCAAAGTGGTATTAACACCAAATATATTCCCCACAGGGAATGGACTGGAAAGATTAGAGATAGATAGGTTACAGAGTTTTTAATTGATGACCAGAAGAGAGTTGGTAATAGTTAGAATATAAAAAGTAAGATCTGAGCATGAAATAGTGGATTGAAGGGTGACTAGAAGAGACAGCGTATATGTAGAAATTGGGAAATATGGACAACAATATAATCATTAAAATCCAATAAGCTAAAAAAGACAACAACCCAGCATTGCCTTTATACAATACAGAAGAGGTTTCTATTTATAATTATGATTGGACTTCACTGTCCTTCTAAATGTGAAGAACTTTTCTCACAGTTATTTATAACAACAAAACATTACAGAGAACAAATGCAACTGAGTAGAGATACTTTTCAATAGTTAATAATTAAAAAATGTATTCTGACAATATTTGCTGAGTGTTTTATTTCTACTTCAAAGTATAAATCTACCATTTAATGATGACATATAATATGAATATGTTTGCAATCTCGAATGTTTTTAGTTTATAATATTTCTTTTTATATATATCTGCTTCTCAGTTGATTTTGAAGAAGGAAAAGTAAAGCTTCTATACATCTTCAACTAATAGAAGTCATACCGAAAAAAAAAAAAAAAAGAACTTAAAATATTGGAACCAGTTGAGAAACCACAAGTATTCAAATGCAGGAAATCATGATTTTATAACATTTGAATGTGATCTACTCTTGGGAAACAAAGTTAACCAAACCCTATTTCTGTACAGGAAATATTCCAGCATACAGTTGTAATACATTGTGGTGAAGGGGTACAGCTGCAGATTTTTCACCTGTAATGCCCCACTGGTATTGTGGCTTACTGCATTGCATCAAGACTGCCTTCCTGTCCGGAAAACCCTCTAAGTACAAACAAGAGTCTAAGTCCAGATTTTATTTTCCCTTGGTATCAAAATATGGTAATTTAAGAGCCCTGAGAAATACTTTTTAGCCTTTAAAAGGAAATATGTAACATTCTTTTATTAGGATCTATGTTTGGGTTGGTTTTTCAAAAAACTTAACATATGACCCAGTTATCTTATCAATTTATCAAGCTACCAAGTTTCAAGCAAATGCAGGTGTGTAATATGACATCTTTCAAGATATTATTTTTCCTTAAAGAGAAATAACAAAAACATATTCAGAACTTCTGTGTTAAAACTAACTTAAAGCAAGGGCACCTTTACTATTTTATGGTTTCTTTTAATTAGAATACAAGTCCTAAACTCAATACTGTGTTCTCGTCTCATCTCTAACTGTTCAAGTATTTTACTCATTTGTATGGAACAATGAAATGTACATGGTATACTGTAAAGAATACTAATTGGGAATCAGGGAGAGCTTAATTTTCACCTAAATTTAGTTGCTAGCTGGTTTTGTCACCTTGAGTTGAATTCACTTAACCAATCTGAACCTCAATTTTCTTATCTATAAAAAATTAGGAGGGTAAGATAAGATCATTCTAGCTTTTCTCAACTCTAAAGTAACATATAAATACAGAGTTTGCTTTTTAAAGTTTATATTTTAGGAAGAGAGTTTATATCTTAAAGTATAAACTATGTGTCAAGATTTACATTATTTTATTTTAATCCTAGTGGTAATTCTGTAAATTAGTTAAGGATATATCCATTTTACAGATGAGGACAAAAGAACTCCAAAGGGCTACACAACTTGCCAAAGATCTCAGTGATAGTCACTTATAGAGCCTGGACTGCTGGATTCCAGAACCCAGAGACCTTATTCACTTCAGTATATTGACTCTTGTCTTTTAGTTACCTGATTTTGCAGGATTTCAAAACTATGCAACCTGACAGAAAGGCAACGCTCATAAACTAAATATACTGCAAGAATTTGCTTTATGACTTCTTAAAACTAAAAAGTTATAAATACAGTAATCATTGATAATTGCTCTTAATAACACTTTAAAATAAGAAAGAACTGTAGTACAGATAGTATAACCCTTACTAATTGGGAAGAAGTCAACAGGGATTACAGAATAACTTAAAAATCTGAAATATCTTAAAACACAAAGTAAGCTCAGCATATTTTGTAAAGGCTTATCCTAAATGTTTAAACTAGAACAGGGGTCAACAAACTTTTTCTGGAAAAGGCTAGATATCAAACACATGAGGAAGTGTGTGTGCATTATATACATATAAACATACACACACACACATACACATATATACCCACACATATACAAATAATGTGTTCTCTGTTCCAACTTCTTGACTTTGCCTATTGTAGCACATAGATAATACCTAAATGAGGATATGCCTGTCTTCTAATGAAATTTTATTTACAAGAAAAGGTGGTGGGCTGTATTTGGCCTGCAGGCCATATAGTTTGCTGATCCCTCAATTAGATGAATACTGTTCTTACAGAGGCCCTTTAGAGTATATGTCTGTTGGGAAAAACTTCATGAGTCTATCATGTTTCCACACATCTTAGAGGTAAAAGCATTGTCTTTGTTCCAGACTATCTTTTCAAGGACATATGTATAGCAAACAGCTATGGAAGAAAGAGATAATGTCTCCCTACAAAGAAAAGGACAGGCATGCTTATTGCCCATTATAAAAGATTCAGGTTCCCCAAGTCCTGAGTTCCCCTCCTGCAATGTAACTCATTGTGTGTGTCCAAGTGTCACCTGGCTCTTCTCATGTTGCCCTAAGGAAATTGAGGGTTGGAAACCAGCACATATGCACTCTGTTGTAGGTAATAAGCTGTCCTTCATCTCTGATCCAGCACTTCTGTGTTTTCTACCAGTATCTGTGGGAGTGTGGCAGGCTGAGTTGTTAGAATGAAAATGAGATAAAACTCAGACTCTTCATAATTTTTGACAGTATTTATAAATTATTTAGTATATATATTTATATGTACCATATATGGCACACACACACATACACAGAAGAATGAGATTAATTAGCTTATTAATTATGCTTAATTTATTTGCCAAGTATTTATTGTTTCTGTGGTAAAGGCAAGCTGCTAACAAGCAGGCGAGAGTGACTCATGTGATTTTGACTCTGACGGAAGTGTGATGAGAAGACTTATTTTCAGGCACATAACAGGAAGGAAAAAGAAAAAAAATTGTAATAAATTAAAGAAACCAAGCCTGCCTAATCAGCTCCTGAGTAAGGGGCAGACTGTACTGTGTAGTTTTCAAAATAGTAACCTTGGTTGACCTCTGATATTCTGGATAAGTGTCCTAGGGGAATAAATCTCTGTGTGATAAAAATGATACCGTGTGCAAATTCTATTAGCATTCCTAAGGAATTATGTACAAGTTCTGGCCCCTCCCTATCTTCCCAGGCTAACCTCCTACTTTTACATTACATATGCCTTTAGCTGTCATCAATTTATCTCCATCAATGCTACTTGAAATCTCCTCCATCTTTCAAAACTATTCTCTTCACCTCCTCCCACAAAAACAAAACATCCTTCTCTAATCATCCAAATTAGAAGTGATCTCTCTTCTGTACTCCCAGAACATACAGAGCTTAATGTCTTCTTATGACATTTAGTAATACTATTTTGTGTTGTAGTTATATATGCATACTTGTACATAAAGAATTCCAGCTAGGGTACCTTTGTAACTTCCTGCCTCTCCTCAAAGGAACCCTGGGTAGAGTAAGCACATAATCCCAGCTGCTGCTCTCTTTGTTCAAAACTTCTACCAGAATCATTGCAAGGGTCTCCTTGTCTTCAGCCTGCTCATTCAGTAGGCTTCACAGATCCACCAAATGGATCAGGACAATAGTATGTAAAACCCAGACTACACTACCTGCAGGCAAGGCCTTACTCGGGCAGTTACTTTGAGGAGACAGACTCCATGCATTAAGCTAACCTTGTTCTATTTTTTTTAGGCTTTCACTCAATCAATACCCCCTTGGTACTATGTCAAGCATTAGAAATCAAAGATAAGTATCATAAAACTCTGCCCTCAAGAAGCCCAAAGTTAAGGTGGGAATCAGTAATATAAATAGGCCCAGGATAATCTGGGTATGCTGAAGAGGGGCAATGTTCCCTGCCTGCATAGAGACAGAAAATATCAGGGAAGGCTTCCTGGAAGAAGGATCAAGAAATGAACATATAAAAATAACAAATCATACATGTACAAGATTTATCTTTTCAAGATTCTACTTAAGGCATTCCCTATCTTGGAAATATTACATTGCAAATGAATACAAAATTCACATCATTACATTAAATGTGAACTGTTATATATCAGATATACATAAATTCAACTGACAAAAAATGACAATGTAATTGGCACAAACCATTGTGGAGTATCTATTTTGAAAAATCAATAACATGTATTTGAATATGAACTTCAAAATCAGGAAGCATTTTTTGTTATTAGGTATATAATTTTGTTCACAATACACATAAGCACTTGGAATTTGAAATTATATGTTCAAATCTGATAAAGCAAACATGAGTAGATTGTATAGTTTCCTAAGACAATCATATTCTCAAATGACCACCTCAGCATACAGCCCCAGAGTGGAATGCAAAAGGAAAGTTGTCGGGCAGATCTGTGATATATACTCTTACAAGAAAACATAAATGTCTTTGGAACTAATCATGATTCTTTTCCTATTACCTGTCATGTCAGATTTGCCTGAAATAATGACTTATAGTAGTTTAATGCCAATCACTCCTAACCTTTTACTTTTCTGCTTTACCATTAAGAAGAGCCACAGGGTGTTAGAAAACATGTCTGTTTACATATCAACTAAACCTATCAGACCACTTGGTTTGTCTTCAGGTTTCAGGTGGCTAAGGGAACAAAGGAGGCTCTCATAAATACCTATAGTTTTCTAAGTCTTACAAAATCACCTCTTAGAAAATCTACAGAGAGGCAAGTTTCCTGGGTTAGAATGACTGTCTCTTTCTTCATAAATTTGCAGATAGAATTTCTGGCTGTACTGACCACCATTATTTGGTGGTGACCTATGTCCTGTTAAGTGAATCATCATGTAAAAAGAATGTAATGTGGAAAAGATGAGTTTTGAGAATGCTTTTTTAGATGATTTAGTTAAATTCATAACACATCATAGGCTAGAATAAAAGCCACAGACACCTACTTTGCTGTTTGGGGGTACATCACAGGCTTTATGTGGCAAATTTTTCTTTAAGATTCATGGGGGAAAAATGTAACACAGAAAAATAACAAAGAGTACGGACAGGGGTAAAAAAGAAAGACCCAACAAATAGTTGTGCCCGTAGGTCAATTTTTATATTTACAGAGAATGGCCAGCACCTTCGTGGGTGTTCCCCACTGTGATCTTCCCTTGACCCTGCTGCCCAAGGGAATAAAAGTATTCTTGGAACATGTCACTCTTGAAAAAGTAAAACAAACAAACAAACAAACAAAAAAACCCCACAAAGAACAAATTCTTTTATATTCCCTAATATAAGCAATTCTTAAAAATTTAGTAAGCAATTAAAATAGATGGTTTTGGAGTGCCTGGGTGGCTCAGTCAGTTAAGCATCCGACTTCGGTTGAGGTCAGGATCTTGCAGTCTGTGAGTTTGAGCCCCGCGTTGGGCTCTGTGCTGACAGCTCAGAGCCTGGAGCCTGCTTTGGATTCTGTCTCCCTCTCTCTGTGCCCCTCCCCACTTGTGCTCTGTCTCTCTCTCTTTCTCTCTCTCAAAAATAAACATTAAAAAAATAAAATAGATGGTATTAATTTCAGAGAATTTTCCATAAAAAGAGAATAGATTATTTTTAGGATTAAAAAGCATAAACATTTTTGCCATATCTTCCATGATTATATAATATTTGAAGGCTCTGATTTTCATTTATAATTCTTGATAGGCAAAAACTGGCAATTCCAAAGAGCATCAGAATGATTTTGCCCATGAAAGAAAAATATAGGATTATAGATTTTCTAAAAGGTACAGTCTGGCACAGGTTTAAGGAACTGAGAGTTCTTCTGAGTTTCCTTAAATGTAATAAACTATGATTTTTTTTTTTTCCAACTATATATCCTCAACCCCAAGACTTTATTGGCTCTCAACTGAATATTATAGCTTAATAGTTTGATCTAAGTATTAAAAAAAACCTCCTCTGGCTAACAGCCAAATTCAAAACTTTTTTTTTCTTTTTTTTTTTTGTACAAAAACATATCTATTTCTAACTTCTGGCCTGCTTCTCCCTTTGGACCTCATCCCTGACAGACATCTGTATTTTGTAACTTTTCCTACATTCTGGCTCTGAAGATATTCCCAGTTTTGGCCCAATAATCCTTTCCTGTTTGAATTCATCAGTGTGAGAATCACAGGATTGCAAAGGACTTTGCGAGGTCATATAGACATCAACTTGGTGCTCTGGACACTAACCCCAAACCGTGAAGACAAATGATGTTTAAAGACACGTAGAAAAGATTTTGAGATTTCTCTCATCAACACTGGAGTGCTTAACATGCCTCACTATTAGAAAATGTTTTATGATATAGTTTTCATTTTACAAAAATGTTATCTGGCAGGTCTCATGGCTTTCCATAAAATGAACTACCATATATGTTTGTCCATTAAAGGGATATTTAAGACTGAGATAAATTATTTGCTGGGCTCCAATGGTACACAACTGGGACATGGGAAGTACTTAGCTTATATGCCATTAACATACCTTTATTGATAGTAATACAAATGCTGTAGACATTGTCATTCTCATTAAGTTTGGTTTTTAGCTTTAATCTATCTTATCTACTTCTCTGTATAAATGAGAATTACTATTTTATAGGTTAATTTTAACAAAACCAACTAAAACTAGCAAAACTGGGTTCACTTACTAGCTATATGACCTTGAGTAAATTCTATTCATAGTTTCTTTACCTATTAAACTATAATGAAAATATGGAATGCATACTGGGAAGAGCAAATGAAAGAATGCAGATAAACTGCCCGGCAAAATTTCTGGCACATAGAAATTGCCAATAAACGCAAGCTGCTTTTTTCCTTTTAGGGAAGAATGAATCAGTAAATTTAATTTCTATGGGCTGGGGAAACTGCTGACAAACTAAAAATCAATATGTAAAAGGTTGATGGGTGAGACTTGATAAGGATGGACCTGACTGCTTTATCTGATCAATTTTAACATCACTAACAGTGAAATAAGCAGACATCATGTGCCTCTGGTTGTGATGCAATGTGAGAATATTGTGTCCTCTGGGAAGTATTCTTTAAACAAAACAAAACAAAACAAAACAGCTGAAATCTAATCAAGCCCCCATAACAACTTGATTACAGAAAATACACAGAAAACAAAATATTAAACATTATTATAAACTGTGAGTCAAAATTCAAAATGTAGAAAATTCTATAGGTCAAATGATCCAATTTCTTCAACAAATAAATGATATAGGGGAGAAAAAAAAGAGGGGGAACTGCTATATAGGCAAGAACTGTATCAATCAAACATAAAGTGTGGACCTCAGTGGGATCCTGATTCAAACAAACCAACTCTAAAACATATTTTTGAGACAATAGAGGAGAATTAAATGTAGACAATGATATGATGTCAAGGAATTATTGTAATTTTGTTGGCTATGATAAAGATATTGAAGTTACAGTTAAATATTTTTACCTGTTACCAAATGCTTACTCAAGTATTTATGGTTGAAATGATATGATAACTGGGACTTAAAAAAAAATATTTGCCTGGGTGGCTCAGTGGGTTAAGCATCCAAGTCTTGATTTTGGCTCAGGTCATTATGGTGGTGAGACTGAGCCTCCGCATTGGGCTCCATTGCTGAGTGTGGAGCCTGCTTGAGATTCTCTCCCTCTCTCTACCTTTGTACCTTCTCTGCTTGTGTGTGCACTCGCTCTCTCTCAATAAAAAAAATAAAATTAAAAAATAAAAAATAAAAAAAGTACTCCAGAAAAACAATATCAGTATCAACAAAAAATGTTGAGGGGAATAGATGTAACAAGGTCAAGAGGATATTGACAACTATTAAAAAGTATGTGAAAGAAATATAGAGTTTATTATAGTATTCTCTCCATTTTGTATATTTGAAATTCTTTCATAACACAGACTTAGAATTGTTTTCACAGGGAATCATCAGATTTTTTTTTCCAACTAAAACTGATTGAATGATAGAGGTCTTTTTTAAAGAATAATATAATAAGCATATCAATTTAAAAAAATTAAAAAAATTGCTTGAAGTTTCCTTCAAAATCAGTTTAAGAACCATGTTTTTTAAACTTATTTTTTATTTTTATTTTTTTAAAAATGTTTATTTATTTTTGAGAGAGACAGAGACAGAATGCAAGTGGGTTAGGGGCAGAGAGAGAGAGAGACACGGAATCGGAAGCAGGCTCCAGGTTCTGAGCTATCAGCACAGAGCCCGATGCAGGGCTCGAACTCACGAGCCGTGAGATCATGACCTGAGCTGAAGTCGGACACTCAACCGACTGAGCCACCCAGGTGCCCCTTTTTTTAATACTTACTCATCATTGAGAGACAGAGACAGAGCATGGGCATGGGAGGGGCAGAGAGAGGGGGAGACACAGAATCTGAAGCAGGTTCCAGGCTCTGAGCTGTCAGCACAGAACCCGATGTGGGGCTTGAACCCACGAGCAGTGAGATCATGACCTGAGCCGAAATCGGACACCTAACTGATTGAGCCACCCAGGTGCCCCAGTTTAAGAACCATGTTAGCAGATGGAGCTCATGTAACAGAAATAATTTATAAAACCATGCACATATCTTAGAAAAGGTCAAATTGGTATTGAATCAAAAACAAGAAAAAAAGGAAGAAGGGGGAAAAAAGAGCTAAAAAAAAAAAAGTGCCATCACAGGAGAAAATACTTGCAAATCATATATCCACTCAGGGGCTAATATCTACAATATATAAATAATTACTAGAAGCTCACAAACACAGAAAAAAACAACCCAATTAAAAAAGGGCAGACGAGGGGCGCCTGGGTGGCGCAGTCGGTTAAGCGTCCGACTTCAGCCAGGTCACGATCTCGCGGTCCGTGAGTTTGAGCCCCGCGTCGGGCTCTGGGCTGATGGCTCAGAGCCTGGAGCCTGTTTCTGATTCTGTGTCTCCCTCTCTCTCTGCCCCTCCCCCGTTCATGCTCTGTCTCTCTCTGTCCCAAAAATAAATTAAACGTTGAAAAAAAAAATTAAAAAAAAAAAAGGGGCAGAAAATCTGAATAGACATTTTTCCAAAGAAGACATACAGATGGGGAACAGGCACAAGAAAAGATACTTGACATCACACATCATCAGGGAAATGCAAATCAAAACGACCGTGAGGTATCATCTCATACCCGTTAGATGACAATTACCAAAAACACAAGAAACTACAAGTGCTGTTGAGGATATGGAAAAAAGGGAACCCTTGTGCACTTTTGTTGGGATTATAAATTGTGCAACCACTATGGAAAACAGGTTCTTAAAAAAATTAAAAATAGAATTACCATATGATCCAGTAATTTCACTACTGAGTATTTATCTGAGGAAAATGAAAACACTAACTTGAAAAGACATATGCACCCTTATAAGCACTGAAGCATTATTTACAATGGCCAAGTTATGGAAACAACCTGAGTATCCATTGATAGATGAATAAAGAAAATGTGGGATATATACACAATGGAAAATTATTTAGCCATAAAAGAGAATGAAATCTTGCCATTTGTGACAACATGCATATACTTTGAGGGCATTATGCTATGTGAAATAAGTCAGACAAAGAAAGACAAATGCTATATGATCTCACTTATAGGTAGGATCTAAAAACAAAGAAGCAAACCATAAAACCAAGTTCATAGAACAGACTGGTGGATGTCAGAGGCAAGGGTGGAGGTGGGCAAAATGGGCGAAGGGTTCAAAGGTACAAATTTCCAGTAATAAAATAAATAAGTCATGGGGATGTAATGTGCAGCATGGTGACTATGGTTAATACTGTGTTACATACTTGAAAGTTGCTAAGAGAGTATATCTTAAAAGTTTTCATCACACACACACAAATTTTGTTTGGAATTATGTATGGTGATGGATGTTAACTAGATTTATGGTGATCATTTAGTAATATACACAACTATCAAATCATTATGTTATATACCTGAAACTAACATAATGCTATATGTTAATTATACCTCAATAAAAAAAATTGCCATCGATGATACTATCAAACAGTACATTTTAGTATACTCAGAATGCATACTTGAATAATTTCTTGATAGACTGAGGTTCTGTGCCTTACCATTAGCATTAGTGATTTAGTTATTTTATTGGTCTATGATGACTATATTAATGTGATGGCATTTATGAGGGTCTATTTTATAATCATGATAAAATAACTACATCTCAACACTGTATCTAAATTTTAAAGAGATCAAAGTATTGCTTGGGAACAAATGTAGGGTTGTGTGTCTAGACACAGCCTAATCTACAATAGGATAAAACTGTCGGGAAGTTGATTCTTCAAGACCATTTTTTATTCTGCATATACTAACACACTAAATACACTACAGCAATCACTAGGAGTACCTTACATCAAAGTTTAGCTTTGAATTTTCTTAATGTGCTTAATAGAGTGTTTTTATTTATTTAATATGAAATTTATTGTCAAATTGGTTTCCATACAACACCCAGTGCTCATCCCAACAGGTGCCCTGCTCAGTACCCATCACCCACCCACCGCTCCCTCCCACCCCCCATCAACCCTCAGATTGTTCTCAGTTTTTAAGAGTCTTTTACGGTTTGGCTCCCTCCCTCTCTAACTTTTTTTTTTCCTTCCCCTCCCCCCATGGTCTTCTGTTAAGTTTCTCAGGATCCACATAAGAGTGAAAACATATGGTATCTGTCTTTCTTTGCATGACTTATTTCACTTAGCATAACACTCTCCAGTTCCATCCACGTTGCTACAAAAGGCCAGATTTCATTCTTTCTCATTGCCACGTAGTACTCCATTGTGTATATAAACCACAATTTCTTTACTCATTCATCAGTTGATGGATATTTAGGCTCTTTCCATAATTTGGCTATTGTTGAAAGTGCTGCTATAAACATTGGGGTACAAGGGCCCCTATGCATCAGCACTCCTGTATCCCTTGGGTAAATTCCTAGCAGTGCTATTGCTGGGTCATAGGGTAGATGTATTTTTAATTTTTTGAGGAACCTCCACATTGTTTTCCAGAGTGGCTGCACCAGTTTGCATTACCACCAACAGTGCAAGAGGGTTCCCGTTTCTCCACATCCTCGCCAGCATCTACAGTCTCCCGATTTGTTCATTTTAGCCACTCTGACTGGCGTGAGGTGGTATCTGAGTGTGGTTTTGATTTGTATTTCCCTGATGAGGAGTGACATTGAGCATCTTTTCATGTGCCTGTTGGCCATCTGGATGTCTTCTTTAGAGAAGTGTCTATTCATGTTTTCTCAGCCACAGCAATTTCTTACTTGACCTATCTCCAAAGGCAAGGGAATTAAAAGCAAAAACGAACTATTGGGACCTCATGAAGATAAAAAGCTGCTGCACTGCAAAGGAAACAATCAACAAAACTAAAAGGCAACCAACGGAACGGTAAAAGATATTTGCAAATGACATATCGGACAAAGGGTTAGTATCCAAAATTGATAAAGAACTCACCAAACTCCACACCCGAAAAACAAATAATCCAGTGAAGAAATGGGCAGAAAACATGAATAGACACTTTTCTATAGAGTGTTTTTAAAAAGATTAAAAAATCACTAATTTGAGTGCTCATCTTTTAAGACAAACTTGTAACGAAATAGGAAGTCTGAAAGCCTACTCTTTTACAGAAATATACTGTCATTTAGCTAAAGAGAAAAAGTTACTGGTCAATGTTTGGAATTTATTTCTCCTCACACAGAAAAAAAAAGTCATAATAAAGGGTAAAAATATGGGTAAGAGTAAGAGAATTATGGTCTATTTTCAAAGAATGGTTCAAAGTTGGCTTATGTTGCAAATATTTTTCAAAGGCTAATTATTTTTCAATCAACAAATATAAAACTGAATGCACTTTATGTATATTGCAAGACCACTGCAGTAAAATGAAGTTTGAGAGCTGTGTTAAAGAAGCTGGCTGTGGTGAAGAGGAGGCCTTTGAGAATCCTAGTGCAGGTTACGTAAGGTGACTCTCACAAAAGCAAAGAACCACGTCAGTCATCTCTCTTCACTGAAAATGCCCTTTGATGAGCATTATTTCCTTGAGGTAGTTTGACGAGGGTGTCTCCTGTATAACAGGTAAGCAAACCATTTCAGTCCACTATACAAGTGAACTGTCAACAAGAAAACATACTTAACAAAATTCCTTCTAATACTAACCTAAAACCAACATATTATTTAACTGCTTTTGGCAGTATTGTGAGCATCTCTATTCAGTGATTCACCACTATGTGGCTGATCAAGCAGTGAGAAAATGGTTGCCGTCTGCAGTTACTTATTGACTTAAGTCTAGGCTTTCAAAACATTGTGACACTGAGATGGTGAAACTGACACATGCTTTGGCTTAGGTTGACTTTATAAAATGCAAGACGATCTCTCCCACTAACGAACAGTATGGGTAATGACATAGAATACTCTTTTATAATAGTAAAACTAATAAAAATGCATTAGAGAGTATAGAATCTGAATGGAGAACAAGAGGTATTTTCAAAAAGTCTGTGCTGAGAGGAAGCTGCTGCTTTGACCATCCCACAAACAAGCAAAACTTAAGAAACACTGATCATATGTGAAAGAGTGTTTCACGAAGAAGATCCCCTGAAGAACTTCAAATTCAATATGACTTCGACTTTTTCCATCAATCTACAAGCACAGATCCATCCCTTTCATTAAGAATGTAGCTTCTAGAATCAGAAATCCTGAGAAAGAATCCTGCCTTTGCCATTCAGTAGTGGTATGTCCTTGGAAAAGTTATGTGATCTCTTTGAGCCTTAGTTTCCTCATCTGTAAAATGTGAATGGTAACAGTTTTTATAGCATTGTGAGGATTGAGACTACCATATAGTGCTCTTAGCACTGTGGATGGCACTAAATAGGAACACAATAAATGAGGGGGAAGGGGTTAAAAAATTGCCTCTTCCCATCCTGAAACCTTAGGGTCTTTTTCCAACTTCTCTCTCTCTCTCTCTCTCTCTCTCTCTCTGTCTCTCTCTCTCTCTATATATATATATCTCGCTCTTGGCATACTACTGCTTACCAAGGTTTGTTGGTTAATATACACAGCATATGAATATCAACCAAAACTTCACCTAGGCCTTGCCATTTGTTATCTCATGACCTCTCTTAAAGAACTGACATTTTGTCTCTAATTTCTTCTGTCTCTAAAGAATTAACCTTATCAATCAACTCTCTACTTAAAAGACCTCCTACCAATAACGCCATAGATCAAGCATAAACTAAATTAATAACTTATTTTTTAATTCCTAGCTTCTTCTCTCCATCCTTCAATTACTTCCCCACAAATACTGAGTAACTACTATATTCCAGTTTCTAGGTGACCAGAAAACACTGATGAATGAAGAACAGGGCCCTATTCTCACGGAATTTACAGTGTAGTGAGAATGTAAAACAATTAAACCCAATGGGACCCAAGCACAGACCCAAGAAGGAGATGGGTTATTGTAGAGAAATCACTGTTCCATGGTGCCTTGGTGACTAAAACTTCTCTCCAAGTCAACAGTGACCTCAAGTTGTCAAATTCACAGCTTTCTCTTCCCCCGCACCCCCAGTCTACAAAGTACTTTGTTGGTAGTCATGATACTGCAGAGTTCCCCGTGCTTCTTAAACTTTTCACTATGCTTTTAAACTGACCCTGTTGTCTCCCTAGGTCTTCCCCTCTGACTGCTTCTTTGCTGACTTCTGTATTAATATCCTGAAGTTTCCATACCAAATTACCACAAACTTGCTGGCTTAAAACAACAGAAATTAATTCTCTCACATTTCTAGAGGCTAAGAGTCCACAATCAAAGTGTCAGCAGGGCCATGGTCCACTGAAGGCTCTAGGGAAGAACTCTTCCTTGCCTTTGCCCAGTTTCTGGTAGCTCCTGGAAATCCTTTGTATTCCTTGGTGTGTAGCTACATCACCTCAGCCTCTGCCTCCTCTGTCTTCACATGGCCTTCTCCCCTATGTATATTTGTCTCTGTGCAAATTTCCCTGTTCTTATAAGGATACCAATCATTGGATTACAGCCCACTCTAATGTAGTATGACTTCATCATAACTTAATTGCAGTTGCAAAAACCCTATTTCCAAATAAAGTCACATTCTGAGGTTCTGGGTGGATATGAATTTTGGGGGGGACACTATTTAAGCCACCACAATTCCTAACCTACTGTTTATTTATTAGACATAGTGAGATTTCTCACGGTTCTATTTTCAGTTCTCTTATCTTTAGGGTCTTCATTTAGAGTCTCTGCATGTGACTTCTCCCTATTTTACTTTCATGGCTTCAATTTTTACTTCTATGAGGATTTTTCCCAAACCATTTCTTAAATAACCTGATTCTTTTCTGAATTGGCTTCCTGCATTCCCAAACTTATGGTAGGCATTTCATCATAATTAGTACTCTAAAATCTTAAATTATAAGTGTTCAGGGCAGAACTTAGTATCTTTTCCACAATCCTGATTACCCCATTTCTTCTCTGACATTTCCAGTCCCCATTAGTAGTATCCCATCTAACCAGTAACTCAGGCTAGAGTCATTTAATTTTCCCCTCCTATTATCATCTGCACCCAGACATTGAAATCTATTTATTCTACCTTCAGCTGTTTCTCTCTTACATGCATTTCCTCCTTCCCATTCCAACCATCATTCTCACTACTGCTGAGCAATTGTGCTCTGAATAGGTCTCCAGGCAGCCCAACTTCTAGTCTCTAATTCATCTTTCCCTCTGTAATCAGCCATGGTTGTTACTCAGCTCAATAACCTTAATGACTATTCTCATAGAATAAGGTGCTTATGGAATAAAGCCCAAGTGTCTCAATATGGCATTAAAATCCTCTACTATCTGGCTTTAAACCTACTTTTCAGGCTCACCAACTACTATATTAACTTCTTTCTCTGCACTTCCAATAACACTTACTGTATAAAACTGGGTGACAGTTGATGCATTTGTTTCATTAAGCTTGGGCATTCTTTGAAAGATGCTTGTAAGAACACCTTGTAAATATTATTAATCATCACCAGCACCTTTGGTCCAAGTTTGTAGCACAGAACAGAAGCTAAATAAAGCAGGAAAGGATTCACAAAGTGCTAACATTCAAATGCCCTTCAACTGATGAATGGTAGGTAAGTAAAATGTGGTATATCCATACAATGGAGTATTATTTGTAAACAAAAAGGAATGAAATACTGGTCCATGATACAACATGAGTGAACTGTGAAAACGTTATGCTACATGACAGAAAAGCCAGTCACAAAGACCACAGATGATATGACTTCATTCACAAGAAATGTCCAAAATATATAAATATGTAGACACAGAAAGTAAATTAGTGGTTGTTTAGGGCTGGGGGTTGGGAAGACTGGAGGGTGATAGCACTGGGTCTCCTTTTGAGATGATGAGAATATTTGGAAATTGATTGTGGTGATGATTGCCCAAGTCTGTGAATAGACTAAGAACCAGTCAATGATCCCCAGTAAGTAGGTGAATTGGATGGGATGTGAATTATCTCTCAGTAAAGCTTCTAACAAAACAAAAAAAAAGTGCTGGGGCTTCTGGGTGGCTCAGGTAGTTAGGCATCCAACTTCAGCTCAGCTCATGATCTCACAGTTCATGGGTCTGGGCCCTGCACCGGGCTCTGTGCTGACAGCTCAGAACCTGGAGCTTGCTTTGGGTTCTGTCTCTCTCTCTCTCTCTCTGTCTCTCTCTCCCCTTCCCACTCTGTCTCTCTCTCTCTCTCTCTCTCTCTCTCTCTCTCTCTCTCTCTGCCCTTCCCCCACTTTTGCTCGCTCTCTCAAAAATAAATAAATAAATACTACAAAAAAGTGCTAACATGTAACAGAACCAAGATTCTTAACTTTGATGCAGTATCTAAAGAGGTTGCTACGAAACATGTAAGGCTCTAAAATTTAATTTCTTTTTTCCTAACTAGGAGTAAAAAAATGGAAGGCATGCATGGTTGAAAATATATGACAAAAATGAATTTTTCAGCAATGTCTTTATGAAAAGGATGGGTAAAGGGATAAAGAATTTGTAGTTTGTGATAAAAGTTCAGTTTTTCTCCAACATTCAAAATCTAGGGCAGAGCACGAATCACATTGGCACCTGGAGATGGTAAGCCCTTAGAGGAAAGTAGTAATTGCTAGCACTATGTGCTACACACTGACCTAAGTGCTTTTTACATCTAGCAAGCATTTATTCTTCCTAGCAACTCAGAGGTATGAACTATTATTACGCCTAATTTGCACATAAGGAAGCTGAGGTACAGAGAAGTTAAGTATCTTGCCCAAGGTCTTGCCAGCAGACCTTGAATCTGGACTCAGCTACTTTGGTTCCAGAATCTTTGCTCTTTTTAAAAAAATTTTTAAGGGGCGCCTGGGTGGCGCAGTCGGTTAAGCGTCTGACTTCAGCCAGGTCACGATCTCGCGGTCCGTGAGTTTGAGCCCCGCGTCAGGCTCTGGGCTGATGGCTTGGAGCCTGGAGCCTGTTTCTGATTCTGTGTCTCCCTCTCTCTCTGCCCCTCCCTGTTCATGCTCTGTCTCTCTCTGTCCCAAAAATAAATAAACGTTGAAAAAAAAAATAAAAAAAAATTTTTTTTTTAAAAATGTTTATTTATTTTTGAGAGAGGGGGGCGGGGTGGAGAGAGAGAGAGAGAGAGAGAGAGAGAGAGAGAGAGAGCGCGCGCGCATCTGAGTGGGGAAGGGTGGCGGGGGACAGCCAGAGGACCTGAAGCGGGCTCTACACTGACAGCAGAGAGCCCGATGTGGGGCTCGAAGTCATGAACCGGGAGATCATGACCTGAGCTGAAATCAGATGTCTAACTGACTGAGCCACCCAGGTGCCCCTTGAGAATCTTTGTTCTTAACAAATGGGCTATATTACCTCTCTGCACTTTATTTTTCTCTGTATTTCGCTTTTCTCTTCAACATTGTAGCTTTCAAGAAATAATTTATACTTTATGATTAATGGGTTTTATTGTGACTTTTATAGGGCAAAAATACTTCTATTGGGAAAAAATAATTCATAAAAAGATGATTATAAACCATCAACTCATATTTACTCTCCTTTCATGTTTTTTTAACATCCCAAACAGTTTTCTTACTGAGAAGTACACATTAAACACATTGCAAGCATAGTTCTTCATTTCCAGAAAGAAATGCTTCCCCTCACCTTTTAATGCATGAGTATTTAATAGGAAAAGAGAAACAGATGAATAAAATTTCTACCACCAAATAAAGTGACAGGACAACAATGACTTCACTATTCTTCCCATTTGCAATTAAAAACACAACTACCCCATGACCTGGCAATAGCACTACCATATACTTTAAAAGCATGTCTTATTGACAGATTCCTTCCTTACCTCTTATTTTTGAAGGGCAAGGAATGCTAGCATTTCAAATTACCTACCTACCTACCTACCTACCTACCTACCTACCTACCTACCCATCCATCCATCCACCCACCCACCCATCCATCCATCCATCCATCCATCCATCCATCCATCCAAAATCCCATTTGCTTTTTCAGTTTTCTCTACAAATGCTGCTTCAGCAGATAGTTCACTAGTGAACCAGAAAGCGAGTTCTCTTACTGCCTTATAAAGTGAACAATGACTCCCCCCCAACCCCAGATGAGAAGCAGGACTGGGTCCCAGGGGTGGCCAGCGCAGCAGGGGGGACCGGTGGGAGTCACCTCAGTGGTGCCGGCAGGGAATGCTTGTTGTCTCTCACTAACTCTCCTTCTTTTCTTCCTCAGCAAAGAGCCCCAATTTCCCCTTTCACCAGGAGTGGCCAGATGACACAATTCTGGACAACAGAGCACCAGGAAGCAAGAAGATGCCCTGGCCCTCTCAACTTTGTGGAGATACTGACAGTCCTAGTCTGTCTACCTTCAGATTGTTCTCACGTGTGACGGGAAAAGAAACACGGGTTTTGTTTAAGTTGCTGTTGTCTGGTATTTTCTGTCTCTCATATCTGAACCTAATCCTAATTGATGCAGATCTCAGTAGCTCCAACAGTGTTTTTCCTGTGTTGTTGGGATTCTTCCTTGAGGATTCATGTATACTTTACAGGGATCTATAAACTCCTTGAAACTGTATGGTGAATCTGTGTGCAGAAGAGGCCCGTGGCAACTCATTTAACTTTTCAGATTCTTGGCTTTCTTGCCTATAATAAGGGAAGAACGCTCACCTCTGCAGATCTGATTTCAGGAGTAGATATAATCTGGATATGGTGCCTAACATAAGGAATAGTGCCTAGCACAAGACACACTCATTTCCAAAATTTTATGAATAGTCTTATCATACTACCCACTGAGCTTAAATCTAGCAGTCATCTATGACTTCCCTTACTCCCTCCCATTAATTGACTGTTGTTAGTTGTCAAGAGCATAATTTTTTTTTTCTCTACAGTGCCTCCTGTATTCACTTCTTTTTTCTCATACCCTGTCCCCACCCCGCCCCCAGCCTACAGCCTCTGTTGTCTCCTCTCTGAGACCCTTAACAGTCTTCTCATGTTTGGTCTCTTCTTTCTACATTCTACTCTTTACCAGACTACTGAATCAATTTGCCCAAAGGCCGGGACTGCCCATCGCTCTCCACTGCTTATCGAATCAAACACAATTCCATCTAAAAGGAGTCAAGGTAGCACAACACAGAAGAAAAAAAGTCATACAAACCTAGCTTTGAGTCCTGGTTTTAGCTCCTTACTTGTTCTGTGATCTTTGGGAAATCATATGACTTCTCAGAACCTGAGTTACCTTAGCTCTAAAGTACAGAAGCAGAGGTGATACTACCTGCTACACAACATTACAGTGAGGATCGTGGGGACATGACACAGAAAAGCACAAGGTCTGTGCCGGGTACATACTAGGTTCACAATGAACCCTACTCAGCCGACAGGGAGCCCTTCAATTGCCATCTCCTCTGTGAAGCCTTTTCCTGTTTTTCCAGTCACGTGTAAACTCTCCTTGTGGCACTTCATGGGTCTACCTTGCCTTATTTTGTGTACTTATTACCCCTCCTGAAAGACCATAGATGCCTTGAGAGCAGAACTAGCGCCCTGTCTGTCTCTGCAGCCCGCATGGCCCTAGCCCACGTCCTTGTATCTGTATTTATGGAGTTAACCTCAAAGTTTTAAAGTAGAGCTCTTTTCAATATACTCCTAGATCCTTTTTTCGTACTTTTACACCAGTACAAAGACAGAATGATTAAGAGTGTGTTCAGGGAATACTCTATTTTAGGTTCCCCCCACATTGTCCAAAAAAGGAAGCAATGCTTCTGGATGTGAAACACTTAGTAGTCGATCCAGCACTGTTACCCATCATTCAAAACCATTTATTATTGTGTCCATTGGGTACACAGGACTTTTTCTTTTCCTTTATTTCCTAAGAGTCTGGCTTTGTCTCTTACTTCCCCAAAGCCCCCAAGACTTTTTTTTTTCCTTTCTGCATTTCAACAACAATGTATCTCATATCTGGGCTTTGAGCACCCCTCCTAAGGATGATGGATAGGAGCAAAGCCTTTTGGGACACATTAGTACAGCTGCCAGTGACAGGAGGTGCTTATAAAATAAAAAGGCTCAGGATTTTGGGAACATATTTGCAGCTATAAGTGAACCGCCCAACACAGCTGAAAAGAAACACCCAAGAATATTTCCTTTTATTCTTTTAAAGCTGTACATGGAAGAGGCACATCATATTAGATTGCAAGTAACTCACAGAAGGATTCTTTTTATGTAGTGTCACCATGTGCTAATATCATAACCTTTGCCTATCAGGTACATGTGCTTTAGAATTACAGGAAGCTCGTAAAGTCAAGTTTAAAGCAGCAAAAGTCTAGTTTTTAATTTATTGGATAATATTGGGTATCACTGTTTGACTCAAAACATGTTTCCATGTAATTATGAAAAAGAAGACCACTACAATTTTTAATGAAACTTCAGTTCTGTCTGTGGGTGAGTAGGTAAGATAGAATATTATCAGAAAACTATACACAATTAAATCCCCACTAAGCTACAGACATGAAACATCACACTGTACACTCGATTTCAAAACTAGAAAATTAGTTTAGATAGGAAGCTCTCCTGCACCATTAGAACTGGGAGAGTGGAGAATCTGTGACGCTGCGACATAGTCATTGTGTTATAGAGGAAACACTGACCAAGAAAGGTACTGCTTTTAAGCATTTTGGGCACAAGCAAGTATCCCCTGTGTGTCAGTAAGGCATAGGAGCTTGCCTAATTGATATTTTGGGAGGATGTTAGGGGAGGACAATGAGAAGATTTAAAAAGTGACGTGAGACTCTTCTCCAGATGCAGACAGCCAGCCTTTGATGTGCACAGAGAAACAGCTCTGCCAGATATCTGCAAAGGGAAAAGCTGGAAAAACCGGAGCAAAAAGGAGTAAAGTTTTTTTCTTTACTGAGGCTGTATTTCTAGAGATTTTCTGCCAGTGGTGATTCTTCCCTAACACTATAGGCCATATACAACAGGCTTTCCTCTTGGAAGAGCAGAATACGCTGTGCAGACCTTCAGAGTCCACCAGATTGGGAAGAAGCAGCTGTCAGTGTGAGGCCAGCACTGACCATGAGTGTGGCCAAACTAGCCAGGGTGAAACACAGGAACAGTAAGAGAAGTCTGACATACAATGGATCTCTTTTAGGGGTATCTGCAAAGTTCACAATGACCCCTAATTCACATGTTGGTCGTGGCCATAGCTGAATGAGCCAAGAGCACCTGACACCACTCTAGGTCAACCAGGAATGTAGAACCGGACTGAATGCTGGACTTGTAAATGTGGCTCTGGAAATTGTGCTCTGGGAATTGTGAGGAGACTACCAGGTGGCCTGAGAAGAAGGAGAAAAGCTAGTCTGTTGAAAAGGAAGAATGAAACAAACATAGGGAAAGAAGCATAGTGAAGTGATAGTGAATAAATACTCCGCTGGGTTCCTATCTTCCATTTCTGGCCTCGTCCTTCAAGAGGCTCAGCTGCCCTTGGCCTCTAGAACTCCCCACTGTATCTTGACACTAGATCCCTCTGTTTTTAAGTCCAGCTTCGGTGGGGTTTGTGCTACCTGAAACCCATACAACTATAGCTTACGTATTTATTACCTTGGAGGCCCTGACCATGGAGCTTTGGGAAAGTAGTGTCTCCTAGAGCAGCTATTCCCAGTCAGTGAAAGCACCCCACTAGTCACAGGCACGGCCAGCATTCCTAACAACTGTTCTGAAATTAACAGGCTATGAATACAGTCTTTCTGAGAAAGACTTTCTCAGAAGGGCTTTCTTGGTCTAACAAGGTAGGGTCCAGGTTCTTTGATCAAGTGACACGATGATAATGATGGTATCAATACCAGCTACCATTTACTGCGTGTTGGAATAATATTTTACTAAGCCTTTACATAAGACACTACGCTGGTGCTCTAAATATAGTATATCTACTTCTCACAACTCTTCAAGGTAGTTGGAGTGTAATTTTGTTTAGAAAGGTTTCTGACACAATGCACAATAGAGATGTCATTTGGGAAAGACCAGCCTGCTAGGAAGGCAGGTAGCCACAAGAGGGTCCTTAGCATGATGGATTCACCATGATTAAAGATCTGGCCATTGGTCTTGCAGTCTCAGAAAATTTCCAGTGTCCTAGCGCTGACTAGACTTAGGAATGCTGAGTCATGCAACAAAGTTCACTAGAGACTGATATATAAACCAGATGCCAAGTTATTAATTTACCATGAGATGTATAACTGCCAAGCAGCCTGGATATTGATGCTGGCCTGAGCAATGTATGATACTCTCTCTGTAGACAGATTGCTCTGGGAGCCAAAGTTTTAGAAGGTTATTTGGGTGGTTAGATGATTTGAATGCTAGACACAGAGATCTGACAGCTGATGCATTCATCTCCATAAAGGGGATTTAGCTACCAGGTGAACCAGACGCTTGGGCACCATTTCTTTGGATGCTGCCAGAAGATCTGCCAACAAATGCTTCTGTGACCCTCCTAGGCTTCTACAGCTGACCAGTTTTCCTTCTGAAGGAAACATTCTTCCTTTAGATATCTTAATATGCAATCCATCTTGTGTGTCTAGGAGCCCTTTTGTTTATTTAAGGTTATTTTGCACATTTTGGGTCTGAGTCACGATTTAATAGTTTGAAGTAAAAGGATAATTTTACTTTTCTTCTTTCCACATTTCTCAACAGAGTAGCTCACTCGCTATCACCAGAATGTATCATCTACAAAATTATTATCCCAATGTTTTACAAATAGGGCAAAAAACATGGGTTTTGGAGTCAGAAAGACCTGGGATAGAATTCTGGCTCGCCCATTTTTTTTTTTTATTTTTTTTAAATGTTTATTTATTTTGGGGACAGAGAGAGACAGAGCATGAATGGGGGAGGGGCAGAGAGAGAGGGAGACACAGAATCAGAAGCAGGCTCCAGGCTCTGAGCCATCAGCCCAGAGCCTGACGCGGGGCTCGAACTCACGAACCGTGAGATCGTGACCTGAGCTGAAGTCGGACGCTTAACCGACTGAGCCACCCAGGCGCCCCTGGCTCTCCCATTTTAAGTCTTAGAATTGAAGTCCAGTCAATTTTTCTTGGCCTCAGTTTCCCCAGTTATAAAATGGGGATAATGTGCACCTCACAGAATAGAATGAGATTTAAGGAGGTTATTATGCAAAGCACCTAACACATTTCTGGGTGTAAAAGATAAATGATCATAACACATTGGAGCAAAAATAACCCAGATCTCAACCATTTCGATTCTCTCCTTGGTTTCCAAGTATGCAATTTTTTCATTATTCTTCCAATGTGGTTTCACTTTGATTTTTATAATCATATTAGCGTTACTTTAAAAACTAATTTCCATGACTTTTGAACTGAATAAACAAAAGCGAATTGGACGTGAGTGCACTGATTTCTTTGGCTTGCTTTTCTCCTTCTCCACCAGAAATAAACAAATGACACAGCTTGCTTTTGTCTTTTTTCTTTCTGTCATCCTTGTGAAGATATCGTTTATGGACTCTAGTCATGTTTTTTTCATGGAAGAATTCTGCACTAAATTCTGATACTTGAAAATGCCTTTTTACTGAGAAAGTGCTATGAAATCATACAGCTTTAGTAACAAATTAATTCTTTTTGTCCCCGTTAATTCAATTTACTTTTCAGATGCCAGAATTCCCCAAGTTATATGATTCCTCCTATATGAATGTGCGGGCTTACCTTTTTATTCAACTATTCCACCTTATGTGTTTGCATATGCAATTATGCCCTCTATTTTCAAGTAGATGATAAACCCTGTACGAGCAGGGACAGATTTATCTCTTTATATCCTCACTGTCTATACCCTGTAGTAACCTATGCTATATCAAGGGGACATTAAATAAGTATTTGTGGGTGAGAAATGGTATGAGGTTGGAAATACAAGTAACAGAGATGTTTATCTTGTCATTTCTTAATTATATTCATTTTTTTCTTTTTCTTATTTATTTATTTTTAATTTTATTTTTTATTTTTTAAAATTTACATCCAAATTAGTTAGCATAGTGCAACAATGATTTCAGGAGTAGATTCCTTAGTGCCCCCTACCCATATAGCCCATCCCCCCTCCCACAACCCCCTAGTAACCTCAGTTTGTTCTCCATATTTATGAGTCTCTTCTGTTTTGTCCCCCTCCCCCTTTTTATATCATTTGTGTTTCCCTTCCCTTATGTTCATCTGTTTTGTGTCTTAAAGTCCTCATATGAGTGAAGTCATATGATTTTTGTCTTCCTCTAATTTCACTTAGCATCATACCCTCCAGTTCCATCCACGTAGTTGCAAATGGCAAGATTTCATTCTTTTTGATTGCCGAGTAATACTCCATTGTATATATACCACATTGTCTTTACCCATTCATCCATCGATGGACATTTCGGCTCTTACCATCCTTTGGCTATTGTTGATAGTGCTGCTATAAACATGGGGGTGCATGTGTCCCTTCAAAACAGGACACCTGTATCCCATGGATAAATGCCTAGTAGTGCAACTGCTGGGTCGTAGGGTAGTTCTATTTTTAGTTTTTTGAGGGAGCTCCATACTACATTCATATTTTCTGAAGGTATAGATTTGAATCTAAGTATCGAATTCTTCTAGTGTAAAGTTTTGTGAACCTGTGTTAACTTTTCCTCAAGCTACTTAAACATTTTCTTTCTTTCTCCTCTGACTTGCACGCCAGGAATCTGATGTACACCATAGATGTTTCTTGCATTAAAGGAATTCCCAACTTTAGCCTTTACATCTTTCCTTTTAGTCTGCATTGTACTCAATACAGAACTTAACTTCCACCATTTTACTTCTTTCACTTTGCTTCCCATCTGTGTAAATTGCTTCAGTGATCTCAATCCCCTTAGTGTTTGTCTTGAATTGTAATGCTCAAGCTTTTACTCTTAAAATCTTCAAAGAAAGATGATATTTAGTTTGGCCTATTCTCACATACCAAATGAATACACCTAAAAATTTAGTGCAACACATAAGTGAAAATAAATATGAAACAGAATGCATTACCGAGAGAAGAGAATAAGCACCATGACAGATCTGTGTGAAAATGAAAACATCCATTGTCAATTTTACTCCAAAAATGGATTAAAATTTTACAATCTGGGTATATCTGTATTTCCAAAATTGAATCCCAAATAGGCAGTGAAAACAATAGGACGAGGAAAGGAAAACTTAGAATACATAGTGCCAGAAATTCTGATATTTAACCTCATTTAAGATGATACAAAATTCCTTCTAGGTTGATGGCATTACTCTACCCTACAGGTTGTAATTTTATTAATACCTAAGTATACTACTAATACTTAAAATTTCACATGATAAAAACTATGAACTGACCAGAAAATAAGCTCCCTTTGCTTTCTGTGAACATTAATTTCAGGGTCTTTATTCAGAACCTATGGTTCGTTTGATTTAATACTATAAACATGTTTTCCATATTTTTCATTACAATTACAAAATAAATTCCATAAACTCATATGGGGAGCCTGTTTATAAATCCTATTATCAATCATGGAAACATACATAAATGGACAGATCTGAGGGTTCTATCTAAGTGAACTTTATAAGGTCAGTTTTTTATGAACTAAACAATCCTGAAGGAAAAAGTCAACCAAACTTGATTTCTGTTTTTAGGCTTAAAACCAAAGAGATTAACTTATCTTTATATTCAAGAACTAGCCTCTGTCCAGAGGGCAGTGGGCTTGGCAGTATATTCAGTGATCTCACCAAGAGCCTATGTAACGTAATGACATTAGACTGTGTGTTTACCGTAGATAATACCACTGAAGCATAACACAATGCATCTTGACATAATTCAGTTTGTAAAACCCAAACTCATTCAACAGCTCCATAAAATAATGACAAACAATGTAATATTTTTGAGCAATACAAAATAGGAACATGGACATTCACGCATCCATTTGATGCATCTCCACTGCAGTAGATACTATAAGGGACACAATGACAAATTTGATATGATCACTGCCATTGGAAACTACAATTTACGAGACAAGATATGAACACATAGTTAAACTGTGAAGGATAAGGTGAGAAATAGCATAAAAGTGGTGCTATGGAGTGTCACAGGACTACAGAGGAAGAGGGTACTATGTTTGGAGATGGTTTCCAGGCAAGGCTTCAAGGAGTAGAGGGCACAGCGGGTGTTTGGAAGTATAGGTAGGATTTCAAGGAGAGAAGGGAGATTCAAGTGAAGGAAGTGGTATGGAAGTCAGGCTGTCACAGATAGGTTTGGTAAATGCTGAATAGATGTCTGACTAGAAGGTAGATCATGTGTAATGGAGTGAAAGCTAAAGTTGGGTGGGGACTAGGGAGGTTATGCAGGGCCCTGAAGGTCAGTCTACTAGGGAGACTGAATCACTGAAAGGTTTTCTCAAAGAAGTGATATAATCCACTTGTTCCTTTAAGAACTTAGTAGGATTGCATGAAGGAAGAAAGACTGAAGGCTGGAATTCTATTTAGAAGGTTCTTTTAGTGGTCCAGGCATTTGCTTATGAGGGAGGAATGGAGGGAAAGAAATTAACATTTGTTGAAGGCTCACTATGTGTAAGGCATTTATTTGTTTTAGCTATAAAATTTCATTCAATTCTTGCAATATCTCTGAAAGGTAAATAACATTAATTTCAGTGTTCAGTCGAGGAGCTGTATCCCCAGGAGCAAGCCCAAGGTCTGGCACCGCAAGTGCTCAGGGAAAAAGCTGTCATATTGAATCAAAGCTATGATTCATGCAACATATTTTCTGTTCTCAACAGAAGCTCCAAAGAAACAAAATAGTTTGTATAGTTCTAAGATTGCAACCCCAAGAGGTATTTCTACAAATGAGGCTTACCCCAACCCTTTGGGCAAATTCTGCTCCTAGTCAGGCGAACATAAGGATCAGAACAGCATGGCAGCAGTATGGCAACCTTCTGCCAGTCCTGCTTTATTCTTCTATCCCAGTTATCAAATTCTACGCATTCCTTCTTACTGTTGGGATCAAACTCTCCCTTTCAACTTGTAGTAGGTCAACCCTCTCTTGGTTCTTAGACCAGCATCCTCGTCTTTGCACTCTGACCACATCTCAGTTCCCGTCTCTCCAACAAGATGTGAAATACGGCAGGAACCCTCTGATACCAACTCTTTGCTTGTTGCAACCTGCCAGGCTTCCTTCGTGCATTGCTTTGCTTATGTAACAAGTCCACTGTCTAGACCCTGGAACTATCCCAGATCTTCTGGACTATGCCAGCTGACTGCAGAATCATCAGCCCCTACTCGCTTTGGTCTAGCTTGGTCTAGCCTATGCTTATACCTGATTAAAAAAAAACTTTTGACAATTATCATCATGGTAGTAATTAGTAGTATTCACACTTAAATAGCACACACTATGTGTCAGGCATTATTCTATGTGTCTTTCAAACATTAATTCCTCTAATCATCACATTACCAATAGCCTCATTTTATTGATGGAAAAAAAGCAAAACACTCAAAAACCTGAGGCTGAAGGATTAAGTTACTTGTCGAAGGTGACGTAGTGTGCAAGTGGCAGCGTCAGAATTTGAACCCAGGCATTCTGGCTAGAGTTCATCCTCTGAACCATAA
Organism: Felis catus; assembly: GCF_018350175.1. Classification (NCBI taxonomy): domain Eukaryota; kingdom Metazoa; phylum Chordata; class Mammalia; order Carnivora; family Felidae; genus Felis; species Felis catus. The sequence goes on along the minus strand of NC_058385.1, from coordinate 45,812,197 downwards.
TGCCTCTCTACTGTCAGTGCGAAGATAAGGAACATGTCATTGGTGAATGTACTTACTATCTCACATGCCTTATGCAATACAACTGGCACAATACTACCACCAATAGTTACTGTATTAACATGTAGTTATAACTATGAACCCTAAAAGCAGTTAGAGAGAAGCCCTTACATGATGCAAAACTTTTCATTTTGATTGAAAATACTAAAGATGTTCTGCATCTGGATGATTCTCATAAGACAGGAGTATTCAAAGATATTGCTATTGGGGGTGCCTGGGTGGCTCAGTTGGTTCAGTGTGTGACTTCAGCTCAGGTCATGATCTCATGGTCCATGGGTTCGAGCCCTGCATTGGGCTCTGTGCTGACAGCTCAGAGCCTGGAGCCTGCTTTGGATTCTGTGTCTCCCTTCTCTCTCTGGGCCCCCCAACCCCGCCCTGGTCATGCTTTGTCTCTCTCGGTCTCAGAAATAAATAAACATTAAAAAAATTATAAAAAAAGATATTGCTATTTTACTTAGCAAAAATAATCCAAGAATGCTGGTAGAGAAGATAATCATGAATATGATATAATAGGAGAGGAAACAAATTTAAGAATTTAAAGAATCAAAGTAGAGTTGCTAAGAGAGATTTTAAAAATTCTCATAAGAAAAAAAGTCAAAGTAGAGACTGTTGACATCTTAGCAAATCAGATAGTTCTGAACACTCAAGTTCACTTGACAAAACGATAACACATTTTATTGTTACCAAATCAGAAGATGAATATCTGACTAAATATATTATAATCAGGAATTTAAACAAGAATTAAATAAGCATATGTTAATGTTAATACGCTAACATGCCATCATGTTAATAATGAATCTTGAATTTTTCCTATTTGTTAAGTATAGAGTAGTCATTAAAAAAAAATTGGTGAATATCTCTGTGTACCAAGGGCTGGATAAAAGTGATGAAGAAATACAAGAAGCTTATTTTCTAATGGTGGAGAGAGAAAGACCATGAGCAAGTAAATAAATGCATACAATAATTCTAAATAGCAGTAAGAGCTATGAGGAAAGTAAAACAAGGTAATGTAATTTAGAATAAAGAAGCGTGAACCAGCCACAATAAGACATTTGAGCTGGTACCTGACTAACAAAGTTGGGGAACAGAGCAACAAAAATGACTCTCAGGTGGTATGCTCAAAGAGAAAAAAGAGGCCAGTATGGCTGGAGCACAGTGAGAAATGGGGAGCCTGGTATGAGACCAAGTCAGAGAGGTGGACAGGGCACAGATCAGAGGTCCTTACAGGTTATAGCAAGATGGTTCAATTTTGTTCTAAGAAGTAGAGGAAGGCACCAACAGGTTTAGGGGACTGATGTGACCTGATCTACATTTTAAAAAGATCACTTTAGCTGCTGTATGGAAAATGAATTACAGGGAGTCAAGAATGGAATCACTGAGACCAATTAGGAAGCTACTGTAGCAGGGAACAGAAAGGTGGTAGCCTGGACTAGAGTTGTACCAGTAAAAAGAGAGAAGTAGATGGAATAGGGACCTATTTTGGAGGCAGAACTGAAAGGACTTGTTGATGAATTAGATGTGGGGAGTGAAGGAAATAGAGAGACTCACTGCTCTGAGTAGATGGTTGTGCGATCTAGTAACAGGTGGAAAACTAAGAGGAAAACAAATTTTTGGAGAAATGCAGATCTGTAGGATATTAATAAGTAGAATGATAATGTAGTGATATCCACAGTGACATTTATATTAAACTTAGAGAACTGACAAGCAACAAATTTTCACAAAATCATATGGAATAGGATCACTGGTTAGACGGTTTTCCTACCAGCCTACCTGAAACCTAAGACTAGCTCTGGAAATGAAGATGAAAACTGAGTCATCCATTCTGGCCTTATGTGGACATATTTTATTTCATAAAGCAGTTCTAGAAATGCTTAAGACTGTGAGCACACAGTAGGTATTTAAAAAATGTGTGTTGAACTGAATGACACCTGTCCTGTTACAGTTCGACTATGTAACATAACCTACCTACAAAAGGGCTAAAAGTGGAATTGAGAGCTCCCAAAATTGGCATGTATCATAAATCTGAATTACATTATTCCCTATTTTAAAATTTATAAAATTTCTAAATCTATATGTGTACATATATATGTGTGTGTATATGTATGTACATACGTACATACATACATAATTGTGTATTTCCCTGATGCTACTGATGGAAAAAATAGGTATGCTCTAATCTTTTTTTCCTAGTACCTAATCAGTACTTTTCCACTGCTTTTATTTAAAAATGAATAGTCACAACCTACCTGTAGCATATCGCCAAGGTCTGCTGTGCTAATATCTGGATCCTCTGTGGTGTTGAAGGGCACGGGAGTTATCCGTACAAGGGTGAGCACTCTAGGTTCCGGATATCTCCATAACATCATCCCTGGGCTATCTTCGGTTTCATTGTAAAACAAGACTTCATAGACACCAGGCATTTTTAAAGGTTCTGTTAAGTGAAAAGATAATTATTTGTATGCTTTTGGAAGGGAACATGTGGATTTCTTACAGAAAGAGAAAATTAGGAAGATACAAGAATATAAAAGGCTGGTTGATCAGTTTTACATTTTTATGTGGTTTGAGACAGGAACAAATTAAGAATTTTCCCTTAAGAGAATGAGTGGTAATGTACTATTCTTGTACTGCAGGTATTAATGTACTTTTCCAGTGATCTTGATGTGTTACTCAGTGAATGTGCAGTTAAAAACTCTCCCTCATAATGAAGCTGTTGCTACTTACCAGCATCTCGTATATACTGGAATAGGCCTGTCCGTAGGTCATCTGAACTCTGTTCACTTTTAAACATCTGGTTCTTTTCTATAGGAGAGGGCATTTGTGGCACTGCCTCAGGAACGTGCACTGCAATATTTCGCTCCTCGTGAAGGTATCCATTGAGTAATTCATGTAGAAGAACTAAACAATTCAAATGTTCTTGACCCCAGAAAACCTTTAAAAATCATATGAAAAAATTAGTGGCTTTTAAATACAAACATTTCATGAGGATAATTAGGCACAATCATACTTGAATTAATGCGGGACGTCATTATGCTCAATTTAATTATTGACAATAACTAAACTATAATTTCTAAGAAGTCATTGACCTACAGGATGAAATTCTATTACCTGAGTAAATATATAAAAACAAGAAATCAATTACATCATATATTGTGTGAATATCCATCAATTTTCAATGCTGAATTACCAAAGAAATTATGTTAATGCAAGGTCATTTTTATGAGCTAACTTAGCTAAGAGAGAAAACAATATCTATTGCAGTCCGAGAGAAGGCACTGAAGATCTAGGCCGAAATGTTAATAAAGTAATAATAAAAACCTTGTGGAACAGCTTCCTACATTTTGTCATGAGATTAAATAAACACATCTTAATTAGAGGGCTCCTTTCTTTGCAGTTTTACTTGTCAGAGAAAAAGAGAGGGAAGGTGCTCAGTGCACCTGAACTCAGAAGGCTCCCAACTTCTGTGTTTAGTGAGAATGTGCCAACATATAGTATTCCACAACCCCTGAGAATTAACCATATAGGAGGTACAGTAGAGTTTTAGAACAAAGGCCTTGGTGTTTCCTGTAATAAAGAGGATGAAATTCTCTTTTTCTGCATGTGAAGAGTATTAGTATATAACAGAAGTGTGACCAGTGGGTAGCAGTGATTAATGTCAGAGGACTCAAAATGTCAACACTGTTCTATTTTTCTGAAGATATTAGATAAAGGCAATACAACCATTATTTCTAAGAGAACCAATTTAACATGAAAAAATATATAAAGTAGGAAAAAAATAACCCTATACCTGTGGGTAAGTTTCCTAAGTTTAGGTCCTGCTTTCTGGAATTAAGGCATCAGAAATGAAGGCAAGAGATATGATATTAAGTCTACTTTTGTTCTCATCAATGTTAGTTTTATTGGATACTGAAAAATAGAAATAAGTGGAAAGTCGAGCTGGGGAACTGAACACTACACTCTAGGCTTTAAATTGTTGAGAGAGCGACTTTCTAATGTAGAGATGATATACTATATTTTTGTCTTATTGTTGATTTTAATGTGGAGTTACTTTGCTATCTTGGGAAAATGACAATATAGTTAATATTGTTATTAACTTATGTTAATACATGCTTATTGTTAAATACATGAAGGTTTCTGATGGATGCCCAAAATCTCCAGAGCAATACTAAGCAAAAACTTATTAGGATCTTTCCACATCTAGCTCCATGTCAGTAAGAAAACTGGTGAAAGGGTTGAGGCAATACAACTTTTAGATGAAAACAAGAAGTTCATATATAATATGTCTCCATTATTAACAAATTAGTCATTTCCATTTTCTGTAATTATGGATTTCTCAAGATATTTGGATTTATGTCAAACTCGGGGGACATGAAATCGTATAAAGAATACATTCACATCTAACCAAATAGAAAGTTACCAAGGAATGAGTTGAATACCCTCACACAGGCCATACGTGGCTGTAAATCAAATGCTTAAAAAACTGCAATTGAATGTATGTCAAGTATTAACCATCAGGTGTTTATAATATCTAAGGAACCTGATTAGCAAATGGTTCTTACATATTGCTGATGACACTGTGCTGGAAACAAGTTGACTCTTTTGTAATTAGAAAAGTCTATAATCAGAAAAAGTTTAATGGCCCAGCAATTCTACTCCTAGTAACATATCCAACAGAAATGAAAATGTATGTTCACACAAAAACTTGTACACAAATGTTCCTAGCAGCATCATTCATAATAATAGCCTGAAGTGGAAAGAACCCAAGTATCCATCAGCTGATGAATGGATAAATAAAATGTGGTATTTCCATAAAATGGAATGTTATTTGGTCCATAAAAAGGAATGGAGTACTGGTACCTGCTATGATATGGATGAACCTTGAAAACACTATGCTAAATGAAAGAAGCCAGTCACAAAAGATCACATATTGTCTGACTCCACTTACATGAATTGTCTAGAACAGTCAGATACGTAGACACAGAAAATGGATTAGTAGTCTAGACCTAGAGAGGAGATTAGAGGGTAATGGGGAATGAATGCTAATGGGTACAGGGTTGTGAGGGTGTGTGTGTGTGAAAATGTTTTACCATGGATTGTAGTGATGATCACACACCTTTGGGAATATGCTAGAAAACCACTGAATCATACACTCTAATTAGGTGAATTGTATGATATGTGAGTTGTATCTCAATAAAGCTGTTAAAAAACCTTAATGAGAAATCAATCTGATAATACTCTTCTTCACCATACCAAAATTTAGTGTAACAGTTCAAAAAATGAACAAAGGTGGGGACGCCTGGGGACTGGGGGACGCCCCAGTCTGGTTGGCCCAGACTGTTGGCTCAGTCTGTTAAGCGTCCAACTCTTAATTCTGGCTCAGGTCATGACCTCACGGTTCTAAGATCTAGCCCTGCACAGGGCTTGCTTAAGACTCTCTCTCCCTCTTCCCCTTTCCCCCACTTACAGGCGTTCTCTCTCAAAACAAAAACAAAAACAAAACAAATGAACAAAGGCTAGTTGAAAACTTAGGAGAAAAATGTGGCCAACCCCACAGACCTGTAGCAGACCTCCTCTTAAATCAATGGATATTTTTGGTGTGGACTGTTCTGGGCCTGGATTGCCACTGTGTTTACACCATTTAGCTTCCAGATTGACAGTAGCACAGCATGGTCCTATCAGAATCCGATTTCTTTCTCTGAGACTTGTTTTAAGCAGAAAATCATTTATGCTGAGTAGAAATGATGACCCAAGAATTACACCTAGAGAAAACAAGAGAGGGGTACATATTATAATTATTCCTTGTCAAAAAATATGTTTGAGCAAGAACTATCTACATTTTTAAAGAGCTTTCCTTCATCCTTTGTCAAAGTCTTCTTTTTCAGTTGGCCTCTCCCCACATTTTTATACCACTTATACAGAATTCTAGTTATGAAGCAGGTATACCTCATTCACATTCCTAACAAAGAGATATTTGCCAAAACATTATGACTTTTTCCATGTGTGAGCATTTTAAGTTTTATGAGTAGAGACATTTTCATTAAATTGCTCAAGTTTTTCAAACAACTACATTAAGAATAAGAACAGCTGCTTCATTGGTCTATTGTTAACACGATGGGAAAGGGCAATTTTCTGTGATTTCTTATAGTAATAGAGTATAGTATATTACTTTGCTAGACACTCAAGCTTTTGACTGGCCCATGTTAAAATTCAAAACAATCAAAATATATAACATGTGTTTTCTAAAAATTTTAGTTTAATCCAAACTTCACACATCATAACCACTTGAAGTTTACAAAGTCTTAAAAACAGATAGTGGCAGGTTAGATTTATGAGAAAAACTATATGCTATAGTTCAAAGTCAATAGACTCAGAAAAAGAATACACTTTAAAATGTAGGTTTTCTTTTGAACTTAAACTAGAAGTGTAGATCAAAACCTTTTCATAAAACCAATGGCACACTTTAAGATATTTGGATGCAAAGTTAGAGTGGTGGGTTAACTTTCCCCCAAGGAGCTCATATTCTGAATTGTCATTGTGAATATTGAATTTCACCAGACCACGTTTGTAATGCCCATGGCTTATTTTTCTAATGATATTTGATCCTTAAAAGAGATGAAAGATTAAAAAACACCTTCGGCCCACAGTATACACGTTTCAAAGTACAGTGCCCACATTGACTTTCCAATTCTGTGGAGACTTGAAAACTTCATATAGGTTGTATGCTCCTACTGCAGAAATAAGATACAGAACTTCTAATCTTCCATGGAAGACATCACACCCACATAAGTTAGGGCTAAGACTTTTGTTAACAATTAGGATGGTAAAAATCAATTTCTTAAATTTTTCCACTATATTCTGGCACTAAGACTTCCATTTCATTGACACAATTTCCTTGATTCACTGCTATACCTCACGTAAAGAAAAAATGACACAGAAAATAAAAAAAAAAAAGAAAAAAGAAAAAAGAAAAAAGAAACAGGCCCCCAAATACCCAAGAACCAAAAATCATCTCCATTGATGGGAGTTTAGAACTCATGTCGTAACTTCCTGACATTTTCTGAAATATTTACTTCTTAACAGTAAATATCTGCTAAATGAAACATACCAATTTATTACTGAGAAATTTGTCATAATGGGATTATGAAAGTATAGGCTTGATTCAGTACAATCATCTGGCAAATAGTATTAAGGGAATGCCAGAATTACATTTCTCTTTATTCCCAAATATATGTATCTCCATTCTGCCCTAGAGTGAAATACCCAATTATCTCACAGTAATCTTAATGTGAATATTCTATTGGTTCCTCATACACAAAATGTTTAATTCCAAAGGCCTTCTAAGTTGCTTATCTTATTGAATGTTTCTCATTGCCTTGTCAGACCCCCAGATTAAAAAAATCTCAGGGTCCACTTTGGGGGCTCTTGTTCTCTTATTTCAAGACTTACTTTCTATATCATTCTAATCCATCTCCATTATTTTAAAACATCTAGGAAGAGAGACTTTGGTAAGCTAAGTGATTAACAGGGAAGACCACATCATATTCAAGCTCCGGTACACTGACCATCCCGGAGGCAAAGACCATCGTACTCAGTATAGTGCTGGGAACAACAGTAGCTCTTCAGGATATATCCCACCAAACTGAGTTGTCAGTTTACAATCTGATCCTACTTTCATCTGTCTCAACATATTTCTTAATTGACAGACAAAACAGAAAAGTGCCGAAATTTCTGCCATTCTTCATTTTGCATCACTGTGTCCTAGAATAATAAGGCCGAGTGGAGGAAGCCTTAGAAGCCATCCATTCCAGGGGGCGCCTGGGTGGCTCACTCACTTGGGTGTCCAACTTTGGCTCAGGTCATGATCTCACAGTTTGTGAGTTCAAGCCCTGTGTCGGGCTCTGTGCTGACAGCTCAGAGCCTGGAGCTTGCTTCGGATTCTGTGTCTCCTTCTCTCTCTGCACCTCCCCTGCTCATACTGTCTCTCTCTCAAAAACAAATAAACATTAAAAAAAAAAAAAAGAAACCATCCATTCCAAGTCCCCCTCCTCTAAAAGAAATCACACAAAACTTTTTATTTTGAAGTGATGTTAGAATCACCTAAAAGTTGCAAAAATATAGAGTTCCCATATACTCCTCATCCAGCTGTGTAACCATAGCAGAAATACTGAAATCAGGAAATGAACACTGATATCATACTATTAAGTAATCTACAGATCTTATGTAAATTTTCCCATTTTCCTCACTAATGTCCTTTTTATGGCTCAGGATGCCAACTAAGATCCCCACTGAATTTAGCTGCCAAGTCTCCTTAGTCTCCTTTAATCTGTGACCGATCCTCCAACCTTCTTTGTCTTTAATGACCCTGATGCTCTTGAATAGCCCAGGCCAATTACTTGCAGAATGTCTCTCCATTTGAGTTTATGTGATGTTTTCTCATTAGAATTAAGTTATGTTTTTGGCAAGAATCCCAGAGAAGTGATGCCCTTCTCAGTGTAACATATTGGAGTGATGTTGATGTTTTACTATTGGCAATATTAACTCTGATCACATGGCTGAAGTGGTGTCTGCCAGGTTTTGTCACTGTAATGTTGCTATTTTTCCATTTGAAAATAACAAATATCTTGGGGAGATACAGGAAGACCATGAATGTATCCTCTTTTACATCAAACTTTTACCCACTCATGTTTTAGCATCCATTGATGGCTCTTACATGCAATGATTATTACTGTGGTATGTGATAATGTTGATTTCCATTTTTTCTTATTCTTCTACATTTCTTAATTAGCATTCTGTGGTAAAAAGAACTGTCCCTTCTACCCCATTTATTAATTCAATTATTTATTTGTATGCGTATGGACTCATAGGTATTTATTTTATGTTATGAGTTATAATCTAATACTATCATTTACTTTGTTGCCTAAATTGAACCAGCTTTGGGCATTGAGAACTCCTTCAAGTTGGGTCCTGTGTCCTTTTGATACACTCCCATCATTTTTTGAGAACTTTTTAATTTTCTGGCCATCTATGATGTTTTAGACTTATGTTTTTCCTATCTCATCTCTGGCAACCTCCATTTCTCTAAAGAGCCTGGGTTTCTTTTGCTGAAGAATGGTATCTAGAAAACAAAATCTGGGTGGTAGGTATGCTCATTGCTACTAGGGTGTCACTGCTTCCAGGCTGTCTGAGCAGAGAGGGCTAAGAAGTGTGTGTGTCTGATGCCATGTTTACACACACATCTATATTTTTCTGTATCTATCTATCCACCAGAAAATATATTAAAAATCATGAATTCACATTGATACCTCTGGTTCTAATCCAGCACCACAGAGTGGTTTCTAGCCTTCTTCCTTTGCTTATTTGTATCTCTTCCTATGAGAGTGAAAAACCTGCCAAGTACCTCTTCTAATATGTTATTTCTAATCATTCCTAAAATATCACTTTGACGTGGTCAAAATCAAAGAAAAAGAACTAAGACAGACATAAAGGACAACTTCATGGGAGCAAAGGTAATTATCAAAGAAAAGACTATCAAAAGAAAGGGCAAATATTTATCTCTAGGAGTCTCGTTAAGAATGGGCCTGACATTTTGTCTGGAGTGTATAGATGAATGAGATTACTTTTATCACTCTATAACAGCTTTCACTTATACACAGGTATTTTTAAGCATATGATAAAAATCTCTGTAGAACTTAATTTGAACAGAATTTGGATCTTACCAGATATTTCTACTATGTAGGAACTACTTCAAAATACTGTTATTGTACTGTCTAAATTAGTTGCTGAGGTTTTGCCTAAAATATCTAGTACTGGGATGACAAAATCTGCATCATCATATCTTATGTATATTCCTCAGAAAGTGCCTATCTCTTCTCAAAGAACTCAAGTAGGATTGATGGAAGGTTCTTCTTAATTCCCCTAAGTTATACGATTAGAAGTATTTATTGACTGGGGTGAGGAAGGATGTGAGAAAAATTCTGAACTTGAATTATTATAAACAAATATCGAAATGTTGACAGCTTAAACACATGAACACCTCACTGCTGTCCTACAAATCCTATTCTTTTTTGCTCGGGTAGGGAGAATAGGATACTTAGAATTCTCGGGAGAACAGAGATAAAGGTAGGGACTGTAACCTCAGGAAAATGGCCCAGAAGTCGGAAGCCAATGGTCAGGCCAATGTTTGGGAGCCTGCAATAAGGGGAAAGAAAGCCAGTCAGACTCAGGTGAGCAGTGAGGAGGTGGGAGGAGACCATGTGCCTGAGATACAGAGACCCTGCAGTTGAGGCAGGTGTAGCTTTAGTTCAGCAATAGCAGAATCTAGGACTGCTTTTCCAGAATGTAGGCTAGTAGAGCTGGAAACTTGCCATACTTTTTGATTTTCATGTTTGATACTCTCTGGAGTTTGATTTGGCTCAGGGCTGAGCATGGATTTCAATGAAAATCAATGAGATACACTAATAATACTTTCAGGAAAGTAACCTTTCCTCTTGCTCCCTGGTTTTGAAGTTAACAAAACGAAGGTGCCTGAGCTGCTGGCAGCCACCGTGTGGGGTCTGAGGCTGCAGCTGTGTAACACAGAAGGGAGATCTAATGGACTCTGCCATGACTAAGGACAGCACTGGGCCCAAGCTTTTCACCTTTGAGACTGCTGAAATCAGCTTAGGTTGGGTTTTCTGTCACTTATAACTCAGAGCATCCCAACTGATATACATTCTCTAACTAAAGGGATTGCCAAGGGTAATCCACAGTCTTCTATTTTTCCTCCCACCCTCAATCTCTTATTCCAGTGAATTTCTCTACTCTTACGGTTTTACGAACAATTTCTTATGACAGTATTAAAAACCACGCCTAATTTCTTAAGCAAGTGTTACTCCCATGCTTCTATCTACTTGTAAGGTTTTTGGATATACAGGATCACCTCCACCTTGATATTTATGCACGCATACATTCATTATTCAACAAACATTCACTGGTTATCTACTGTATACTGGCTACACAAAGGTAAAATAAGTAATTTGCAACGTTCTTTCATGTCAGATTTTTCCTCAGCAATTTCACAGCCTCACGTTCTGAGATCTCAGGAAGGACTAGAGGGGATGAAACACCCAAAAACATTGTAGTATTGACTGTCAAGCAAGCAAACTGTTGAAAAACATGGGACACTTCCCCATTATCGTACAAATCTTTTTTTTTTTTTTTTTTTTATTCTCCTTTGTGCTCTCAATTCTTTCACTCTGATCAAGTATTTGCTTGATAGGTCTGTCTTCATTCTGTTCTTTTCCCTTTCATTCTTTTCCTCACTAGTCTACTCCTCACTCTATTCTTACACCTTTGTAATCCTTTTACAGTGTGTACTTGCCTCTGTATCAGGTCTACCAGCAACGATGATGGACTTGTTTAAACACACAGGTGGCGCTGAGAATTTAAGATGCTTATGTTGGCAGTGAGGACACAGAACAGGCACTGTCTAAAGGCATTAAGAAAACACATGACTGGAGACACAAATGTGCCCTGCCTGGTCCCTTCTGTCCCTTGTCTGCTCTTTTGTGCCATACACCTACAAGGAGATGAGGTGTGGTTCATACCTGAGGCTTCTGCAGCTGATTTATTTTTTTTATTTTTTTATTTTCTTTTAATTTTTTTTTCAACGTTTATTTATTTTTGGGACAGAGAGAGACAGAGCATGAACGGGGGAGGGGCAGAGAGAGAGGGAGACACAGAATCGGAAGCAGGCTCCAGGCTCTGAGCCATCAGCCCAGAGCCCGACGCGGGGCTCGAACTCACGGACCGTGAGATCGTGACCTGGCTGAAGTCGGGCGCTTACCGACTGCGCCACCCAGGCGCCCCTTCTGCAGCTGATTTAACTCATTACCCATTTGCCCACTACACTGGCTATACAGTTTGTTGTGGCTTTGCTCCTCAGTGAGGGGTTCCAGTGATCTGTGGTACCACAGAAAGGTTCATCCACAAGCACCAGCTTTTAAGTTTAAAATAGAATCTCTGGGGGCGCCTGGGTGGCTCATCATTTAAGTGTCCAGCTTCAGCTTAGGTCATGATCTCATGGTTCATGGGTTCGAGCCCCACATCAGGCTCTGTGCTGACAGCTCAGAGCCTAGAGCCTGGAGCCTGCTTCAGATTCCATGTGTCCCTCTCTTTCTGCCCCTCCCCTGCTCGCACTCTGTCTTTGTCTCTCTCTCAAAAATAAATAAACATTAAAAAAAATTTTTAAATAGAATCTGTTTCCTTTTGAACATTTCCTGCTACATTTTTAAAAAGCTACAACAAAATAATAGAAAAACATGTTAGTTCAAGTGGTTTTAATCTTGGCGCAAATGACCAGTAATAAGAAATTATGATGATCACTTAATAAAGAGTGGTGATGAATTTCACAAAGGGTCATTTATAAATGGTAAGCCAAACTTTACACTTTTACCACAAAATATGAAAATAATCCCTGGGACTCATGACAGGGTTATTAATTTTCCTTTTCCCTTTCTTTCACTCAGCGAGAAGCCAGCCTATGGGACATCATCCCCTCCTCTTTGTTTTTTCATCAGGAAGTATGTTAAATACCTTCCTTGGGATAAAGTGAATCTTGTCTTATATATCACCACACACATGATCCCAGGACCACAGAGAATACTCAGAGCTCATGTAAACTGGATACTTATACATTTTAAATCTGGTATAAATGGCTAGAGAAATTGAGTTCAGGAATGCTAACTATTCTTCTTCTTAGAGAACTAATGCATTGTTGGACAAAATGATTGCATATAAAAACTATAAAGTGCTATCTTCTTAGCACTGGAAAAGGCTGAATGGTTTTGTGACGGTTCATCTGTGTGTGTGTGCGTGCACGTGTCTGTGCACATATTGCAAACAGGACAAAATGTTTACATTTGTCCAAGCTGGTAAATCTATAGGTGTTTGATGTGTTATCCTTTAGATTTTCTGAACTGTTAATTTTTCCCCTGGATTTCCAGAAACAGTATGGAGAGTAGAAAAAAATTAAAGAAATATACTGTGAAAGTCTAGATTTTAAATGGTCACTTACACTTTGAAAGCATGAATATTATTAAAGTTACTTAATCATTTATCAGGTCATTTTTAAAATCCTTTAATTTTGAAATAATTTTAGGCTCTTAGCAAAGTTGATCTCGTTCACTCAGCTTCCCTTAAAGTTAACAATGTATGTAAACTATAGTACAATTATCAAAAGCCAGTAAATTAACCTCAGTACTATTAATTTATAGAGCTTATTTGAATTTCACATTTCTCCCCTCATGTCCTTTTCCTGTTCCAGGATCCATTTGAGGACCCCACACTGCACTGAGCGATTGTGTGATTAGGTCATTTTGACCCAGTGTATAACCTCTTCTACCTCCTTCCATTCAACAGCATGCTTTTCTTCCTGATTATTCCATTGGCCTCTTTCAAAAGTCTGTGTTTGTATTTTTAATTTCGGCTCTAGCAAACCCACGCGCAGATATTTAATTAAACTAAATGAGGTGTAACAACACTGAGAAGTAATTTCAGAAACAACTGGTACGATAAACAAATAATCTTGCTTGCTTTGCATCCTGACATACTTTTCACGGAGTGTAAAAACTTAGTTCAAGGAACAAGTAGTTTCATGACCTTTCAAATACTCCTTCAGAAGACTAATAAATGCAAACCACTTGTTTGGGAGAATGTTTACAAGATGCTGCCAGCCCTACGTCGTCAGTCTCTCCTAGACACTTGGTAAGGCTCCTATTCTTTACATGCTGACTATGCAAAATGCAGTCTAAATCAATGCTTCCGTGTGTCATGAGAAAGAATACTCAGTGAAGACATGTGCTAGCAAAACATATCCAGGTATTTTTTTATACAGCTGGAAATAATCTAAGGCTACTAGAAAATCAGCAAGCATGGGTTAGATACATCTATAGGTCAATTTGCATAATAGTGAAGCATCAGGGTGCCTCAAAAGGTGAGGAAGAAAAAAAATTTATAAAGGTCTATAAAGAGATGATCTGTAAAGAGATGACCATAAGTAACTAGATGACCAGAAAAAGATTTTATAAGTATGGTGCATAAAGAGATGATCAGGACACTTCTCATTTCTAGTTCCTTCAACTAATGATGCTGAAGTACATAAAAATGGCATTTGGGTATTTTAACCATGAAAAAAACCCCTTGTTTATCCCTCTTAATCAGAATATGTAAGCTGATCAGATTGTACTTAGTTACCTCCTATTTTGTAATATGCCTACATATTTGTACCTACTAATATAGTAAACTATAGAGTAAGATGAATGTATGGATCAAAACATAACAAAGTTGTCAGAGAACTACATGGATACTGATATTTATGTTGAAATGCTGGTGCTCTCAAAATTACTAAAAAGCCTAGCCACCAAAAAAAGAGCCCAACTGGTCATTGCTAACATGTATCCCATCCCATCTGATAACTTCTCCTGGGTGGGATTTCCAATCCCCAGGTACCCTCACCCAGTCACTCACCAGTGAGTAAAAGCTGACACCCCCCACTCTAACCCAAACCTCTTCTTTTAGCCATAATAAAATGACAAGCAGCAGAAACATGATATTTTTTTTCTTGCACGTAAAGAAAAAGGGAATCACTCATCAAAGGTGAAACTGTCTACTGAATTGGCTATTTATACTTGCCCTTTGCCTGGGAAAAGTATTTTTTGAGAAATGTTTTAGAACTCTTAGGTTCTAGAAAAAAACTAAAAACATCGAAGAGTAATGGATGATACACTTTGCCTCTTCCTTCTTCTCCAACCTGCCGCCATGCTCACTGTTTTCACAGTAGTGTCAGTTTGTTAGAAAAATAAAACTTGATTGGACCATGTGGCTCTGTTTTTTGTTTTGGTTTTTTTCTTCAGCAGACTGGCAGATCTGACTGTGCATATTGGAAAGTATATGACAACCTTCTTCCAGAGGAAAGAACAACAATAAATACATGCTTCAAAAGTTTCTTAGAGGAATACAGTAGCTGGTTAATTTAATTACATGAGGAAACTGCTGTGATTTTTTTTTTTTAAGTAAGTTGCATGGATGGAAGAACTGGCATAAACTTAAACAGTGTTGAAAGCAAAATGACTTGCTTAATAATTTACTACAATGGTTTAGAGATTGGTCTTGATCTGCATAATTCGGGTGTTTTAAGACTAGTATAACTGATGACCGAAAGCCAGGATACATGGTATAGCCCCCATTCCACCTCAGAATGTCCTTGGGCAAATCACTTAATCTTTCACCCTTAACTCAAGGAGGGAGTTAGGACTAGCTCAGTGGGCCTCAACCCAGGGTTCTTTGACCCTGAGGGAGTTCCACATAGTAATGGGGGTTCATGAGGTATTTTCAGTATTTCAAAGGGCCCGAAAGAAATCCTGGATCTATCTAAAACAGGCTCGGGAATGTATGAAAATTTTTCTTTTTGGTTACAGTCATATCAAGTTGATACAGTTACGTGAGCTATCTAATCCTAAATGCAATGTGTTTGGATCATGAGGTCTATGAGAGAAAAGGGAAAAGAGGGTTCTTGATAAAGAAAAGGATGATCTTTGGGGTGCCTGGGTGGCTCAGTCGGTTGAGCATCCAACTTCAGCTGAGGTCATGATCTCACAGCTCCTGAGTTCGAGCCCCGCGTCGGGCTCTGTGCTGACAGCTCAGAGCCTGGAGCCTGCTTCAGATTCTCTGTCTCCCTCTCTCCCTGACCTTCCCCTGCTGGAACTCTCTCTCTCTTAAAAGTAAATAAACATTTTTTTAAAAAAGGATGATCTTTAATATAATTTTAAACTAATACATTTCATGATCTATGACTTTAGTATTCTTGTGGTATGGGGAGAAGGAAGGGAAAGAAGATACAAAAAAACCCCAACATTTATAGAGGAATTAAATAAATTTGTGCCAAGAAATGTGTAGAGTACTCTGAGTTAATTATTTCACCTAATCCTTTCAAGAGGCCTGTGAATTAAGTATTTTTGCCTTCGTTTTGGAAATGAGCTGTGTTGTAACTTTTACCACGATCAACTGCCAGTAAGTAGCAGGGCTAGGATTCAGATTCTGTCTGCCTCCTTCCAGCACCAGGTTGCTCTATAAAAACTACTGCTATTAGTTAGCTCTTAGTAATTTCATTTTTCCAACTGGCAATAGGGTTGTGAATAAATGCTTTTTCCTGTCCTTAGCTGTCTTTCACGGCCTCAGTATGTTATGCCAACATAGCCTACAGGTCCAGAGAAGCCCAGCCAGAGAGCACAAGAACATCTAAGATGTGTCCTTAGTCACTCATCACTGACGAGGTTGCTTTGCCAGAAACTTTCCTAGCAAATAGCCTACTCATGGCTTATGTGGATGAGAGGGCAATTTGCTGTGACCACAGGCAAAAGTAAATGCTGTCACAGATTCAGTGGAGTGGGGGAAAGAGATTAATGCTAATCTTTTTCCACAGTCCTAGCACTGAGGGTTGTGACAGTTCTTGTCCATTTCACCTAATAGTGACCTATAAGGGGCTATCATTAGGATACGGAGGAGAAGCTATTAAGATCTCCAGGACTTAATTACCAGCTAAGACTGGAAACTTTCTTCTCTAAAAGCACTTCGCAGTGAGATATGTTTATGTCAACTGATAGCATTTTTGTTATCTCAAAATGTATCTAAAACTAGAGAATCATTCTTTACCGTACCTTTGTTAAAACTCTTTGGAGAAGAAATAAAAAGGATTTTTTTTCTACAGTACTTAAGATACAAAAAGTCCACTGCAATGGGACACAATTGTAAAATATATAACCTAAGGCCAACGGTTTTCTAGTTGTCTAGATTAAGTTTGGAATTTGGTAACTAAAAACAATAGAAGAAATAGACCAATTTAGCTCGAGACAGGACTGAAGGTGGATATACTTGGAAGAGTATAATTGTACTGGATTTCTCATTAGAAGGAGCAGAGTCCTAGGAAGACTTCACATTCCCCAAGAGAACCACATTTACACAATTAACAATTCTTTTGTTGGAAAAAAAGCTTTCATTATTGCATGTGGACACATGTGGGCTGCGTAAAAATATAAAAGATGTGTAACACACAGTAAACACAAAGTAATGATCTTAAACAGGCCAAATCCTTGAACTCGTCATTAATAAATGTCTCTCCTGCATTCAGCTACCCGGGTTGCTGGGAGCCTGTTTTCTTCAAGTACTTCAAACACTGAAATCCAGGAACATTTATTATTTTAATCCATTACAGGCAGTGCTTGATTTAACTTTATTGGTTGTGGTGGTGGTAGTGGTTATAAGTGGGGGTACAGCAATGTTCTTTTACACATCATTTCAAAAGGGCTTAATTATATTTTATAGTTTGGGCCAGGAATTCTGCTTGTTTTTTGTCTAACAAGGTTCAAATGGAGTTCAGGTCGATGATGAATCAGAAGAAAAAGTCAGAGATGGTTATCTCTCCGGGATGAGCTCATCTCCCCCTACGAAAGGCTGGGCAGGTACATCATGTTCACCACACCACAGCACATGGCAGTGCTCAGCATCCTAAGGTGGCTGCTTATTAGATGGTTTTTAACACATTAGAAATTCAACCCAGTGGTTATCTTCTTAATTTCTAAAGTTACTCTCCTATGTATTTTAAAGGCTTCCCACTGGAATCCAAAGCAGCTATAGTAACCACATAGCACTAAAACAAAAAATGTACATGAAGAACAATAATCACCTAAAAGACATTTCAAAAAACCCACACACCTTTTAAAACAGAAAAAATTAAGTATCCCAAGAGAAAGACCTAGAAGACTGCATTAATATAATTTGGTTAAACAAAAGAGTAAGTAACCGTGGTAAACATCTGAACAACATTTATCTCCCAGTGGGTTTTTTCTTTTAAAAAACAAAAGACATGCTTAATTTTTTACCTCTCTTTTTGAGGGTGTGAAAAAAAGATCTAAGATAACAATATTAATATTGCCTATGATTGTCCTAAACTCTGGTTAATCATACATTATGGTAACAATTCTGACAAGGAGCATAACATCTGTATGGTGGGATTTCTTCTCCACTGCATGTGATTTCTAAGAAGAGGACGAGAGAATTTTCTCCAAGAGAGTATCTTATACATTTAGGGTTTTTATTTCCCACCATATTAGAGAAATACTATGACACATTATATTGAAAAAAATCTGTGAGAATTTTACTTTTGCTAACTTATTTCTTGTTCAATTTTTAGAACTTCCTATTCTACTTCTTTTGAATGTCTCAATAGTCCATCAGTATATACAGAAAAATATCACTGTTGAAAAAAATCAGTAATCGATATAGGTAATTTAAGAGTAAAACAAGAGGGATACGCCAGTTCATCAGTAGCAACTTTGAACCTTGTTATAAAGTAATAAGAGGGAATCTGACCAGGATTAATAGTGGTACTCAGTTCTGAGATGAGGGGTGTCATGTTTCAGGGACTCTAGGCCATCTGTTCTGCCTGCCTACGTTTTACTTCTGCAAAACTATAAACGCACCTCTACCTCAGGGACTATAGAAAGGCATTAGAATTCTTCTGCTTTTCATTATCACAAGATTCAGTAACTCATTTCATTGTCAAGATAATCCCCTTTTACTCTTTCTTTTGCGCTTGCGGGGTATGCCAAAATGACAAATAAAATCCCAGATGTTACAGACCCAATGAGGTCTCCACCTTTCCTTGAGTGTTGGGTTTAAGCTACTTGGGACATAGTGTCAAAAATGACAGGACCCTGATGCCCACACCCAATATTCATTAAGGTTTGTTAGTGATTTGTATAGCTGTCTACAAGCTGTACTCCTACTTCAGTCCTCAGTGGTGGCTTGAAAGCTAAGTTTGTCCTCTGACTTTCACTGTCAAGGAATTCATTTCCTATTGTTCAGGCATTGGAAAGAGAAGCTGTTTCTTTCTAAAAGTAACAAAAGTCTTTGGGGTGTTGTAAATGGCTTGCTATTGCAACATATTATTTTAGGTAGTCATATCTAATTTAACGTTTTCTTTCCCCTTAGGCTTACTTGCATTTCTGCAGCATCCAACGCTACGACAACGCCTTAAGGATTTTCCTCAGGAGATCCAGTTAACCATGGAATGAAAAGCTGGAACTCCACTTTGTATCAATTAATGACTGGGTTTCACTTTTCAATACATAAAAAGGAACTTTAGGTTCTTTGCATTTGGTTGGTCCTGAATTCAGTGAACAAAAGAAGAGGCATTGGTGTACGTGAAAGATAATGTGGTTATGCTTTCTTCCTCTCTACTCTTGTTTATACACAAAGACAGTACATCTGGATGGCAGAGACTGGGGTAGTGAAAGTTATTTGAACTACAGCTCTTTGACCAAAAGGGGTTCAACTCATTGCTTTCTGCTGTGGATGAAAAGTCCCCTAAGTGCCTATGGAAGGAGGATCCTTGCAACTTTTCCCCAGTTCTGACTAAAATGCAAACCACGGTGGCCTCACTTAGGCTCTTCCCCCAACCCTCTGTGCCATCTAGCTTGTTCATACCCTATTTCCCTTTTCCTTATTTACATGGAAGTTGCTAATCCAAGTGTCCCTGAACAAGAGCAAGGCAGCCTAAAGGACAGCTATTTCACAGCCTGAATTGTGTACCCTTGTTTGCCAAAATCTAAGGAGTGCTGCCCTAATAGAGTCATAATTTACTCTGACAAGGGGAGCTAAAGTCTGCAGCTCACTCCCCACTCGGCCTGTGGAAAGTGCAGCACTACGTTCACAATTTATAGCTATATACTTATGGTTTCTCCAAAATGACATACTTCAAACGGCAAAAAGATTGTGTGTTGTGTGTGTAGGTAGGGGGAAGGGGATTATTTTTTAAAAGAACACACTGTAGACTGGGACGGATTTAATGGATAGCAAAAGAAATACTATCAGCCTTAAAATGTTTCAGAAAATAAGATATAATCTCTAAATGAGATTCACTGTTATTTTTTTTTCAATATTATATACCAACTTAAAAAAAATCTAAGCGTTACATCTACTAAAATCAGAACTTTAGGGACCTTTTACCAAAGACATATGGAAGAACATAAGTACTCCAGCAAAAATATGGGTTAGGTTATTTTAAGTCACTGTTACACCAGCATCTGCAGAGTAGAATTAAGAAAAAAATCAAGTCCCTTGAAACTCTTATAGTTTAGCGTCACAGGATAGGACGGAAGGCTAAGAAAAACTTGTAGATTTCCTTTTTTTTTTTTAAGTTGAAAATATTTAACCATTTCATTTTGTTTCAAATGATGAAAACATTTCAGTAAATAATTTGTACATATTTTGTTGCAAAAGCCAGTAAATGAACACGAGAGTGGTTCTCGATTTAAGTGTTATTATCAATGTCTTGGGAAGAAGATTAATTTTCCCCTGTCAGGCTTTTATCATTCCCTTTCCCTATACTCTTCTCCTAAACTTAGGATGGTTTAGATGATAAAAAATACAATCATTAGATGAACTCAAATATTTTTTTGTACCTTACAGACTATAACACATTCCCCATTGTGTTTCTCTAAATATTACTTAGAACATAAGATTCCTCTGGCATTACAAGTCTATTTCAGCCCCTAAATTAAAACTCATCTGGAAAGGACCGCTTTACCCTGTTTATATAACATTGTCACATAAAGAGTGTTAAAAAAAATATTTCACTAAAAATAGCTTGCGTAAGTTAGGGATTAGAGTAGTTTCTGCTGCTATAATTGTTCCTTTGTAGTTTTTTCCATGATGTTTTTGCAGTGTTTTTGACTGTGTTTATTAAAGTCAGCACATCAAAAAGGATCAAAGAGAAAGTGAGTGAGAACCAAAGAAACCCCAAGTGTGTTGTCTCATTGGGGAGTTATGCAGATTCGCATAAACAAGTGCAAATTGTTGAGGTTTTAATGAAAATTTTCTACAATTATTTTATCTTAAGTCATTCTATACAATAACATCTGTACAGCAGATGGCTATACTGTACCCAGGCAATGCTCCCTTTTCTTTCTCTGTTTAATAGTACATCTGAGATGACTACTTTTGTCACTGTGCTCAATTTGGTTCAGCAAATAATGTGAAAAGTGCAGCTGCTGCAGATGGTCACAATAGTTATATAAACTGTAAAATCAAAGACACAGTTAAGTATTTCTGTATTAGATTCAAACTATAAAACTCTGACATTAACTCTGTTGAGCTCAAAGATACACTATAAAAAAAGTTTAGTTCAGTGCAGAACGATGTCGCTTGCAGAATACGAAAAGAAATAGAACTACTGGTAAAAGGGGATTTTTTTTTTGTTTGTGAGGGATACTTTTTACCACTCATCAAAAATATACCTTGAACACAGATTTGAGTATATTTCATCCAGGTTGCAAAGCATGAATTTTTAAGATATTCAATATAATGAAATTAATGTTCAAAGCTTAAATTATATTTGACTTAAAAAGTTTTGCTTAGCTAAAAAATCAATTTTTGACAAATATGTAATAGTCTCTCAATTATAATTTCTCAGAAATCATCCATCAGCAATAACTAGAACTTACCCCAATTTTATTTAATTGTAATTAATTATTATTTTGCTGGCTTTGTTATCTTCTTAAACTGTTTGAGCATGCCACTACATTGAGGAGAATGTAGGGAAAACAGATTTGGTGTTAGTTATGTTCTCATAATAAAATTGTTCCTGTTAAATAGCTAACTTCAATTTGATTTGATTTGTTGACACAAGTAACTACTTTAGAACGTCTGTCGGCCATTACACGTTAGACTTGTATAAAGTATATCTTTGTAGGAGCTATAGTTTCTAATTCTGTGTTTAACTACATTGAAGCCCATGATTGTAAAAGGGATAGGGGTAGGTAGTTTTTCTGGTATGAGGGGGAAAACACAAGTTACAAAAGGAGAGTGAGGCTACTATCTTGTAGAGGTCAGTGAGAGGATTTTAACTACATTTTAGAGATGTTTACTGAGGACAAACACCATTAAAACTGGGTAAAATGAGTAGAAAATGAATAAAACAAGAAATGAGGATGAAAACAGAAAAGGACCTAGAATTGAGTATAGTCCATTTAAATTCTTTTCCTGTGTCTGAATGCTAACCTTTCCCTACTATGATTAAGGTACAACTGGAAAGGCGTGGGAACGGGCCCAACCTTGTCTGGCTTGCAATTTATTTGTGGATAAATCAGGCATTGTAGCCTCCAGTGTTTCATAGTCGTTCATGTCCCATGGACCTTACATTTTTCATTTCTAACTTTTAAGACAATAAAAAAAATACAGTGCTTTTAGCTGGCTTGGTCACAAATATTTCTGGTGAGAAAGAAATAAATCATCTACTTTTTGGCCTAAAATTTGTACTTCTCCACCATAAAACTTTCCCTTTATCTCTTAAACTACTGTGCCCAAAATGGCTATGTGGAACTAAGTTCCAGTGAGTCTCCAGCTGCCACTTAACTACTTCTTAGGAAGCAACTAAGTTGCGTATAGTTTCAGGATTTACTTTATCCCCTTTAGCCCCAATTCTTTCCTGCAAATTAAAGTGGAAAAAATGTTTCCCTTTTGCTACTTTTACTTTCAAAGTAAAATTTCTGGCACTGTGCCCCGAACTCCCACAGTAGCTAGCAGGTTCTGTGATTGAAAAGTGTTACTTCCTACCTGTACCTTGTCTTTCCTCTTCCCCTCCTCCCACTCCTTCTGCCTACACTTTGTGATTCAGTGTGAAAGAGCACATAGCACTTCAGTCATGGTAGCAAAAGAAGAAAACGTAGATGTCACTGCCCGTTAATTCCTCAGCTCTCCACCCATCAACGTTTGCAGAGTGCGTGCCACTCTTTGCTAGGTGAGGCACTGAAGCACAGCCTTTTCTCTGCCAGGTATTGCTGGCACCATCAGTGGTATTGTCCTTGCAAAGTTGAGACTTGGTTTCTATTACTATGCTTTGTGCAGCACACCTGCCACCAGAACAATTCTTCTCTTTTTAAATAAAGTGTGACCAGTGACCTAACACAGTCCATCAGAATCACCTGTAGAGCTTTTGGAATAGGTTTCTGGGCTCCATGCCCAGGGTTTTTGATTCAGTAGGTCGGGGGTAGGGTCTGAACACCGGCATTTCTAACAGGTTCCCAGGTGATGCTGATGCTGTTGGTTCTGAGACCACACTTTGGGAACCACTGCTCTAAGGGTTAACAAAACCTGATACTCCACTGTTCCATTACCACTATTCTAGGTAAAAAGAAATTTAGAAATGGATGGCTTTGGTTTTGTAGGCCTTTGTAGGAATATGCCTGAAGAGACGGATACGACTTTAATTCAGGGTGTTAAAATATTTAGGTTCGAAGGATTTGTTATAAAATTATCTGTTAAAATAAGGTCACAGACCAGAAATGTCTCTATTTGTAGTGGTCCTTCAAACTTTTAACCTCTATGAATCTTCAAAATTATGCACTTTCAGATGTTAACAAATCATATTATCATTCCCCTCTCCCCCTTTCTGTGACTTACCAGGTACTTTTTGTGCTGCTTTGACATTAAGGCTTCCACTGAGGGTTGATAAAGATGCTAACAGGCATGGTTTATTAGGATGGGGAACAGTTTCCATGGAGATCACAATCTGAGTAGTATGGACAGTGATTTTTTGAAAGCAAGAAATAGTTCTCCACAGGTTTTCTTGAAATGGAATCTTTTGTGCTCCAACACCATGAACTTTGGGTTTAGACAACTTTCCACGGTAACACTTGGAGGCTGGAAACTCATCCTTATTCAACATGGTGTCCAATGGGGCTGAGGTCTCTTTGCTGTGTACACTTCTTATCTTCTTTAAAAAATGGTTTATCTGATCCAGCTTGGTAAAACTCAGGTTGGCTTTCAAAGGCTTTGAGATATCCAAGTTGATATCTGCTACAGAATTAAAAAAGATAAGAAGATTGTTGAAGTTCTGTCATTGAATATAAGCCCTTCCTTCCCTGGCAAGCTCCTATTTAAGTTTCCCTGCACTTGCACAGCAGACTCATTAGGATGCCAGATGTTATCATTCTTTTACTCATCACTTAACTATTCTTTCCATGTAGTTACTCAAAGGAACACTTTCCCGGGACTACTTACATGCTTACCTTCCTGTTTCAGTCCATGTGACTGTTCCTGATAGACTGAAGGCCACCCATGGACATCTACTTCTGCCCTCTCACTCTGAGGCAAAATTAAGCAGCTATTTCAGTTTGTTACTGGAACTGGTGTTCTTTCTTCCAAGGCAAAAGGACACCTCCTAGTAACTGGCACAATGCTTGACACAAATATCAGTATTAAAAAATATCTGTCCAGGGGCGCCTGAGAAGCTCAGTAGGTTAAGTGTCCAACTTCAGCTCAGGTCATGATCTCATGGTTCATGAGTTGGAGCCCCGCATCAGGCTCTGTACTGACAGCTCAAAGCCTGGAGCCTGTTTTGGATTCTCTGTCTCCTTCTCTCTTTGCCTCTCTCCCCTCCCCCGTCTCTGTCTCTCTCAAAAATAAACATTAAAAAAAAAAACCACAACTAACTGAAGTAGCCTTTCCTTCTCTGATTGAGTATATGCAGAAAAAGTTTGTTTCCCCTTTGTGACCTGCTGCAAACCAGAAGAGTCCCTTTACATCTTTCCCTACATTCTGCATTCTAAAAAATTTAAACACCCCGTCGAATGAAGCAAGTGTAGACTGAGATCTCCTAAAACCTACAGTCCATTTTATATGTACCATACACCAGATGTTGTCCTTATTTGCTGCTTAGTTACCTCATATTAAAACTAACTAGCTTTAATTTTCTGTTTTTGCTTTCTTCTTACTTCTGTTTTCGTTATCAGTCAAGACATAAGACTATAAGCACCGTGAAGGCAGAACACATCATACATCATTATACATAGTGCCTGGCACGTTGTGTCTTGCCCATGTGTGAGCTTGACTTAACCTAACAAGTGTTCTTTTCACTGGAGACTGGGGATGTAATACAAGATATAAACCCAGATGAAGCTACTGGCAAGATCGTTAAGCAGATCAAGTTAATTTCTATACTTTTCTTCATAAGGAGGACCTTTTCTCACCTTCCTCAGCTTACAGTTTTCTCCTGGCCACCCAGGTTCCCTCAGGGTGTCATCCTTTTTAAGTGTGCCTTCCCATGTGTTTCTTTTAATCAGGCCCAGCAAAACTCTGAGAGTCCTGCTTCTAACTAGGTGTCCACTGGAAAGGATCAGATATCTAACTCGCCCTTTGCAATACTAAAAAGTCCCCTGCTCCCCTATTTTTTTTAAATAGAAATAACACCCTAACTTAAATGAATCATTTTTTCACCTCCTATTGACATGTTAACTCACACACCATACAGTTTACCTAGAGTGTACAATTCAATGGTTTCTTAGTAAACTCACAGGAGTGTGCAATTATTGCCTGTCTACTTCCAGAACATTATCATCGCCACACACAAAATAATCCCAGCCCACTTAGCAGTCCCTCTCACCCATCCCCTACCTCCAGCTTCAGGCAACCACTAATCTAACTTCTGTCGCCATAGATTTGCCTATTCTGGACATTTCATATAAACGGACTTATATAATGTCTTGCCTTGTGGGTCTGGTTTCCGTCAGTTAGCATAGCAAAAGGTTTTAAGGTTCGTTAATGTTGAAATATGTATTAGTACTTTATTCCTTTTTGTAACTGAATAATACTCCAACATATGGATAGACCCCATTTTGTTCATCCACTATCAGTTAATGGACACTTGAGTTGTTTCTACTTTTTGGCTATTATAAATAATGCTGCTGTGAACATTCACATACAAATTTTTATGTGATCATATTTTCAATTCTCTTAGGTATCTACCTAGGAGTGGGATTTCTGGGTTATATTTGGTTACAGTCATCTTAGTGGGTATACAGTGGTAGCCCACTGTAATTCTGATCTGTATTTCCCTAACACTGAATGATATTGAGCACTTTTTCATATGCTTATTGGCCATTTGTATATATTCTTGGAGAAATGTTTATTCACATGTTTTGCTCATTTCAAAATTGGGTTGTCTTTTTATTACTGAATTATACGAGTTCTTTGTATATTCTGGATACAAGTCCCTATCAAATAGAGGATTTGGAAATGTTTTCTCCCATTCTGTGGATTTTTTCAGTTTTTTTTTTTTTGATGCTATCATCTGTAGCACAGAAGACTTTAATTTTTGTGAATTTCAATTTATTATTTTGATTATGCTTTCAGGGTCCTATCAAGAAACCACTGCTAACCCAAAGTCATGAAGACTGACACTTACGTTTTATTTTACAAGTTTTTTAGTTTTACCTCTTACATTTAGGCCTGTGACTGTCCTTGCATTAACTTTTGAGTACTGTGTGAGGTAGGGGTTCAACTTCTTCCTTCTACTTGGGAGTTTCCGGTTATACCAGCACCACTTGTTGAAAGGCATTATTTTAGATTTGTAGGTTTGAGGGTACTGAAAGAAGCTGGTGGGTAAATACTTTAGGAAAACTGGATGGTTCGAATGACCCATACATTTATTTGCTCTGCCTACCCACCCTTTACATGGGCTTCCAAATTCCATGGCCTCACAGAAAATAATACTACCTTTTGCCACAATGAAAAAAAGAGGACAATCTTAATAGATGAAAGCACCAACAGGAAACCAAAACAAAGCTATAGCAGAAAGAAGACTCAAGTGTTGGGGCCAGAAGCCACCTGCTTTTGTCTGGATTCGTAATATGCACAACCTAAGCGAAGGGTCTGAAGTGTTCTTTCTGCAGCTCCAGACACAATTTAGTGATCCATTCAGGAAGTTGCCCAATATCCACCTAAACCAACTGCAAAGCCTAAGGGATCTATTTTCCCTGTCTGTAGACTGTCAAGTCACTGGTGGAATGCTATGTATGAGTTGCTGGCTACTACCTTGATATGGATCCTACTGTGGTCCCAGTGACTGTTTACATCTGTGGTTATTACCTTAACTTATCCTTTGGGACTTAGTCCTTGAGTCACTTCCTCCAGGAAATCCTTTTTGACCCCTGTGGCCAAGTAAGATGCTGCTCATGCAATGCTTCCAGAATACCCTGTGCATCGTGGTTCATCAGGCACCTGTTTATATTATTTTTATAGTTACCTTCTTATGTATCTGTCACAGTCCAGTGAACTGTGAGCTCCTGGAGAGTAAGGGCTGTCCTACATCTTAATATTCTGAGTGTCTAAACTACTGTCCAGTCCACAGTGAGTACTAAATGTGTATTTAATGATATAATGAAGGAAAAAATGAATGAATCTTTCCTTTCTACTGAACTCCCATAGTCTCATCCTTTTATCCAAAACAATCCATTAACTCCTCTTGGGCGTGCTATATTCCCTGTTGCAGTTAATGGCTCTATAATCTACCAAGTGGCTCAAATCAGAAATCGGACTTTTTGACTCATTTCATGTCCTCTTTTCCTGGTCCAAATCTACTCAATGATTAAGTTCAACTTCCAAAATATTGCTTGAAACCAATCTTCTTCTCTCCAGCATTCCAGCCACTCCCCATTTTTTTTCCCCTCCATGGCTTTGATATTGTTCAGCTATTATAAAGCCGCCTAAATGATCTGTCTAGACAATTCCTGTTAATCCAGTCTCCAGAGTAATTTCCAAATGATTTGTTTCAAATGTGATCCTGATTGGCTCACTCCTGTTTAAAACTCTTTAAGGGTTCTTCTTTACCTGTGGTACAAAAGACCATGCTCCTTAGAATGGAAAAAAAAAAAAAAATCCCTGCCTTTCTTTATCTGCAGCCATTCTCCTCCTTGCACATTAAGGTTCCAGAAATATCACAGAGTTTATAAAGCCCACTTCCTCCAGCTCCTGCTATGTTATATCACTAGGCCTTTGCTCAGATTGGTCCTTTGTCTACTGTACTCTTTCTCTGCCTAATGCCTAATCTTCAGGATAGCGCTCAGCATTTTCTGCAAAAAGTTGATCCACAAACCTAGCCTTGCACAAGTATCTTTTTATGAGATTATATCTTCCACCAATGAAGAAGTTCCTCGAGTGCCTACTTTTCATCATTAATATGTAGCACTGGGCCTTCCACTCAGCACGAAGTACGTTTGGTCTAATCATGCTGGAGCACTGCCAAACGTTCTAATCTGGTTCTGTGGTAGGCAGAATTCTAAAGATGACTCCCCTGCCCAAGATGTCTCTCCCCGGGTTATTAAATCAAACGCTACTTTAGGTACGGTTGTGCTGTGAAGGGATTTTATACTTGTGATAAAAAGACTAGCTCAGTTGAATTTAAAACACAGAAATTATCTGGTAGGCCTAGATATATAAACCCTTTAATATATAAACCCTATATATGAAGGAGGCAGAAAGGGAAGTCAGAGAGATTTGAAGCATGAGAAGGGCTCTATTATATGTCATTGCTGCTTTGAGGATGATGGGGGTCAGGTGAAAAGGAATTAGAGGCCCTAGAACTGAGGGAAACCCTGGCCGACAGCTAACAAGTAATTAGGTACCTCAATCCTACAACCACAAGGAACCAGGTTATGTGAACAACTAGAATGAGTTTCTTCTCTGGAGCTCCCAGATTAAAGCCCAGTCCAACTGACATCTTGATTTTAGCCCTGTGACATTCTGAGCAGAGAATCCAGCAGAACCCACATGGACTTCTGACCT
Source organism: Felis catus (assembly GCF_018350175.1). NCBI lineage: Eukaryota > Metazoa > Chordata > Mammalia > Carnivora > Felidae > Felis > Felis catus. Next base: position 45,783,487 of record NC_058385.1, on the reverse strand, counting down.
ACAGGATTATGAGATAATAAATTTATGTTGCTGCATGCCACCACATTTGTAGTTAATTTATTATCCATTAACAGCAAAGTAACACAAATTCCACATGTATATTTAGTTACACAACATTTCCAGTTTCTAATGGGAGTATAAATTAAGTTTCAAGGCCTAGGAATGTTTGCCTCGGCTTCTTTTTTATCTTTTCTCTCAAAGCAAAAATATCTAATATACCTTGTTCTTCATTAGTTGCCAGTTCCCTTTCTTTAAAAATTATTTAAGGATTCCAGGAAAGATAGAATCCTGTCCCTCTCACGCTAAGCAGATTCAGAAGCTGGAGAGAATGCAGTTATAAAACTTACACAGAGTAGCGATTTGAGGATGCTGGAAAGTAAATGCTAACAGGAAGACTGGAAAAGATGACTAGATTGGAAAATACCATCAAAATAGAAATGAGTTTGTAATTTTTCTTCCTGTATCCCCCAGCCTGGACTCAAGGTAGTCCAAAGTGAGCGTGAGGTGTGGAGAGAGCGAATACTAGGAGAAATCCTCTGTTTCTGGCTTTAGGAAGTGAGAAGAGAATTCTTAGTGCTCGCAAGAGGGTCTATGAAAATCCTTTTTTTTAATCTTCGTTTTCTTCATTTTCTTGTGCCACAGAAAACAGAAGAGGAGAGAACACTACTCAATTCATTTTTATGAAACCATCATTATTGATACCAAAGCCAGACAAAGACAGTAAAACTAACCTTAAGAACAGAGACATAAAAATTCTCAAAAAAAAAAAAAATTAGGAATCACATCCAGCAATACATAAAACTAATAACATACCATGACCAACAGGGTTTATGCTAAGAGTACATGGTTGGCTCAATATTAGAAAATCAAAGTAATGATGTTGGGGCAACTGGATGGCTCAGTCGGCTGAGCAGCCAACTTTGGTTCAGGCCATGGTCTCGCAGTTCATGAGTCTGAACCCCACATCAGGCTGCACTGACAGCACGGAGGCTGCTTGGATCCTCTGTCTCCCTCTCTCTCTTTCAAAAATAAATAACCATTAAAAAACCCCACAACAAAGTAGTAATGTTAACAGTTAAAACCAAACAAGCAAAAAGATGATACGGAAAATGTTTTGAAAAATTCAATATCCATTTATAAGAACTCTTAAGAAACTATCAGTAGAGGGGAACTTCCTTAATCTGATAAAGTTCATAGGTGAAAACCTACAGCTAAAATCATATTTAGTCATGAAGGGTCAAATGCTTTTCCCCTAAGATCAGAAACAAGGCAAGGATATCCATTTTTACTACTTATACTCAACATAATATTAAACATCCTACCCAAGAGCAATAAGGCAAGAAAGAGAAATAAAAATAAAGATTGGAAGGGAAAAAATGTCTCCACAGATGACATGATTGTTCACGTAGAAAACTCCATGGAACATATAGAAAAAATTCCTAGAATTTATAAGTGAATTTGGCAAGATTTTAGAATACAAGATTACCACATAAAAACCAATTCAGTTTCTACAAAGTAGCTATGTGAGGTTGGAATAAATTTTTTTTAAATTACATTTATTATAGTTCTAAATAAAATAAGTACTTAAGTATGAATCTAATAAAATACATACAGTATCTATATGCTGAACACTACAAAATGCTAATGAAATACCAAGAAAGATTTAAGTAAATAGAGACACATACTGTATATATATTCATGGACTGGAAGACTCAACATAGTAAAGATGTCAATCTTCTCCCAACTGATTTATAGATTTGAAACAATTCCAATCAAAGTCTCATTAGTACTTATTCAGATACAGAAAAGCTGATTATAAAATTTATACAGGAGAGCAAAGTAACTAGAATACCAAAAACACTTTTGAAAAAGAAGAGTAATACTGGAGGACTTACAACATTTTAAGACTTAGGATGAAGCCACTGTGATCAAGACAGTATAGTCTTGGAGAAGGGATATACACATATATCAGTGGAAGAAAACAAAAATAGAGTCCAAAAAAATGTCAAATGATTTTTGGAAAAGGTACAAAGGCAATTCAACGAAGTAGAATAGTTTTATTAAAAAACGGTGCTGGACATCCACATGCGGGGGGGGGGGGGAGGGGGAAGGGCCTGAACCCGATTTTATACCATATACAAAATTAACTCAAAATGGATCACACATCATGGATCTAAATACAAAATATAAAATTAAATTAAGTTTTTAGATGAAAACATAGGAGAAAAATCTTCCCAGTCCTTGAGTTAGGCAAGGTTCTTATATATAGTACCAAAAAAATTATATTCATTAAAAAAATTATAAATTGGACTTCACTGCTAAGAACTTTTGCTCTGTAAAAAGTTTTTATTTAGAGACTAAAAAGAACAAGCTATGTACTGGGAGAAAGTTGCTTATCTGACGATAGATTTGTATCCAGAATATAATAAAGAACTTTCAAAATTCAATAACAAGGAACAAACAGCCTAATTTTACAATTGGCACAAGGTCTGAATTGACACTTCACCAAAGAGGTTGCATGAATGGCAGATAAGCACATACAAAGATGTCCCACATCATTAGTCATTAGAAAAGTATAAATTAAGTTTAGAATGACTAAAATAAAAAAATACTGACAATATAGAGTGCTGTAGAGAAGCTGGAGCTAGTGGAATTCTCCTGCATTGCTGGTGGGAGTGCCAAAGGACACATCCACTCCGGAAAACATTTTAGCAGTTTCATATAAAATTTATATGACCTAGCAATCTCACACGTAGGTATTTATCATAAAGGAATGAAAACTTATGCTCACACAACTTACACACAAATGTTTAAAGTAGTTCTATTCATAATCACCAAAATTGGAAAACAACTTAGATGTCATCCAATGGATGAACTGTTAAACTATAGGACCCCCACATAATGGAATGCTACTCAGCAATAAAAAGGAATATGCTATTGTTACATGCAACATCTTGGTTGAGTCCCAAGTGAAAGTGAAAGAAGCCAGTCTGAAAAGGCTACATGCTACAGGATTCCATTTGTAGGACATTCTCAAAAAGGCAAAACAAACAAACAAAACCCCTTAAAGTGATGGAGGACAGTAGTTATCACAGATTAGGGTTTGGGGGAGGGTGTGATTATGAAGAAATGCCATGAAAGGTGTTGTTTTGGATGATGGAACTGTTCTATACCCTGACTGTGGTAGCAGTTACGCAAATCTGTGTATGTATTCAAATTCACAGAACTGTACACCAAAAAGGACAGTTTTATTGCATATTAATTAAAAAAAAATAAAACACAATGTTATTTCAATGCCTTTGTCATGTGCATGATAGAATATTTTTCTTCCATTCCATTGCATTATTTTTTAGTCTCACGTGTGTTTCTCAAAATGCCAAACGGCTTGAGTATGTCCATGGCTCTTATATGTAGCAGAAACCTACTTTAGGCCTAAGCGTTAACCAAACGTGTACTAGGTTAGCTTTTTAGGTTTGCTTTCCTAAACCTCTCCATGACCCCTCCAACCAGGTACTAAGTAGAACGCTCTCATACCTTTAATGGTGAGATTACAGGTGGCCCTTCTACAGAAAGTGAAAAAGATGGAATACAACTTCTAAATGTTAGGAAGACGCAGGACAGTTCCTGATCTTACTAATACCAAATGTGGCACATGAAAATTAGGCGTTTTAACAGCTAGACTAGAGTCAGTTAAGCCAGCAAAATTCAAAAGCACAGGTCACTTTGGTGCTACCTAAAGCAGTTTCATTCACAAGAGTGAATATATTCTTTCATAGGACTTGGCTTATATTATAAAACATATTTTAAAAGGTTTTATTTTTGTCAGTAAAGTTCAAATGCTGGTAATTCAGATAAAGAAATGTGTACTAAAATCTAATCAAATTGGTGAATTTCAAGTATGAATCTATTTGATGCACATAATTGACCTTATTTTACCAAATATAACTTCTTCTTTGAATAGCCTTAAATCAGAAAGATCCATTTCCAAAAGCAACATGGAGGACAGCCCATAATATTTATTCAATACAAATCTAACAGCTTGAAATGAAGATGGAAAATACATAATGATTTACAGTTTCTTGTCTTCTCCTATTTTTAAAAGTCATGAATCTCTATTAGGTTACTAGTTACACATAACAATTAATCAGGACTCAACGAATCCTAGGAAAAAGACGTTCTGAACCAGTATCTTGGATCTCCCTCTCTCATACAGTTTGTCCCAAGAGTGTCAGTGTGATTTTAAACTTGAATAACTTTAGAAGCATAAATGCTACAGAATTATTTTAAACATATTTTGAAAGTTTAATTACTTAAATTTCTTATATTTATTTCATGAATTTGAAATGTGAATTTTTAACGTTAATTTTCTGTGGTGTTGGTTTCTGGAACACCCTTTCTCAGACCAGCAGATTGGTCAAGGAGGGCTTCTTATTTGGATACTCTGGTCACTTGATTTATCCTTCCTGTGGGGTCATGTCAAAACTGAGATGTATGCATCAAAACTTCATTTGGGCGATCTTAAACTTAGGAGTACAATCTCTCAATTACTGAACAGTAGCTGATGAAAGCTTTCATAAAGTTTAAAACTCTAGTAGAGCTATATATACATAGCACAAGACAGCTATTGTTAACTTTTTATAAGAAACAAATTGATATTTAAAACATTTAAGTAATTTACCTTAAAATTTTTCTTTTATGTTTGCTTGCATGCAGTGCAACCTCTGTGCATGGTGTCCCCCACTGGGATGCACAGTTCCTTGTGCCTGTTCCCCTAGAGCTAGATCTATGAGTAAACAGGATGCTGGGGAGTCCCATTAGGGCAAGATGGACAATCCTAGAAAGCCAAGAGCCCCCAAAGCAGGGCTGAAATGAGGCTATCCTGTAATACCAGCTATTGCTTTCAAAAGTACCAGCTCCACCAAGAGACAGGAAGCACGCACCCTGATACAGTGCCCTTTACTGTTGTGTAAAGTCCATCAACACGTATGAATCCTTCAAGTAAAATCATGAAGCTACCGTCACATCTAAAAATGTGACAAACTGAGATCAGGAACACGACATGGATGTCCACTCTAACCACTGTGGTTTAACATAGTGTTGGAAGTCCTAGCATCAGCAATCAGACAACAAAATGAAATAAAAGGCATCAAAATTGGCAAAGAAGAAATCAAACTGCACTTTTCACCGAAGACATGATACTCTACATACAAAACCTGAACGACTCCACCAAAATGCTGCTAGAACTGATACATGAATTCAGCAAAGTTGCAGGGTACAAAATCAGTGTTCACAAGTTGGTTGCCTTTCTATACACCAATAATGAAGCAACAGAAAGAGAAATTAAGAAATTGGTCCCATTTACAGTTGCACCAAGAACCATAAAATATTTAGGAATAAACCTAACCGAAGATATAAAAGATCTATATGCTGAAAACTATAGAAGACTTATGAAGGAAATGGAAGAAGACACAAAGAAATGGAAAAACATTCCATGCTCATGGATTGGAAGAACAAATACTATTAAAATGTCAATACTACCCAAAGCAATCTACACTTTCAATGCAATCCCAATCAAAATTGCACTGGCATTCTTCTCAAAGCTAGAACAAACAATCCTAAAATTTGTATGGAACCACAAAAGACCCCGAATAGCCAAATATTGAAAAAGAAAACCAAAGCTGGAGGCATCACTTTAGCCTCTACTACAAAGCTGTAATCATCAAGACCGTATGGTATTGGCACAAAAAAACAGACACATACACTAATGGAATAGAATAGGGAAGCCAGAAATGGACCTACAAATGTATGGCCAACTGATCTTTGACAAAGCAGGAGAGAGTATCCAATGGAAAAAAGACCATCTCTTTAGCAAATGGTGCTGGGAGAACTGGATAACAGCATGCAGAAGAATGAAACTAGACTACTTCTTATACCATACACAAAAATAAAATCAAAATGGATTAAAGACCTAAATGTGAGATAGGAAACCATCAAACCCCCAGAAGAGAAAGCAGGCAACCTCTTTGACCTTGGCTGCAGCAATTTCTTGCTCGCACATCTCCAAAGGCAAGGGAATTAAAAGAAAAATGAACTATTGGGATCTCATCAAGATAAAAAGCTTCTGCACCGCAAAGGAAACAACCAACAAAACTAAAAGGCAACTGACAGAATGGGAAAAGAGATTTGCGAATGACATATCAGATAAAGGGTTAATATCCAAAATCCATAAAGAACTTACCAAACTCAACACCCGAAAAACAAATAATCCAGTGAAGAAATGGGCAGAGGACATGAATAGACACTTTTCCAGAGAAGACATCCAGATGGCCAACAGACACATGAAAAGATGCTCAACATTGCTCATCATCAGGGAAATACAAATCAAAACCACACTGAGATACCACTTCACACTGGTCAGAGTGGCTAAAATTAACTCAGGAAATAACAGATGCTGGCAAGGATGTGAAGAAATGGGAACGCTCTTGCACTGTTGGTGGGAATGCAAACTGATGCAGCCGCTCTGGAAAACAGAGTGGAGGTTCCTCAAAAAATTAAAAATAGAAATACCCTATGACCCAGAAATAGCACTACTAGGAATTAATCCAAAGGATACAGGAGTGCTGATTCATAGGGGCACTTGTACCCCAATGTTTATAGCAGCGCTTTCAACAATAGCCAAATTATGGCAAGAGCCTAAATGTCCATCAACTGATGAATGGATAAAGATGTGGTTCATATATACAATGGAATACTACTTGGCAATGAGGAAGAATGAAATCATGCCCTTTGCAGCAACATGGATGGAACTGGAAGGTATTATGCTGAGTGAAATAAGTCAGTCAGAGAAAGACAGATATCATGTTTTCACTCATGTGGATCTTGAGAAACTGAACAGAAGACCATGGGGGAAGGGAAGGGGAAAAAATAGTTACAAACAGAGAGGGAGGGAGGCAAACCATGAGACTCTTAAATACAGAGAACACGCTGAGGGTTGATGGGGGGTTGGGTGAGGGAGAGGGGGAAATGGGTGATAGGCACTGAGGAGAGCACTTGCTGGGATGAGCACTGGGTGTTGTATGTAAGCGATGAATCATGGGAATCTATCCCTAAAACCAAGAGCACACTTTACACACTGTACGTTAGCCAATTTGACAATAAATTACATTAAAAAGAAAAATGAAAAAAATATAAAAATGTGACAAATTTAACAAATTTGTATTGTTACATTTATTACGCAGTGCCTCTAAAACTTTCACATCTTTGAACTAGCAGTCACTTTTTGGGGGAAGAAAATTAGCGCCTTTAATGTAAATATTTTCAGTCTCATAATGACAGGAAGATTATTTTTATAAATGTGAAAAATTATGCAACAAAAAAGTCTGGCATGTTTAAACATAAAAAAATAAAAATAAAAACTGAGCAATATATTTTCTGGTATTTATACTTAAAAATTGATGAAACGCATTAACTTCACCATTAAGATGAAAACATTAATAAAAATGGACTAGAAAAGTTTTATTCAACAGAGACATAGCGGAAACTATATAGAATAATGTTTTATGAGAACTGGAAATATACCTGGATAAAGAACCAGGCATAGATTGTTAAGGTGGATTTTATTCGAATTATTACCAGATTGTTTTAAAAAGGTTGAGAATTTTTTCATAATCCTCATTGAATTTTAATAAATAGATTACTTTCAAAGTTTAGGTTTTAAGAATATGCAGTAACAGAGAATCTCCCAGTTGAGTCATCTATTTCTCTGCCAGATATAATTTCTCACCATCCCCAGAACACATTCCATATCTTTAAGTTACCAAGTAAACCCATGCCTGTCAATTATTAGATTCTAATTACCTTTCAAAACTTTCTGAACAGCTACCAGGAAACAGAATGATGAGATGACTATTGAGTTAAAAGGAGATTAGACAAATACAAATAAATTACACTTATTTTATGTTCCTATCACCCTAGGAGATGACTTAATAGTGAAAGGAAAAGAATCATATTGTAGTAATGAAATCAGAGAGCAAATTCAAGCCCCAGAGGTGATTCCCCTAAGTTTATGTTAATACACACCTTGTGGGGGACCAAACATCAACTGGAAAAGTTTCCTGAAAACTGTTCCAGCTATTTTCTCATTTAAAATGTTCCAACTTTACTTGACCCATTAGTCATCATATTACTTACATTTATGATGTATTTTGAAATCTATTACCAAAAACCCAATGGATTCAATATGTCTTGTTATACCCAAATCATAACATTTATGAAAGAAAACCTCTTTGTTAAGTGTTTCTTCCTTTGGAATTTTATTTGTAAAAGATATAAATATATGTATTTTTTTTTTTAGACAAGCAAGCCTTGCTAAAAAAAACAGTCAGTGCATATAGGGTGGTGGCTACGTATAGGCACAGGGATGATGGTGCCCCCGTGCCATTTTAGAGAGGTAAATGCAAAACACAGAACAAATCTATAATCAAGCTTCATTTTATGCATTATAGCATCTCTAATAAAAAATATTTTTTTATTATTAGGTCATAGTACATTTTTTTCTCTTATTCAGCAGTTCAAATTGAGATTTTTGTGACAGTGTCCACGTAAATGTATTCCTGATGATAATGGACAGTGGAGACTGAGTATTCACAGGTGTGAGAGCTGGCAAACCTGGAAAGTTGCCCATGACAATGAGATCAATGTGTTTTTACTGAAGGTGTGAAGTGTAAAGACCTCAATGGTGGCAGATGTGAGTGCTTCAATTAACAACAGTATATCAAGTGGAACTGGGTACAAACAAGCGGTCACACGTGCTGCCCAGACACATGGACTGACACGTGTTCTTGACTGGGTCAGCCAGCAGCAGCTCATGGTGAGTACAACCGGCACGTGAGCATCATCACTACTATTATTACTCATGCACACATTCTTATGATCACACACTGAGTTTTTGACTATATTGTATCTCCCCAAAAGTGCTTTGATTATAGGGGAATTGTACTGGTTTTCTAAAATGAATGCATTGAACTCAACTTATCTAAATGAACTTCTTTCCCTCTAAATAGGCATCAAAAAGGGCTAAGCACATTCTACTGCTCTAATAATTCTGGCAGCTCTTTGCTCTTCTGGCGTCCGTGTTCTTTTTTTATTTTTATTTTGCTTTTCTCGGTGATGGCACGTACTCATCCTTGGTTGGAGACGGCAGAGCTGCCTTTTGGGAACAGCCAAATCTTGTTTTGAGATAAGGGAACAAGGATTCCACAGTGAGGGAAGATTAAAAACATGAAGAAGCCAATTTCTAGAGGCTCCCACTTCCAAAGATAAGATAATGTGAGTATTATTAAAAATAATGACTTAAGAATACCAAGCAATAACTAATTGGCCACCATTGGAATATGCTAGAAAAATAATTCATTTCCCCCTCAGCTTTATTAAAGTAGCAACGACAAATGAAATTGTAATATATTTCAAGTGTACATTGTGATGATTTGATATATGTGTACATTGTGAAAAACTCCTCTCACTGAGAAAATCAGCTCCTTTTTGAAAATGGGTAAATAAAGGAAAAGAATTAAGCATTTATTTTACATTTCTTTAGATGAACAATACTACTGAGTAACCAAGTAGTAGATGAAGGAATGCTTCTTTTTACAGAAGCTTTTGTCTTATTTTATTTTATTTTATTTTATTTTATTTTATTTTATTTTGTTTATTTTATTTTGTGTTTAGTTTTGAGAGAGAGACAGAGCATGAATGGGGGAGGAGCAGAGAGAGACGGAGACGCAGAATCTGAAGCAGGCTCCAGAGTCTGAGCTGTCAGCACAAAACCTGACATGGGGCTCGAACCCATGAACCGTAAGATCATGACCTGAGCTGAAGTTGGACGCTTAGCCGACGCCCTAGAGGTACTTTAGTTAATACATGAAAAAAGAGTGTTAGAATGAAAAGATTACTGTTTGCAACCTCCAATGAATTCAGGCATTCAGCATCAGTGGCTTTTAACATCACAGAAGGAGACCTTCAGATATTATGTGCCTTCTGATGGAACAACACAAACCATTTTACAGAACAGTCTTGCTGAAAATAATAGTAACAATAAGCAAACCTGAATAGATTAAACCAACTACCAATTTATATGTAGGAAGTACAGAGGACAGGGGAATAGACAAAATCCAAACTGTTGTAAACTCTACAAGTTTGGTTTCTTCAATATATAAATTACAAGAGATGAAAAATAATACAGGAGAAAACTAATGATTAAAGATACTAGAAATACATATCAACCAATAGTGATGCGTAGAACATATATGGCTCCTGGTTTAAAAAAAAACCTAAGAAATATACATGCACACCAATACCCACATATCCACACACATTATGATATGTATGGAATAATTGGAAATTTGAATGAATACTAGCTACATATTTGATAACACTGAAGAATGATTAGCTTTGATAATAGTATTGTGGTTATATTTTTTTAAAGTTGTTGTATTTTAGAGATACTTTATACTGAAATATTACAGATGATAGATGATGCATGGAATTTGCTTCAAAATAATACAGAAGGTAAGGGAGTGGATAGGGGTATGCAAGAAACAAGATTGGTCAATAGCTGACAATTATTTAAGCAGGAGGTTCTATACGCTATTCACTCTACTTTTGTATCTATTTGAAATTTTCCATAATATAAAAGTTAAGAAAAGGCACAGAGATGAGAGTGAGTATGGGATATGAAAAAATCATACTGGAAGATGATTTCAACCCACTCTGCCTCAAAACCATCAAACTCCTCTCCTCCCTCTTCAACTTCAATAGGTGATCTTGCTTCTAGCTTCATGGATAAAGTTAATTTCTTGCTACCCTTAATTTCTTGCTACCAAACTGAAAAATTACCTGCATATGTCCTTTTCCTCTCCTTCCTTAATTTGCTATATAAAATAGAGCATCTGTTGCTTCTCTAATTTAAAACTTTTTTTTCAAATACATATTGGATTCTTCTTCCCTTTTAAAATTTTTTTTGAAGTTTATTCATTATTGACAGAGAGCGAGGGACACAGTGTGAATGGGGGAGGGGCAGAGAGAGAGAGAGAGAGAGAGAGAGAGAGAGAGAGACATAATCCAAAGCAGACTCCAGGCTCTGAGCTGTCAGCATGGAGCCTGATGTGGGGCTCAAACACACAAACTGTGAGATCGTGACCTGTGCCAAAGCTGGATGCCCAACCGACTGAGCCATCCAGGTGCCCCTATTTTTCCCTTTTTCTAGTGTACCCACCTTTATCTTTTCTCTTTTTAGTTTATCCAATTATTCTCTCCACTGGATTCCTCTTGGAAAGAGTTCCAAGTCTCTTTCATCATAAAAATAAAATCCCCAAACCATGATCCCAAATGCTCCTTCATATACTACCCTTAATTATTCTTCTTCTTCACAAACTTCCTAAAGGAGTTATTTATACTCTCTACCTCTACTACCTTTTCCCTCCTGCTTACTTCAATGCATTCTAGACTAGTTTCCATCCAGAATAACCCAATAGGGAGAAAACACTTGCAGTCACAATATCTATAAATCCACGAGATAGTTCCAATTTCTCATCTTTCTTAATGTCAAAGCACTACTAACTTGGCTTCTTCGAAATTACAATTTTCAAATTTTCCTCTTAGCTCACAATTTCCTTTCTAGGCTTCTCCTCCTGGCCAGTAAATCCTGTTTGGACGTCTTCAAGGTCAAGTCTTAGGCTCTTTTCTCTACTTTTTCTCTACTCTTTCCTTGAGTAATCTCTCGTCCAACCCTTTGGATTGAGTTAGAATCTGTATCCCAAAGACTCCAAAACATGCAATCGTTTATCACTAGTGTTGGTCTTGTGAGCTCCAGATCTGTCTGAATAATTGCCACAAACTTAACATATCTAGGTCAAAACTTATGATCTCTCTGTACTCTCACAAATGAAAACAAAACAAAAACAAAGTGGTTCTCTTCAAGTATTTTCATCTCAGTAAATCACCTGTCTTAACTTGGGCTGCCATAACAAAATGCAATGTCTTGGTGGCTTAAACAATAGAAATTTATTTTTTCATGGCTCTAGAGACTGGAATTGAGATCAGGGTGCCACCATGATTGGTTTCTGGTGAAGGCTCTCTTTCTAGCTTGTAGATGGCCACCTTCTTAATGTGTCCTCACATGCCAAGAGAGACAGCAAGCCCTATGATAACTCTTCTAAATGTACTATCCCATCATGAGGGAGCTCCACCCTCATGACCTCTTCTAAACCTAATTAACTCCCAAATCTCCATCTCCAAATACCATCACAGTAGAGATTACAGTTTCAACATATGAATTTTGTGGGGACAAAGCACGACCCATCCAGTTAGACCAGTCAGAAAACCAGAAGCCATGTTTAAATCTTCTTCCTCACCCCCTATCTCTCTACTCCATTACTATGGTCTGTAGATTCTTCCTTCCCACTATCTGCCAAATCTTTCACTTCTCTCCATTTCTTTTTGTTAAATGTTTATTTTTGAGAGAGCGAGCGAGCACCTGTTTGTGTGCACACATGCATACATGGGGGAGCGGCAGAGAGAAAGGGGACAGACGATCTGAAGAGGGGTCTGCGCTGACAGCAGAGAGCCTGATGTGAAGCTCAAACCCATGAACTGTGACAGCATGACCTGAGCTGAAGTCAGATGCTTAACTGACTGAGCCACCCAGGTGCCCCATTTCTATCAAGATTCTCTGATCCAACTTACAATTACCTCTCACCAGTACTACTGCAATATTCTCCTAATTGCTCCCTTCCATCTACTCTAGCCCCTCTTACTGATTCTCCACCCTGACTAGAGTTATCTTTTCAAAATGCAACACACACACACCTCCCACGTCCTACATCCCCCACCACGTACACATCCTACTGAAAGCTCTTTAATGGCTCCTTACCACACTCAAGATAAAAGTCCTAAAATCCTTTTTTATGATCAGAAAGGCCTGGCCTCTGCCTCTCTTTGGAGCCTCACCTGATAGCACTGGTTTCCTCTTTCCTGCCTTCATTTAATCTGACACAGATACCTCTCACCATCGCGTCTTTTGCACATATTCTCCCAGAGATCCACCCTTCCCTCCACAGTCCTTAGTTAACTCCCTTTCATCCTGTGCAACTCGACTACAGTGTCAGTCACTCAGAGAAGCTTCCCTGAATCTCCACTCTTTTATGAATCCACAGAACCTCATGACACATATAATAGCTTATCATTATCTACTACTTTCTGTAACTTTTTTGTAACTATCTCTTCTACCGGTTTATATGCATTTGTTGAGAGGAGGGGCTATCTTTTGCTCACCACTGTATTTTCAATGCCTAAAGCAACGTGTGCCATACTGCAATCGCTCATAAATCTCTGTTGTAAAAATAAAGGAAGAGTTCCATTAGTGATTACAACCATCATTTTCGAACTTGAAGCAATCTTAAAACCGCTCTCTTATGTTAGAAGAAAATATTGAGGCCCAAAGAACTACAACATCTTAGGATCACCTGCTTAGCGACAGCTAAACCAGATGACACCAGATTAGAGACAGCCTTGAGGGCCGAGGAGAGCTTTGACCAGATGAATTGAGAGGGGTGTGTGGTCAACATCATGGAAGTTTGGCAGGTGAGGCTAATTTAGCAAGGGCCCAGGGGACAACAGGATTAGTGAGTAACAGGAGAATCTGGAGTGTGGGCTGCCCATAAACAGACGAAGGAAGTAATCAGGGCATAAACCTAAACCAGGCAGGTAGTAGGCAAAATGGAGGACCATTTCAAAGGAAAAACAAAGAGACTTGGAATAAAAAAAAAAAAAGAATCAAAAATGACAGTAAAATTGTGAGAAGACATGACTGGAATAATGTTGCTGCTATCACTAGCACATGTAAAGATCTTTCGAAACTATACTAAGGGCAGGGATAAATCAGGAGAGGAGAGAAAATGGTTTAATTTAATGTGGAAATACTGAATTTTAAATAACTAAACATATCTACCAGGCAGATGGAGGAATAGTTCTGGAGTTGGGTAAGTCAAAACCAGAGCTAGGCATTTGGGAGTCGTTAGTGTAAAAGAGATAGTTGAGGTTATTGTCTGTACAGAGGGACGAACAAAAGGCCCCAGACCATGTCGCTGGGCAGGCACAGGTTAGAGAGCGAGGGAAGACGTGCATGCAAGCACAAAGTTGGAAGGTTACATTTAGGAGAAGCCAAATAATGTTCTCTTCAGCCTTAGTCTGTCGCATGATCCTAGAAAGACATCCCTCCAATTACCCTCATTCTCTTCAGCAGAGGAAATAATCCTGACAATTAGATCACGTGAAGAAATAAAGAATCTAAATAATTGCCATACCGCTGACTTCCCAGCAGGAGACCCTGAGCTGCCTCTTAACCACTTTGCGGCCCCCTCAACCAGCTTCTGTGACTCTTCTGGTCCTATTACTTAGCCAAGCATCGTCCCCTGGAGGCACTATTGTCAGCCTAACTTTCAAAGGAGACTTAAAAGTCTCTTCATATGACTTACTGAGTCTGCAGTGAAAATTTTGCTATTAAAATCATGTTGTTACAGGAATAAAAAAAAGTTAATTAAAAAATTAATTAAAAGTCATCCTCTTTTCTCATTTCTTCCAATACAAGTTATAGTTGAAAAAATTAGGTTGAAATAATGAAAGGCTTTCCTGTGTTTTAAAAATTCTTGGTCCAGTCCCCATTTGACATCCTGACATTAAGTTTATGGTTTCATTTTGATAAATCATGGGGAAAATAAACTATGTAATGCTGACACCGCAAATTGGAACCCATAAAACTCAGGAAATGTAAAAGTCAAGGTTCTTAATAGTTTTATTAACTAGTTTACATTTCTTAAATATAGAAGATAGCTTGCTGGTATGGCTATAAAGCTGAATTAAGGTATGGGCCTTGGCCCCATTTGTGGAAAGAGAAAAGAGGCAAAGGGTTAACTATCAGGGCAACATTAAGAGGGATTAATTAAAATGAGTTCTTTTTTTTAATTTTTTTTAAATGTTTTTATTTATTTTTGTGACAGAGAGAGACAGAGCATGAGCAGGGGAGGGGCAGAGAGAGAGGGAGACACAGAATCAGAAGCAGGCTCCAGGTTCTGAGCTGTCAGCACAGAGCCCGATGCGGGGCTCGAACCCACAGACTGTGAGATCATGACCTGAGCTGAAGTCAGACGCTCAACCGACTGAGCCACCCAGGTGCCCCTAAAATGAGTTCTTTAAGGTGCTTTCTTTCACAATAAAATCTTATGTTTAAATGCTGTGTTACTTATTCTTCACTTTCCACTCCAGAAAATGTCAAGGGGCTATTTGGGTCAGCTTTTTCAGGTATCTTAATTCCTCTGAACCTGTGCTTTCAAGATATATCTCAATTAATCCACACTGAGTAAAAAAATCAGTAATTACAGAATATAAAAGCAGAGTTCACCAAGAAAAGAAAAAAATTTCAAAAATACATATCTTGGGGTAAACAACTTAAAATCTCTACCATTTATTTATATAAACCTATTTGAATGGTGTGCTACCGTACCTGAGCTTTTTTAAGTAATATTTTACATTAATAAGTACATATTTTCATTCAAATCAAAGAAGTTTATGGAAATGGGATTATACTGGAATGGTTAGAAAATTTTTACAAGTAAGAAAAAATCATTGCAACCTATAAAACAGCAAGTTAATGGAAGAAATGGAAGAAAACAGTATTCAAAATAGGATCACGACCAATTAAAAGTCAAATAAATTTTTAAAACAAAAATCAATTAAAATCGGAGCTGAAACCAGTCTAAAACCAGAATGAAATTAAAAAGACCTAAAGACTACATGGGTAAATTAAACAACAGGTTAAACAGAGAGACGCTAAAGAAATAATTTTATTACGAGAAAAAAATTTCAGTGGTTACGTGTTTCATCTAGAGACACCTGGTATAGTAAAATAAATGTGCAATTGCAGTCATAACTGTCTTTGAAATAACTGTTACTTAAACTATATGAAGACTGTAGCATGCTAATTAATTTATAATAAAACATAAATGATGTGGTACTATTCTCCCCACTTGGCATCAGATTTTTCTTTGTTGTCATTTAAATGTCATTTCATTAAATGTCATTACAGTGACAGTGCTCAAAAATATGTCTGCAAAGGAACAATGAAAAAAATACCAGGGAGCTCAAATGTTTTTACAAATGACCCTGAGTTAATTAGAAAAATATGCACCCTTCCCAGTTCTTCTTCTCACGTGTCAGCTCTCATTAAATTAAAAAAAATTTTTTCTCATTTCAAAGTTAAGGAATCCTATGGCTAACAAAACTTTTAAACTGGGATCAAGTGGGCACATTCCTATGTTTCTGTATGATGTCATACCAAGCAATTCATAGTGGAATTTGAATTTGCAAGAACTATGAATGATTTTTCAATATAAGAAGTATCTGATCTAATGCTAATTTTTTCTCTATAGGCTAACTGTGCTGGGAACAGGTGGCCCTGCTTTCAATTATGGAGGGCTAGCATGCCAGTGTGAGGCCTGGATTAGTTCACCTTCTCACGGGGAATTTTCCCCGGTTGGGAATGGATTTATTATGGCTTCACACATGGAATAGAGCTCATGTCAGCTGAGGGCAGTGACACATCATATGATTCAAATTAACCTGCTGTGGACTGTTCCGCAGGGCTTAGATTGTGTATTAAAATGACGACATTTTAAAAACAGCTTGAAAGAAACCAGGATTGCTGAACTGCAATGGTTCCAATTTGTTCCAACTAATCTATCACCTGCTGGAGATATTATTCTAGTGGGTTTCTGGTAGCTGCTGTTTTCCAGGTTTCTCCAAGCCACTGACCTTGCTAATGGGTACAATTGTTGCCTCTGAAGGAAGGAGATGGGGGTGGAGAGAGCTTTGAAGGGGTTTTTGATGTAAAAGTTGGGACCTATCATTTGCTCTAAGGTAGTATTAAGTGAACAGAGGAAATAAGAGAATACTCAAGAACTCTGAATTATTTTTCCAAAAACAAATGCTAAATAGTAGCATTGTATCATGTTGTTTAGATAAATAATCCCTGAAAAGTAAATCTGTAAGGATGAATTCAAAAGCTATTAAGTTTGTACCTTTAAGATGAAAACTTAAGGTTAGGTAGGTATAATCAGTATTTCCTGTATTCTTCAGGGTCGTAACTTTTATTGCTTCTGAAATGTTAATTCAGGAGCAAGAAAAGAATAACATACCATTTTAGAGCTGGAGCATAAAACTTTGGGAATAATATTTGAATAAGAGGTGCATCTAGGGGTGCCTGGGTGGCTCAGTTGGTTGTGTCCAACTCTAGATTTCAGCTCGGGTCATGATCCCAGGGTCATAGGACTGAGCCCTGTGGTGGGCTCTGCGCTGAGTGTGGAGCCTGCTTGGGATTCTTTTTTCCCTTTGCCCCTCTTCCCCACTTGCATGCCCTCCCTCTCTCTCTCTCTCTGAAATTAAAAAAAAGATGTGCATCTAAATTCAAAAAACTAACAGTAGCCAAAGATTCTTAATGAGTTCGCACTGTATAAAAATCAGAAGCATTATTTGCAATACTAAAAAAAAAGTTTTATTTTTTTTATTTTTTAAAGGAAGGGAATGACACTGGGGAATATTATAAAGCTGAAACTTGTTCCCCCAGTCTCAGCATAAATAATAGCTTTCTTAATATATCCTATTATCTAAAAGCTGGAAAAAATTTAATTTTCTTGAGTTGCCAAAAATCTATAAAATAATACATTCCTATGGTAAGAAATGCTTTATGTGTTCTGTATTTCCAATGATCTCTAAATTAATACAGAGTGGCAACCTGGCTGTGTAGTCAGAGAATATAATTAGTCTATGCAATAATGTCTACGTACATACTTTACAAGACAAATTATTTACAGTAAGGAAATTTTTGTCTAAGAGTAAATTCTGGAGCATTTCAAAGATGCTAGGTTAGTATTTAGTGGAATCACACACAGCTGATACATCATTCCAACTAATCTTCCCTCAATTTATTAAAGAAAACTACTCTTGGTTAAAATGTTTTAGACTTGGAAGAACTTAAACCATTAACTGGACATTGTATTTGATTTTTCATAATAAAAGTACATTTAAAAAAACCACTCATTTTTTTTGTCATTCCCTTTTCCTATGCCTCAAAATATCTGCAGTTGGGTCCTCAACACCCGTGTGTGTGTGTGTGTGTGTGTGTGTGTGTGTGTGTGTGTGTGCATGTGCGTGCGCGTGTATTCATTCATTCATTCATTCATTCATATAGGATTCATATGAAAACTTGTTACAAATGTTTAGTCTCCAGACCAACAGCATCCACCTTTCCTGGGAGCTTGTTAGAAATGCAAAATTTCATTCCTGCCTTCTAAAACTATTAAATTTTTGTATTTTAACAAGGCCACCAGAGATGTTTCAAATGCACACTCAAGTTTGAGAAGCGCTACTATAAAATAATGCTTTCAATTCATTTGTTTAAAAGTTGGAATCTCCAGATAGATCATGACTCTTATTTGAATAAAAATAAGGAATGGCATATATATAATTTCCAACTTAGAAACACAAAAGTACAACTATTTAAAAAAATCCCATTTCTACTACATAGTCACATTAATTGCTAGAATTATATGCATCATCTTTCATTCATTCATTGACATTTCTCTTGAAATTCACTTTCTTTGGTTGCCATAAAAATATGGTATACAACTACTGACTTGTAGGTCCCATCCTTTAATAAATCAATCAAATGTAAACTAGAAGCCAACTTTATAGCTAAAGTTGAGTGAAAGACTGTGCCTAAAAGCAAAAAAATCAGAAACTACAAAAGAGAAGAGGGAAACCCAAGTTTCTCTCTCACTTCTCCATGAACTAACCATATATTCTTACCCAGTTTCACCCATTCTAATATGTTCAGTCTTTTACATGTGAACAACTCTGAAGTCAGGAAGTGCCCTGCAACTCATGTAATAAGAAAGCACTGTATCATAGTTTAAATAGCAGATATTTTTTCTTTGTACATAAAATGTATTTTCCTACAATTGATGATGGCTTGGATTCTATGCAACATGGTACTTCACACTTACTAGCCAACTATGAGGCCTCACATCACTCTCAATCTATCCATTACCTCACCCCAAAGGCTTCTTCCAACTTTACTGACTCTCTTAGTCTTCATCATTAGCTTCTCGCTTTCATTTGAGTCTTTTAAACGACATTTAAGTACTTATAATGATTAGAAATAGTTCTTCATACTTCTATACCTTTTAAATCCCAGAACCGGAGCATCATACTTGAGAAGAACTGGGCCCTGGTGAAAGGGCCAGTACAGGTGGCCCTCTTTAGGCTCTCTTTACACCAGGCATGATGACAAGCAGCCTTCTTCAATCTGTAGCCATGGATCATAAGTGTATCGTTATGCCACGACACACATTTAACCAGGTCCACATATAGTTTTCACTTATCAAAATTCATGTCTTGCAGAGTATTGCTAGAGATCTAAGACAGTGTGGCACCATTGTTTTAAATTCTTATTTAAATTTTATTTTAGAGAGAGTGTGAGTGAGGGAGAGGGGCAGATGGAGGGAGAGGGAGAGGGAGAGGGAGAGGGAGAGGGAGAGGGAGAGGGAGAGGGAGAGGGAGAGGGAGAGGGAGAGGGAGAGGGAGAGGGAGAGGGAGAGGGAGAGGGAGAGGGAGAGGGAGAGGGAGAGGGAGAGGGAGACGGAGAGGGAGAGGGAGAGGGAGAGGGAGAGGGAGACGGAGAGGGAGAGGGAGAGGGAGACGGAGAGGGAGAGGGAGAGGGAGAGGAAGAGAGAGAATATTTTAGGCAGGCTCCATGGTCAGCATGGAATCTGACATTGTGCTTGATCCCATGATCGTGGGATGATGACCTGAGCTGAAACGAAGAGTTGGGTGTTCAACTGACTGAGCCTTCCAGGTGCCCCCATTGTTTTAAACTCTTAATGAAGAAACTAATATTCTTTTGATAATAATATGAAGCACTGTAAGTATAAAATAATGAAAGAAAAACTGAAATAGTAATTTTTGTTAAATAAACAGCTAAGATCTCACTGAGCTCTCCTCAGTGAGGAAGAGCACCATGAGATGAAGAAGAAATAGAGCAAGAAAGAGGAGGAGGAGGAGGACAGATGAAAAACCTTTAGTTCTGTTAAAATTAGTGTGGTACAGAAGTGATCTAGGTCTTTAGAATCATAAAGACCTGGGTATGAATGGCTCCTCTGCCATTAAGACCTTGGGCAATTTACTTCACGTTTCCGTCTTAGCTTCCTAATTCATAAAATAGGGATAATTGTAGAGGCTCCTCCTTGGGTCTGTATTAATACAGAAAGCACTTAGCACCTGGGACTAATATGCACTCAATACATTTTGATGACCGTATCTATCTAAACCTGAGTGTTTAGATATGCCTCAAGCACTTTGCTATGCATTTGAAATAAGTATATTTATCTAATTGAATATATTGATGTATACTGCCTTGTGTGTGTGTGTGTGTGTGTGTGTGTGTGTGTGTGTACACATATTATATGTCTCTTCCATTCATCCATCCACTTTGTTTACAGTAAGGAAACTGAGGCATAGGAGATTAGATCAACTGCCTAAGGTCACGCAATTAGCAGGAAAGGCAGAAATAAAGTTTTGGGTCTTTGACTTATAATTACTTATACTAGTCAATTATTCTTTAATTGGTAACTACTTTTTGCCAGACTAAAGGTAATTTTTAGTGCCTATTAATATTTGCCTTTTAGTCTTTGAAATGGGCAAGCTGAGAAGAATACACTTCTGGAAGACAAATGAACTATTCATTTTTGGCAAGGAATGTCACAATCACTAACACCCTAAGTACATGTTAATATACTCACATGAAGAAAATGTATACACATTTGAATTGTGACTTTCTTACCTGGTCCATTAAGAAAGTCTTTAATTTGTAGCGTTACCAGCGAAGGTGGAATACCACTTTTGCTGTCTATTTCCCCAGGCACTGTCTGTAGCCAAACTGTGCAGTAATCAAGGGATTCAGGCAGAGTCTTCCCAGGATCTGAAGTGACAAAGTTTAAATAAAAAATGTCAATCACATCCCAAACATCTCATTTTGGTGTAAGAGCTTCAGCTGACAAAGAAGAAGAAAAAATGGTTAAATTCACTGTATATAACCTTCACTGATTCATTTGTTTGTAAGTATACTAGTCACACAAGTACTTTATGAAGAGAAGCTCTCTCTACATTGGAATGATGAAACCATGTTTTTCAAAATCAGACCAAAGGAAAAGTCATTTCAAATCTTAACTTATATCATCTCTGAATGAAGGTAAAGTTTCTGTGCTCTGAGTTGCTGTTAACAGTTGTATAGTTGGATTTCTTTTCTTTCTTCTTTTTTTTTTTTTAAAACAGGATGTTGGAAACAAATTAAAGAAAAAAAGGCAAGCTTTTCAGCTTTAAAAAAAGGCAAATATATGTTCAAAGATGCAGTGGATTAGTACTACTTAGGGTCTATTTGATCTGTTTCAGAGTTTTACTGACATTACAATCACTTTTTACTGCTAGGCTTTTGAAGTTAACTTCAGTAGCTTTCTCATAACCTTCTTTAATGATAAAAATTGGTCAATCTTTTATTAGTCCCAATAATGACTAAATCTTGATTTTTTTCTGTTTTGACTTTTTCTGTTAGTGTGTATTTCTTACTTTTTTGGGTTTATGTAGTATATTCTTTAAGAAGTATTTTTTAGCTATTGGTGATGGCAAACTGAATTTGCTTTTTACTGCTTGGCAATCCAGTTTTTATTGAAATAGCTCTTTAAATAAAAACGACTGCTGCATCTTGGCATACAACGTAGTAGGCTTTAAAAAAAACTTCTAAATATTCACAGTTTTTCTTTAGTTTCAAGATTGTTTTACTCTCTCTGTTTTAATAGCCTCTGAATGTCAATTTTATAGGGATGTTCTTGCCATAGAGTCCATCTATTCCATTTTCAGTCGATTTGGGATGTGTTCTTAAAGTGTTATTTATTTTAAGTTTTATTGATTGGATTGCTTTCAAGAATAGCATTTACATACAGTGTATTATATTCAACATATGGTTATATAGTATTACTGTCATATGTGAACTGGGCATATAAATTCTGCCTTGGAATTTGTATTTCTTGACCTTATCATGTGATTCTTATGAAATATGGCACATATGAACCTTTATGTGATTTCAAAGAAAATAGTGAAAGCAATTGATCGTGACGTTAGATCTATGTGGTAAAGATCAAACACTAAGCTAGTGCATTCTTCTCTTTTTATACAATCAGTGAATTTAAAGCAGTGAGAATATGCATAGTAGATTCATTACATAGTAACACTATATTATTCTCTCTTTAAAATATAATGGTCAGGTGTCATGAAACGATAGCAAAAGTCTGTTGCTGGTCGGATCTACAATCAATTCAAAGGAGCTATGTAACTTGACAGGACCTGAGTGTCTACTTCTAGAATCTCACCTACGTAGCCATCATCAACAAGCATTTATTATCAAGTAAATAGTACCGTGTTAGACTCGTAAGAGGAGGCATAATTCTTTGTTATGAAGAGAACATAACCTAGAGAGAGAACAATGACCTCACAGAGAAAACAGACAGAAGTGATGTAACTAACTAATGGACAGAGAAGAATTACACTGATGCAGAAATGTTAATATGATGTGTAAAAGACTGGCAAGTAAAACTTAGGCTAAACCAAACAAGTTACAGGAATTACATATTCAAACTCATGTGACAGAAAAGGGATGTATCATTAATCTACAAAGAGTTCATGCAATCAATATAGATATTAACCTAGAAAAATGGGTAGAGGAAAGAATAAGCAATTATTAAGTGAATAAATTAATAAAGGAGCAATTAACAGATGAAGAAAACGAATGGCATATAAACATTATGAGATACTAGATCTTAGTAATAATCAATGAAAAATATTTTAAATAAGTAGAAATTTTCATCTATCAGATAGCCTAAGACTAAAAAGAACTGATAATGCCTGTGTAGTGCATGCATGCACACACACTGTAGAAATGTTAATCATAGCAAAAAGTAGAAAACAACCTGGAAGTCCATCAACAGACTAATGCTTAAATAAACAATGGTAATCCATACAGTTGTTTAGAAGAATCAAGAAGATCTATATGTACTGACATAGTAAGACATCCATTTTATATTGTTAGTAGTAAAAAGCAAAGTGGTTAAGCATCTTTTCATTTATTGGCCATTTGATTCCTCTTCTACAAAATATTTACTTACTCATTTTTCTATTAGTTTTTTTCTCTTGCTATGAGCGTTAACGTTTGTCTGTCATACATAGCAAGTGCTTCCCCCTGGTACGGTAGTTGTCCTTGAAATACATTCTGATGCTTTCTGCATACATACTTTTTTTTTATAGATGTGGTAAAAAAATCTAATTTTTATTTACTGGATTTATCCCTAGGTGATAATGTATTTTCCTATAGTTTCTTGAAACATTTTTAAGATTTCTGTTTTTACCTTAAGTTGTTTAATCCTTCTAGAGAGTTTTGTGAAAAATAAGAAAAATTTTCTGCCCAACAATCAACCATACACAAATTAAAAGAAGTAGTTTTTTATTTATCATATTAGCATAAACTAAAAAGACTGATAATATCTTGTGTAGGGGAGAAGGAGAAATGGGTCCTCCCATGTATGGTCGATGAGAGTGTAAATAAAGTGTTTTTGCATGAGTAGGGGAGAGGGCTGAAAATGAGTGACTACCAAAATTCTCAATATCCATACTTTTTGTAATTAGAAAGGGCACATGTGGCACTCTATCTTAAAGAAATAAACCTAGCTGCACACATACATACACAGTGGAGGATAATCACCTTTAAGATGATCCTAAGCACATAATGATATATAGACCTATGTTCACAGCTCAAAAAACAAAACAAAACAAAACAAAAAAACAAAAAAAAAGGATGACACACAAAATATCTAAAAGAAAAACTGAAGTGAAGGGGAGAGAAAAAAAAACATTTCAAAGGAATAATATTTTGATGTTCTACCTTCATCAAGGTATAGATGGGGAAGCACCAAGTTCTGGTAATAAGAATGAGGGTTTTCCATGTAGGGGAGATAGGCTTCATGGAAGTTGCTTCTCTTTTCATAGAAGTTAGAGGGCCTGGCCATCTGGTACCCAGCCTTGGAAGCTGCACTTACAATTACAGGGGCAATTACAGGGGGATAGGACTTACCAGAGATGAAATAAACAAACTGGCAATACTAAGAAGAAGAATGGGAAATGGGAATTTAAAAACATGGAAAAGTCTAGGAAACTTATCTGAAGAAGTCAAACTTTCAATGACTATTTTTCCTCACCCTCCCAAATTACTGGTTTAATGATATTATTGGGTTAATATGGCTATACAACTGGTTTAAAAGTACAGCTGTATTTATAGAGCTGACAGAGCAGAATAACAAATTAGGAACATCCAGGAAAATACAGGTTGCGTGTTTGATGGATATTGAATGTGTGACAGGAGAGAGGCTACTCTCCCAGTTTTAGCTAAAATCTCTACTGTGGATATGCCTCTAGTCATGTGGGTACAAGCCGCAGCAGCAGTAGCAGATCCATGAGAATCCCACAGAAAAAGCTCAGGTTTGCAAGTCACTATTTAATCCCTTATGGTTAGATGATGAGGGGCATGACTTTTAGACTTCCTCTAATATCTTCAATTTAACTTCTCCTTAATTCCATCATCAAGTCTGGAAAATGGGATTCATATTACACATTCCTCAGGGTCAATGTAGCTGGGAAAACACCAGATAAATTAAGATTAAAGGAGTCTGTGAGTATAATGTAAATAGAGTGACAAGCAGCGATGACTACTTCATATGGAAGCTCCTTCAGACTTTGCTAGTTTTCTTCTCCATATTTATGAGACACCTATTTGAGCACAGGAAGCTCTCAAAAAAAGTAAGCTTCTGCTGCTGTAGATGAGCACATTTATGCTGTTGTCTCTAAGCCTAAGAAACAGGAGAAAGTAGTACCTTATTAGGAGTTGCAGAGTGGGGGAAATGGGTCAGAACAAATGACAAATTGCTCATAGCCATAAATCTTGTTGAAAGTCAGTAAGAATTCACTTCAATAAGGCATTGGTATTGACAAAGTTATATTATTTGTTTTTCTTCTGGGCTGACCTGGCCTCCAAAAGAAAATACTTCATCATATCATGTCACAAAGAACACCCAAAGAGAAGATTCAGAAAGTTTCCAGTCTGTTCACAGATGGATCAAGATATTATTGGCTTTCACAGAGACTTGTTTCAGATTGTATTCTTTGTGCTTGTAGATTACTTTGCTCTTCTTCATAAACCTTCATTTCACTTAACTGCTTGGGAGGTCTTCCTCTGAATCTGATAAAAGTAGTCTTTGTACGGCTGCTCATTATTTTTTAACCCTCAGCAAATATTCACAGTTAAGTATGTTTTGCGTAACATTTAAATTATACAAAATATAATAAAATACAACATGATTCATTGTGACCAACTCAAAATGAAACTTGGAAAATAAACTCATTTATTTCCTTTGCAATCTTCTACTTAACAAAAAGTTTGTTTTCTAAGCTCATACAGAGCAGCTGAATGCTACAAATTTTGTAAGCTTTATTCGATTCTACTTTATACTACTCTGTTTTGCTCTACTATGTGGCAGGAAATTTCTTTGTCATAATTAAGCTGAATTTTTATTGAGGCTCCAATGAGAATACATTTCCCCACAGATTTCAGTGATAATTTTCCCACTTTAAAGACGGACATAACACTGAATATTTAATGAAGTCCAGTCACTTTTATACCAGATATTTCTAAGTGTTAGCCATTGCAAAAATCAACGTTTCCATTTCTTTTGCCATGTGAATAAAGAACTTTGAATTTTAAAAATCCCAATGCTAGAAGGAGTTGTTTATTTGAAAACTAAGCATCTCTTATAAAGAGGACTCGAAGGAGACTCTAAGCCACCATTATTTCTTCCTCACTCTCCCCATCTTCCCTAACAGTTGCTTTTATCAACCTCAGGTTTACAAAACACTTGATAATCTGTGCCTCTTTCTGCTTTTTCTTAGCCACTTCTATGCTCAAGAACATTTCTATGAGGAGGAGGTTGGTTAAGGAAGGCAGAAAGCAAAGTTAGCCCAATGGTGACTTTCCCTGGCAGCTCCAGGCAAAGACTCTATTGTGGAAGATGCAAGTAACTACAGTTACAATAATGTTTTTGCCCCTTTGGTTCAGTGTTCTCATGGTACCTTTGTCTTTTACATTTTTGTGGAAAATGAGTGCTAATGCAAATATGGAGCAATGTCAAGGATACGAAATTTTCCTATGGTGGACAGTTCTTATAAACTTGTGGTACTGGAAGAAATGTTATTAATTGAAATTTGGGGGATGAGTGCTGAAAAATAAGCTTTTGATTACTGGGGTATCTCATTTTAACCACGTTTTCTCCAGTAGGTAAACAGTTTATCACCTTACTCCTGGTATTAGCTTCTTGCTGTTAATACAGCAAGATCCTGTTGGTGCTTGCAATCCTGGGTAATAAAATCCTGCTCTGTATTATCAACAACTTTTGAAATTACAGCATGCTTTCATTTGTAGTCCTGCAAATGTTATCATTCCTGAATCATTATGATTAAAATTAATGTGTTCCCTAAAGTACTATTGCAGATTTAAATTTCAGTAACTTTCTGCTTTGATGTCATATTGCACTGAGTTTCCTTTCTGACAGTAGTAGTACATGATCAAAATATCGCAAGTTCCTCAGAAGCATAAAGTGCGTGCTTGTTATGATGTAGCACCGCAAATAGCCTCAAGATTTACTTCTGTCTTCATTTTATCAGTTCCAGAAAGTCCAGAAGGATCTAATGTTTGGTTTCTTAAAAGAAATAAGACTAGGCTTTTATTTGCTTTTTATTTTTGTTTTTTTTAATTTTATTTTTTATTTTTTATTTATTTTTTTTTTTTGCAAAATCTTCAATGACGTGTTATGGATTACAAGTATTCTGTAGTCTGCCACAGTTAATGAGCCCAGACCTGTCCTGGGCTGCCACAGAACCAAAGTGGCATCTATGGTGGCTTAGGGAGACTGGTTCTCTTTGGTCTGAGGTACACAGGGTTGTTAAGTTTACGAAAAAATGTTTAAGTGACTTTTGATGAACTCTTAAGGGACAACTGGCAGATGATAGGATACTGTCATATAGAAGAGGTTTACGAAATGGTCTGTCATTGACTTAGGACTTACTGAACACAGACAGCCCTACTTTCATTGAGCTTTCCCACATTTTGTTCTATGGGAGAGTTTACATCAGTTTATAACACAGTAGAAAATTCAGGGTAATGAAAAGAACATGAACTTTGGAGGCAGACAGATCTGGGTTTAAGTCCTGATTCCTTAAACTGGGTAAATTTAATTTTAACTTCACGGAGTCTCCAAAATGGGGACAATCCACGAGATTGTGGGTTGTTGAGAATATTATATCAGATAATACATATAACATGGTTAGTACGGGACACGTCATGGTAAAAGTTCAATAACAGTTAATGTTTTGTTTCTAAAACACAAACTTTAAACAAAATACAGGAGTATGTATGTGTGGTGCTTTCAAGTGTCTACTCCTTCTAGTTTTTGTTTTTGCTTTTTAATTTTGAAAAATCTTTTTTTTATCACTGATCTGAATTAAGAGGAAGATAATGGGTAAAATATAAAACTCTTTGTTTATTAGTGGAAAGTATACCCAATTTTGATCTTAAAAACCAGTAATAAGTTTACTTATATTTAATTCTTAAAATTATTACTGAGGTTTAAAATACTTGTCAATGTACTTTACTTCTGTATTAAATTCTCCTGGCTGAGGAGAAATTATAGATCTGACAATTTCTCTGCACTGCGGTTCTGATAATTATCAAAATTATATTCTTGTGTTCTTTTCCACTCCTTAGAAATATTTGGCCAATGTATGAATCAAGGAAGTAAATAATCTGCAAACCAAACAGACTCTTTTCCATTTTTTAAACTAGAAGTTAGAGACTCCTTTTAGTAAGTCTGGGTATATCAACTTTTATACAAAGAAAAGACTGAAATGACACATTGTCCAATAAACATGGCTAGTGCATCAGAATTTAAATTTCACACAGCTTTCTTTTGTTAAGGAAGATCAAGCAGAGTTCACAGCCAGAGTAGAAAGGGAGAAAATACTTAAAGAAGAAGCAGAGTAGTAGGTGAGGGTTTAGAGATTCCCTACTCTCCCTTCCTCTCTCCAAGTTCCTGACAAGATGTTCCCAGATGGTCTTTTAGCTTAATCCTTTTGTGCCCAGCCAAGAATACACAAACGTGTTTCTTCATAGAACTTGAATAAAATTTAAAGCAAAGTGTTTTTGGAGGATCTACATCTATTTGCCTCTATCTATGAAATTAATATTGTTTAACCTCCAAAGGGACCTCTTTCAGAAGCCACTGTTGTGCTTGATTAGGCTGCACTCAACGGCTGGCAGTGTAACTCCCTGCAGTGAGAGGTCAGGATCAGAACAGTCACCTTTTGACCACTGTATATAAAAAAGGCAAAGCTACATATAGACCTACTGGGTTTCTCCTATTTTCTATATTTCTTTATGATCCTTAATTTATTTATTTTTTAATTTAAAAAAAAAAAATTTTTTTTCCCCAACATTTATTTATTTTTGGGACAGAGAGAGACAGAGCATGAACGGGGGAGGGGCAGAGGGAGAGGGAGACACAGAATCGGAAACAGGCTCCAGGCTCTGAGCCATCAGCCCAGAGCCTGACGCGGGGCTTGAACTCACGGACTGCGAGATTGTGACCTGGCTGAAGACGGACGCTTAACCAACTGCGCCACCCAGGCGCCCCTATGATCCTTAGTTTAAATGGCATCTTTCCTCTTTTTCAATGTAGCCACAGAAGCAAATGTGGTCCAAAAAACCCTCAAAATGCCTGAAAATTAAATTGTGAAGGAACCTAGATCCATAAAACACAGTAACAATTCACTGTCAGAACAGCAAACCCCCCAAGAAACCAATTCTAAATTGCTGTGGATGCAAAGTAAGTGCTGCCATGTCCTTGCTGATATCCAGGCATTTGGCTAACTCCATAAGCACTTTTTCACATGCTCTGTCCCTTGTACGTACTAAGATTTGATAGGAAAGGGAAGAGGAAATTTCCTGGTTTGAAATCCCAAGCCTAGAGCCCAGAAGAGGAACAGGAAGGATTAACGTGGCCGCTGGGATGTGTGATCATCAGTGCCCATTAGCTCTTACTTTTAGAACCAAGTCTTCCATATCTTGCTAAAATAAAAGGAATTACATTACTTATATTTAATGATGCTAACTAGCAGATAATATACAAAATATCATTTCAATGAATTCCTTTTAATTTATTTTCTGTGCTGCTTTGTGGTGTTCTTACTGTCTTTTCTATTTGGTTGTTTTCATGTTAAATTCTAATGTGGGTTTCAGATGTTTTACATGACAACATTTGATTAAAATTCAATGCAAGTAAATATAGGGTACTGTACAGAAAAAAATGTAGTCATATAAACCTATATATATCTGTAAGGAAGATCAAGTTAATCCCAATTTTAAACCTCTTGTCTGCTCTGAGCAAAGTCTTGGTTCTGTAACATTGAAAGCCAATTTAGTGGTTTTAAATGATTCCTTCCATTTCTCCTGTTAAGTAAATCCTGATGATCAAGATGGATGTCAAAAGGGCCAGAGCACTAGTCTTCCTCATGTTTAAAAAGATCCATTAAGCTCTTCCTTCTATTGCTAATAACTAAAGAAGCCCCACTTACAGTTGAACAATATTTCATAGTCCCAAGGCATTTCATAGATATCTCACTTGGAGCTAAGATTAAACTGTGAAACTACAGAGACCAGATATTATTATACCCATTTTAGAGATAAGGAAACTAAAGCACCAAGTTTAGTTATTTGCATCAAAGAATCTTGGCTAATGAGTCAAGACTAAAAGTCAAAGTTTCTGATTTCCCTTCCAATATCCTTCCCTATATGTTAACTCTCCCTACTGGCTGGGTCACATCTTTTTTTTTTTTTTTTTTTTGGTTAATGTTTATTTATTTTTGATAGAGACGGAGTGTGAGTGGGGTGGAGGGGGGAGAGAGAAAGAGAGAGGGAGAGAGAGAAGACATAGAATCTGAAGCAGGCTCCAGGCTGTCAGCACAGAGCCTGATGTGGGGCTTGAACTCATGGACCATGAGATCATGACCTGAGCTGAAGTCAGACGCTTAACTGACTGAGCCACCCAGGCACCCATGGGTCACATCTTATTTAACTTTCTCCCCACAACTCTCCCTGAGAGATGCTTTAGAGTTCCTCTCATTTAAGAGAACCACTTATTGGCTGATTTCTGTCAATGTAATAATTTCACTTCGTATTACTGGCCGGCAAGAAATGTTCCCAGCAGCTAAATTTTCAGATAAATGTTCAAGTTGTGATCATTATGACATTAAAGTCACAGGTTAATTCTAAGCCTTTCCAGAGACATTAGCAAAACCTTTAGTTCTGAAGAGACATGTAATTCAATCCTTCTCCTTTAGTCACAATAACTAAATGAAATCAAGATATGATTTATGAGGTGTAAGAAGGCAGTTTATGATTTTCCAACTGTTGGTTTACTCAGATGTCTCTGGCACATTTTCTGCAGACCTATTCATGAAAGGGTAAAGAAGCCAATTACTGTAACTGAAAATTTTCAAACTACACAATAGCTATAAATTGAACTAAAATGACGTGAATGCTTTTGGCTGATTACAACCACTATTTTTAAACTCAGCTTAAAGATGTTAACAGTGATGATAAAAACAACAACAACAGTATTAACACATACGGAGCTCTGTGCTACACACTCAGCTAAGAGCTTCATATACATCATTTCATTCTCACATCGACTCTAGCAGATCACTGCCAGTGTTCCCCCTGTATTCTAGATAAGGGGGGGGGCGCCTGGGTGGCGCAGTCGGTTAAGCGTCCGTCTTCAGCCAGGTCACGATCTCGCGGTCCGGGAGTTCGAGCCCCGCGTCAGGCTCTGGGCTGATGGCTCAGAGCCTGGAGCCTGTTTCCGATTCTGTGTCTCCCTCTCTCTCTGCCCCTCCCCCGTTCATGCTCTGTCTCTCTCTGTCCCAAAAGTAAATAAACGTTGAAAAAAAAATTAAAAAAAAATAGATAAGGGGCCAAGGCTGAGAAAGAGGAAATAACTTGCCCAAGATCACACAGTTGTTAAGCAGCAGACCTGGGATTAGAACTCAGGACTGGCTGACTCCAAATCTTGAGCTCTTATTGAACTCTTCCATGTTTGCCTCTTAATTAGAGCTGAAGTCATAGATGCAAACTTTTATAAAACTTTAAAATGTAGAAGGTCTCCTATACTAGAGATACCATGTTGTGGATAGTTCTGTCATACACAGAAGTGTGTTATTACCCACTCTTTCAGTATGGATTCTAATCAACTTTAATTTCTCTATTTTAGTCTAGCTGATGCCTGAAAATTACAATAAGTAAAGAAGTTGCGGGAGAGATGAGGTAATTGTCTTCAAATTGGTTTGTGGGTTCCTGGCAAACAATGAGTAACAAGCTACTGGACTGTCTGTGTGCTGAGGAAGTACGGGAGTTGGTTAAATTCCCTCAGAATGGTTCAACTCCTTTACAATTGACCAGATGGCACAGTCATTTCTTCAAAAACAAACAAAAAGCCCCAAACAAACAAGAAGAAAAATGACTTTTTAAGTCTGCCT
Organism: Felis catus; assembly: GCF_018350175.1. Classification (NCBI taxonomy): domain Eukaryota; kingdom Metazoa; phylum Chordata; class Mammalia; order Carnivora; family Felidae; genus Felis; species Felis catus. Next base: position 45,751,642 of record NC_058385.1, on the reverse strand, counting down.
TGGGCTGCATAGTCAAGATATGAGGCAACTTCAAATCTGGATTCCATTACCTTGAACAAAATAAATACCAATTTTTAAATATTTATAAACACAACTAATACGATTATGTTAAAAACAACTACATTCATCTTTATTTAAATGAGAACTGCCAATATTACAGCTGCTACATATAAAGGTGCTGGCAGAAGATCTCGTTTCTGTTAGATGTTGCTTCAGGTAAGAGGGACATGGAAAAGCCCACTGTCACATTATTTTAATATTTTATTTATTTATTAAAAAAATTTTTTTTCAACGTTTTTTATTTATTTTTGGGACAGAGAGAGACAGAGCATGAACGGGGGAGGGGCAGAGAGAGAGGGAGACACAGAATCGGAAACAGGCTCCAGGCTCCGAGCCATCAGCCCAGAGCCTGACGCGGGGCTCGAACTCACGGACCGCGAGATCGTGACCTGGCTGAGTCGGATGCTTAACCAACTGCGCCACCCAGGCGCCCCTATTTTAATATTTTAAAAAGAAACTTGTTAACTTGCAGATGTACTGTCTACCTGGACTGAATGGAAGATCATTTATAGGTTACTATAAATATCAAGAGTCATAAAAGAAATGCAAGTTGATAATTTAGGCTTTAGATAACCTTCTGTTATTTAAACTAGGGCGAGTAAAGCAAATGACCACATACACACACACACACACACACACACACACACACACACACTTGCAGGCAGAGCTGGCATAATTTAAGATCACTAAATTATGCAGACTGGAGATGATGCTTTATTAATCTTTCAAAATTATAAGCAGTTGTTACCAGTTCTATATCACTTCAGGTTTTCTATAAAAAAAAAAAGGCAGGTATAGGTATAAATATAGATTCCATTTATCATGTATTCTGGGTAGCCTCTCATAGAATTTAGGTTTTTAAATATGTATATGCATAAGTGGTATATATAATATACACACGTGTATTTATCAGTCACATGTGCTGAGAAGGCAGACTGACATGAGGGACAATGAATTTCACAGCATTTCTTCTTCTAATTTGATTTTATAATATATGAAAGGATATCCCTCAGGAACAGAGAAAGAGAACACTATTACCACCCCTTGAGTATGTGGACATGTTCTTTGCTTAACGGTGACATGTGCAGAATCAAGTTAATGCTGACAACTCCCTGGGAGCAGTTTATTCATTACAGCATATTAACCGATCTGTGTCACAGATGTAAAGATATTAAAATATCACTTTTGGAGGAAATCCTGTATTAAGTTTCTCAGAAGACCATGTCTCTGCTAATAGACTAGATAATAATTTTATTATTTTAAAATTGAAGGACGTCTGGTGCCAGGCAAAGTTGTAATAAGCTCACTTCAACCTAACTCTCCTGCTGCTTACAATAAAAAACTCGAGAGAGAAAATACAAAAAAAAAAAAAAAAAAGGCCCGAGGGCTCTAAAAAGCAAACAAGAACAATGTAGACTGGGGAGGAGAGTCAAACTTGCAGATAGGACTGCTACGGTGGTGTTTCTCAATTTGTTTCATTTTTCCTCTTTTCTCTCACAACTTTGACTTGAAAGTGAGTCTTGGGTTGTGGTGAACAGTGATGGCAAGAACAGTCAAACGTCCTTATGTCTGGGAATTAAGGCCTCTGTGATTTCAAGAGTGTAGGAAAACCTGCTGTCTTTTATACTTCTTTTTTGTCTCCTGCTTTTGCCCCAAGGGTGGCTACAGTGTGTGTGTACGTGGGGGATGGGGGCAGGTCCTGCGGTGGCTGTGCTGTGTTAGCAGCGTCAAAGCATTTAAGACTTTAGCAGGTATTATAACTATGTTTCATGAGGTAAGGTAAACGTGCTTAAAATGAGTAGAGATATAGAAGTTCTCAGAAGAGAAACAGAAACCATAGAAAAGAACCAAATAAAAATTTTAGAACCGGAAAATTCAATAGAAATTATCTAATATGAAGAACAGAGAAGAAAAAAGAAAATAGGAAAAAAGAAACAAAAAAAAAGAATGGAGTCTCAGGGATCTGTGGAATAATATAAAAAGTTTAATGCTGGTGTCCAAAAAAGATTGGTGCAGAAAAACATTTAAAGAAATAATAGCTTAAAAGTTCCTGAATTTAGTTTTAGAAAGCATACAGTTACAGAGTTAAGGAGGCCAGAAAACCTCAAACAGGATAAATTCAAAGAAATCAAGCCCAGACACATTATAATCAACCTATAGAAAACCAAATATCAAGAAAAAAATCTTGAAAGCACCTAGAGAAAATCAACACGTTACATGTACAGAAACAATGACTGTGATTACCGTGGATTTCTCATCAGAAAGCACAGAGGGAAGAAAACAGTGGAACAATAAGTCTAAAGACCCCACTGGAAAAAACTATTAGAAGTAATGAAGTCAGTAATATTTCAAGATAAAAAATATATAAAAATGTGTATGTGTTATGTTTCTGTACACTAAAAATGAAAGCAGCAAAAAGAGAAATCAAGAAAACAATCTCATTTACAAATGCATACAAAAGAGTAAAGTACCCAGGAATAAATTTAACCAAGGAGATAAAAGACCTGTATATCGTAAACTATAAGACACTGATGGAAAAAACTGAAGATGATGCAAATAAATGGAAAGATATTCCATGCTCACAGACTGGATGGATTAATATTATTAAAATTCCATAATCCCCAAAGCAATCTGCAGATTCAATGCAATTCCTATCAAAATTCCAATGACATTTTCACAGAACAAATAATACTCAAATTTGTATGGGACTACAAAAGACCCCGAACAGCCAAAGCAATCCTGAGAAAGGAGAACAAAGCCAGAAGTATCAGGGTCCCTGATTTCAAACTATACTACAAAACTACAGTAATGAAAACAGTATGGCATTGGCATAAAAACAGGCACATTGATCAATGGAATAGAATAAAAACCCCACACATATATGTTCAAGTAACGTTCAACAAAGGAGGCAAGAATATACAATCGGGAAATGATAGTCTTTTTAGTAAATTGTGTTGGAAAAATTGGACAGCTACGTGCAAAAGAATGAAACTAAACCACTATCTTACACCATGTAAAAATCAATTCAAAACAGAGTAGACTTCGATGTAAGACCTGATATTATTAAATTCCTGGAAGAAAAAATAGCCGGTAAGCTCCTTGATATCAGTCTTAGTGATGTCTTTTTTGATCTGACTCCAGAAACAAGTGAAACAAGAACAAAAATAAACAAAGGCCTAACTACATCAAGCTAGAAAGTTTCTGCACAATGAAGGAAATCATCAACAAACTAAAAAAACAACCTACTGAATGGGAGAAGACATTTGTCAATGATATGTCCAATCAGGGGTTAATAGCCAAAACACATAAAAACCCTTATAATTTCACAAAAAAGCAAATAATCTTTTTACGATATGGGCAGAGGATCTGAATAGACATTTTCCTAAGAAGACATACAGACGGCCAACAGGCATATGAAAAGATCCTCACCATCACTAATCATCGGGGTAATGAAAATCAAAACCACAATGAGATATCACTTCACACCGTGGGAATGGTTATTATCAAAAAGACAAGAAATGACTAGTGTTAGTGATGATGTGGAGAAGAGGGAACCTTTGTCCACTGTTAGTGGGAATGTAAATTGGTGCAGCCACTATGGAAAACAGCATGAAGGTTTTCAAAAAGTTAGAGCTACCATTTGGGGCATCTGGGTGGTTCATGGTCTCATGCTTTCTAAGTTCAAGCCCCACGTCGGGCTCTGCACTGACAGCATGGAGCCTGCTTGGGATTCTCTCTCTCTGCTCCCTCCCCCCGACTCTCTCTCTCTCTCTCTCTCTCTCTCTCTCTCTCTCTCTCTCTCAAAATATATAAATAAACTTTTAAAAAAAGTTAGAGCTACCATATATATACACACACCCCACCCACACACTGGAATACTATTCAGCCATTAAAATGAATGAAATCTTGCTACTTGTGACAACATGGATAGACCTGGAGGGCTATTATGCAAAGTGAAATAAATCAAGCAGAGAAAGACAAATATCATACAATTTTACTTATATGCGGGATCTAAAAAACAAAACAAAATAAAACCTAGACTCATAGATACAGAGAATAGGCTGGCAGCTGCAGAGGGCAGGGAGGTTGGGAGGGCCCTAATGGGTGAAGGAAATTAAGAAGTACAAACTTCCAGTTATAAAATAAATTAAGTAATGGGGGTATAATATACAGCATGGGGAATATATTCAACAAAACTGGATTAACTTTGTAAGGTGACAGATGGTAACGACTTACTATGGTGACCATTTCACAATGTAAACAAATGTTGAATCACTATGTTTTAATACCTGAAACTAATACTGTATGCCAATTATATCTCAATAAATAGAGTATAAATATGGCAGAAAGATGTAATATGTTATCTCTTTCATTTTTAACTTATGATGGCTTTAACTTTTCCTGGATCTTTCTTAGAAAGTTAGCTTCATGACGACACCCCTTTTTATCCTTCCAATCAAGACACTGCAATGACTCTTTCACTTTAGAATCCAGAAATGAAACCGGCCACCTCAACTTTTCTCCTTCCCCTGAATGTTAACATTATAGGCATTCTTATCTTTCTCTTTTTTCTTACCCACATGATTACAGGGCTTCAAAAGAATCCTGAATATGGAACAGAACAGTCTTTTCTTTAGGATGGAAAAGTGCTACAACAAGTGTTCCTAGCTTACTAAATTGATAATGGGACTTGTACAGTTCACTCAAAGGGACCAATTTAAAACAGAAATTCCCTGGATCAGCTTGAAAAAATAACTTCATTAATATTTAATAAAATTTATGCATTTAAACACTGAATAAACGGATTAGTGCTCCACTAGAATGTCAAAAGAAAATCTGCATCTTTAAGACAAGTCAGAATACATTGTAGTCTTATAGGGCACTCACAGAAGTCAACTCCCTGAGGCCAAAGCAGTATAAATATTTTTAGAAAGGTGAGTATGGGAAGATGAATTCCAAATTAGAGAATAATGCAGCCTTAGAACTGGAATGGACCTTGTTAGTATCTATTATAATCACCACATTTTACAAATAAGAAAACAGAAACTCGAGAAAGTAAATTGCCTGGTTAAGATCACCCTGCTAATTACAGGCAAAGCTAATATTAAATTCCTGGTTCCCAGTTTGGTAATCTTTTTGCTGTATAATCATAATAGCTAAAGCAGTAGAAGTGAACATTTATTCAGCCCTACTAGCTGCTTGACTCAATGTTAAGTACTTTCATGAATTACCTATTTTCAGTTTTACAACTGCCCTATAGATAGGTATCCATCTTGTAAATAACAGAGCTAGAATTAAAACTTAGGTTTGTCATAATACCAAGAGAGGCAGTACTGTGTAGTCATATCATGACACATTTAACATACAAAAATCCACCAGTTAAAACATTACAGAGGGAACCATTTGCATATCCTGGCCTGGACAATGAAGGCTGACAGAGAATTGTGGATTCAAGTCTTTCTCTTTACGCCAGGGATCCACTGAGAGACCAGACTTAACAAGTCCAATAAATCTTGTTTTGAATTTTAGTTCTGCTTATTGCTATGTCTGTAATCGTGGACAAGTTACTTAGCTTCTGCACACTTTAGTTTCCTCTTCTTTAAGATGGGATTATATATAGCATTTCATATAGAGTTGTTACAAGGATTAAATGAGAAAATACATTTAAAGAAATTAGTACACTGTCTGGCACAGAATGAACATCCAATAAATGCTAGTTGCTTCTTTAATTTTTTTAGCTATCATATTTTAACTACTTACTTTCTGATAAAATTCATTAAAAAATTTTTTTAACGTTTATTTATTTTTGAGAGAGACAGAGACAGAATGCTAGTGGGTTAGGGGCAGAGAGAGAGGGAGACACAGAATCTGAAGCAGGCTCCAGGTTCTGAGCTGTCAGCACAGAACCCAACGCAGGGCTCGAACTCATGGGCCGTGAGATCATGACCTGAGCTGAAGTCGGATGCTTAACCGACTGAGCCACCCAGGCGCCCCATGATAAAATTTGTTTTTAAGAAATGTGATAATTTATATTGATAATTCTTTTTTGGGGTAATGTAAATGTCCAAGTAGACACATTTTGTGTAAAGAAAGGCATCTACAAGAATATTATGCAAAGGATGCTCCTTAGAAGGTATGTAAACCTTTTTCCTCCCACATAGGACCCCTTGTAGTGAACTGGCCCATCATCTTCACTCTAAGCTTCATCTACAGAATTTGGGTTCCATGTTGGTCTACATACAAGGATTTTTAATTTTTTTTTTAATTCTTAACATTATTTTTAAGATTTTATTTTTAAGCAATCTCTAAACCCAGCATAGGGCTCAAACTCACAACCCTGAGATCAAGAGTCACATGCTCCACTGACTAAGCCAGCCAGGCACCCCCAAGGAGTTTTTTAAACAAAAAATACTTTATTATTTCAACCTAAGAACTGATTATAATTCAAATGCACAGCTTTGATACGAGCCCTGATAATTTCACTGAACTCAGTATCAGTATCTCGTAGTAGAGGCCACTGAAGCTACCAGCCTATAAGCAACTATGGCTGAAAGAACTTAAGGAGTGCCTTGGAATTAAGACTTATTTTCCCATTCCTGCACATAGTTTTGGCCAATGCTAAGCAGACTCCCAAACAGGTATCAGGTATACAGGCATGAGTCCTTGAATCACATGAGACATCAATCACAGTACCATTCCCATCTTCAGTGCCCCTGATGGACCTATTGTATTTCCTATTGTATTATGTACTCAGTAAATGAGAACGTGTTTGAGGAAGGGACGTAGTGGTTACTGGCAAATGTTTAAAAACTGGCTCTCAGAGCAGGAGAGCTGACTGACAGCATTTGCCCATCTATGTGGCTAAATATTCTCACCATCGCCGATTTAAACTACCAGTGGTTTAACAACTATCTTTCAAAGTTCCTAAAAACTTTAACGATTGGCTCTTGCAAGCCAGTCTGAGCTAGTTCCAGCAGCACATCAGCGGAGAGAAGGCTAGGATGCAGTCTAGGAGGTAACCCTAGGTTGTTCTTCCTTAGCAACTGGCTACTTACCCTTTTCCAAAGTAGAGGACTTGTACTACACTTGAGCAAGAGCCAAGGGCTCCTCTGACCCTACTTCCTTGGCCTGAAATGAATCCTAATCCTCACACCTGCCATCTACTCTCCAGGAGCCTGCTGTGTAAAATGGTTCTCCTTTATGCTAAGAACAAACCAGCTTGACTTCCAGATTGGACAAATTCTCCAAATGCCTCACTGCTGGCTTCCATCTGCTAGATGGGACCACCTGATAGCAATAAAAATGCCTGATTTATACCTGAGCTTGCTAGGACCTTCTTCCAGTACTGAATCTTAGATGGCCAGCTACCCCTTCCAGTTCTCCAGCCAAATCTCCGATTCTACCTCAACACAGGGAAAAAGTCTCTATACTCTGACCCCGTTTCCATTAGCCCTTGTTACTATCAGCGATTATGTTTTAAATCCAAACCCCGGATCGCTTCCTACTCTTAAAAGGCAACAAGCTTCAGAAGTTCAATATAATTATTATAATGTAGGAGGATGCTCTCTGGTTATAAGAAAGGTATGGGTGGAGAAACAAGAGCCAACTGGCAAATACCACTAATAAATGTGTTTCTTATACACGTATAAACATCTTTAAATGATCTTACCTTACTCATAAACTTTCTCAAATACATTTAATATAATGCTGTTACAGCAAGATGATTAGATCAAAAGAATACCAAAACAATAAACTTCATTTTCTAAGGTTTTTTTTTTTCTTTCATCCAATGCACTTTCTGTTTACAACAGCCCCTTTTCCTCTTGTTTTGTTTTCAACCTGAACAGCTGCATTAATATGGAAAGCATACCCAGGGGCCATTAATATGAAAAAAAGCTTTACTTCCCAATCACTGGAAATTCTTAAGGATTTCTATAGGCCAGAAAGAACCCCTGTTTCATTCAGCTCTTGAAAAAAGAAATGAATATTCAGAGGCACGGTAAGAACACTGGGGCTAAACCTTGATACATTTCAAACATTTACTTAAACATGATTCAGCTGTGGGACGTGAACTTTACATATTTACATATTCCGCAGAGAAAAGGAGTCTCGTCTGGTCTGCCAGCTGTTTTCTGTTTGATCAAGCTTGATACGTTGGGAATAAAACTCACTATGTAGTAGTAGTAGTTATTAGCACTCCAGTAAAGCTGAAGACTCTTACCTGTACATTTGTAATCAGAGGCTACCCCTTTAAGCACAGCGTCAAAAATGGATATTTCCACTCTCTGCTTTCTGTGGTGACAACTTAGAAGCAAGGAAGGCTGGGACACAATAAAGTACAAAAAAGGTTCCAGCTGCAAGTCACCGGCTCCTCTTCGTCCAGGCTGCCGAACGATAGTTATACCAAGTGCCTGTCTAGCAGATGACCTCGTGGATGCATGAAGGCTTTCGAGAGAGATGACCCCTATTTTCTTCCCCGAAGGAAAAGATACGCTGCTGCTCAAGAGATCTTCTGCTGTTACGGTAGAAATACATGGCTGGCTGGGCTTAGCAACATCTGAATCAACTTCTGGGAGATTTAATGAACTCTTGCCTGGTTTTTCATCATCCTTATGTTCTTGGGATTTTGATTTGGGTATGGCCGTACAGGAATAGGTCATTAGTGAGATTCTACTTGCGGTAATAAATACGTCAAAGGGAATAAAATTGAGATTTTTTACAATTGATGACTGGCGTGAGGGACGGGCGATGCGATGCTGACTGGTACCGCTGTGCTGCTCTATTTGTACTATTCTGATCTTAACGCTGTCACTGCCAATTCCACTATCCTGAGCACCACTGTACCGAGATGAGGTTTCAGCCACGTTTCCGTCAAACGTATCCATTTTTTTCTGTTCTTGCTTAGAGATCTGCAAGGAAAAATAAAATATTTTAAACTAGTTACATCCCAAGTGTTATTATATAAAGGACGTTATATAAATATGTTGTTAAAATGGCTCCAGTATTACCTATATCAGAGTAATCCTAAAAATCAAGTAACCATTCAAAAAATTATTCATATTAAAATGCCGAGGAAATACTTGAGAAAAAGCATCAAATGTGCATTTCTATTATTAACATACACCTTTGAGTATATTTTGAGTCAGACTTCCTGTCTCTGGACTAATACTAACAGTAGTATGGATTTAAAAATGCCTCTTTAAAGAATATATTAGTCTTCTTGACAGTGATTTTTTTTTCAAGTAGTGTAATAAACTCGTATTTCCAAATCATGACTACTATCGGTTGAAATTCTATTTTAGGTAGAAGTAGCTTATACTGTTTTCCCTTGTCATTATAGAATTAATTTATAAGTTTTTGGATAGGAGGAAAGAGAGGGAAAAGTCAGCAGTCTTAAATTATGAAGGAAAAGAAAAGTAAAATAAAGTGTATTTTATTAAAAATGAAGTTCATTTTTCTCTACAATAGGACTTGAACCAAGAGTATACATAAGTGATGAAGCAAAATACAAGTAAGTAAAGCCCCTGAAGGTGGATTCTTCTTTTGGGCACTAAAGGCTACTTATTCTCAAAAATTTCCATCCACCACTCCCTGTGTGGAGAACAAAGGACAATTTGGTGGCAGTGGCAGTTCCCATCACTGTGGCAGCACATCACCGAGATCTCTAGTTTGCGCCTCTGCTCCCCTTTCTTAGGTCCTGCCAACCATCAGTTTGTGAGATGCTACTCGAGACCTCGATGTTTCATTTGCTTTTTTATCCAAGTAACACAGATTCATTAAAGAAGCCATGGACAATCTGAGGAAAAACCCAAATCCTCCCGACTATCACTTATCACCAAACATGACCAATGGTAATATTTTAGTGTACTTCCTTTCAGTATTTTTTTCTCCACCTGTACAAAGGTCCCCCCTGCCTTCGGTCCCCTTATGGTTATGATCATACCATAGAGACAAAGTATATCCCAGTTTTTAAAAATGCTAATATACTCTTCATAAATGCTGTTTTAAAAGGCTGCATAATATTTCATTTAGTGTTAGGAACATTTGTTCAACCATTTTCATATCATTGAACATTCCAGGTTAAAAAAAAAATTTTTTTTAATGTTTATTTATTTTTGAGAGAGACAGAGACAGAATGCAAGTGGGTTAGGGGCAGAGAGAGAGGGAGACACAGAATCCAAAGCGGGCTCCAGGCTCCGAGCTGTCAGCACAGAGCCTGATGCGGGGCTCGAACTCACGAGCTGTGAGACCATGACCTGAGCCGAAGTCAGAGGCTAGACCGACTGAGCCACCCAGGCACCCCAGAACATTCCAGTTTTTAATTTTTGTCAATAAACATGTGTGGAAAAACAGTATTTCCTTAGAAAAGGCTCTTAAAAGTGGAATTACTAGGTAAATGGTATAAAAAAGTTTAAGGTTACTGAATATTGTCAACACCCTTCCAAAAAGGCTACATTAATTTATATTAGCACCAGCAATGGAAAAATACTCCCCAATGTACTGGGTATTGCTTATCATTTCTTAGGCTTCTTTAATTTAATTGATAAATATAGTATCATTTTTCCACATGGTACAAATTATTATGAGTTGCTTATGAAAATGTTGAAGGCTGTTAACTAATTCAAGACAGTGATGTAAGAGACACTAGAATTTTATTTTATTTTTTTCATTAGAATTTTAAAAATATTTCTTGCAAGTTGATTTTAAAATAGCTGAAGGAGACATATTGTTATCAAAGTCCAACAAGAACTATCTGAAGCAAAAACAACTTAACCCTGTTTTTTTTTTTTAATTTTTTTTTAACGTTTATTTATTTTTGAGAGAGAGAGAGACAGAGCATGAACGGGGGGGGGGGGGGGGGGGGGGCGGAGAGAGAGGGAGACACAGAATCGGAAGCAGGCTCCAGGCTCTGAGCCATCAGCCCAGAGCCCGACGCGGGGCTCGAACTCAGGGACCGCGAGATCGTGACCTGAACTGAAGTTGGACGCTTAACCGACTGAGCCACCCAGGCGCCCCTTAACCCTGTTCTTTGAAGATATCATGTACTCTTAAGCCATTCTATCTGTGTGGTGCTCTTTCCTGCCTGGAGAGGCCCTTCTGAGCTCCTGGTAGCTGGCAAATATTTAGCTATCCATCAAGACTCAGAACAAATGACACTTGTCTGAGAATTATTCTCTCATTCTTTTTCTGCTTGGTGATCCTAGCACTTTACACATACTTCGATTTTTTCTCCTAAAATGTTCTGTGGTGGCAGTATTAGATAGTGTTAAAATATTTATAGGCTTTAGAGGCAGATGGCTGTGGGGTCAAGTCCAATACCTTCTGACTGTAGGATTCTGGACAAGGTACAAACCTCTCTAAGGCTACATAACCTCATCTGTAAAACAGGGATATTAAATTTGACCTCAAAGGGTTTGAAGATTCAATGAGCTAATTTGCCTACAGAGGTCAGCATAATGTCTGGTATACAGTAAGCACCTAATAATGGGCAGCTGCCATATGCCTGTCTCTTTTACCAGGTAAAGGACTGTTGGAGGGACTCGGCCATGTCACTTGGCTTCTATCTATCACTAAGGATTAGTGCAGAGCCTGACATGCTGAAGAGAAGATCCAGAAATGTTTGAGGATATGTTAGTTTCTGACAGAATAAGAAATGAAAAAAATTGCTCTGCAGACTAGAAATACATGATTGTTAGTATATAAACACGTGGACACAGACCTCCCCATATACTGTTCTCTTTAAGGTCTTTCCAAATATATTCATGGGCTCTTTCCTGATCTGCACTCTACCTTGTGAGCTGACCACACTTCGCGCAATCCTCACAGTCTCTGCTGGGTCCTCAACCTCACGCTGGGGACATTCACATCCAACCAACAAAGTTGCTGCAGCACTAAATGAGTTAATGTGTTCAACACACACAGCAGCATGCAATTAAGGGTAAGTTAAAAAAAAGGAAGTCCCCTTCTTTGCGAAGACTTCCTCAACCCTACCAGATGGTGCCAGTCTTACCAGCTTTTGTAATTTTGTAACAAACTAATATTATCTTAGCACTTTTCACACTGTGTTCTGTCTCAGAGCAATTCGATGTAAGCGACTGAAAATAAAAAATAAGATACCACTCACTGAGTACGTTTGTTATTTGCCAAATGTTAGCACACACGTACATTTTCTATACCAAGTGTTACAACCCTTTGAAGGAGTACTGTTATCCCCATTTCACAGCTGAGGAACCTGAGGCTTAAAGGGATTGATCAATGGAGGTAAGGTCAGTCAGATATTAGGCAATGGGTAAGAGGGAACGCCATTCGTATTCCTAGCACACATGATATTCCTTGTAACATAGTAGAGCTTAACAATTGTGTGCTGGCTAAATAAACAAAGGAACATATTTAACATAAAAATTCAGTAAAATAAAGAGCAAGGCAATTACCAAATGATAACTTAATTTTAAAGCTTTTAGTTATCCCTATTATAAAAATTTCAAATATACACCAGATCTATTACCAACTAGGAATTCTCAAATAATATGTGAAAAAAGCAGTCTAGGACTTAGTGCCCACGTTTTGAGGCATCACAAACTAAATATCTGTATACAACGTAATAAAGAAATAATAAAGAATCCCTTTAGGCTGAGTTCCGTGGAACACCCAAATCCAGAAGTCAACTATTTTTATTCTCTCAGTCAGGAAAGGCGAACACAGTTAACTACATGAGACTACTTTCTATGAATAGAGCATTACATTTTCTGATTTACAGATTTGTTATTTAAAGTCTAGTCTCTCCTTCCTTAAAGTAAATTAAGTGTTCCCCAACAGTGTTAACATGACAAAATAAACCTCCCATAGGTAAAGATATTTAGTGTTCAGCCCTATTACGTGTTGAGATTGCCACATTAGGCTCTAGTGAATGTCAGGTAGCCTGATCTTGAGATATAAATAATCAGCAAGGGCAGGATGGCAGCTATCAGCTTGGGTCATGCAGGTTACTGAACAGAAGTCAGATGGTAACTAATTCTAGTCACTACTGAGCAGAATGGAATTTGAACCAATGACCCAGAGATGAAAGACTCTGACTCTCACTGGAAAAAAAAAAAAAGTACAACTTTCTCAGTACTAGGAAACTAAATTCTTAAAACTGGGTTAAAAGCCAAGATTTCCTCCATTTTTCTAAGTTTCCACACTATTTGTAGCAATGAAATAAATAAGCTGATGATTTTTGAGACATATTTAAAAATCCATTGGTTTGTCACCAGTTCACTGCAGATTTATCTATTATACTAAAGAGTATCTGGCCTGCTCTTGAGAAGTTTTATAATTAATTATGTGTGCTAAGCCCTAAACTTGGGCATCAATTTACTATTCCTTTGTGGAAAGAGAAAAGTTCACCATGTAATAACTCTGAAAATAACTTTTGCTTTATTATTGTCTGAGGGGACTAATAATTTAAGTTGTCAAAAAACAGCAATATCTGCTTGCTGTTAGTGAATGCAGCAGCAACATGGATCTCTGGGCAGTGCTGTTACATCAGCTCTCCCACTCTTTACCTAACTCATTTAAAATGGACAATAAAAGTTTTCTTTAATTAGCTACTGGTGTGCATTAACATGATCATGATTAAACCATAAAAACCAACTGTACATTACTCTGGTCCCCTCTTCCATGTGTTTTGAATTATTCTGTTTGAAAATGTACTTTGCGTCCCTTTTAAAAGTTCGACCTTCTGCTTTCAGAGAATTAAATGCATATTACTGTAGTGAAGAAGATAATGTTTCAGACCTCCAGGCATATATTAAACACACTGGCAGCACTTGAGACAAAATGCTTTACTTATTAGATACTTCCTATTCTAAACAGTGTCATCAAAGGCTAAAAACAAAATCCATATAAAAGCTGCACAATGCTTCCACACAGAACCCGTGCCAAAATCCCTGTACTTTCCAACTAATGAGGAAAGGATGTGTACTCTTAACATATGAATGTAAGATTTTCCAAGCATTCACTTTAGGAAACTGGGCTATTGATTCCATATGGGTTATGTTAAATGAAACTGTATTGGTAAAATAACCTTTAAGATATCTGGCATGATAACTATAATTAAACAATATTTAAAAGACTAAAACAAAAGGGAATTTGGTTCCACAATGGCTAATTAAAATAAAATGAAAAAACACAGCCATGCCATCTATCAAGATAAATTGTTATTGTTTAAGAACTATTTAAATACTGTTAAAATATACTTTTAGATAAAATCTGAAAGAGCTGGAAAAATATTTGTGGCTGAAAAATGGATAGTTTGGTGAAGTAAAAAGTATAGGACTCTGAAACTTTATGCGGAGATAACAGCTTTAAAGCTTTGAGCACAACCAGATGGTACTTAAATCAGAGGAATTCTACGGTTTCACTATCAATGGGTTTCAATACGAGAAGATTTTCGATAGCTAGGAAAACACATCAAGTTGATAGTTTACTTCTTAGATCATTTCAGCGCATTTTCCCATCCTTTCCCAGCTGGCCGTGGCACACACCCTAGCCACCCAGGGAAAGGTGCTGAAAGCTGTACTGGGAGCTGGCGAGCTGGAGCCAATTCCTTCTTTTAATGCATGGAGATAGGTAAGTTTACTAGCTCACCCTGGAGTCTGGCGAGAGCCACAGTATCTCAGGAGCAGGGGCTAAAGCCATACTTGAGTATGTGACAATACCAAAGAATGTGTTAAAATAATTTCAAATGACATTAATTAGATGTTCTTCAGTAGCATTTGGGAGCACAGAAAGATAAGCTTGACTGAAACTTCTGGTTTGGCCAGATCAACGTTTTTATGGGCACATTCAAAAGTCAGCCTCATTAATAAAAATGCTTCAAATGAATGGATATTTACATTGTTAAAGAAAAATATGTAGAAACCAACCTCTTGAGAATTAGCAAGATCTCAAACAAATACATTTTGTGCTCTGATGGATGACCAAAAAAAAGGGCAATTCAGCATCTATTCCAATGCTTTGTCATTTTAAGGAAACCTTCTTAACTACACACCAAGCACAGATATATCTACGTATTTTCCCACCTTCCTATTGTAATTATGGTTCTGTGACAGCAATGCAGAAGTAATATTTCCACCACGCGACAGTCATGCTTTAACCTTCATCAGAATATCTTTTGCCGATCGGAGGATCATTTTTCACATCTTATAAATTATGAAAAATCAAGTGTGAAACCACAAAACCAAAGTGACAATCACTATCGGTATATCACTGTGACATTTACTCTAATTTTACTATCCCTGCTAAAATGTAGTAGTGTCTTCAAAGAAGCAAAGATCTTACACAAAGTCAAATACAATACAAAATCAGTTACAGTATTTTAATGGCTTCATATACTGGAATTACAAAGAAGAATTTTTACAAGCTTGAGAAAATTCTGTGCCTCACTGTCTAAACATTTGCAAACATACTCTTCTAGCTGCATCTTTTAGAAGTTTGGTTTTTGGGATGGGGTGGGGTACTGCTGCTGGGAGAAGGTCGTTGTATACTTTTAACTCCAAAACAGCCTACTTTGGAAGTTTTACATAAATAGCAAATTGTCGTAACTATTGGCAATACTTAATTTCTGCTGGATGAATTAATTTAATCAAGAAAACAAAGTTTTATCTTTAAGTCTCAAATTTTCAGTGATGTCGGCATTGTACTTAATAAACTTGTTATCACTTTATGCATGAATTACCGTAAGAGCTCAGTGATGTGCTAGGTAAAATTTAAGCACATGAAATTAACTAAAACATTATAAAGAATAAATTACCTTCTTTATGAAACATCTCCTTAACTGTCACCAATCCATGTTATTTTTAACTTAAAAACCAAACTTGAACAAGCACTGGGTACTACAGATACACAGTGTTAGAAAAGAAGGGCTTTTTAGATTTTATTTCTCTAAGCCAAATGTTATACCAGATTCCACATAATATAATTGTTCCCAGTTGGACGGCAAAAAAAAGTTTTCACAATACTGCAGTAATTATGCAAAAGAGCAGAACTAATGATACCCATCACTGCTTAACAAATAGAATGGTAAAGAGTACTACAGTTTCAAGTTTTCCCTTTCATGAAGTTACTTTTCCGGCTCTTTGAAGTAACAGTATGAGGCCACTACAGCCTGCTAAGTGTCAGTTCACATATTCACATTTCAAGACCAGGGCTAAATGCAACAAAAGCAGCATGGTGATAGTTCAGGCAAGGTTGTGTTTTACTATATAGTCCGTGTTTGGTCTATTGTTCTAATTAAAGTTGTAAAGTACAAAAACGGACCAGTTCTAAGTGCCAAACGGACTATATAAGACCTTGGTTATTATCAGTGTGTTTCAATATGGTAAGCCAAACAAACAAACAAAAAGTCTACACACCAACCTCTCCACACAAGTTCAAATCATACTTCTTGAGATTTTATCTGCAGTGTTGACCTTTAGACTTTTGTGTCTGTCTGTCCTTTTTATACATATACGACTTCATAGCATAAGCTTATTTTCAGGAGCTTCTAAATTCATGAAAAAAATTAGTCCCAGGTGAAACTTTGCATACAAGGCCTTAACTGAGAAACAGTTCTCATTCTCTCTCCCTCTCTCTCTCTCTATGTCTGTCACATATAAAATTAGAACAGGTCGGTCATTTTTGTTCAAGGAGACTAGATCTAGTTGATTTATACTAACTTCTGAACTTACGTTTGACTTGTTTGCTTTTTGTAATGATTCAGTTTTTAAAAAATAAAACTTAACACATTGTGGGAACTTGGATCTTTATCAAAACAGATGCCTCTACGTTAGAAAAAACACCCTGCTTTGAAATGACCACGATGTTAATTCTTAAAAAGTGGCTACTGTGTGTACCAGGTAACTACCTCTCATACTGATGAAATCCAAGGTTCATACCACTAATGTCAATGTGGAAACCATTTTGTCTCATGGCTGCTTAAAGATTTTCAATAGGATTAAATCAGCTGCAAGTCCTTATTATATCAGGGTTTACAATTGTGTCTGAGCTGGAGTCTGTTTCTCATAGAATTTTACTCAGAGACGGACTTAGATTGGCTCCTTAGAGCTAGTCTGATTTTACTAGAAACAACTGTATCACATCAGCCACTCTCATAAACTTGCCGTAAGATTGAATCAGCCCTGACCCTGAAGCAGATGAAAGTTTACCGAGCCTATGCATTCTCTGTAAGAGTCACAGAAAAGTTTGCATGTAGTTTCTGCAGAAGGGCAGAAGTAGAATATGCTTATAAACTATTCCAGTGGTCCTTTGCCTTGCAACTCTGAACCTGATAAGAGTTCTGATAAGAAAACTATAGGTGAACTTGGTGAAATTTCTATTGATGAAAATACATACAAACTCTTGATTATTTTATCCTTCAAATCGCATATAGTCCTTTAAGGAAACCATGAAGGGTTTATGGAAGTGATGCAAGAGCATGCTCTTAAAACTAATCTTCCCCTCATTTTCAGTACAACTTAAAAACAATGAAAAGGGTTTAAGTATATCCATAATTAACTTTATCCAATAGCTGGTTTTCATTGCCAAACAGAAAACAGTTGACAAAAATATTGAGCTGATTTTCATTATCATATATTCTATTTATTAAATCTAAACAAACCTGGTTCGGTTAACTGTAGATTCTCTTCAAAGTAAACCTGAATCTCAGTAGTCTCCACTACTTAGCTGATTTTATTGAAATCCATCAAGACATAGAATAGAGGTTCACTTACTAACTTTTATTGGCTACCCTTTAACTTCATGATAGCAGATCAAATCCAAACTGAACTAAAGCTACATATTGATTCTGTTTGTCCTATGTTATCAATACCTTAATGATGCAATGGACAATGGACTTGAAATACAAAATGGTCAAGATGTTAGAGAAAAACATTTGCTTATGCCCTGCAGCCAATTCTTCTTTTCCAATAGAAGAAGCTTGTTCTGTGCTGCTACTCCATAAAAATCATCACTAAAATGACCTTCCACACAAACTGCTTTGATCATAACCTCTCCTTTTAATCCCTAGAAATTTGAAGTATTCTCTAAACCAAGTAAATACTGTATTCCTAACAATAGTTGGGGTCAGCTGGCCCTACACCATCAGTTAATTTTCATATCCTTATATGTCCTAAGTAATATTTGCTGTTCTAAGAAAACAACTTACTGTATATTAATGAAGGTAATCCAACATATATCTTAAGGATATTCTTGACCATGTGGAACTGTCTGCATAAAAGTTTAGAAGTTAAAAAAAGAAAATGTTAGATTACCTCCTCCCAAATATCAAGCATCAACTCTACAAACATTAAAGTAGGAAGCAAGTCTGGAAACTCAGGAGAAAACTTTCTCAAAAAGCTTTTAAATTTTTCATAAATTTTAATCATAGCAGCTATAAGAGTACTAACTGATCTTATCACAATGTCTCTCGTTAATACTAAATTTCAGAAAATCATATTCATAACAGCTACCAAATTAGCATCATTAAAGAGGAGTGTTCTTAGTATTTAAAATTTGTATCTCTCTAAACTACTTAAAGAATAAAGATTCTATTTTTTAAATGATATTTATAAGGTAATGTTATTCAGTCAAGTACGGTTAATGTTTGGACTTTAGCTATAATAATTTTATTGTGATAAAATACTTCCTTAGCTTCTTGAAGATGGAGCAAATGTCAAAATTATTAAGCAAAATGTGTAAAAAGTATTTCACATTTATTCATTCATTCAACAAATTTTTACTGAGCATATACTATGTTCCAGACACTACTAGGGATATAGCAGAAACAAAGTCCTTGCCTTCATGGAGTTTACATCCTAGTGGGGAAATCAGATCACAAAATTTTACGCAACACACACACACACCTGTTTTTTGCTGATGGACTGGATTGCTGGATATTATGAGAGAAAGACAGGAGACAAAAGTGATTTGAATTTTTTGGCCTGAGCAATTACAAGAACGGAAAAAGAGGATTCTCCAGGTAATGCAAGTAGCTTCCCAAACTATGTGTTATGCTAATGCTTTAACAATCCATCTTCCAAACTTTGCCTATTTCCCCAAGAGTCATAAATGACCACAGTGATCCTCACCACCATACCCAAAGTCCCAAAGGACTCTCTAGTTTAATTATGATGGCTTCCTAGTTCTTCTAGCAAACCAAACCCCAGTCAGCTGAGAACCATGCAAGGGAGGGCTATTATTAGAGACGGTCTTCTGGGGATGAGCTTAGACCTCATTCTGCACAAACACTTGGGAGTACAAAATAGTGGGAGTCATGTCACATCCCCAGAAAATCAAAACGAGATGCAGAATATTTTTTGGGAGGAATTTGGCCTTGGAACAGCTAAGACTGAGAATATTACTGAGTTGAGTTGGAGAAAGGAAGGAGAGAGGGCTGGACTCTTACAAGACCTTCCTATTTCTAACTGCTTTTGAGCATTTCAACTTGTATGTCCCATTATAAACATTATGCATCTAAAAGATCACCATAGGTCTAGGTCTAAGAGGGCGGTGGCAGCTGGGTACTGGGTTTCTGGGCTGGTAGGATGGTCCTGGGCACAGCTCACCTGTGGATAGTCCTCACCTACTTCTTAGTGCTCCCTGGCATAGGAGTGAGCATGCTCAGTGTCTTCCTGAATTTGCATCACAGAGCACAAGAGACCTGAGTTTGTCGCCTACCTCCATCTCCATACCAGGTCCAAGTCCTTTCCCTGGGAAGATGGTAATTATACTCTCTACCAGAACTCTCACGTGAATCCACTTCTGATTGACTATGAATATGAATAAAGAGAACTTGGACCACTACCCAGTGTGGACCACAGCACTGGTATGGTTATACACAGAGACCAGAAAAGTATATGGGACCTTAAGCTCACCTTCCTTCTTTTTTTTTTTTTCCCCTTTGTCATTTTCTTTTTTTTTTTCAATATATGAAATTTACTGTCAAATTAGTTTCCATACAACATCCAGTGCTCATCGCAAAAGGTGCCCTCCTCAATACCCATCACCCACCCTCCCCTCCCTCCCACCCCCCATCAACCCTCAGTTTGTTCTCAGTTTTTAAGAGTCTCTTATGCTTTGGCTCTCTCCCACTCTAACCTCTTGGTTTTTTTTCCTTCCCCTCCCCCATGGGCTCCTGTTAAGTTTCTCAGGATCCACATAAGAGCGAAAACATATGGTATCTGTCTTTCTCTGTATGGCTTATTTCACTTAGCATCACACTCTCCAGTTCCAACCATGTTGCTACAAAGGGCCATATTTCATTCTTTCTCATTGCCACGTAGTACTCCATTGTGTATCTAAACCACAATTTCTGTACCCATTCATCAATTGATGGACATTTAGGCTCTTTTCATAGTTTGGCTATTGTTGAAAGTGCTGCTATAAACATTGGGGTACAAGTGCCCCTATGCATCAGCACTCCTGTATCCCTTGGGTAAGTTCCTAGCAGTGCTATTGCTGGGTCATAGGGTAGATGTATTTTTAATTTTTTGAGGAACCTCCACACTGTTTTCCAGAGTGGCTGCACCAGTCTACATTCCCACCAGCAGTGCAAGAGGGTTCCCGTTTCTCCACATCTTTCCTTACTTGTTTCAACTGTTGACCAGTATACTGATCTTCCATTCCTTTGCTTATGGCAGGAGATAGCTTAAATAAATAACTTAGATTGGCAAAAAATAAAATTGAAATAAATAAATAAAACATTACCATATCATTCTAAACTACCTTTCCCCTAAAATATCACCTTTATAAGTTAACTTCTTTTTTGTTCCTTCCCAAAGGGCTCAAATATTAAATACACCTTTCGGTTCCCTACCAAGTACTGCTGGTCATTCCTTCATTTCAGTAATTACTCTTGCTGTTTTTCCTTTGTATTTTTTATTCTTACTGGCCCTTCCCAGTTTCCCCACTGGCTAATTACCTGAGTTCCTTAATTAGTTTCTTTCACTGGTCTTTCTCTTTCCTAACCTATCCCATATAGTACTGCCAGATTACTCTTCTCAAAACAGTTTAAATATTTACTTACAAACACTTGTCCCACTAGAATGTAAGGTTATTGAAAACAGACTTTTTGAGCGTCTATAATTCTACTTTATCACCAACACCCAAAATAGTGGTTGGTACACAGTAGGCATTCCATAAATATTTAATGTATGAATTAAGAAAAAAAAACCACCTGAAGTGAATAATTTGCAAAGTGCTTATTTAGGTCCCTGGGTGAAAAAGGAGACACAAGGATCAGTTAAATTGGAGCCTGCCTTCTAGGTTAGAGATACTTTACTAAAGATGCTTTTAGAACACGTCTGTTCCAAGACTGAAAGAAACCAGGATTTGGACTTGTTCAAATGGCAGTAAGAACACTGAGGCTGAAGGAACCACAGAAATGAAAAAGGGACAAAAGACAGAAAAGAGAGTGGGTAAGTGTATGGCAAAGGAAACACCCCATCTGGCTCAAACAAGAGAGGTACTGATGGGAAGGGCGGAGGATGAGGCTGGAAAGGCAGGAAAAGCAAGATTCTAGGTAGCAGTTAAGGAAACAGAATTCTTAGTTTCATGCCAGTCTTCCTTAAACTATAGCCTTTTGGCCACCTGAATCAGAATAACCTAGGGCACCTGTTAAAACAGAGACTCTCCGGCCTCAAAAAGCATCTTACCTGAAGGTGACACCTGGTGAGCTGAACTTATAACAAACTTCCAGTAATATTTATGCACACTAATATTTGAGAAACACTGCTATATACAGTGGAAAACTAAACTTTCTAAGCAAATAAATGACAAACAGTGCTTGGGAAAAATAAATGTAATCAAAATGTGCACTGGGAGTAGAGACTGGAGGGCAAAGAGACTGCAGGTAGCACCACCATTGAGAAAGCAATTGGCCAGATGACCAAGATGGGGATGTGAAATTAAGTAATCATAGCATAATGGGCATTTCCCCTATGAAGCCTTCCCTTTATGAGCCCACAATAACTCCTCTCTCTCTTACAGTCCTGTAGGACATACTATCTTTATCATTTATCTGGTACTTAGCATATACTACCTTCTACTGCTATTTTCTTTTAAGCCTTCCCTTCTATCTCCTAACTAGATTGTAAGATTCTTGAGTCCAGAAACATGTTATGCTCATTTTTGTAAATCCTGTGCACAAAATATGCATACAAGGTGAGATAAGTATACTGGATGACCACAATGCTGGTGATTAAGATGGCAACACTGATAACCTAACTAGTTGATTCCCTGATATTCTCTAAAGCAATAACAATGCACAGATAGCATTTACTGCCTGCTTAGAAGGTGCACTTTTCTATGTGCACTTAGTATACATTAGACACTTTTCTATATCAATTCATTTAATCCTCAGAACAACCCTGTAAAGTAGGTACTATTATTATCCCCATTTTAAGATAAAGAAACTGAGGGGACGCCTAGGTGGCTCGGTAGGTTGAGCATCCAACTCTTGATTTCAGCTCAGGTCATGATCTCACTCACGGTTGTGAAATGGAGCCCTGCGTCGGGCTCTGTGTTGAGCATGGACCCTTTGAGCCTCTCTTTCTCGCTCGCTCTCTCTCCCCCCATCCCTCTCCCCACTTGCGTGCTCTTTCTAAAAATAAAAAAAAATAGGAGTGCCTGGGTAGCTCAGTCAGTTAAGCATTTGATTCTTGATTTCGGTTCAGGTCATGATCTCATGGTTAGTGGGTCTGAGCTTCCACTGGGCTCTGCAATGATAGCACAGAGCCTGATTGGGATTCTCTGTCTCCCTTTCTCTTTCTCTCAAAAAATAAACATTAAAAATTTTTTTTTAAAAATTTAAAAATAAAAAAAGATAAGGAAACTGGGGCCCAGATAACTTGTGCAAAATCACACAAAATTAAACATACATGTGTTAAGTGGTGTAGCTGATATTTGAACACAGAGCTCATTGTAAAACCATAATCTACAGGGGCACCTCAGTGGCTCAGTTGGTTGAGCATCTGACACTTGATTTCGGCTCAGGTCATGATCTCATGGTCGTGGGATAGAGTCCTGTGTTGGGCTCTGCTCTGACAGCACAGAGGCTGCTTGGGATTCTCTCTTCCTCTTTCTCTGCCCTTCTCTCACTCTCTCTCTCAAAATAAATAAAATAAACTTATAAAATCATAATCTACATAGTCTCTATTGAGGACCTTTATTTGTTTCTTTCATAGCCCTTACCACAGTTTAAAAATTTTGTAAATCTTGTTGCTGCTGTTAATATGTCTCCCTAACTAGATGGCAAGATCCATAATTGCAGGGAGAAGTCAATTTTGTTCACTATTACATATCAAGTGTTAAGCACACGGTAGATGCTCTACAAATATACACTTTGTAAATGAATGAATGAATGAAAAAATAAGGAAAAAGAAGTAGGACAAAAGAGTGGAGGAATGAAGCAACACATACCATTATGAGTACCTCAGGGACCAGCAAGGCTTTTATTACTGATTTCAGACACATGGCTTCCCAGAGAAAGCCTTCATCAATATATGAATGTATTTTGAAATGCTGAAAGGAAAAATCCGTTTGCAAGGTGCTGGGACCAGGTGTGTCTATTTTAGCAGTCACTGTATTCAAGAACAGGAAGCAGAGCTTGGAGATAGAGCACTGCACTAGGGAACTGAAGAGCTGGCTGAGCTCCACTGTTTCCACTAAGTCACACCTGTGTGCAGCTATGTGGGAAAAAACTGTCTTTGTTCACAGCTCTCCTTTTGTCGACATTGAGTTAAAATAGGGTAATCTAGGCCAAATGCAAATTCTCAGTTCAGTGCATCTGAGTCATGCTTCTGAGAGCTGGAAGAGGTTCTGGAGCTCATTGTTTCCAGAGATTTTCAAACTACTTTATAGTCATAGTCCTCTTTTTTCAAAGAAACTCTTATGGGGTGATGGGGTCGTGGGTAGGGACAGGTAGTCAATATGCACAATATGGAAAACAGATAAAAGCAAAGTTACCCTAGGATGGTTGTATCATGTGACAGGCCACAAAACTCAAATCTGCTACCAACCACCCCTCAATATTTTAAAGTTTTTTATTTAAATTCTAGTTAGTTATCATAAAATGTAATATTAGTTTCAGGCATAAAATATAGTGACTCAACCCTTCCATGCAAAAGCCAGTACTCATCACAGCAAGTACACTCCTTAATCCCCCCCATCACCTATTTCATCCATCTCCCCACTCACCTCCATTCTGGTAACCATCAGTTTGTTGTCTATAGTTAAGAGTCTATTTCTTGGTTTGCCTCTCTCTCTCTCTCTTTTGCCTTTGTTTTGTTTCTCAAATTCCACTTCTGAGCAAGATCATATGGTATTTGTCTTTCTCTGACGTATTTCGCTTAGCATAATATTCTCTATCTCTGTCCATGTGGTTGAAAATGGCAAGATTTCATTCCTTTTTTATGGCTAATATTCCATTGGCCATATGTCACATCTTCTTTATCCATTCATCAGTCGATGGACACTTGGTCTGTTTTCATAATTTGACTATTGCAGATAATGCTATTAACACTGGCATGCATGTACCCCTCTGAATTAGTATTTTTGTATTCTTTGGGTAAGTACCTGGTAGTGCAATTGCTGGATTATGGGGTAGTTCTATTTTTAACTTTTTGAGGGTCCTTCATACTGTTTTCCAGAGTGGCCGCACCAGTTTGCATCCCACCAACCACGCAAGAGTGTTAGGATTCCCCTTGCTCCACATCCTCACCAACGCCTGTTGTTTCTTGTGTTGTTGATTTTAGCCATTCTGACAGGTGTGAGGTAATATCTCATGGTAGTTTTCATTTGTATTTCCCTGATGCTGAGTGATGCTGAGTATTTTTTCATGTGTCTGTTGGCCATCAATATGTCTTTTTTGGAAAGAAATGTCTATTCATGTCTTCTGCCCATTTTTAATTAGGTTATGCATTTTTTGTGTGTTGAGTTGTAGAAGTTTTTAAATATTTGGGATACTAGCCCCTTTATCAGATATGTCATTTGCAGATATCTTCTCCCATTCTGTAGGTTGCCTTTTAGTTTTGGTGATTGTTTCCTTTGCTGTGCGGAAGAAGCTTTTTATTTTGATCAAGTCCTGATAATTTATTTTTGCTTTTGTTTCCCTTGCCTCAGGAGACATATATAGAAGCAAATTGCTATGGCTGATGTCAAAGAAGTTACTGCCTGTGTTATTCTCTAGAATCTCTATGGTTTCAGGTCTCACATTTAAGTCTTTCATACATTTTGAATTTATTTTTGTGTATGGTGTAAGAAAGCGGTTTAGCTTTATTCTTTTGCATGTTGCTGTCCACTTTTCCCAACACTCCTTGTTGAAGAGACTGCCTTTACCCCAGTGAATAGTCTTTCCTGTTTTGTTGAAGATTAATACACCATATAATTGTGGGCTAATTTCTGGGTTGTCTATTCTGTTCCACTGGTCTTTGTGTCTATTTTTGTGTCAGTACCATTCTGTTTTGATTCCTACAACTTTACAATATGGTAATCTGGAATTGTGAATATTGTAATCTGAAATCTAGAATTGTCATGCCTCCAGCTTTGCTTTTCATTTTCAAGGTTGCTTTGGCTATTTAGGGTCTTTTGTGGGTCTATACAAATTCCATCATCAGTGGGATTTATTCCTGGGTTGCAAGGGTGGTTCACTATTTGCAAATTAATCAACATGATGCATCACAACAAAAGATTCAATCATTTCAACAGATGCAAAAAAAGCATCTGACAAAGTATAACATTCATTCATGATAAAAGCTCTCAACAAAGTAGGTTAGAGGGAACATACTGAACATAATAAAGACCATATATGAAAAACCCAGAGCAAATATTATCCTACATGGGGAAAAACTGAGAGCTTTCTATGTCCGGAACAAGAAAGGGATGTCTGCTCTCCCCACTGTTATTTAATGCAGTACTAGAAGCCCTAGCCACAGCTATCAGACTGATGAAAGACTGAAAAATAAAAGGCATCCATATCAGAAATGTATAAATTCTTTTTGCAGATGATAATATATATAGAAAACCTGAAAGATTCAACCAAAACACTAGAATGTCTAATGAATTTAGTAAGGTCTCATGATACAAAGTCAAGGTGCAGAAATCTGTTGCATTAATATACATGAATAATTAAGCAGCAGAAAGAGAAATTAAGAAACAATATTTGGATTGGAAGAACAAATATTGTTAAAGTGTCTATACTACGCAAAGCAATCTACACATTTAATGCAATCCCTATCAAAATATCAACAGCATTGGGGTGCCTGGGTGGCTCAGTTGGTTAAGCGTCTGACTTTGGTTCAGGTCATGATCTCATGGTTCATGAGTTCGAGCCCTGCATCAGTTTCTGTGCTGACAGCTCGAAGCCTGGAGCCTGCTTCAGATTCTGTCTCCTTCTATCTCTGTTCCTCCCCTGCTTGCGCTCTCTCTCTCTCTCTCTCAAAAATAAAGATTAAAACAAATTTTTTTAATTAAAAAAATATCAATAGTATTTTTCACAGAACTAGAATAATCCTAAAATTTATACTGAACCACAAAAGAATGATTGATATAGTTTTTAAATATATGCTTTACTGAGATAATAATTCACATGCCAAACAATTCATCTATTTAAAGTATGCAAATCAATGTTTTTCTTCCAAGTTTTCATTTAAATTCCAGTTAGTTAACACAGTATAATATTAGTTCCAAGTATAGAGTAATTCAACACTTCCATATAAACGCCTAGTGCTCCTCCCAAGTGTCCTCTTTAATACCATCACCTGTTTAACCCACCCCCCAGCCCACCTCCCTCTGGTTACCTTCAGGTTGTTCTACAGAGTTAAGAGTCTGTTTCCTGGTTTTCCTCCCCCTACTCCCCCATGTTTGTTTGTTGCTTAAATTCCACATATGAGTGAAATCATATGCTTTTTGCCTTTCTCTGGCATATTTCACTTAGCATAATATTCTCTAGCTCCATCTACATCATTGCAAATGCCAAGATTCCATGATTTTTTATGGCTGAGTAATGTTCCATTGTATGGACATATACACGCATATATATGTGTGTGTGTGTGTGTGTGTGTGTGTGTGTGTGTGTGTGTGTGTGTGTGTGTGTATGCATACATATACACACGCGTATACATACGTATATGTATATATATATATATTCTTTACCCATTTATCTGTTGATGGACATTTGGGCTTTGGTATATTTACAGGATTGTGTAAACATAACCATAGTCAATTTTGCAACATTTGTCAGTCCCAAACAAAATGCCATATCCATTAATAATCACTTTCTTACCTCATTTTTCTCCCTCCCTGCCAGTCCTTAGCAGCCACTTTTTTACTTTCTGTCTCTATAGATAGGCCTATTCTACACATGTCATGTAAATGAAATCATATAGTACATGGTCTTTTGTGTCTGGCATCTTTCACTTCACATGGTGTAAAGTTCATCCACGTTGTAGCATTCCTTTTTACGGCTGAGTAATATTCCATTTTATGGATACGTTACATTTTATTTATTCATTCATTAGTTGTGGGACACTTGGGTTGCTTCTACTTTTTGTTATTATGAATAGTGCTGCTATACATAGTCAGGTACCAGTTTTTGTGTGGACGGATGTTTTTACTTCTTTTCATTACATAGGTAAGAGTAGAACTGTTAGGCTATATATATAACTCTAAGTTTAATCTTTTGAGGAACTGCCAGACCTTTTTCTAGAACAGCTGCAACATTTTACATTTTTACCAAGTGTATGAAGGTTACCATTTCTCCACATCTTTAGCAACACTGGTTATTATCTGTCTTTATGATTACAGACATCTTAGTGGGTGTGAGGTGGTATCTCGTAAGTGGTGCTGATTTCCATTTCCCTGATGGTTGATGACATTGATAGTTTCTTCATGCACCTATTGGCCATCTGAATACCTTCTTTGGAGAATGTTTATTCAGATCCTTACCCCATTTTTTGTAATTGGGTTAAGTTGCATAGTTTGAGCTCTTACATGTAGGTCCGGATCCATTTTATGTTAATTTTGTACATGGTGCTTATTCTTTTAATTTCTATAAAGTCAATATTCACATCCCCTCTTTTATTTCAGATTTTAGTAATCTGAGTCTTCTTTTCATTGCTAAGTCCAGCTAAGAGTTTGTCACCTTTGCTGATCTTTTCAAAGAATTGAGTTTTGGTTCTGCTGATTTTCTCTATTGCTTTTCTATCTCCCCTTGACATTTTATAGAAACCTTAGAGAAAGTAGAGTTTGGGGCTAAGGCAGTAGAAGCTTCCTACCCATCCCTCATTCAAATGACCACAATATCTGGGATGGCCCAAGCCAGTCCTTTTATTCACACCTGTTGTTTTATTTATCAATAGTGTGCACTATTATTTCTCAAATTTTCCGGTTCAGATGACAAATTATATGGTCACATACCAAGAGCTCTGGGCTGAAATGGGATTTTCTGTAGATTCTATCCAGCTTCCTTCCAGTCCCATCTTTTTAAATATTCTCTGTGGTCCCGGCCTCAGGGATAAAGTAAAAAAAAGTGAAATAAAGAAAATACAAACTGCGGACTGAAGAGACACAGTTGCAGTGAGATTGGTGTGAAAAAAGAAGTTTTTGAGAATTCTCACCAACTAACAAAAAAAGGAAAAGAGTTCTTTGCCTTTATTTGTGTCTCTCTGTCACTGTTCTTTTTACTCTTTTATAAACAAGTACAAATTGAGGTTGAGGTCATAGACAAATATTCTCAAGAACTGCTGTGGATAAAGCAGTCTGTCTTCATGGGTTACTGACTTAACCATGGGGCAGGGCCCTATATTCTATTTTCCAACGACACATGTGCACATACTCTTCCCCAGTGAAGACAGCATTCCTTAGGACAATGCCACTCTTCCGAAGGGGAAGGAATATTCTTACTTTTGAAAGAGAGGTTACAGGTCTAAGGGCTCAAGAAAAGACAAGGATCACACTACTTCCTTTTGCTCCATGCCTCCCCACACCTAATCAGTGTACCCAAATGCTGCAAGATGCCAATAATTCACCTTCTATTCCATTCTGTTTGTCCTTTCCCCATTCTGTCCTAGACCCATACTCTCCATGGGGCAGGAGATGGTTTTGTGGTTCCACCTACTTCAGGCACCTCTGCTTTTCCTAACATAGCCAAAGGCATATATGCAAACGAACAAATACACTTTTGTCAATCATTGCACTGTATTTCATTCACAACAGGAATCTGGAAACTGTACATTCAGTATTTCTAGAAAAACTCGGCACTAATTAAGGAGAATTAAATACATTTAGTGTACTTCATTTCAATCTTAAAATAATTTGTTCCTTATTAGTCTAGGAATCTGATCTGTTGTGTTGACTTGATTATCACATGTTACTCAAGAGACTTGATTTTATTTTCACCAAATGTGCTTACTTTTTTCCTGCTGTATTGGTCTTTAGACTTTATTTCAGAGAAGGTGTTTTAGGAACTGAGATTTTAAAATATTTTACAAGAACCTGTTTGTTAACAATAATTTGTTTGATATCAAAGTTAAGTCACAATGAAAAATCTGGTATGTTCAAGGTTTTTACTGGAACTAAAATGCTTATTAAAAGTCATGGAAAAATATTACTGCTATTTTTGGCAATAAAACGCAATGATGAAACAAAGCTTCCCGAACAATGTAAAGACAGTGGGACAGTGACTCAAGGCACTGGCAGATATCTTATTTTGATACTTAATGCAGTTCACAGAATACCAGCTGACTTTATTCTTAGGAACACATTTAAAAAATGGCAGTGATGGATTTTCAGGCCTGGTTACACCTACCAGGAAAATGACGCAACCATTATTCACCTCTTCCAACTATGGTTTTTACTGGCATCTTCTATGAGTTACACTTTGGCACTCTTCTAAACATCATCAGGCCACAAGCTCGGTCTAAATCAAATATTTTTACAAACTAAACAATCCAGTGCTAAAAACTACCCAAATTACAAAGACCTAATGCTGTTTCCGTTCCAAAGAATAGGCTATTTTATAGGGGGAAAAAAGTGCTTACTACATTAAAAGGGAAATGGAGCTTCAACCCAAAAAACCTAGGCGATCTAGAGCACGAAAAAACCAGTTAGGATCAATCCTGCACTGGCCACCAACTGACAGACATATCCTGCTAATGACCTTTTCCAATCTCTGTATCTTATGGGCCCACATAATAGATCGTCTAGGCAAGTCAGTTCATCTAGTATCTAGTTAAGTTAGTTTCATACAGAAAAATATCTGTTCATAGACATAGTCTACATTCCTAATTCTGGCTAACATTTTTGCAAATGTGAGCCACTATTCACATTATTACTGCAAAAGAACAAGTCCAAGTATACGTCCTACTAATGATAGGTGAGGACCATTATCTCTGCATGTGGAGAGTAGCTGATTTTCAAAAAGCTGAGGGAATACACACAAGCAATGCTGGCAAGCGAAACTTAAACCAGTGAAACTTTCATTTTCCCTCATTAAATACAGATATACTAAAGTATATTCTTTGTAGTTGCTGCACATTTTAATTTGAAATTAGTTACACAGTGCCTGGTACATAATACACATGTTGAACAATACTTGTTGAATAAATGAATGCAAAATATCTCATTCCCTTACAAATCTGGAAAAGCCATATCATGTCAAGTATTACTTATTACATAAGTAATATTTAGGAAGCCATAGCAATTACATCATACATTCTCCTTTCCCTTGAATAACAAAGACCATTAGTCTTTACCTGAGGAATTTTGTAACCAGACTAACTCTTCAGCTCTACTGATCTCTCTTGTTTCTATCACCTCTATTGATAGTTTTATTGCATAGGGCATTATATTGGTCAACTGCTGTCAGAAACAGCATAGGAGGATCTCCTCAACAACTGTAAAATCTTTGCTTAGAGACATTCATTAAATACATCCATCATTTATTCATTTAACACATTGGTACCGAGCTCCTGCTACGTGTCCAATAATTTTAGGCATGGAGGATGTATCCATGAACAAAAAACCAAACTGAAACAAACCCCCAAAACCTGTTCTTGTGGAGCCTACATTCTAATAAGTAGAAGTAATAAATCTAATAAGTAAACCATACAGTATGTTACTAAATCAGAGGTAGTGTGAGAAAAACAAAAGCAGGTAGGGGACATCAGGATTTCCACAGAAGGACAGAAATTTTCAAAAGGGTGGTCATGGTAGGCCTCATTAAAAAGGAGACATCTGAGCAAGGAGCTACTGGGAAAGGTCCCCACAGGGACCTGGTGGCAGGAATCGTGCTAGGCATGCTCCAGAAATAGCAAGGGGGCCAGTGCAGCTGGAGCAGAATAGGAGCGCTCTCCTAGGAGCACTGACTGGGAAGCACAGGAAGAGCAGAGGTCTGAGACTAATGGAGGAGCCAGATCATACAGGTCCTGGAAAGCCACTGCTGTAAAGACTTTAACTTTCCTCTGAGAGAAACAGGAGCCAGTGAAGAAAGCTTTTGAGAGGACAACACAAATATTTAGCTTAGGTTTTAAAAGGATCTCTGGCTGCTGTTTTGAGAATATGAGGCTGAGATAACAGAGTACAAAAAGGAGATGAGTCAGGAAGCTATGTACCTAGTCATGTAGGTGAGACATGATGGCTTGGGCCAAGGCAAATGGTGAAGGTGGTGAGAAGAAGTTGAATTCTGGATATATTTTGAAGGTAGAGCCAACAGGATTTGCTGACACATTAGATATGATATATGATAGAAAAGGAGGTGAGTAAGACTTCACAAATTTTGGCTTTAGCAACTGGAAAAATGGGAGTTGTCAATGACTGATATGAAAAAAAAAACTATGGGTGGAGTAGGTCTGAAGGAAGAGAAAGATCAGGAGTTCCATTTTGAACATGTTAACCTCATAGGGTGAAATGGCATAATCTTCACATTACAATCCCAGTTCATTCTCCTCATCATACATTTAATGTAGATTAAAAATAAATCTATGGCATTTTTTCAGGCATGCTAGTTAGAATTGTATTGGAAACCTTACATATCTTTTATTCATTAGAACAACAGTTTTCTCACTACAGTAGCTGGAAATTCTAGTCTACCAGTTAGAAGTGAAGTTCCTGCTTGCCTTCCACTTACCAAAACCAAATGTGTTTACAGCTTCTTGTCTCCTAGATTCAAGAACAATTTGGGCAAGATGAAATGGCTCTGGAATTAGAATTAGAGGATCTATAGGTCAAACTCTGGTTCTTCCACTTACCTGTGAGGGGGCCTTAACATCTTTGTATCTCACTGATGACAACATAAAATAAATAAAACACCTACATTATAGGAATGGTGTGAGATTACATTAAATGATATAAGTGAACAAGTTCCATGCATTGTAAAGAGTTATACCAATGTTAGAAGCTATTTATATTGCCTATAGCTTGCCAAACATTTTACACATGACTTTTCTACTTCTTTTGCTCACTCATTCATTCACGCATCCCACCATCTTACATAAAGGAATGAAGTTCTTGGAATAATCTCTTAACAAATTGGTGAAAGACTTCTGAGAAATTTTCTGGGGGTTTCTTCACCCTTTTTACTCTATGCCCTTCTAAGAGCTGCTTAGACAGTAGTTACCTTATCTTAATGATATACTTTACATGGGTCTGATTCCATTACAATGAATTCTGCAACTGCACATTTGTTAAAATGAAAGGACAAAAAAGTCCTGGTAAAATAATAGCAGGCAACCTGCTAAAATGGAAACAGCAATGAAAGGTGAGCCATGTTACACATCACTGGAAGAGTCAACTGGACTGATTCCAAAGTGCTGGGGTCAGAACAGAGCCAACTCTTAAGATATGACCTGTGGGAGATGAGAATGATGATATATGGCAGGAGAGGAAAAAGTGGGGTTAATGTCAAAGTCTTGGCCCTGACTATTCCCAATTTATTTTGTAAGAACTTTGGCCTACCCTTGATGGCCTTTCATTCTTATTTATGGGGAAGAGAGAGTATGCAGGTAATCTTTCTCAATCACATGATATGATTGCAGAGAGACTGGGAGTTTTGTTGACAAAAGGGAGTGTGTACCTAGTTTTTGGAGGTGAAGTCCAGGTTTCTTATGAATCTTAGTGAGCTAGCAAGAGAACAGATTACTATGTTTTTAAATAAACAAAGCTGTAGGAAATAATCTCAAGCATTAACAATTTTACCCTAACTGAAGGGTCTGTTATAGCCATTGCTATGAGGATCTTTTTGTAATTCTTCCTGCACTATATTCTCAGACGCAATTTTATTAGGGCATTTCTTCATAATTAGTTACTGGGAGTGTCTTCTGACCTAAGATATGAGCTTTTTCAAGGTTGGGAAGATATTTTATTAATCCTTGTAACCACAGAGTCCCTGTAACATACACAATAGAGAATCAATAAAAGTTGTTTTCTTGATTCCCTTCTATGTACAGCTTTCCCTCCTACACTTTTATTTCTGAAAGGCTAACTTCAGAGCTCATATAGTGAGATCTCATATATACTTCATTATCCCTTCGTGTCATGGGCTGCTCACACAAAATGGTTAATGAATGCCAAACAACTTACGGCAGGAAACCCAGGATTTCAGACCATACACTTCCTTATAAAGTAATGAAATGCGTGACACATAAGGGGACAGTACCATTCCTGCAATTCAATGGAATTATCATTTAGATTACACTTTGCTGTCTTGAGAAGAGGAATTTTTGGCTTGGTATTTCTGACTCACCCTTAGTGTTTTTTATTGCAACACTGTTATTCTTGTAAATCCATTATTTTCAACATGTCATCATAAAAGTATTCAAAGACACAAAAAGATGAAATAATTTTATAGTAAGCATCTGTATACCTATAACCTAGATTCTCTACAAAACTTCATTTTGGTTCACTTGTTTTAATAACTAGGGATAGAATGGGTCTCAGCAAGAAAAAAATGGCACTTTCATTTCACTGATTATTTATAATTTTAAGAGTTAACAAAAATGTTAATAGCTAGTGAGTTCCTATGGGGTAAATCCTTTACCTATCTTATTTTTAATCCTTACAAGATTCCTACAGAGAAGCTGAGGCTTAGAGAGTTAAGGAACCTGGCTAGGTGCCA
The DNA here is from genome assembly GCF_018350175.1 of Felis catus. NCBI lineage: Eukaryota > Metazoa > Chordata > Mammalia > Carnivora > Felidae > Felis > Felis catus. The sequence continues at coordinate 45,717,456 of NC_058385.1, read as the reverse complement.
CAATAGCTCTCTGAAAGCTAGACTTAAACCCAAACTCATACTCTTCAATATTCCATACTGACCCTAAAAGCCAAAAGAGGAAAAAACCAAACCAAACCAAAGCAAACAATGGAGGCAGACATTATTGGTTCCCTGTCCATCATTCTATTTTAATTTCCCCTATTCTTAGAGAAATCTCATTTTTCACACCCTCAGCCCCCAACCCCACTCTATATCAGGGAAAGTTAACCCCACTGCCAGGATCCAGGGGTGCAACAAGTCCCTTTCCCGTGACTGATTTGGAAATTCAAGCCTAAGCCATTCAGAGAGGGAACTCCCTAAATCATAGGGCTTGGGTGAGGAATGGGCACATGACCCAATATGGTTTAATAATTCATGGGAAAAAGTTTCCTCAGGGCTTCTGGGAAAAAGCTTCCCCACCCCCATCAGAGAGCTTTGGGAAACAAGTGGATGCTATGAAGTACAGACACACAGCCAGGAATTATTACAGCTACAGTGCAATTATGAGGAGAGCAGTCTAAGGATGAAGCCAACATATCAAGAGTAGCAGAGGAAGTCAAGAGAAAAGAAACTGTATTCAACTGAGAGAGCCCTCAAGTGTGCCCTGCATCTGGAGTTCAAGTTGTAGAAGCCAATATACCCTCTTATTGTATCATAATTTTGGGTTTTCTGTTATTTATAGCCATAGACATCACTGCTGATTGGGAAAACCAGTCAAAAGAATGATACTAACGACAGAATTAAAAAAATATGAAACAGCTAAAAGAGAACACAGTTAAAGACTATATTCACAAGGCTGTACGAAGGGTCCACCAAGTTGAGGAGGCTGCAGCGAACTGTAGTGCTTCTTATGAATCTTAGTGAGTTAGCAAGAGAACGGATTCCTGTGGAATTTCATTCCCAGGCATGGATTTAGTAACAGCAGCAGCAGCAGTTTCCCAAGGTTGTTCATGCACAGAATTCTTAGGACTTCCATAAAGAATAGTCCTTATATTTTTCTCAAAGATTATAAAGAAATGAATTCTAGTCAGGCTTTAAAAAGCCTGGGCGAGTTCTTGCCAGCAGTCTCCCACACACAGGCAACCACTTTGTCACCCAATCTCAACACTTTCTGTTCTCCTTTGGAGATTTTAATTAAACTAGAAGTTCAGCAGACCTAGGTTCTAGTATTGGCTCTATCCGATTACCCTTGACATTTGTCTCCCTAAGATACAGTTTCCAAACCTGAAAATCCCTGGGATGGCTCTAAGGAGCAAACGATTGAGTATTTGTGAAATACAAATACAAGGAATTGTTATTAAGGAAATATAGTACATTTGCTATTGCACACTGGTATAAGGGTTTTTTTTTTAAATCCATCACTATTAAATAAGAAACAATGCTAAAAATAATTGCCAAAATATCACACAGAGGAAGAAGTAGATCATTTTCCCCTTTCCTCTTCTCCTTCCCAGCTGGTTGGCACATGGAGCTGGAACAAAGTGCAGTTCTTCAAGGATCTGCATTATTAATATTAAAGCTAATACTTATTACTTTAGAAAGCAAAATGCAGCTAACCTGACAGGCCTACTTTTTTGGAGAAATAGGGTATCAGAAAATAACACAATGCAATAGTTTAGAGATCATGTATCAGCTGCCAGGACTGGGTATAAAGTTGGTAGCCAACAAAAGTGGGAAAGAGGGGAGCCTGGGTGACCCACTCAGGTAAGAATCCAACTTCAGCTCGGGTCATGATCTCGTGGTTGGGAAGTTAAAGTCTTATAACGGGCTCTGTGCTGGCAATGTGGAGCCTGCTTGGCATTATCTCTTTCTCCTCTCTCTCTCTCTGCCCCTCTCCTGCCTGTATGTTCGCTTTCTCAGATAAATAAATGAATTTTTAAAAAAAGCGGGAGAAGAGAGAAAATGGACAACACATTTTTTCTGCTTAACAGTTCTGCCTGAGCTGAGGCTGGCACTATTTATTCACTTTGCCTTCTTAAAACAACAAAAGCCTAGAAATGAGGGTAGAAAAATTGTTTATAAATCTTTCAGTGTGATGGATGTCTAAGTACAGGCTCTTGTCCTCCTGTTTCTTAAAAAGAGTTACACCCAATTCTATCCAAAGCAAGCTACGTATGACTAAGAAATCTAGGTTTTACTGTTTCAAAGCAATATTATTTATAGATATCTCACACCATCCTTCATTTTTAATCTTAAAATAGATCAAACAAATATGTGAGAAATTCTTTTTGAAATATGGGACAGAGACAATCCTTAGCTCCAAATTTATTTGCCCATTTGAATTGTTACATTTTATGAATCTTCAATTGCTGTTTGCGTGTATCTGTTCAAATTACTTAAAAAATTTAACCTAGCATAATAAGTAATATTAAAGTAATATCATACCACTTTCTTTATGGTCTAAGAACCTTGAAACAGTACACTTTGATTCTTCCTCTGTCAGCTTCTGTACCTGGTACAAACGTACCAGTCAATTGCGTAACGTACTATACAAAATGTAATGTATTATCATTCCGTATGTGTTATAACCCCCCCCCCTTTTACATTGTTATTATTTTCACTTCAAACGATTAACTGTCTTTGAAAGAGACTTCTAAAGTGAGGGGAAAGTAAAGGGAGGAATAGAATTCTAAGAATTCTGTGCAATACAATAATAGTAGGGGACTTTGACACCAACTTATATCAGTGGATGGATCATCCAGATAGAAAATCAATGAGGAAACAGTGGCTTTGAACAACACATTGGATCAGATGAACTTATTAACAAATATATACAGAACATTCCATCTAAAAACACTAGGATACATTCTTTCCCAGTACACATAGAACATTTCCAGGAGAGATCACATGTTAGGCCACACCATAAGTCTCAATCAATTTAAGAAGACTGAAATTGTATCAAGCATCTTTTCTGACGACAATGGTATGCAACTAGAAATCAATTACAAGTAAACCAAGTGGAAAAAACATAAACAAGATGGAGGTTAAACAACATGCTAGTAAACTACCAATAGGTCAAAGAAGAAATCAAAGAGGAAATTTAAAAACAACCTGAAGACAAATGAAAATGGAAATACAACACTAAAGTTCAAAATCTTTGGGGCACAGCAAAAGCAATTCTAAGCAGGAAGTTTATAGTCACCTGAAGAAACAAGAAAAATCTCAAATATACAATGTAACCTTATACTTAAAGAATCTAGAAAAAGAAGAACAAAGTAGAAGGAAGGAAATAATAAAGGTCAGAGCAGAAATGAATGAACAAAAATAAATAACAGGTTCTTTGAAAAAATAAACAAAAGTGATAAAACTTTAGCCAGATTCATCAAGAAAAAAAGAAGACTCAAAATCAGAAATGAAAAGTTACAATCAACAACACAGAAATACAAAGGATTATGAGACTACTATAAAAAATGACATACCAACAATTGGACAACCTAGAGGAAATGGGTAAATTCCTAGAAACATATACTCTCCCAAGATTGAATCAGGAAGAAACAAAATCTAAACTGACTGATTACTAGTAATCATATTGAACTGGTAATTGAAAAACTCCCAATAAACAAAAGTCCAGGACCAGAAGGTGTCACAGGTAAATTCTACCAAACATGTAAAAAAAAGAGCTCATACCTATCCTTCTCAAACTTTTCCAAAAAACTGAAGAGGGATCAAGTCTTCCAAATTCATTATGAGGTCAGCATTACCCTAATACCAAAACCAAACAAAGAAACTACAAAAAAAGAAAATTACAGGCCAATATCCTTGATGAACATAGATGCAAAACTCCTCAATAAGTATTAACAAACAAAATTCAGCAATACATTAACAGAATCATCCACCAGCATCAAGTGGAATTTATTCCAGGGATGCAAAGATGGTTCAATATCTGCAAACCAAGTGATATACCACATTAAGAAAATGAAGGATAAAAAATCACATAATCATTTCAATAGATGCAGAAAAAGCATTTGACAAAATTTAACATCTATTCATGATAAAAACTCTCAACAGTGTGGGTTCAGAAGGAACATACCTCAACATAATCAAGGACATACATGAAAAACCCCACGGCTAAAAATACACTCAATGGTGAAAAGCTGAGAGGTGTTCCGTTAAGATCAGGAACAAGACATGGATGTACATTCTTGCCACTTTTTAAAAAAAAGTTTATTTATTTATCTGGAGAAACAGACTGTGAGCAGGGGAGGGACAGAGAGAGGAGAGAGAATCCCAAGCAGGCCCTGCACTCTGCACTGTCAATGTGGAGCTGGATATGGGGCTCAAACTCATGAACCATGAGAGCATGACCTGAGCTGAAACCAAGAGTTGTATGTTTAACCGACTGAGCTGCTCAGGCACTCCCACTCTTGCGACTTTTATTCAACCTAGTCTGGAAGACCTAGCTACAGCAATTAGACAAAAAAAGACAGAAAGAGATGAAAAGGAAAGAAATAAAAGTCATTCACATTGGAAGGCATCCAATGTGGAAGAAATAAAACTGCCATTATATATATATAAAATCCTAAACACTCCACCATAAAGCCTTTAGAAGTAATACATGAGTTCAGTGAAGTTGCAGGATACAAAATTAATATATAGAAATCGGTTCCATTTCTCTACCCTAAAAACAAGGTAGCAGAAAGAGAAGAAAGCAAGAAAGAAGAAAACAATGCCAATTACAATTGAATTAAAAAGAATAAAATACCTAAGGATAAATTCAACCAAGGAGATGAAAGACGTGTACTCTGAATATTATAAGACATTAATGAAAGAAACAGAAGACAATGCAAATAAATGGAAAGATATACCATGCCTATGGAATGGAAAAATTTATATTATTAAAATGTCCATATACCCCAAAACAAAATATAGATTCAATGCAATCCCTATCAAAATAGCAATGATATTTTTTACAGAACTAGAACAAATAATCCTAAAATTTGTGTGGAACCACAAAAGACCCTAAGTAGTCAAAGCAATCTTGAGAAAAAAATAAAACTGAAGGTATTACAATCCAAGGTTTCAAACTATACAATATACAGTAATCGAAACAATATGAAAAGAGCACAAAATTAAACAAATAGATCAATGGAACAGAATAGAGAGCCCAGAAATAAACCCATACTTATATGGTCAATTAATCTATGACAATGAAGGCATATATTGAATATACAATGGGGAACACTATTCAATAAATAGTGTTAGAAAAACAGGACAGATACATGCAAAAGAATGAAACTGGACCACTTTCTTATACCATACACAGAAATAAACTCAAAATGGATTAAATGTAAGACATGAAACCATGAAACTCCTAAAAGAAAACATAGCAATATGTTAGACGTTAGCCTTAGCAATATTTTCCTGAAGCTATCTCCTCAGACAAGAGAAACACAAGCAAAGTTGGCAACTGGCACTACGTCCAACTAAGTAGCTTTTTCACTGTGAAGGAAACCATCAATAAACCAGAAAGGCAATTTGGGAGAGAATATTTGTAAATCATGTCTCTGATAAGGGTTAATATCCAAAATATAAAAAATAAAAAATGCATTCAACTCAACAGCAAAAAACCCAGAAACAATCCAGTTAAGTAATGGGTAGAGGACCTAAATAGACACTTTTTCAAAGCATACAGATGGCCAAGAGACACTTGAAAAGGTACCCCAATTCACTAATCAATAGGGAAATGCAAATCAAAACCATGATGTGATATCACCTCACACAGTCAGAATGGCTAATATCAAAATGAGAAAAAATGGCAAGTGTTAGCAAGGATGTAGAGAAAAGGGAACCATCATGCACTGTTGGTGTGAATGCAAAATGGTGCAGACACTGTGCAAAACAGTATGGAAGTTCCCTGAAAAATTAAAGACAGAAATACCGTAAGACCAGTAATTCCACTTCTGGGTACTTCCTGGATGAAAACAAAAAGACTAATTTGAAAAGATATATACGCAACCCTATGTTTACTGGATTATTATTTACAGTAGCCAAGATGGGAGACCAAACTTAAATGTCTATTGCTAGATGATTGGATAAAGAAGATGCGGTATATATAACACAATGAAATATTAGCCATAGGAAGAATGAAATCTTGCATTTGTGATAACATGGATGGATCTAGAAGTAAAGTAAGTCAGACAGAAAAAAAATACCATATAATTTCACTTAAATGTGGAATCTAAAGAACAAAACAAACAAAAAAAACCAGAGATAGACTCATAAATACAAAGAACACACTGGTCCTTGTAGAGGGGAGATAGGTGTGGGGATGGGTAAAATAGGTGAAGGGGATTAAGAGGTATAAAATTCCAGTTATAAAATAAATAAGTCACAAGGATTAAAAGTACAGCATATGGAATATAGTCAATAATGCTGTAGAAATTATCTTTGGTCACAGAAGGTAACTACATTTATCACGATGAGCATTTTGTCATGATGTAACTGTCAAATCACTATGATGTACACTTGAAACTAACATAACGTACGTCAATCATACTTCAATTAAAAAAATGTGACAGGAACAGGTCTTTTACAGTTATCCACATGATTATCATCTCTAATGATATTATTCTCTTGGGTAGAGGCAGATATCTGCCTGGTATCATTTTCCATCTGTCTAAAGAAGCTCCCTTGACATTGCTTGTTGTGGAGGTTTGTTGGTTATGAATTATTTCAGCTTTTGTATTTCTGAAAGAAATCATGATTTTGCCTCAGGTTTTTAAAAGATATTTGTCTGGATACAGAACTCCAAGTTAAAATGTTTGGTTTTCTGTTACTTCAAAATGTTATTCCACTGTCTTTGGTCTGCATTTCCAAGAAATCTACTGGCATTATCATTTTTATGATTTCTTCCCCTCTGGCTACTGTAAAGATTTTTTTTTTAAAGTAGACTTTCATGCCCAGTGCAGAGCCCAACGCAGGGCTTGAACTCACAACCATGAGATCAAGACCTGAGCTGAGATCAAGAGTCAGACACTTAACTGACTGAGCCATGCAGGTGCTCCAAGATTGTTTCTTTATCATAGTGGTTTTAAGCAATTTGATGACAGTACAGTTTTCTTCATATTTCTGATGTGTAAGATTCATGAACTTCTTGGATCTCCTAAGTTTATAGTTTTTATAAAATTTGGAAAACGTCCAGCCAATATTTCCTTAAAATTTTTTTTCTCTGCCTCTCTCTCCTCTCCTGTGGGTATCATAAATATATATCCACTAGGCTGAAGTTTTTTACAGCTTGTTGATGCTCTATTGCTTTTTCCTCTAGTCTTCTTTTCTGTTTCTACTGACATGTATTAAAGATCACTAATATTTTATTCTATTTTTGTCTAATCAGCTATAAAGTCTATTCAGTTTAGTTTTTAATCTCAGACATTGTTCTTTTTTATCTCTAGAAGTTCAATTTTTAAAATAATCTTTCCTGATTTTCTTCAGTATGTTCATGCTTTCCTCTACCATCTTATACAGATGACATGTTAGAATAACTGTACTGAGGTCCTTGTCTAATGTGATCATCTTTGTCATTTTGAGGTCTCTCTGTATTGACTAATTTTTCTTATTATGGGTTATATTTTCTTGCTTCTTCTCAGACTTCATATTTTTTATTGGATGCTGGACATTATGAATTTAACTTTACAGCAAGGTATTTCTGTACTCTAAATATCTGTATTTCTTTAAACATTATTTTCAATACTTGTTTTGAGATGCAGTATAATTATTTGGAAACACTTTGATCCTTCAGTTTTTGCTTTTAAGCTCCTTGCCCCCACCCCAGATGGGGCTAGAACCATCTTCAGTCTGTGGCAAATTTTTCCCTACTACTGAGGGAATACCCCTTGGAGTACTTTGCTTGATACTCCATGTATTATGAGACTTTGAACTGTGGCTGGTGGGAAACAAAGAATTCTAAGACCTGTGTTGGCTCCAAGGAGTATTTACCCAGCTCCCTTTCAGTGGTCTTCCCCAACCTCAGACAGTTTCTTCATATTCATTCTCTGATCAGCGCTCAGCTGATTTACCATCACCAAGCTCATACACTCCTGTGTGCTTTTTCTCTGTCTCTTTCCAACTCTGTCCTATCTGTGCAGCTCTTGCCCTCCAATCTCTCTCCTGTGAATTCTGGCTGTCCTGACTTTCCTAAACTCTCAACTTTGTCTCCTCAAGAAGACCGCTAGACTACAGGTTCCTTCACTCTCTATATACCATGGCCTGGGCATTTTCAAGGCAGTAAGGTAGCGTCATTACAGGGCTCATCTCATTTGATCCCTTCCTGTCCTAAATTGCCTGCTGTCCAATGCTTAAAGCTATTTGTCATATATTTTGTCTAGGCTCTGAGTTATTTAAGGAAGAAAAGTCAGTCTGGTCTTTTACTCTACCATGGCTAGAAGGATGAGCACCGAAGCCCTCACTTTTCTTTTTTTAAAATGAAGTGCTAAGAAGGAATATGAACCAGAAGGTTCAAGGAAAAAATAAATTTGATAAAATACAACAAAATATGGTTTGTCCTCAGTGAAGAGAATGTATCATTTTTGGAGCTCTGCTATGCAGTACCACTGTAGGTAGGGATTTTTACTTTAAAGCTAATTCATTTTTCAGGATACAAAAGGTACAAAAGGGTACCCCAAATGTGGGGTTTTAGAAATACTATGTCTTTTTAAATTTGTTTTAAATGTTTTTATATTTGAGAGAGAGAGAGAGAGAGAGAGAGAGAGAGAGAGAGAGAGAGAGACAGAGTGCAAGCAGGGGAGGGGCAGAGAGAGAGGGAGACATGGCATCTGAAGTAGGTTCCAGGCTCTGAGCTGTCAGCACAGAGCCCAACGCGGGGCTCGAACTCACGAACCTCAAGATCATGACCTGAGCTGAAGTCGGACGCTTAACTGACTGAGCCACCCAGGCACCCCTAGAAATACTATGTCTTTTTATTTCAGTTCCTGAGTAGCCACAGAGCTTTCTCCACCTTTACTGTTCTGGGGAACTCCTCAGGAAGTATAATAAAAATTTTCCATTAAACTGGATTCATTCTCAAGATTATTCATAGTTTCACTCCACTTACATGCTTTCATGTCCTGAAAAGCCAAATATGGGTTGAAATAAAAATATAATGCTTCCTTCATTTTATCAAGTTTGTAGTTTTGTTGTACCAAATGGAGGTTACTAAAAATTAGGTATCTCTGCTTTTGGGGGATATAAAACTCTTTAAGAACATACTCTTTTGTTTACCCTAATTATTCAATTTTTTCTTACTAAAAAAGAAGTGCTAACCTTCAGTAAATTGGTTCAGTAGCTAGGTACAAATAAAATCACACTGGCTCACTTATTACTTGGGATGGATAGATAGGTGAATGCATGAACAGATACATGGAAAGAGAGAAGGGGAATCTGGAAGGAAGTATATGAAAATATTCTAATAGTTATTCCTGGATGGTAATAAAATTATAGGTGATATATTTTTTTAATGCTCTGAATTTTCAACACTAAAATATATTATTATTGCTTTTGTTGTTTTAATAAAGAAAAATAAATTACCTTTTAAAACTCTCATTGTAGAACTTTATTTTAGAGGACCATTTCAGTGCACAAACTTTATCTGTTTTATTCCCAATAAATATTTGAATAAATTTAAATTACATATATGTATGTAATATGTATATATATATTATGTATATAACTTATACAAGTTATTTATTCTATTTTATATAATGTATTTGAGCACTTAATATATATACTTATATTAAAACAGTATACTTTACAAAGGATAACATTATATGAACACTTACCTTATATTCCTATTATTGCTTAGGATAGTTTCTTGGGAGCAAAACAGCTAGACAAAACTATGAGAAATGTACTGCTTTTGATACCTACTACCAAAATACATTCTAAAAAGTTTGTACCAATTGATATTATCACTAGTAAAGTATGATGACTGGTTAAATTGAAGGCAGCTTTTTCATACATGTATTACCTATTTTTATTTCCTCTTGCTTTTGCATTTCTTTCACCCTTTTATCTATTGAGATCACAGAGGATGTATGTACTCAAAACGACTCCGTAAAGAGTGTTATTAACCCTTTATCATATTATGTGTCTATTTATATACAAGATTTCTGATTTTACTCAAATATTAGGTTTGTTGGTTAAAGAAGAGTGTTCTTTGGAATCCGAACACCTAGACTCTTGTTCTGCATCTTTCACTCAGTAGCTGTAATAATCTGTAATTTTAGTGTCAATGTTTTCATTCTAGTTCTAAAATTCTAAGAGTTTAAGAACAACAATAACTCTCAGGGTAGTTTTAATAATTAAATCCAAAAATGAAATTTCCTCAGAAACAGATTGTGATCATTGGTACAGCTGTGATTCCACGCAGTATTGAACACACAAGTTAATGTGACTTGGTTATGAAATATCATTTTTGAACAACTGAAATGTGCTAAATGGTATCTAATCACTCAAAGTATAAAACTTGGTAATCATTTTTGATTCATCTCTGTCCAGATATCCTCATGTATTTAAAATATCTCCAAGTCCTTGAAAAGCTGTTCTATTTTTACATGTTCTCTTTTCTTGCCACCTCCAGTCTACCCATGACCCTTGCAACCCTGAAAAAACCATAGCAATGACAATAACGGCAGCTATTAACAGTGACTAAGTGGTAACTCCAGGCACCATTTCAAGTACTTTAAACATATTCTCTCATTTCATCCTTGTAACAAACCTAAGCAATAAGTAGCAGAGTTATACCCCAGTTTAATACATGAAAAAATTTAGGCACATAAATATACAAATGAGGAAATTTTAGAAACCTGCAATAAGTGGCAGAACCAGAATTCAAGGCCAGGTAGTCTGACCCCAGTGGTTGGGCCCTTCGTAATAACTAGTAATGCTTCCCAGTAGAGATTACAGTTGTCTTCTAACTGGGTCTTCTGGTTCGTTATCACTCCTCAAATGCACCCTTTATACCTGGGTAGAGTGAATTTTAGAATACACACATTCCTATGAACCTCTTCATCCCTTCCATCACACTCTCCTCAAAATCAAGTCCAAACCTTTTAGAATTACATTAATAGCCCTTTCTACTCTGCATGCCACTTTTCCTCCAGCAGATCTCTCCTGTCCCATCTACAATATTGCTCAAAGTTGTCCAGCATTCTTACACTTTCTTGTTCACATTATCCTCCCTTCTTTGACACCCTTTCCCACATTTTCTGCTGGGGAAATACCTATTTAGCTTTCAAAGTCCTCCACACCCACAGGCAAAACTGATTATCTCTGTTCATCCCCCCCCCTCTTTTCCCCCTATATACCTATTACTAACTATCCTGATATTTTAAAAATTCTCCAAGTAGGTAATACACTCCTTTATTATCTGGCATTGTGAATATATAATAAGCATTTGTTAAATAAAGTAAATGTTCACAAACTGGTGGATCCCAGCTTTCAAACCCAGCATATTGACTCTTCCTCTTCCCCAAAAAGAGCAGAAAAACTCAACTTAGCTTTTAGATAAAATAAGGTAAAATATCATAGCAGTTTAAACTTGGTCACCTTGGATACTTATTAAACTACTGATTCCTGTGACCCTCTCCAGACATACTGAATCAGAATTTCTAGAGGTCCCTAACCAGTTTTCATGACCATCCTTGGTGATTATCATCATCATTAACATCAATAAAAAAACATGGACAATAAAAAACTGAAAAGAAATCTGACCTTTAGAATGAATGGGAATAATATTATTCCAAAAATAATCACTGAATTCTAGAACTGAAAGGGGTTTTAATTTCACTTACTGCAACTCCCTTGCCCTCACTCTCCCATTTTATACTGGAGGAAACTAAAGCCCACTGTGCTCAAATGACTTGACCAAGATTCTATCATTAGTGGCAAAGCAAATTTTACAGCAATTTCTCTAATGCCTAGTTCAGATATGTTTCCATACTATTACACTGTATAAATTCCAATTTAGTTTAGATTTTCAGAAAGAAATTTCTGAAAGGAATTTCCAAAGGAAATTTAAAAAAATCAATTATCAATTGTTAAAACATTATTTAAGTATGCAGTTTTCTTTATTAAAGAATAAACTCTTTAAAAAAACTTGTAAATTAATCTATGCTAGTAAATTCTAGCAGTCGTAACTACTACAACAGCTGAGGTTTATCTGCTAATAGCCGAACCTAATTTTTAAATCATGTAATATCATCTAGGCTTCACAATAATATTAAGAATTAAGGAGTATTATTCCAAATTTACATATGAGGAAAGAGGTTCAGAGAAATGAAACTCTGCCTACCTTTCAAAGACCTTAAGTGGCTGTGCTAGGATTTGAACCCAGCTCTTTTGACCATTATATGCTTTTTGTACTCTGCTGTATCACTTCATTTAGAAGATGACTAATAATGACTAATTACTACACTGAAAGTCAATTTTCAATAGATTTGAAAAATGTCCTTAGGGGCGCCTGGGTGGTTCAGTTGCTTAAGTGTCCAACTTTGGCTCAGGTCATGATCTCTCCATTCATGAGTTCGAGCCCCACATCAGGCTCTGGGCTGACAGCTCAGAGCCTGGACCCTGCTTTGGATTCAGTGTCTCCCTATCTCTCTGCCCCTTCCCTGCTCACACTCTGTGTGTGTGTCTCTCTCAAAAATAAACAAACATTAAAGAAGAACGTCCTGACAGCGATTCTGGCAAGCAAAATTTCATAATGAAACTTAGTATAAAAGGCATCTGCCTTCTTTTCTAGATTATCACTTTAGTATGATGCAAAGTCAAATAAATTTCTATTTAATCCAAATAATGAAATCATAAAATTGTGTTTTAAATAATCAAGTAGTGTAGAGCTATTTTTAAATGATCTGGATCAAGTCCAAATCCCCATGTAACACTCAGGTTAAAATCACCCTAGCCCATGAGGCTTCCTTCTCATACTGAAACACTTTTAAAAGAATAACAATTTAAAATAAGATAAAAGATTTTCATGCAGTTATGTTTCTCTAGTGAAATAATATTGGTCTATACAGACTACAAGTAATCTCTAAGTGTAAATCTATGTACTCCTTTGAATTTGTCATTTAATTTATTATTGTTTATTTAATTGAGGAGGAGTAGAAATTAAGGAAGTACTAAGAGGCTCCCGTTCCCATAAAGACAAAACCAAACACCAGTACTTTCTTGGCATCTTTTTTTCTAGGATAAAAAGGTTTGTTCAGAGTGTATACACTTTTTTGATAGGATGCCAACATGTTAAACTGTATCTATCTAGCTTTACATTTACATAACCTACCCTGCAGGTTCTGAGATGCTTTGACATCTATGAATGAAATAGATGAAACGAAATAGAATGAAAGCATGAAAACATCTATACCTTTAACTTATGTTCCAGGCTACCAACCAGTCCATGCAACAAAACATATTAAGCACTTGCTCCCTAAAAGGAATTGTGCTTGTCGTACAGAGCTTGACGTACAGAGTGAAGTAAAGATGCTGCTGAGGACAGCATTTTCAGTCTTGTTGAATGAAGTAGGCAATGAGTGAATGGATTCAACAAACAAATAATAAATATTGCTCTTAAGTGCCTCAAAAAACTTCCAGTCTATTAAGATGAAAACATTGATTTAGAAAACATGAATTTATCACCTGATATGTGCCTGGCACTATGCAGGCACCAGCAATGCTAAGATAAATAAGGTCATGTTTATTCCCAAATGACTTAAGACAGGGTCTCTATCCTTCAGAAATAAATGCAAAGTATAACATACAGTCCCATACACTTTGGGACATTCAAAGATGAATCAGATTTGAGCCTTCCTTCAAAAACAGCTGCAGGGTAGTAAGTGCCCTCTTCAGTAAAAATAATTATAAACAGGTGTAAAAAGTAAAGACATTTAAGAAGTAAACATTAAAAAAGTGTGAGACTGGTTCAGGTAGAAACTGGAGGGATCTGGGAATATAAGTGATATTAAGCTTGGCCTTGAAGGCTAGATGAAGTGACAAAAGCCACAGATTCTGAAGGAGAGGTAGAAAAATTCAAATAAATACTAGGAGAAAGGAATGATAATAGGAAAATCAGAAGTATCTTCAGGGAGCAGGAGGTACAAGTTGACTACCCACATCTGAGTGACACTTTGTGTTAAGAGTGTTACAATCATGGAAGTACTTGGAGCATCCCTGCCATCAACAGTCTAAAGGCAGATTGTGGATCTGCAGTAAGCCTGACAACCTAAAGTCTTTGTATCCCCACCCCAAACAATAACTGCACAGATTCTGTGTAGGAAAGATAAAGCAGGAGAGAGATGCTAGAGCCCTGAGTTTCAGGCTGAGTTCTTATTTTAATTCAACAGGCAAAGGGAAAGCACTGGAGGTTTTTAACAAAGGGATGCTAAAACCCTAAATAAACTTTAGGATAATCACTCTTGGCTGTTCTGTCCATTGGATTGGCTTAAAATAAGACAGAAGGCAGAGTCAGGAGGATGTTTATATTGCAGCACAGCAGTAAGAGCCATATGGTTAAGATGAGGTACGCAAAGAGACACTTTATTTCATTATTATTATTGCTTTAGACATTATCATTTACTGAGCACTTCTGTGTATGAAGAATTTTACTGAATACTTCGTTTTCTCATTTATACTCACAACGTGGCCCCCAAAGACCCCAAACCCTTTGTGACCCTCAAAAAGTTATGAAAAGCTAAGAACTGCTACTCTTACTCTCATTTGATAGAGGAGGGCATTGAAGATTAAAGAAGTTAAGAAACATGCCTAACGCCAGCATCAGGAATCCAGAATGCTAGTCTAATGGCAAAGGTAGCAAGTATTTTAGACATGCAATTTGGGTTGGAATGTTGGCTTCATCACTTGCCAATTATACAGTCTTGGGAAAATAACTAAAAAAAAAATCTGTGCTTCAGTTTCCCCTTTGAAAAATGAGAGTAAGAAACATACCTAAATTTTATGGGGTTATAGAGAGAAATGAGATAATGCTCATACAGTACTTACCATACTAATAATAAGTATACAAAGAATGACTGTCATCATCATCACCATCCTTACCACACTGAGTCCTCAGATACGACTCCTAAAATTGTTACACATCACATGTTATCTTTCCTCCATCTATATTTTAGTGGAAAAATTAAATCATATCCATTCTATGAGAACATTATTTCTCAAAAGAAAAACAATACTTTTTAAGTTTATAGAAAGGCTAGGAGACTTTCCAGTTCATTTTACTAGTGTTAAAATAAAAACTGAAGTCAAATTATGGAAAAAACGATATAAAAAATAAACAAAACACCTACCATAAAATAATTCCTGGTCTTAAAGACTGCTTATAAGAATTCTTAGAGTGAGTCTATACTACCCAAAGCAATCTACACACTCAATACAATCCCTATCAAAATAACTCCAGCATTCTTCACAGAACTAGAATAAACAATCCTAAAGTTTGTATGGAACTACAGTAGACCCTGAATAACCAAAGTAATGTTGAAAAAGAAAACCAAAGCTGGAGATATCACAATTCTGGACTTCAAGCTGTATTACAAAGCTGTAATCATAAAAACAGTATGTTACTGGCACAAAAACAGACACACAGATCAATGGAACAGAACAGAGAACGCAGAAATGGACCCAAAAATGTATGGTCAACTAATCTTCAACAAAGCAGGAAAGAGTAATAATGGAAAAAAAGACAGTCCCTTCAGCAAATAGTACTGGGAAAACTGGATGGAAACATGCAGAAAAATGAAACTGGACTACTTTCTTACACCATATACAAAAATAAATTCAAAATGGATGAGAGACCTAAGTGTGGGACAAGAAACCATTAAAATC
This sequence comes from Felis catus, assembly GCF_018350175.1. Taxonomy (NCBI): domain Eukaryota; kingdom Metazoa; phylum Chordata; class Mammalia; order Carnivora; family Felidae; genus Felis; species Felis catus. Next base: position 45,701,631 of record NC_058385.1, on the reverse strand, counting down.
CTACAGGAGAAAACAGGCAGCAACCTCTATGGCCTTAGCCACAGCAACTTCTTACTAGACATGTCTTTGGAGGCAAGGGAAATAAGAAAAATGAACTACTGGGACCTCATCAAGATAAAAAGCTTCTGCACAGTAAAGGAAACAACAAAATAAAAGACAATCAATGTAATGGGAGCAGATATATGCCAATGACGTATCAGATAAAGGGTTGGTATCCAAAATCTATAAAGAACTTGCCAAACTCAACACCCAAAAAACAAATAACCTAGTGAAGAAATGGGCAGAAGACATGAATAGACACATTTCCAAAGAAGACATCCAGATGGCTGACAGACACATGAAAAGATGCTCAACATCATTCATCATCAGAGAAATACAAATCAAAACCACAATGAGATACCACCTTACACCTATCAGAATGGCTAAAATTAACAACTCAGGAAACAAAAGATGTGGGTGAGGAAGTGGAGAAAAGGGAATACTTTTGCACTGATGGTGCGAATGCAAACTGGTGCAGCCACTCTGGAAAACAGTATGGAGGATTCTCAAAAATTAAAATGGAATTACCCTATGACCCAGCAATTGCACTACTACTTACTACACAATGTTGATTTGAAGGGGCACATGCACCCCCGTGTTGACAGCAGTGCTTTATCAACAATAGGCAAATTATGGAAAGAGCCCAAATGTCTACTGACTTATGAATGGATAAAAAAGAGGTGGAATATATATACAATGGAATACTACTCAGCGATCAAAAGAAATGAAATCTTGCCATTTGCAACAATGTGGATGGAAGTAGAGTATATTATGCTAAGCAAAATAAGTCAGAGAAGGACAAATATCATGTCTTAAATATGGAATTTAAGAAACAGAAGGGGACACCTGGGTGGCTCATTTGGTTAAGTGTCTGACTTTGGCTCAGGTCATCATCTCATGGCTCCTGGGTTTAAGCCCCATGTTGGGCTCTGTGCCTACAACTCAGAGCCTGGAGCCGGCTTCAGATTCTCTGTCTCCCTCTCTTTCTGCCCCTTACCCACACATGCTCTGTCTCTCTATCCTTCAAAAATAAACAAACATTAAACAACAACAACAAAAAGAAACAACAGATTAACATAGGGGAAGGGAAGGAAAAATAAGATAAAAACAGAGAGGGAGGCAAACCATAAGAGACTCTTAAAGATGGAGAAGAAACTGAGGGTTGGATAGGAGGTGGGAGGATGGGCTAAATGGGGGATGGGCATTAGGAAGGGCACCTATTGGGATGAGCACTGGGTGTTATATGTAAGTGATGAATCACTGGGTTCTAAACCAGAAACCAATACTACACAGTATGTTAACTAACTTGAATTTAAATCAGTAAAATTTTTAAAAAATCAATGCTTAGAGTGAAAAGGCTTGTTTCAAGGTAGTGCACACAGTTCTACAACAAATATATGCCAGTGATGACCAAACTCAAAGCTGTGGGGATTCTTGTCTATTTACTCTTAGTACTATCTGAATCATTCTAACATAGCTATTTGTGAAACAGATGAGATAACACATGTAATAATACAGTATAGTACCTGGCATATGGTAAGCAATTAATGAATACCACCTATTGCTATCACCATCTTCATTACTATTTGTAACACATGATTCTTGAGAATTTTAAGACACATAATTTGCACTTCAACAGTCTTCCCAATAGTAACATTTCTGCCAAAAACTACATCATAAGTAAAGCACTAACAAAAATCAGATTTCAACCAGTTAATATACTATCTATACACAATTTATTTGATGTTTACTATATTTTGTAAAGAAAGTTAATTTGTAGATTTATTCAGCTTATTGCAAAAGTCTTATGCATATTTGCAGCAATAAGAGGTTTTATAAGTAAAGGGACATCTCATTCTTTTTTTTTTAATATTCTTTTGGTAGTTGACACACATTAATTCTAGACGTACAACATAGTGACTCAACAACTCTATACATTATGCTATTTTCACAAGTGTAGCTACGACCTGTCACCACACAACACTATTAGAAAGAATTAAAACTGTCATTATTTGCAGATGACACGATACTACAAACAGCAAACCCTAACGACTGCATCAAAGAACTATTAGAATAAATGAATTCAGTAAATTTTAGGGCACAAAATTAATATACAGAAATCCACTGTGTTTCTATACACTAATAACAAAGTAGCATAAAGAGAAATTAAGAAAACAGTCCCATTTATAACTGCATCAAAAGAACAAAATTCCTAGGAATAAACTTAACCAAGGAAGTAAAAGACCTGTACTCTGATGAAAGAAACTGAAGACAACACAAACACTGGGAAAAATATACCATGCTCATGGATTGAAAAAATTTATATTGTTAAAATATCCATACTACCCAAATCAACCTAGAAAGTCAATGCACCCCTACCAAAATGCCAACAGTATTTTTCACAGAACTAGAAAAAATAAGCCTAAAATCTGCAAGGAACCACAAAAGATCCTGAATAGCTAAAGCAATCTTGAGAAAGAAGAACAAAGCTGGAAATATTACAATTCCATGTAATTCTGAATATTTAAACTTTCAAGCAAAAATTAGCATTATGGAAAACTTGTATTTTCTATCATGAACCTGACAGCTTCCCAGGATTTAGACTTTTCTGATGAGCTAAGTGGTAATATCAACAAACGTGACTTTTGATGTCATGTAATAAAATGTGTCAACTTTTGGAAGATCTGTAGAACTAAGTAAACAATTATTTTCCAAATGAATGATGTTACAAAATCATGCATGGGTCAGAGTCACTAGAAGTCCATTGTAAAAGAATAAGAAAAGTCCATTGTTATGGTTTCACATTCCACATGCAGCTAATCTTTTAAGAACTTACCATGATTAAACAGAGTTACAATATGATCCAGCAATTCCACTTACAGGTGTATTCTCAAGACAAATGAAAATATATACCCACACAAAACATGCTTGTGAATGTTTACAGCAGCACATTATTAATAGCCCCAAACTGATAACTCACCAAAGGTCCATCCATTGAATAATGGACTTAAAAATGTGGTAAACATCCATACACTGAAATGTAACTTAGGAGTAAATAGAAATGAAGCACCGATACAGACTAAAACATAAAGGAATGATATCAACATTAGGTGAAGTAAATGGAGCTAGTTATAAGAGAACACATATAATACGATTCTATTTACATGAGACGTCTAAAACTGATAAATCCATAGAGAAAGAAAAGAGATTAGTGGTTGCCTGGGCTGGGAGGATGAGCGAATTGGAGGGCCATGGCTAAGGGATAAAGGGTTTCATTCTGGGGTGATGAAAATATTCTAAAATTGACAGTGATGACGGCTGTACAACTCTGAATATTTTAAGGGCCACAGAATTGCACACTTAAAATGGACTAATTCTATGGTATGTGGATTATATCTCAAAAGAACTGTTGAAAAATATAAAGTCAAGTAGATGTAAAGGGAGACCACCATATCTCAAATTTTATTGTAAAAACAAAGAAAGAAGAATACCCACAATTATCTTAAAGGTTATTAAAATACTCCTTTTTCTGACTCTGTATCTATATGAGGCTGGATTTTTTCCCTATATTTAACCAAAACAACGTATTACAACAGATTGAAAATAGAATTTGATATGAGAATCTGTCTTCCATTAAGACAAACATTAAAGAGATTTATTAAAAAAATCAAGACAGTGCAGTAATCATTTTTGTTTTGGACAATATAATGCTCATAAAAATTGTTATTTTAAGTCAGGGACAAATTGCTACAATAGCATAACACTAATTTCCAAATTCAAATTGGATATACAAGAAACAATTTCAAACTTTTTCTCTGTATCATATCTTCTCCCAACAGATACACTTGGGCTTTTTGTTGTGTCCTTTGACTCTAGACAAGATGCCTAGATTTGTTTGAGTTTGGTAGTTTACTGCTGGCTTTCTGAGTCAGTAAGACTATGTCACTGATCATTATCATCAAGTGAATAGAAGGCAAAAATCATACCCCTATGGGGTGTGTTAGACAGAAAGCTGTTCTTCTAAAGATTTCTATGTCCCAATCCCCAGAACCTGTAAATATGTTACCTTCCATGGCAAAGGAGACTTTGTAGAAGTGATTAAGGTTACAGATGTTGAAACGGGGAGGTTATGTTAGATGATCTGGGCCCTATATAACCATGAGTCCTTAAAAGCTTAAGAACCGTTCTTTGCTGTGGTTATAGAGAGATGAAGTGTCAATGCAATGACAAAAGGTCATAGAGATGTCAACTGAGAGGACTTGACCTGCCATTATTGGCATTGAAGATGGAAGGAAGAGACCATGAGCAATGGAATGCAGGAGGCTTCTACGAAAGGCAACAATAGAAAACTAATACAGTGGTCATGTCAATTTTCATTCAAGACTGCTTGAGGGATATTTACTATAAAGTTAATAAGAAAGTTAAGCCTCAAGCCCTCTTGCTTGCATGACATTTTACAAGACCATGAACATTGGTTATTTTATATTTGTAATTTGTATTCTTTGTAAAAAGGAACAATTTCAGATCTCAGCGCACCTAGATCCACTCCTGGAGAATGCTGAAAACAACATAGGAATTTCCCCGATAGGGGTATATCCAACTTCCATAAGTTCACAAATATCTTCCGAGATTACTGGGGGGAAAATCTCTTAGAATTTATGTGAATATGGTTCCGTGAGGAGAGAAGCCTCAGGAAAAAATAAGAAAAGTGAGAAGTCAATGTCAGAAAATATTTTAAGAGTACCAAAATTAATGACTGCAAAAAAATCTCCACTAAATTACTGTGAGGAAGTCACCTAAGCAAAAAAGACATTTATGAAATGGTTATATCCAGAATTAGAGTTATATATACAATGAAGAGAGTTTAGACTCATTTCTCCCCAAATGGCTCAAATTTCAGAGCAGAAAAAAGGTATTTTGGGGTCACTTCTAGAAAGAAATTTCTCTAGTCATATCATAAATTGAGATTTGCTATTAACTACCAGTAAATGAATACATTAGAAATGGATTTGCTGTGTTACTTTTTCTTAACTATCTCATTTCAACTCCGCTCAAATCAACAAACAAGTATTTATTTCTTGGAGAGAAGCACTAATTACCACTGGAGGTCAGTCTTGGGCTTTCCCTCAGGTCATCAAACACACCAGTGAAAGACTAGAAAAACAGGTGAAAGGCAGCTAGCAAAGTCCAAATCTTTCATTTTGCAGATGAAAATACTAGAGCTCTGAGAGACTAAGAAGATGCTTGGTACTTAAGGGATAAACTACAGTTGCAACTGATACTATCAATTTTTACAATCTTTGAGTGTGAAAGGAACCTTTATTCTATTTATAACACATATCCTAAGTGAAGAAGAATAGGAAACTCTCTTGTACAGTACAATTCCAAAAGATTTATGTAGATATTCTCCCCTCAACATCAGACAAACCCAAATTACATGAAACTCCAAAAACACCTGACCAGTACTCCTGAAAACTGTTAAGGTCATCAAGAGCAAGGAAAATATAAGAAACTGTCATAGTCTAGAGGAGCCTATGAAGACATAATAAGTGTAACATGATATATTAATGGGATGTTGGAACAGAAAAGGACATTCATAAAATTTTCTTAGGAAAACTGAGGAAATCTGAATAAAGCATAGAGTTTAGCTAATAATTATATCAATACTGGTTCATTAGTTGTGACAAATGTACCATACATATTAACGCAATATGTTAGTAACAGTGAAAACTAGATGCAGGGTATATGAGAACCCTCTATACTATTTTTGCAATTTTTCTATAAATCTAAAACTATTCTAAAATGGGGGCGCCTGGGTGGCTCAGTTGGTTGAATATCAGACTTCAGCTCAGGTCATGGTCTCATGATTCACGAGTTCGACCCCCGCATCGGGCTCTGTGCTGACAACTCAGAGTCTGGAGCCTGCTTTGGAATCTGTGTCTGCCTCTCTCTCTCTGTCCCTCCTCCTCTTGTGCTCTCTCAAAAATAAACAAACATTAAAATTTTTTTTTATTAAAAAAGCTATTCTAAAATAAAAAGTGCATTTACAAAGATCTATACATTTTTAAAAGCAGCAAACTTTTAAATAAACTTATTAGGATCTGAATCTTCCTTTCTTTTGTCTGCCGGAAATTAAGAGTCAAATCTGAGGTTCAGGCCTTGTAGCCTGAAATTATGTTGTGTTTTTGTTTGTTGGGTCTTAATTTTTAGCAATTTTTATATTTTACCATTATTTTGTATGTATCTCTATAAATTATAATCTATACTTATTAGGGAAAACATTAAAGTTTAAATAAAATAAATAGGTACCTGCCTTCCATCTCAGATTTCCGAGCTCTGTATCATTCCTTAACAGTTGTCTTATATCCTACTTCCGGAATAAAAAATAATCAAATGGGCACCTTCTCAACTTCCTACTACTGAATTCTTGAATATACTTGCATCTGCTTACATCTGTGACCGTGCTCTTTTTCTCCCTTTTTGTTCTATTAGAAGAGGTGTATTTTTTCCTAACATCAACCCCCCTGCTTTTACTTGTAGGATATTATTTTAGGAATGGTACACTATGGATTTTTCCTTCTCATCCTAACATATTTCAACCTCCCTTCCAACTGAAACCTACCCATTGATATTTAAACATCTTTGTTTTTTCCTTATCTAGAAATAAAACCAGGGGTGCCTGGGTGGCTAAGTTGTTCAAGTGTCCAATTTTTTGTTTCAGCTCAGGTCATGATATGGTTCATGAGTTTGAGCCCCACATAGGGCTGTGTGCTGACGGTGTGGAGCCTGCTTGGGATTTTCTCTCTCTCTTCTCTGACCCTCCCCTGCTCATGCTCTCTCTCTGAAAATAAATAAACATTAAAAAAACAATAAACAACTAAACAATAACCATTTCTTGAATCCTTTATAAGGACAACAATCCACTCCAACATTTTTCTTTGGAGGCACAAATGAAATACTGAGGCTGACCATGAGTTCAAGAAGGTACAAAGTGCAAGGAAATCCTAATCAGTGGCCTCTGAATTTAGAACTAACTGTTGCCTGTCAGCAAACATGTGGCAGAAGAGTCTTTGTTCTTTGTCATCCAATTTAGAATAGCTGGAGAAAGAATGATCTGGAACACTATCTTTCCAACAACATATGCCCTGAGATGAACCAGCTCATTTATCATATTTTTACTCAAAAAGGATAACAATGAGTAACTATAACCTTTTTTCTCAGGGCTTTCTTCCTTACATACATTTTTTCAAGCAAATGCAGAGAGTGCCCATTCCTGGATTTCTTCCTCTTCTTCCTTAAATCAGTGCATTTCAGGCTCTCGTCATCTGGATTACTGCTAGAGCTTCCAATGGTCTCCCTAACTAATGCATCTGTTTCTATTCCAAATGTGAACGTGATTAGGTCATACTCTTGTTTTAGATCCTTCGATGGCTTACCATTGCAATACAATAAGGGATAATTTTATTTAAGAACAGTTAATTTAGATTTTAATTTTCCCTGTAAACAACCACATCCAGACCAGTTAGGTCACTGAACTACCTTTAACACCTCTTCCAACCAATACATTCTCAGAGTAGGGGGTGGGGCAAATATCTGGGCTTTGATACTTACCAGCTAATAACCTTAGGCAAATTATGTGATTTTCTTGAGACTCAGCTTACATATCTGTATAATCTGAGACAAAGCCCTCAATTCAGAGGGTCATTGTTAGGACTAAAGCAGTTAGGCTATATAATACACTTAACCGTCTGGCACATAGGAAGTACCCAATAAGTGTTGGCTGGTGTTATATATTCTGGGTAGCCACCTCAGTAACAGATACTCTGACATTAATGGAAATCACTGTTGTCAGTGGACTTTGTGTCTTCCAAAGCTGTGCTGAGTGGCCAAACATTTTTTTAAGCCAGGTTTACCAGTGTATAATTTGTAAATAATAGAATATATGCCTTAATAAGATATAGTGGGATGGGCTTTAATTAATGTATACAATTGTGCAACCACCACCACAATCACAATACAGAATATTTCCATCTCCCCAGGGTCCTTTTGTGTCTTCCAAATGTGCATTACTGAATGGGCCAATTTTTAGAATGAAAGGTGGGAAGGTATCTATAGCACATTTGCTGAAGTCAAGAAACTTTAAAAAGTAAAGAAGGAAGATTATTGGGTTTAGGCTTTGGTGTTTATTTTATATACCTCTATACTCTGTGAGAGGATTTTTCGTCATATGCTGCAGAAAGCCTTTGATGAAGAGCCAAAGTTTTAGAAATAAGCAATTTAAAAATGTATGAAATCTTAGATGAGAATTATATACATTCCCATGGCTCTGATGTTAATATTTTTTAAAAGTTGGTTCTTTTATGTAATAGTAATTGAAATCCCAGAGGCTTGCTTGTTAGAACAAACTGTCATATAGAAAGCCCAGCAAATGATGGAACCTCAGTTATTTTGAACAGTTAGCTCATTTATCGTATTTTTACGCAGAAAATAATGAATTACTTATGAACTATTTTCCTAGAGCGTTTCTCCTTATACACAAGCATTCTTCTAGGTCATGAGAATTAAAGTATTAAAAGAAAGCATTAGAAATTACACAAAAATGTGAGAAAGGAGCAGTTATTAAGAGATAAGATTGAAGATATGAGAAAAGACCTATAACTTAGTACAGAGAGGAAAAAATATTAACATAGAACAGATGTGAAGGACTAGCAATCCTGAGAGGAGAGGAGCTAATTGAGAAAGGAGATGAGATTTATCTCAGGGGTTTTTGCCTGCTCTGACCAGCTTGAGGGTAGTAACATTATTTTTTTAAATGTAACTTTCTCATGCTTCATGGACAGTTGGATACAGTGCTTTATGTAGTTCTTTTTTCTTTAGGTAGTTATAGACAAGCCAAATACAATAAATGATAGCAGAAAGTCTGGGGAAATGGAACCGTTACTTAAGTTGGGACTATTCACAATTACTTTAGAAATACTGAATAAATGGAATAAGTACTGTATATTTTCTGATGGCTAAAGTAATTTTTTTTGTAAATGAGATTTTTCTTTTTTTAAATTTTTTTAATGTTTATTTTATTTTTGAGAGAGAGA